>NC_080023.1:119578089-120203089 GCF_030020395.1 Manis pentadactyla | reverse complement strand
GTTAGCTGTAAATTCTGAGCTGGCATTATGAGCTTCTTAACTTTTAAACCAGCCTTTTCTTAGCATCCTATTGCCAGGAGAAACTTATTTGTCCCATAAATCCATCTAACATATTATTTTTTTCTTTTTAAATTCATTTGGCAAATATACCCAAAGCAATAAAGTCTGCTCTTCAGATGGATTATCTTATTTTAGTCATAATAATCACATGTATGTAAAAGCTAGCAAATGAGCAAAAAATGGAACAATTTTGTTTGCAAGAGTAGATTTAAAAAGAAACAGAAGAGTTTTTTCTTGGCTTATTTAAGGATTAAAAAAAACTCAGTCAGTTGCTTGTTTGAGTCAAGATAAATATTCACAATATTGTTAAGGAAAACCAAAGAAGAAATGAAAATAAGTCTTGTTCATGTACTTTTTAGAAACTAGCACTTAAATCTGATTGTTCAACTGTGTTGTAGCCCATTAGAAACAGCAGTTGTTCATACTCTGCCACTGTGGGATGACCACACAGAAAACTGAGCTCTGTGGAAGAGAGGTGTCTGCCTTGCCTTCTCCATTTAAATGTTGCCTGGATGTCAGCAACTTCATGTTGACAAAAATGTTTTAAAGGCTAAACATTTTTGCTCTCTGGGAAAAAACTTGTCTTGAACCTTCAATCTCCGGTGGAATCAAATCTCAGACTCTAGAGATCCTGCCTTCTCATTCAGCCTACAAAGGCTGGTTGTCTCTGAGAAAAGGTTTGAAGTCCTGGAATACTGTCCTGCTCCCACCTGTAAATATCTCTTTGAGGTTTTTTCTTTTTCAATTTCTTAGTCTTAATCTCTTTGTTTTTTACCTCTTTTTTGGGAGCTCAATTATCCATGACCCAGCTTTCTTCTTTGTTATTCTTTCAATTAATTATAATTTATATTAGTTTGACACAAAATCATCTTATTTTATATTTGGTCACATGCATACTTTATAACTTGACTGTATTAAACTTTTTTATTCAACAGGCATCTTTCAGAGTTTTAGGTTCATAGCAAAATTGAGTGGAAATTACAGAGTTCTCATATAACATCCTCTCCCCCTCACACATACTGACTATATTTATTTTTATGGTTGTTTTTCTGTATTTTTCCATTTTAACATCATTGGATATTGTTTTCATAGTTATATCTACAGAAGCAAGAATGTTTATCATGATTATAGCTATGAGGATCTATCTATATCCATTATAGCAATCTGTCGGAAATACCAACTTCAGTGGAAGGTAAAGTCTAGAGCTTTACACTAAGAAAGATTCTGGGACTCTCTTAAGATACAGTAGGACAGTTTCATGATCTTTAGATCTGCCATGGGGATCATGGCAGCATATGTGGCATGTTCTTATCAATTTTGATCTAGTGTTTAAGTGAGGGAGACCAGGTTTCCTTATACAAACTTCATGAGTCTTTTTGCTGAAAATAAAACTTCTTCCATATTTTACAAAATCTAAAGGACTACTTTTTCCATTAGTTGGATTAATATTAAATGGCTGTACATTGTCATCTTATTTGAATAGTCATAGTTCTTGCTTTACCATGACATATATGAATTTAGATGATATAAAAGTCACTGTCTCCATTCTGTAAGATTATTAACAAGGGATAGATTTTTAAATGATAGCAACATTAATGGTATTTAACTTGTATTTTAATTTAAAATTTCTAAGCCTTTTATGCATTAATTCAAATAACCTTCACATTATCTGATAGTGATTATTTTTATGCAAGATTACTAATGAAGTTGAGAGACATGAGTTACTTATACTAAGCCACTTGTTTAGTAAGTGATAGAGACAGGATTAAAATCCGGGACATCTGACTCCAAAGCCCACATTCTTAGCCAGGACACATCCAGAGGTAGTGGGAAAGAAGTAAGAGGCTCTTTGTGTCTCTAACATTTTTGTATTATTGATCATTTTGCTCAATGAAGGGTTTATGACAACTGAGGATCCAAGAATTAATTCTCATTGGGTCCCTGATATTTTTTCTTCTTTTATACTTTTATTAGAGTCTACACATTAATCAGATGTGTTCTTTGTTTGAAATATTTTTGAGCACAGTATGCTACATAAAAGCAAGTTAAATAAATCAGCCCTCTTAAAAAAGTGTTTACTACCATTGTTTTGGAATTGCCTATAAGTAAGGTAAAAGAAAGATCCCCTTGAAAGTGTACTCACTTTTTTCTTATTCCTATTCTTTCTTTTTCATTTTTGAGAATCTAAGGAGATATTTTGTACTGCTAAACTTTTCATTAGGGGATTTTTATAATCAAATTAGTTTCAACTTTAATGAGTTAGGTGTATGAACACACCAACAAAACAAAACATAATAATAATAATTACATCCCTTACTTGTAAGCACTATTTAAGTAAAACAGAAGTCTACAAGAACAAAATCCTAATTTTGCTTGAATAAGAGCTTTCAGTATTGCTTACATGTTAGAATTTCCCCAGAAGCTTTGTAGAAAATACTGATGTGCAGATTTTACAGCTAGAATTTCTTACTAATTGTTCTGGGACAGGATTTGAACTTTATTTTACTTCTTAGCTATTGCATATTTACTTTATAAATCTACTTGATTTTGATATAACATATATGATAAAATGTACTCACTTAAAATACTCAGTTCATGTATTTAAAAATGTTAACATTCGATAACTACCACACATCAGTATTTATAGAATATTTCCATTTTCCATTACCCCCAAAATTCCCTTGTGTCCATTTGCACTAAACCCACCCTTCCATCCCTGGCTCTAGACCATCACAGATTTGTTCTCAGTTACTATAGATTAATTTTGCCTGAGCTAGGATTTCATATAAATAAATGATATGGTAATTATTTCTTTTCCTGTTAGAGCTTTTATTTAGGAAAATGCTTTTGAGATTTAACCACGTTGTTGTTGTGTATATCTATCCATAGGTTGTTCTTTCTTACTGCACATTATTGTGTTGTGTGTTTATACCAAATCTGTGTGTATATGTGTGTAGATACACATATAAATATATATATATACACACACACCTACATATTTACATGTAAATATAAATGGTGTTGTGTAATGCTTTGTATTTTACTTTTAAAAAGCTTTGCCTACCCTGTCTACCACCCTATGTGGGAAAATTTTTTTTCTTATCTTTTTTTCTAGAACTTTAGCAGCTTTATCTTTTTGATGCTTAGGTGTATGACGATATGAGTTCATAATATTTGGAAAGAGCAATGGATAAGGTACAGCTCTTTGGATATCCATTCCACCATTTTATCACTATTCACTAACGAGATTATTCTTTACCTGTGGCAGCACAGTCCAAAATCAATGAATATGTTTTTGGGAAAGGTTTAGCTTTTAGTGGATTGAGTGAAGGACACAGGCAGAATTCAGTAGAGGTGAGAAGTGTATTTCTATGCTCCGAATTGTTCCATTTAATATGTCTATCTTTATGTGAATATCACACCACTTGATACCTTCAGAATACATTTTAAAATAAATTAACATAATTTTCCCAACTTCATTCTATTTCAATTTTACTTTAGCTTTTTTTTTATGATTTTGTAGTTCCATATAAATTTTGGAATCAGTTTGTCACCCTCTACTAAAACAAAAACCAACGTTTTTAGGAATTTCTGATTGGGATTGTGCTAAATATATGGTTGCATTTGGGAAAAACCAAGAACTTAACAATATCATTTATTTCATTCCATGAAATTGATATATCTTTCCCTATTTTAGGCCTTCTTAAATTACTGCCGAATGTTTTTGTAAATACTAGTATATTGGTTTTTGTTACATCATGTTGAATTTATCCTAAAGTATTTTGTCTTTATGTTTTACTTTAAATTATGTTTTTATTTCATTTACTGTTTCCCAGTGTATGAAAATGCATTTAACTTTTTTCTGGGTTTCTTTGGATATTTCATCAAATATAAAACTTGCTTTCTGTGAAATAAAACGTTTTTGCATTATGTTTTGCAATAGGCATGCTTTGAACTTCTTTTTCTTCATTGCAGTGTATAGAACCTCCAGAAAACATTACATAGAAGTGGTAACAATGTGCACCATACAACGAGGTTGCATATCTTCTTGTCTTTGGAGGGAAGCAGTCATTCATTTATCATTAAGTATAAAGTTAAAATCAGGTTTTTCAAAGATGCTTACCATCAAAATGGAAAATTTCCCAATTTTCCTTATTGTGTATCAGACAGTCCTTATGAATTGTTGAATTTTGTCATGTCATTACTATATCCAACAATTTTTCATCAATGCTTTTTCTCCTTTATTCTATTACTATGATAAATAATGCTTATTTTTTTTACCTCTAAATGCTAGACCAAACTTGAATACCTGGGGGGAAAACCTTCTTTTTATGATGTATTTTTGTTTTTTTATATTACTCAAATGAATTCCTAAACATTTTGTTAAATATTTTTATGTCTTTTTCACAGTGTCCTCCCCAAATGCAGTTTTCTCAACTCTGTGAGACCACAGATCTGGTTATGCCTTTTCTGCACTGAGACCCGGTAGATGCCACCAGCAGAAAGCCTGGCACTGTCCATGGAGATATTCAGTCCTGCTGAGATGATCAGGAGTAGTTCTTTTTAAACAGAATCATTTCTGTTGTTTTCTTATGTCTATAAACAAACATACTATCTATGTCACTTCATGGGAAACCAAGACTTAATTACAAAGACAAAAGGTCATAAGAATGATGCCTTTCCACTGCATGGGATATTTTCATCATTACCTCCATATGCTGCACAAAATCACTATTGCCCAGGATCCATCACCAGGAGTTTTGATTTTATTTTCCTATTTTATTTAATTGAATATTTACCGGTTTTGCCTCTGTTTTTATTTTTAATCTCTTTCCATGATTCTAAAGTAAAGCCACAGCTGAGAACTACAGCTCTAAGTACAATTGCTTCTTGCATAGCACTTTCAGAGAGCCATCTCTTCCCCGTGGAGGAAATTATATAACTTACATTAGTTCACATAGCAAGTGAATAGGTAATTCTTATAATCTGCTGACCACCAATGTTTTGTTTTCTTTTATGACACAGCCAGTCAGTTGCAGCCACAAGAGAGACTCCAGAAATAACAAAGTTTATTACCCAGATGCCTAGAGACAGGAGGCGTAGCATACCATACAGAGCCACAGAGGAGAGAAAGCAGAGTGGTCAGAAGGTAGAAGACAGAAACAAGGGGAAGGTTTAACCTGCCACCTTCATTGAGGCTTCCACAGGAAAGGAAGGGAAGGCCAGGCAGGATGAAGCTCAGGATGGGATAGTTTGAATAATTGGTATATTTGGGGCTATAGAAGTGGTCCCCAGTTGCCTGGCACCTG
Source organism: Manis pentadactyla (assembly GCF_030020395.1). Taxonomy (NCBI): domain Eukaryota; kingdom Metazoa; phylum Chordata; class Mammalia; order Pholidota; family Manidae; genus Manis; species Manis pentadactyla. The sequence continues at coordinate 120,197,720 of NC_080023.1, read as the reverse complement.
GCTGTAGAAGATTAAGGCAGAAGAATATTGCCTCCTGGGTGCCTGGGCCAGATAGAGGAGGAATGTATCTGGATTGATTAGTCAAAATAATCAAAGACATGCTCCTGCCTGTGCCCTTTGTCATCTTTAAGAACTGCCTAGCTGGAGGAAAGGCAATTTCTTCGCAGCAAGAAAGGCTGAGATGTTTATAATGTTAAAATATCACAATATACTGGAAAAAAATATTTTTGCAATACAACAAACATTCCTGCTCTTGCACTTTGAAGTAATGTCTTTGCAGGAAAAAATTATGATATTTTATTCCTTTAGTTTAGTTTCTAGAGATCTATTCCAGTTCATGTGGTCTAGGACAATGTTCAGTCAAAAAAAAAGAAAAAAGCTAGTTTAAATGTATTGGTTTAATTAAAACAGGCATGTCTTTAGAGTTATCAGCATTTAATATAATACTTTTGTTCTACCTAACTTTACTAAAATTCAAATAAGCTCCTATTATCTCTGTTACAAAACTTGCCAGCAAGAAATATAATCAAAACATAATTGTTAAGAACAAGTAAATTAAATAGATGTAAGATAAAAGTTATAAACGGACTTTTCAACAACATTTACACTTTATGGTATGTCTACTTAAAAATAGTTTCCACAATATTTTTGGCAATTTGTAACCTTAAAGTCATACCATGCTAAATTAAATGATGTATATTCACTGAATATCTAGATAATTTCCAAATAAGATAAATACTGAAACATTAATTACTGAACAAAAGTTTATTCACTTTTTTCCTGCTATTGTCACCACATGGCTGGATAATTCTTCATTTCTCCTGCATCACACACTGAATGATCTTTTGTCTCAGACTGGCTGATCTCAATCTGGGCAAATGCTTGCACAGCTAAGCAAGCACGGAAGTGAGAGCGAGGCTGTTCAACAGCTCGGCTGCAATAGTCAGCTTTCCCAGAATTGAGTGGGAGTTCAGATACTGGTTTAGAGTGAAAAGACATAAACCCCAATGCCACCCATCTTGGTTGGCCTCTATGAAGGGGAGTATTCCAGCTATAAACACGCCAGTTGGTCATCCTCCCTATTATGGCTCCTCGTTCAACAACATGCCAACTGGGACTCTGATCCTTTGGATAAGAAATCAATCTTAATGTGCCTGTGCCTGTTTTCTAGATTCTATCATAATCCCAGTTCAAAGAGTGATGTAAAGGAAATCTTTAAATTTATTCATACTTTTATTTCCTCCTCCAAGTAACCTAGATTCAACCTTTGAAATTTTTTTATTATTTGAAAATACACATATTCTAACTGCATTAGTTTTGTCTTCACAGAACCATCACAATAGTGTTGTGCTTTATTTTCTGCTCATTTTTGTCATAAAGTATATGGATATCATGATATATTTACTCTTGCATTTATTGTAAAATAATGTTTAGTAATTCCATGACATTAGTCTTAAGATTTATTTATATTTGTGTGGGGCTGAGGGATTAAATCACTGACAGAAAACTACTAATTTCATCAAAAGAATTGGTACCATAACCTCATCTTAAATAATGTATTTGAGAAATCTCATATTCAAATATAAAGAGCACACATATTACTGTGTTTCCCTTGTGTACTTTCTAACCAGTGGTCATTGTTTTAACTGAATTCCAAGCATGAATAAATTTTATTATAAGTTTACTAAAAAAAGATATAAATTATAATATATATTGTGTCAGTATGCTCATGAATCACTAAAATGTAAAAAATACACGGATTATAAATAATGCCTATAGAGTTCAGGTGAAATAAGAATAAAAACATCAATTAATAAACAATGAAATTCATTTATTGTATAGAAAAATCATTAAAGTTCACAATGTTTGGTAAAAGCTTAACATTGGTACTTTAACATTGTAATTGCAGAGCTTTTGCTAACAAAAAAGTTAGAAAGTGTAAAAAAGCCAAAATAATAAAAAGTAAAAACTGTTCTGGAAATCCCGTAATCCACAGGTAAGTATCATTAACTTTCATCAATATATACATCCTTAAATTTATATACAAGTTTAACTTCAAAACGTAATTCCATATGATTTAATTTCCTGTTCAATTGTGCATCTTAACATGATTATTAGCTGTCTTTATACACAATTCTTGATTTTTCTTTTTCCAAGTCTTCCAATAAACTTAAACTCTGATAAACAAATGTATGAGAATAAATAAATTCAAGAATTGTTTGAATTTTAACAATTTTAAGAAACACGTAATTCTCTCTTTAGAAGCTCAGTCTCACTTTATAAACTTGATTATGATTTTATACTATTCCACTTTACCTTGAATTTTCCTCCATTGTGGTACTTGTCTGTTATGTATCAACAACAAAACATTAAATATTTTAAGTAATTGCCATTGGGTATAATGTTGATAAACTTATTTCACATATATACTAACCATGAAAAATCAAGTAGCCCTAATAAACAGAACTAAATGGCAAGGGAATAGCAACAATACAAGTTAAAGAAATCCAAATGCTCTGTTCATTATATTACAATAACCAAAATATTTAAAAGAGCAACCACCCAATTATGGTAGATTTTATAATGTGGTTGCTCAACTACACAGTAGTAGTCACAGTTTTGCAACCAAGAACATACTTGCGAAATTGTTGTTTTTATTTCCAGTAAACTTGTACTTATGGGTCTAAAGCAGAGTAAACTTGCAGAGCAGGATAGACTCTAGTACTGAGGTTAATTTTGTGTTTGTAACAACTGCTGTAAAGCTTCAGAACCTGTCTTATCCTCCCTGGAATTCATAAACAGCCTGGGCTCTTTCACCTGACAGCTGCTGGCTTCTTCATTTGGATTCATCAAAAGAGAAAACACTTGGTGAAGAAATGCCTTAAATGGATGAAAGAGAGTAGGAATGATCTCCTGTCTTTCAACACTGCTCAGTTCTCTTAAGGTAGAAAAACCCTGATACCATCTTAGGATAAACAACAATTTAAGAGAAATTTTGATAAGGCATTTTTTCTGAATGATTTGTGCTTTTGTGGTGAAACTCACTTAACACTAATTCTTAAATTGAGAAGCCTACAAAGAATTAAGAAAATTATGACTGTCCATAACTAGACAGGAACCAAAGAGGCCACAGATAAGCCTGCAGAAATGTTCTCCCAAACTTAACGTGATCTCTGAAGGAGCTAAGATCATCTTGGGCTGTCTGAGCACCCTTTACCTGGTTAGGGCTCTGTTTGGTCACTGGGATGGTCCGGTGAGCGCCCCCATTACACACTCACTGTCCATAGCGGTTGAGATCTTCAGTGATTAGGCCAGAATACTGAATTTTTTAATTAAATGACATCTGCATTTTATTTATTTTCTTCTGAGTGGACTATTACATAGAATTTGTGTAAATTACCTAGCACTTTAAATCCTGATTTAAAGATTTCATAGGCTGGATATTATTTCTGTTTTATTTCTCCATTTCCCACAAGTAAAATAAATTTCATCTAAGTTTATTGTAAATCTTATAGTAAACATTACTCACTGTCAATGAATTTAGTCCCTTTTAATACTTACAGCTTGATGGAGCACAGATCCTTTATTAAACAGTGCTGCTATCTCTTCTCAGAACCAAAGAGAGAAAAAAGAGAGAGGAAGGACACAGATTGAGTCAAATCAAATATCTTGCTTTTAGTAAAATAATTTTTTTTTTCTATTCACCAGTAAGACAAGAAAATGTGAATGAATCCAATAAAATCCATAATTATGCTGGGAAACCACAGAGTGCCTTACTTATGGGTATTGTGTCAATACTATCATCTTTACTCAGAAAGGACAATTTACAATTAAATAAAAAAAAACTTTGGCTACTATGCTCTATAGCATTACAAATTTGTTGCTAGCTTGAAGCTTAACGAATAAAATAAAATAGTGCCATTTTGTTTTATTTCTTTATCATTTTCTACATAGGAATTGCAGTTTTTAAAGTGACCCCCCCTACCCTACAATGCCAGTTAAATTAGTAAGAATAAAGTGCATAATTTTGACAATATTAAAATAGGAGAACATTTTAAACAGATATGAGATCATATAGGACAAACGCAAAGCATGGTGAGTGAAATTAAAGCAAGTGAGGTAATTTTTTTAACTGGGTAATACTTGTTTACTGTTTTTCAGAGTTTTTACACCTGAACTGGCATATAAAACTAAAAACCAGGTACGTTTACATTTTTATTTTATATTAATCTTTCTGGTCATTTGTTGTAAGATCAAGTCCAAAATGAGATTAAGAAAGAGAAGGAGAGGGAGAAAGAAACGGGGAGGGAGGGAAGGAGAGAGATTGTTGGGTAAGAAATTCTTCAAAAATATATATATCTGTTCTATTTACATATAAAGGCTGTTTGTGTTTATGGAATGAAGTTGACATATTGTAAGTCAAGCCTAATGAGGTTTTTATATCTTATGGGAAAATATAAAAGTTCACTTAAGAAACTAAGTGAATTACATATGTAAATATGGCATCACAAATAAATGTTAATCTCTCGGGTTTTAAAGGACTTTCATTGTTTATTTAATTTTTGGTAAATGGTGTTGTGATAACTAAGTACTTAATTGGAGAAAAGAGAAGTCAGATCCAAACTTCCCTGTGCATAAGAGAATAACTGAATAGATAAGAGATCCAAAAAGCAAGGACATCCTCCAAAACTAATGGGAATATTTCAAGGTACACAGGATCCAGCTAGAAAGGTGTCCTCAGGAGCCAAATTAGAGACAAATAAGCATCATAAAGAGTAATAAGAGTAACCAATTATAATGCACTGAATAATAACATGCAGAAGACCATGAGGCTACTTTTAAAAAAAGTTGGGGAGGAGGAAACCTCTTATTTAACAGCTTCTACATCTAGCAGGAAAAGAGAAAATCAGCATTTGTGACTATCATAATAATTTCTTATTCAAGCAAAGATTACCAATTAATGTTAAAAGATCATTCACACGTTTGAAGCATCACTCCATATATTATTCAATGTAATGCCAAAGGAAATTTTTTTCCTCTCCTATAGAAGGATCTAGCAGGTAATATGAGGTAAAATGGTTAAACTTGGCATCACTGATAAAGACAAAATGGTATTATGTGCCTCATAATGTTAAGAAATGGGAAATCATGCTTTTAGTGCTTTTGACAAACACACAAAATGTTTAACATAAATCTGATTTATGAAGAAAGAATTAGACGGATCCATATTATATGATTTTTCTATAAAATCATAGCCAGGACTCTTAAAAAGATATCTTATATTCCACTTCCTAGCTGGTTGGAAGAAACCTCCAGCATTATTGTGACCACCAATTATGGTTGGTCACAATAAATGTCAGAAAAAAATGCTTTGAAGTTTAAACTCTCTGGTTAGAGCTACACAAACTCTTATCTTCCCTTTCAGATTCAGGGGCTTCGCAACAACTTCTACCATTTACCTTGACTGTGTGAATTACATATCAGGTTCAATAGCCCCACATTCTTTTATTTCACGTCCAGTGATTTTACTTCCACCCAAGTCCACAGTCAATTCCACTAACATTTCTGTGGAGCTCAGAATCAACTAGGAATACTTGAACCACAAACATAAATGTCATTGTCCAGCCTTCAATGAAAATTAACTTGTCATCTCTTCTGGCTCCCTCTGTCTTTTAAAATGAATACATCATCTTTATGGATAAAGAAGATGTGGTGCATATACACCATGGAATATTATGCAGCCATAAAGAAAAAATCCTGCCATTTGCAACAACAGGATGGAGCTATAGAGTATTATGCTCAGTGAAATAAGCCACACAGATAAAGACAAATACCATATGATTTCACTCATTTTTGGAATATGAAAACAAAGCACAACAGAAAGAACAAAAGAGCAGTAGACACTGAGAAGTGACTGGTCTTTCCCATGGGGGAGGGATGGTGGGTAGGAAGCATGAGGGGGATAAAAGGGCACAAAATTTCTCAATCATAATATAAGGTGGTAATGGGGATGGTAGTACATCATGGAGAATATAGACAATGATTCTGTAATATCTATGTTGACAGATAGTAACTGCACTAGTGGGGGGTGAGGATTTAATAATATGGGTAACTATTGAACACCTGTGTTATATATTTGAAACCAATATAAGATTGTATATCAATGATACTTCAATAAAAAGTAAAATAAAAAATAAAACAATTACATCAGGTCTTTAGTGTCAGTGGTGTTTTTAATTCCTTGTACCATTCTTTTTTTACCTCATTTATGCGCCTCAAATTCTTCTCATTTTCATGACTTCTTAGCATAGGTCTCAGATCTCTTTCTCCAAACTTTCAACTACTTGAATGTGTGAATTCCATGTCATGAATTACTTCTCCCTTAACTTTACACATATATGTTCAACTGTGGATTATCCATCCCATGAAGTGGGCATTATTGAGGGCATTTTAAACTTCAGATAACTAAACAGATAATATTACAAGGTTTTTAGAATATATATCATCAAATAGAAACCACAAATCAAACAAATATGGAGTAGAATGGAAGAGAGGAAGACGGTTTAATCAGCTTATGCAAGTTGGCTTTCCTTTCGTTGATGATTAGAGATCTTTTCTAGTCACCTGTCCAAGAAAGTTTCACAGTGCTATTTACAATGATACAGGAAAATCTGCAATCCATTTTCTCCCATTCGGAGAATATATAAGTAGTCAGTATGTTACAGAATAAGACACCCTCATACCTTCTTTTGTAGAATGATCCACCAAAGTGATTTGAAAGACTTTCAGCTAAGTGCTGCCCAATAAGCCAACTTGTGCTCCACAGCCAACTGGCAGGATGAACGAATATATTTTTTATATTTGCACAGGGATGCACATTAGGATCTATCTACAACCCCTCACTGGTAGAGCATAGCCAACACTTTTATTGCCACTATCAGAATAAACACAAATAAAAAGAACAGCATAGTTTTTTTTTTTAAATAGTGAAACCAACCTCATTGTGGGAAGTGAAGTGTAGATAGTAGAAAGCCTCTTACTAAAGACACCATGTTCTTGCCTCCCCAGAAACCCAAACATGAGGAACCTCAAAGCTAGAGAGGGCATGAATTCCTAAGTAAAATGGGCAGTCTTGCTGTCAGTTCCACTGAGCCAGGGCAGGACTGATCTTCATACCCTTCCATTTTCATCCATTTGGGCTGCTGTAACAAAATACCATAAACTGAGTGGCTTATAAGCAACAGACATTTATTTCTCACAGTTCAGGAGGCTAGTAATTCCAAGATCATGCTGATGGAAGATTTGGGGTCTGGTGAGAGTACTTCTTGGTTCATAGACAGCTATCTTTTCACTGTAACCTCACTTGGAGAAGGAGCTTGCGAGCTCTCTAGGATCTCTTATACGGGGAATAATCCCATTCATGAGGGTTCCACCCTCATGACCTAATCACCTCCCAAAGTCCCCACCTCCTCGTACTGTCACATTGGGCTTTAGGATTTCACTGTGTGAATTTTGAGACAACACAAACATTCAGTCTGTTGTTCTTCCAATAATGAATCCTTGAGCACTGGACAATGATACTGTTCTTACACACAGGACTGCAATCTCAGTCCAGGCTCATATCAAAATAGGTGGACCAGACTGAGAGTGCTGACTTCCCTTGTGTAATTTGGATTAGAGGGATTCTGCTTGACTATATTTCTTCCCTGTGAGGGGAAAAAAGAAAGTTGATATTCATTGGCAGGTGTTCAATAACAACTTCACTCTTTTGTGTTGTGGGTGATATTTATGACCTTCCCAAAAGGCACAGGCCAATAGTATAAGCATGCTTAGATCCTGCACAATAGCCACATCTCTAGCCTAACAGGCATTTCTGAAATGCGGATTGCAGTTCTACGGCTGCATTTTGTGTACCTGTTCTAATCAGAAATCAACAAGCACCACAAACCATGCATATGGATATACTTGCTTTTAGGGGAAGTTAAACTACTGCTCATTCAGAAAAGTCTTTTGTATTATGTTTCTGTGATTTTAGCACCTTAGTTGGAATAATTTAAACAACAATTAGGAACCTCAATTATTTCCAGATGAGGCTGCTCCTGTTTGTTCTGTTCTTTAAAGTCCATAAACGTTATTTACCAGAGTCATAAATACCTTATAATTTCAGGGAACAGGAGAAATCACCCCACAACAGAAGATTCTCTGAGCAATTCTACAACAGTTAGAATAACCAAGGTAATTAGTTCTAAATAAACAGCGAGCTACTACCTACAGTAGTGCCTCTTCCTCATCTGTTCTCCTTAGATTTGCTCCTCAAATTGATACATCAATTATATCTACCTCCTTGATATTGCTAAAAAATATTTTTTTAATTCTAGGTCTGTCACTGGTTACGTTAAAAGCTTATTAATTATTTTGCTCTTTCAGTCCTTGAAAATCAGTAATAAGTCTTTAAAAGTTCATTAAAATTATATAAATTTTCTATTTTTTCAAAAAGGGAAACAAAATTAACATTGCATACATATGCTATACAATTTTACATATAATATTGGTTTTCAGATAAGAAAACTGGTATGCTGGGATTTATGACTTAGGTATGGTTTAGTAATTACTATATCTTTATCTAAATTAACATAAAAGGCATATAATGTTACAAGATTTGTTTCTATTCTATTAATCACTACTCCATGTATTGCACATATATTTATATCTAAATGAAACATCTCAGTATAAAGTGTTTATTCTAAAAATACTGAGCTTTTGAAATCTGTTGAATAATGATTTGGAACTAGATAATCCATAATTATTTTGTATGATTTCTGTACTCAAATTAACACATCCTGAAAACTTAAAGCATTTGGTCATTGAAGTTATCTGTATATGAGCCCAACTGACTGAATTTTTTTTTGGTTGTGGGGAAGGGTCAGGTAACTCTACTAAGTTGCTTCCATATAAGGATTCTGCATGGTGAGAACCCAAGATGATGAACTCCCGCTGAATTATTACACACATATCTGATGCTCGTAATCCAAAAAATAAATTTACTAGAGGGAAAATGCCAGTGCTGCCTTGACCCTGTCTAAGGAAGTGATTCCATTGGTTTAACAATCACATGGAACTTTCTCAGAAGTTCAGTGCTGCTATGCATTGTAATATTGTTCTGTAATAAAAATGAAACATGTTTCCCATCTTTTATTTTTTTAATTTCTCCACTATATTATAACACAGTATAATAATTATAGCATGGGTTCTGAGGGTAGACAAGCCTAGGTTCAAAAACTATCTGTACTCTATTAACATTTAGCACCTTATGTAACCTTCTTCTCTGTAAAATAGGAGTGGTAATAGCACTTACTTCCTCAGGCTGTTGTGATAAAGAAATGGGAAGATCAATTTTATGTGCTTTGAAAAAGGCATTTTTTTAAAGCTTGAAATAATTATTGATTAATCTCATAACAGTTCTATTCAGTCAATATCTGTTAAGTATCTGTTATGTGGTGTGCATTATGTTAGGTGTTCAGGGAGTTAGAACTGGCAAGCCCAATAAATGAACCATAATGAAAAACAGTGAGTGAAGATCTAAGAATGAAGATTCTTTAAGCATTTGCATAGATATTGTTCTTAAAAATTATTTCATAAATATGAACTCCCATTACTATAATGAAATTAACGTCTGCCAATCTACTTCCAAAGACTAAGGTTAGTTTAAAAAAAAAGACATATTAGGAGTACTTAACAAACTTTTGTGAGTTGTACATGCATGACAAACATGTATGTATATGTACATAGTTAAAGTCATGTAAGTTGTACTATCATAATTGCTAGTTCATGTTGGAAGATTTCGCCTGCTTTAAAATCCCTCTTTGATCAAATGGCATAGCAGCTGGCCATGAAATATTCTAGACAAGCTTAAAAATTCTAAAGAGAAATGAGTTGCTAAATGTAGTGATTGAATAAAAATTTTCTTGTCAGATATAATTAGTTGAAAATGGTGTAGGTCAGTGGTCAGACTTGCTTGTCAGGATCTAACCATTGGAAATAGCTTTGGGAGTCAAGAATCCTGTACTTTAAATCCAGATTGAAGGAAAACTGCAAAGATGGGAATAGGCCTCCCAGAGTTTTATGGCTTCAAAAATAAAAATGAATAAACAAAAAAATAAACCTCTGTTGTTTAAATTGTCTTGGCAACTGTTTTCTAGTAGGATAATTGTCTTTACTATGATACACAGATGTTGTACAAACCAAATGTGTTTGCATGATATGTCCAATACAGTCACTGATGATTGAAAGCATTATCATGTTCACATTGGCATTTACCACCTATAAAGTGAAAAATAACCCTTGTAATACAATTATTCCTGCAGTGACTCTATAACAATAGATATGTTACATGGCTTGTGAAATTTAAAATATGAGTCTTCTGTGTTCAGCACTGATTCATACTATGTTAATTCTCTTTGGCAGTATTCTTTCTTCTGATGAAAATGTTTTTATCCCTAGAGATATTATGTATATCTTTAAAACTTACTCTTCATTCCAGAACCTACCTGTGATGATTTTATTCATATAGAAAAATAAAAAATAATAATAATTGCATGTTTTGTGGCCACCAGGAGGTAGAAGACCTGCTGAGTACAAAATCTACGCAGAAAGAGTGAACTGTTTGCCTTCTGTCTAGGGTGCTCTGTAAGGATTTACACTTGATATGGGGGTACTTGTTCAAGGAGTTGAAAAATGAACTTCACAAATGCTCAAGGCAGGCAAGTAGGAAAAAAGAGGTTTTTATTTAGAAAAATCAATAGTACAGAACTCCCAGCTCATGGGATAGGGCAAGCATACCTGTGTCTAGGCTGTGTCTAGAGGAATGTATCTCAGACTGAGCAGAGTTGTCTAATTTCTATTGGTTTCCACTGGAATGCTGTTCCTTGTTCTAACCAGTCTTGCTGAAAGTTGTCTATATTTCCAAATTGGCCATGCTTGTGCAACCCTTACTGTAAGCAAAAAACAAAAACAAACAAAAAAACAAGGGCATTCCCACCGCAGTTCTCCTGTTCTTTTATTTTCCTGAGGCACTCGGTAAGCTTCCTGCTTTTGTCCTTTCCCAAGGCCCTTTATCCTGTTCTAACTAGACAGGGGCTACCTCTGTCTTTCATCTGTCTCATACTGAACTAGCACGTCCTGCTGTCACTTGATGATGCATTGTGTTTTTCCTGATTCTTTTCTTTTCAAAGGAAAAAATTCAGTTGAGAGACCAGGTTGCAAGTGAAAGCAACAAAAAGTTTATTAAAAGTGAAAGTACACTTGGAGGGGTCCAAGCAGGCAACTGGAGAAGATTCATGTACCCCATTTGTTTACAAGGGTTGTGTTTTTATGTGGTTATGACTTTCTGGGCTTTGAGTTCTGCCTCCCCTGACTCCATTAGGGTGGGACTCTGAGCTAGGCAGATGTCACTAGGAGAAACGTCAACCTGGATGGCAGAGGATTCTTGAATTTGGGCGAGAAAGAGTTCTCCAACAGGTCAGATGAGTGTAGTAGGTAAGGAAGGAAATAGTTAAAGCAGGAGCAGCAGGGAATGGCAGCTGCCTTGCAGGCAGCAGAGAACAGCAAAGTGCAGAGGGAAAGAGGGTAAATTCTCAGCCTAGAGCAGATTCCCTTGCCAACTCCTGAAGCCAGGGTACCTGGCATCCTGTGTCCACTTGGATCTGCACACCATGGGGACTAGCCCCTATCACTCCAAGATTCGGGGGACCCATGGAACACAGGATGGAGTGAGATATGTTCTGGGAACTTCCTAAAGAAAGGAGATTTTCAGGTAGGCTGCTAAGAGCAGACCACACAGCTTCAGTTTTGCCCAGGTCACCCAGGTGATGGAAACATGCAGGTCAGAACCTGAGCTCTTAGCAGCCCCTTCCTACTTATCAGTAGTAAAGCAGAGACAGATTGAAGACTTATAAATAAAGTGAAATAAGAAAGAGACAACCTGCAATAATTAAGCAGTGAGAAAGCTTTATTTGAAAGTACACACTTAAAGAAAAGAAAGTGCAGGTGTCCTCAGAGAGAAGGTGTGCTGAAAGGCTGGAGATTCTGTCTTTCAAGGTTTTCAAGAATGGGGCAAAGGGAAGAGGGGTGGTTGGTGGGCAGAGGCTTGACTTGTGGTCTCAAGATGATATCTCTGGTGAGAGACATCATGTCTTCTTTCCTGTATTATCAGTCTTCCAGCTAATTCTGCTAAATAAACCCTGCACAAGGGACTTATTATCTTGTTCTTCTCCAAGATAGTGGTTACCCTCAATCAGTGGGGATGGATCAGTTAAGATTACCTGCCCTGTCTTAAGATAGGCCACTGGGTTATTGTCTGATTACGAAAGAAAATGTTAGGAATTTTACTTCTCAACTCTCTGCTTTTTAAAATGGAATCTTAGCCTTAAGATGGAGTCTATCCTATTCTTATTATACTGTTTATAGCTCAGCATTTTTCATCATAGGCAGGAAATGTTAATCATGATGCTTGTCCCATGTCCCTGCCCTTCTACAGAGCCCAATTCCCCTGCTTGGTTTTTTAGGTTCTATGCATGCTTACTTAGGTTATTTTGCCCATCTTGGTCTAGTGCCTCCAGTGGAAGGTCATATAGCATTGAAATTCTGCCATTTTCCTGTTTTCTGATCATGTCTGGCTGCACTGTGGGGGTAATACAGGATGTGTGGAGCACAGGATTGAAATGTACCCACCTCAAACCCTATGGGATTTTTGCTGGGGGCCCAGGGCCTTTAGCTAGAGGCTCTTGTCTGCTTTTTCCAATAGTCCTCCCCAGCAGCCTGCTCTTGGCTTATGCCTAGCTATCTGCCTGCTTTAACAATACTTCTGATTAGCTTTATAATTTCTTCTGGATTTGCTAACATTCAATAACCTTATATTTATAAATAAAACAAATAAACAAACAAACAAAAAGCAAATATTTCAGAAATCTTGGGAAGGAAGATTTTTCTTCCTTGGGAAGGAAGAAATTTCCTCTACCCCTCAAGGTTCTTATAGCTGGTTTAGGAATTAAATCAATATGAGACATATTAACAGGAGAAAAAAACAGTGTTTGATTATGTACATATGGAAATCCACAGACATAGATTCCAAAGACAGGGAAAATAAGGTATATATCATCCACAACTAAGACGTGGGTAGAGATCTGGGACTTCAGAGGAAGAGAGAAGCAATTCAAAGGAATATGAAAAAGTAAATGTTTGGTAAACAAATGTTCCCTGGGCCACACAGAAACAATGGGATATAATGAGGAATTTTAACAGCCACATTCCCCCTTGTCTACCACCCCCGGGTCACATTATAATGTAGATATCTATTGTAATAGCTCTTTTCCTGGAGCAGGTCCTGTATCTATATTCTTTATTCTTTTTAAGCACTTGGGAGTGGGGAAGGTTAAAGTTTCTGTCTGAGTTTTTTGGGCCTTAATTGTTCTCAGCTCTGAAATAATCTGCATGTCAAAGTGGCACATCTTGGGACAGCCTGCCTTTGGCCCCTAAAATTCTAATGTGCACATATCCATGCCCTATCCCTTGCACACATTTTGAGAAGTGAATGTTTCATCACTCAAACTATGAATTTAGTTATGGATTAAAAGTCTGATTTATTCACTGACTATTTTTTAATCATGTTGTGGGTTGAATTGTGTGTCTCCCCAACCCAAATTGATATATTGGAGTCCTAACCCTCAGCCCCTCAGGATGTGATCTTGTTGCCAGTTGAGGGCATTGTTTTCTCAGACCTTGTCTTCTCAAAGGAAAGAATTCAATCAACAGACATACTTAGAACAGTCTTAAATAGCAGGAGTTTATTAAGCAAAGAGAAAGTATGCTCTTAAGAAGGTTGGAGAGTGGGCTGTCTGGAAACCAGGAACAGCACAGCAATTAGGGTTAGGGTTGGTTTTCAGAAGCTGTAAAGGCCCTCCATGAATCTTGTGTCATTAAATTGACATGTTGATTGACAGCTTTAGGTTATATAACCTTCCTAGTGCACAGGTGCTTACTCACAAATACCTAAGCAAAACCTACTGGTGGTGGGGGTGGGGACAGGAGGCAAAACTGCAGTGTAAGTTTATTATAATGATGGTATAATGAACCCCGAGGTAGCTCTGGGTCACATTCTGGGTCTTAATGGGCCTGCAACCAACTTATGTTGATATGGAAACCCTGTTGGGCTGTTTACATCTTGTTTGGTCCTGATAAGATAGGAGACTGAACCATAAACACAGGGGTTTGGGGCATATCTGCCATCTGATGACAAGGTGCTAGGTGGAGACAGGGAAAGCCTTGTCTAGGACAGGGAGGAACCCAATCATGTCTGTCTAGCTATCTGACTATTTCATATGGAGACAATGTGGGTAAAATTGCAATAAAAAAGCCAGACTCTCTCTCCTGGCTTAGTGCATCTCCATACAGTAGTTGTTCCCAGGGAGTGGAAAGGAGTCCATCTCCAAATGAATAGGGAATTACAAGGGTGAACTGAGGGCTTCTCTGAACTGGAAAGGTTGGGTGGGGGTCTTTCCTTCTACAGCCTGGTCACGAGAGAGATGGGGGAGCAGAAGTGGACAACTTCTTGTAAGAAGTAAACTCTATTTTGCCCTTTGACTGATTTCAGTTTCTAAGGCGTTTACCCTGGATTTACTCCCCTGGGTTACAGATAGGATCTTTACAGAGATAAAATGTTAAAATGACATCATTAGAATGGGCCCTGATCCAAGGTGGCTAGTGTTCTTATGAGATGGGGAAATTTGGAGATAGACGTACACACTGAGAGAAAGCCATGTGAATACAAAGACAGAGATGGGGTGATGTTTCTAAAAGGCAAAATGTTGCCAGCAAACCACCAGAAACTATGGGAGAGGCATGGGACAGATTTATTTCATGACCTTCAGAAGATCTAAACCCGCTGACACCTGGAGTTTTAGACTCCAGAACTGTGAGACAATTAATTTCTGTTTGTTTAAGCCACTCTGTTTGTGGTATTTTTTTAAGGCAGCTCTAGCAAAATTATATGAATTAGACATCACAGACCTGAAAAAAGCAAAATAGAGATGGACTAATTTTATTGTTGATTTTCCTTTAACATAACCACTTTGTTCCCACAAAGAATTTTGTTTCTTACCTCTAATTGATTCAAGTAAAAAAATAAATCAATTATTTGGGCCACTTTAGCTTTTACTTAACATTACCTTCAACACTGACTTTGTGGGGTGAGGGTGGGGGTTAACTCCCCTTTGGTTCCTTGTTGACATATTCACTAACTGGAGCTTTTGATGATTAATGCCACTCATCAGGTCGGCTCCTTCCTGCTCATGTATCATAAAGGTCTCCTGCGGTTCCCAGCAGTATCATACTAATTCAGTGCCTTAGCAAAATTAGCAGCAGGAAACAAACCTTTGTGATTTTCTTCCTTTATAAATAGCATTGTTCATTCAGTAAAGGATAGCAACTCCTGCTGTAATTGTTTCTGCACTGAAGAGTTACTTTTTTTCCACCAGTCTTAAAAATCAATCAAAATGAATGCACATACAATTAACCAGCCCCCTGAGAAAGGGAGCAATCTTTTTACTTTGGAACTCTTCTCAAGTCATCTCTCAGAGTGGGCCTATTGCACAGGAATGTTTTAGGAAGCATTCAGTTCATTTAATATGCCTTGAAGTTGCCATTGGAGAGAGTAGAACAACAGATGGAGCATGAATGAGCCTATCTCTCTCTTTTTTATCTCAAAAAACATTTTATTCCTCAAAAAAACAGTTTTTAACTTTCAATGCTATTTGAATGTGGATGTAACTCCAGAGGGGAAATATGTTCCCAGTCCAGAGAAAATTACCTTTGAACCTGTAAATATGGGGAAAGTCATGGGTCAAAATACCTCTAAAACCTAAATCAGTCAGAAGGAGAAATAAAGTTAAGAAACCCATTTATTTCATACAAGCAGTCATCCTGTCACTCTCTTAACCAGGCTTCAGCAGAAGAGAGCTCCACCCAACCTCTCCAGTACAAATAAACTCTTGCACACCCTTGTAATTATCTGTTCATATGGAGATGGACTAATTCTCTATACTCCTTGGACACACCTATTGATATGCAGATGCACTACCGCCAGATGAGAGATTCTGGAAATACAGCAATTTTACCCACAGCCTCCAGAAATCTCACCTCACAATCTACTTGTTCCCCATCTTCTGCAATGGCACCTGTGTGAGAAAACCGGAGCACTGTAACCAGACTAATAACATAAAATCATGGTAATCCTTGAGCCAGAGAATTCAGCTAGGTTCAAAGTCCTTTGCAGATTTACTCCATAGCTCACCCATTCCACAGGCTGTCAGTAGCTGAACAGGTAGGAAGTTCACGGCAATCATCATGAGGCAGCTACAGCCAGGGGGCGCATCCAGGGCACAGGGACTGTAGAATAAAATAACCTTAAGGACCATAAGATACATGTTTTAATGACAGCAGCATAGGCAATTGTTGCCCATAAGGAAGGATATATGCAAGAGAGTGGTCCTATGATAGGGCACTGGCAGGAATGGGACCTTGTCCTGGTCTACTATACCAGACTTTCACCCCTCTCCTTGGGGGAGTTACAGATGGGTCAATATATAGGGCTACGGGAGGTAGGTACATAGACTGGCCATAAAGATAAAACAAAACTTCCCAATAAGGTGCTCTTACCTCCTGGATATTTTAGGTATACTATTATGATCTTTGGGGGCCACTCTGCTGTTACTCCAGGAATACACAGGAGGCCAGCTTCCAGACCTTCTCCCCAAAGTGCCAGAAGGGTCAGCCATCAATGTCGAAAAGTTCAGGTCCACATCCACTCAATAGAGTCTCCAGGGTTTAATGCAGTTGGGGATGGCAGCAGGATGGTGCTCTGCTGGCCATATCCTGACTTCAGTAACTCCTCTTTGGTTTGCACATGCAGTTGTATAGGGGAGGCAGCAAGGTGCATGAGCATATCCACATGGCTCAAGGCTCCTTTTTGGGGCTTCTCATTCAAATGCCGTAGCACTGTCAAAAAGCAAACTGACCAGTGCTGTAGACTCTTAGTGTCTGACTTCAGGCCAGATTTCAACAAACCATTGTACCTCTCTACTATGCCTGCCCCAGTAGGGTTATATGGTACATAAAACTTGCACTTTATTCCAAATTGCTGCATCCGTTCTTATAATACAAGTCCAGTAAAGTGGCTGCCTTGATCATTCTCAATCATTTGTGGCCAGCCATAGGCTGCAAAGAGATGCTCTAGGGCTCTTTTGGTGATTTTCTGAAATGCATGACATGCAGAAAAAGCAATCAACAATCAACAAT
The DNA here is from genome assembly GCF_030020395.1 of Manis pentadactyla. NCBI lineage: Eukaryota > Metazoa > Chordata > Mammalia > Pholidota > Manidae > Manis > Manis pentadactyla. The sequence goes on along the minus strand of NC_080023.1, from coordinate 120,180,371 downwards.
CTAGTAGCTGTGTCCACACAAGTCATGGCATACTGACATCCTTCTGATATGGTCAGAGGCCCAATATAGTTTATCTGCCACCTGACAAGGGGTATCTTCCCCTCACTATTATCCTCTGTTGCTGTGGGACAGTGTAAGTCCTTCTTAGAGCACACAAGACACTCCCTCTGGGCTCTGCTGACTTCTTCAAAGGTCAATAGCAAGCCTCACAAACAGGCTACAGCCCACATTGTCTTTTGCTCCACATGCAGCAGATGCTGATATAACCATTGGGCAACATCAGAGGCAGGCTTTCCTTTTAGCCAGCACACTTGAGCCATTATGTCTGCTTCATCATTCCCTGGGGATTCTAAAGGCAAATGGCCAGTCACATGATATACAGTAACAGTCTTAGTCTGACCAGAGACCCATAGTTCTTGCCACAACTCTTTTCCCCAAAGGGGCTGGTTACCATGGCATGGTACGATGTCAGTAGCCACAGAGTCAAGCCCCGATAGATGGCCCAGCTGTCAGTGCAGACAACTATGGGGTAGGGCTCCTGGGTGCCTGTGACTTAGTCCATTGACTGCTCTTCTCCTCTCTATCCTCCAACCATATTGTCTCAGTCTTAGGGTGGAAAGCCACAGCCCTCCAATTCAGGGGCTGCCCATGACTGGAGCTGTCTGTATCCCAAGCATCTTCAGATATAGGGGCTTTTCCCTCCTGATAATGACTCTTGGCTACCAATGGCTCAAAAGCAAGTTCTTCCTGCTTTCCACTGGTATAGGTCACTGGCCCCAGTAAGTGTTGGAGTTCTTCACTTAAGGGGCTAGTAGAGAGGGTGCTATGCTGCTGTACCTATGTGCCCCATTTGCCCAGTGTAGGCATCTGTGCCATGCCACAACATTGCCTTTGGGTCCAGTCTTGCACACACCCTGTGACGGGATAGGTGGTTATTAACTTGGTCAGAGCAGTTCCAGTGGTGGGCTCTGTAACCAGCAAGGCATGGTACACAGCAGCCAGTTACTTCTCTATCAAGATATACCAGACCTCTGCTCCTTTCCATACTTGTGACCAAAACCCAATAGGTTGGTGTGCCTGTTCATGCCACTGCCAAAAGCCCCATCCAAACCAGTTTTGGTTACATGAACATCTAGTTCACAGGGCCTTGATAAGTCCATTACACTCAAGACCTGTACAGTCTTGACTGCCTGCTTAGCTGCAGTTAAATAATCTTCACTGTTTCATCCCAATCCACCTGATGCCCTTTAATACCAACTAAGATATATTTAGGGATGGGAGAATTGTGCACGGTATATTCCTTTGGAGTAAATGCCTGTCCCAAAAAAATACAGTGGGATTTGGGTTTTCTTCACTCTAATTGCCTTACCCCCATACCCATCTATTATAATAGGTTTCCCAGAAAATTGTTCAGGGATGCCGTAAATCAGAGAACCTTTGGTTTCTGTGTCCACCTGCAACAGGACAGGTTGTATATTTGTGGGGTCCAAATGAATTGCTAATTCTACATATGGCTTTTGTTCCCCACCACATCCCCCAATTTGGGGGCCTTGACACCCCCTCAGTCAAACCACAATGCCTAATAATCCTCCTGTGGTGGTGAGTGCCCAGGTGAAGCCTGAATACTGTCCCCCAGGAAGTCCTGCAGGGACACAGGCCAGACATGGGACTTTGTTTCCAGCTTCTGTGTTCTGGACCTCAGCGGTTGGAACTGCTGCTCTTGGTTTAATTAGTGTCATAGTTGTAACAACACCCTATTGGGCTGTGCATCAAGTTATTCTTTCACTACCCAGGCCTATATCAAATCAACCCGTATCTGGGTTACTCGAGACCTTCATGGGTCCCTTTGCACCTCTCCTTTCAGTTGCAGCCTGCACTTCCTTCCATGCTTTTTTTGTTTCAACCTTCCCTAGATCTGCTAAAGTATGTGTAGCTTCACTTATGGATTGCCCTATTTAGGGGGCATGAATAGTCATAACTAGGGACCCAAAGAGTGATGCAGGAGCTGTATGAAACACCAGATTTCTCATTCCTACAGTGAACAACTCTTCAGTGGATTTTTCAGCTGCCTCCTCCCTCGCTGCTAATGTATCTTCCAGGAGCACAACCTGTCTTCTCAATAACCATTTCTCTTTCTTAAGGGCATCCCATAGGTCATTGCCCAGCTTACCCAACTGATGCTGAAGTTTTTCTCTCTCCTGCTGAAGTGTTTCTCTCTCCTCTATAACCCTTTACACTATCAAAAGCAACATCCAACAATCCTGGCTACTACACAGCCATTCAGGGCCTCTAAGTTTTCTCCTCATGGAGGGCTATTCCACAGCTTCTCGTGTGTCCATCCTACCTTAATTCTGGGAAAGTGCCTACCCATCTATATAGCGCTTTACCCTAGACCAATTCCACTCTGGGGGCTCCCCAAGTGGAAACCCCATGGATGGGGACTACTGTGTGAAGCAGCACCCTCCACTGTTGTAGCCACTGGGGCCTCCCTACCATCCACAGGGAGGTTTCTGGGTATCTCCCCACCATCCCTAGGGGCAGCCTGCCCAAGCATCAGACCCACGAAGACAGATTTAGGGTTCAGAGTTCCTGCAACTGTGCCAGCTATAATTCCGCTAGGAAAATATGTTTTCAGCCTGGGGCAAATTACCTTTGAAACCCAAATTAGTCAAAGGGAAGAATAAGGTGGGAAAAAACCATTTATTGCTTACAAGCAGTCATCCACTTCCTCTTGCCCATGTCTCTGTGGCCCAGCTGCAAAATGGGACCCACCCAACCTCTCCAGTCCAGATACCCCCTGCTTCCCCTTGTAATCACCTATTGATATGGAGATGAACTACTTCTCTCCACCCCTTGGAAACATTTATTGATATGGAGATGCACTAAGGCCAGGTGAGAAATTCTGGAAATACTGCAGTTCTACCCACAGTGGTATTTGGGACTTTGTGGTTTCTAAAGGTGAAAACAGGATTGTAAACCAAAGGTAGTGTTATATACAGAATGCAAATATTCAGAATCATAACCTCTTGGTGGAAGAAATTTCATCTCAAGCATCTTCTGAAGCAGTATATCATGTCTTCAAAACTGACCAGAATTTTTAAAGGACATAGACTATAGTAATTTAAGAGTTTAACAATTTTTATTATGTTTATGTGGGGGAAAAAAATTGATTTATCCTTACTTTTAACTTAATGTAAATAAAATTGATAAACACATTTATCTCTCCATAGAGACACTAATAAAGTGATTAGAAACAATTATTTAATATGAATAATAACAAGGAAACATTCAGAACAAAACATAGAAACACAAAATTTAGATATGAGGGAGAAACTAAATGAGTAAACATGTGTCAGTATATTTAATACTATACATAGTGATATAGGCAGTGTAGGTCAGGAAAAGAGCCAGGCCCTGGGTGAGTCAAGAAAAGCTTGGGACCAGTTCATGTGGTCAGTTAGCAGAGCATATTAAGCCAAAACAAACCAGCTAGATTCTAGAAAAATAACTGATGGCAGAAGAAAATGCTGTTTCTAGGCAGTTCAAAACAACTAGATCAGGAATGGTGGGACAAAAATAACCTACAGTTACCCCAAAACTCATTATACATTCATTAGCATACTAAAAATTACACCCCTTGGTGTCATGACAGTTCCGACATGTCAGGACAAAAAGAGGGCGCTACCCCTTTTCAACTGAAATCCACTCCCTATTCTGAAAAAATTTCACCTATCCAGATCAATATTCCTCCCCCTGCTTAAACGCCAGCTGCAAGACCACCCTACTCAGAGCCCACCACACAGCTCATGCCCAGAGCACACCTGCACTCTATCCTTGAGCGTGTACTTCTCTTGCCCTTCTGCTTGCACCTGAGACCCGCTTATGAATTCTTCTCAATCAGAGTCAGCCTCCTGGGTTGAGGTCTCACGTAGTGCAGGGAGACTTTCCTGGACTGTATTTCCTGACAATAGAATTAAGAAACATTCGGTTTTTAAATGTCATTGTACAGCAGAAGTTCATCATGAGTCTAAACTGAGCTCTTCATGAGGTTGCAAACATTTCTGGACTTCTGGAAGTAAACTTTCATTGTCGGATTCTCCCAGAGGAGGACGCCACCCCAAATCACTCACGGAAGGCGTCTCTTGATGCAACAAGCAAGAGGAATTTATTCAGAGGCCAGCTAGCTGGGGTCCATGAATTAGCCTGATGCAGCGGGTCTCAGCGAGGACCCCGAACTCACAAAGCCAGAAGTTTTTATAGCATTTTCAAAGGGGCAGTATTTTCTACAGTCACAATACAGTTTTTTTTTTTTTTTTTTTTTTTTTTCATAGACACATAAATTTTCGGCTGACGCCTCATCCTGGGTGTCTGATTAGATAAAATCACTTTCGGAATGTTTAGGGTGGTTCTAGCAAGATAAGCTTAACTGATTGAGGTTGGCTAACTAAAGGTCACTACAATTAACACTGGCTGACTAACTTGTTTTTCAAAGTTCTAGTAATTTTTCTCCTTCTAGGTTAGAAAATGGTGTTTGAGCCTTTAAGATGGCTGTGCTTATGCTAACTTTTGATTCTTCAGGTTCTACATTTCCCCACTTCTCTTTAAGGGCATTCCAATCATGGAATGTCTGTATCTTCCTGTTGGGTGAGTGAATGATATTGTTCCTGCAACATTAGTACATGAACGGCACTCACTCTTTCTCTAACAAAAGTTATCAGCCGATTTAATATGCAGGGTCTCAAAGTGAGGAGCAACACAAAGATGAGTAAGGGCCCAGCCAGAGTGGATATCAAGGTCGTAAACCACGGGGACCTAGTGAACCAAGATTCAAATAGCCCTTGGCCGGCTTCTCGTTCTCTCTTTCTCTGGTCTAGCCTCTCACTAAGCTTTGACATTGAATCTCTTACTATTCCGGAATGGTCTGCATAAAAGCAGCATTCTTCCTTTAAAGCTGCACACAATCCTCCTTCTTTTAGAAACAGCAGATCCAGCCCTCGTCTGTTCTGCAAGACTACTTCAGAGAGGGAAGTCAGAGATTCTTCAAGTTTAGTAATGGATTGCTCTATGGTTTTTAGGTCTTCATCAATAGCTGTCCTTAGTCCCTCATAATGTTGGTTCCCTTGGATAATAGCAGCTGTCCCTGTTCCTACTCCGGCTGCGACTCCTATCCCTAACAACACAGCTAAGGTCAGCGAGACCGGCTCCCTCCTATATCTATGCCTAGGTTCAAATTCAGCTACGAATGAGAGGTCATCATGATACATCAACCTGGGCACCAGCTGAACCATGATACAGAAATCACGGGAGGAGTTGAAGGCAGACGTAGAGACACATGGGGTCACTCCAGTGTTACAAGCCCACCACCCTTCGGGAGGAGGGACTAGATACTCATTTTCACCTGAGGAGGTCACAGCTATGGTTTCATTACACAAAGCTTTATGGGTGGGAGGGACTGAACCTAAACATTTTCCTCTTCCAGTTACTTCAGTCAGAGTTAGCTTCTTGTGGCTTCTCGGATAGAGGCCCACACTTCTTTCTGCACAACTTCCAGAGCCCGTAACCTTTCAAGCAGAAACTTATTAGTTACAGATTCAGGGGATACGTGGAGGTGAGCTGCATTTAGTGGAGCCGGGGCTCCAAACATAATTTCAAAGGGTGTTAGTCTAAAATGGCTGGGGGTGTTTCTAACTCGGAATAAGGCGAAGGGAAGGAGGACCAACCAATCATATAAACCAGTCTCTATGGATAATTTAGTCAGGGTCTCTTTTAGAGATCTATTCATCCTTTCTACCTGTCCTGAGCTCTGGGGCCTGTATGCACAATGCAATTTCCAATCCGTCCCCAAAATCTTGGCCAATCCCTGACTTACCTGGGCAACAAAGGCAGGGCCGTTGTCGGAGCCGATTACCTTTGGGATTCCAAACCTGGGAAATATTTCTTCAAGGATCTTTTTAGACACCATCTGAGCTGTCTCAGTTTTGATGGGGAACGCCTCTGTCCATCCTGAAAATGTGTCTAAGAAAACTCAAAGGTACTTATATCCATACATAGCAGGCTTGATCTCAGTGAAGTCAACTTCCCAGTAAGCTCCTGGGCGATCCCCTCGAAGTCTTTTCCCAGATGTTACTGGATTTTTACTCACATTTACTAATTGGCAGGGAACACAATTTCTTACAACCACGTCAGCCAGTTTTCCTAATCCAATAACATGATAAGGGGAGTCTTGAACCAAGGTCTTTAGGTTTTTTGCTCCCAAATGTGTCAATTGATGCAATTGCCTTAAGTACTCTTCTGCCTCTCTCTTAGGCAGGACAACTCTCCCTTTTTCAGACTTGTATATCTCGTGGGGTGAGGAATTTTTAAACCCTAATTTGTTTATACAAGCGAGGTCTTCGGGTGTATACTGGAAGCTCTTAATACAAGTGGCCTCCGGGTACACTTGGAGGGGTAAGATATTCATTCCCTGGGCTGCTTGTTTTGCAGCTTGGTCTGCCCTTCTGTTTCCTTGAGCTATTAGAGAGTCACTTTTTTGATGCCCAGGGCAATGTATTATTGCCACTTCTCTAGGTCTATGGATGGCTTCTAACAAATTTAAAATTTCTTGTTTGTTTTTAACATCTCTCCCGGCAGAAGTCAATAACTCTCTCTGTCTATAAATAGCCCCGTGTATGCGAGCAGTGGCAAAAGCGTATCGGCTGTCGGTATAGACGTTAAGTCTCTTACCTTCTGCAATCTTTAGAGCCTGAGTCAGAGCGACAAGCTCTGCTCGCTGTGCAGAAGTGCCCGTTGGAAGTCCACTGGCCCACACGATTCGGTTATCATCCACTACTGCAGCTCCCGCCATTCTCTTACCATCCATAATGTAACTGCTCCCATCTGTATACCAAGTCAGGAGTCCTGGCCCTTCTAAAGGCTGATCTTGTAAGTCCTGGCGGGTCTCCGTCTCCTCAGCCAGGATTTCCTGGCAGGTATGAAGTACTTCTTTTCCCAAATCGGGGAGCAGAGTAGCTGGGTTTAGGATGGCGGGTGGGGCAAATTCCACACGATCACGATTCAGGAGTAAGGTCTGGTAGTGAGTCATTCTGGCATTTGACATCCATCTTTCGGGTGGTTTCCGGATTATGCTCTCCAACGCATGTGAAGCAACCACAGTGAGTTTTTGTCCCAGTGTTAGCTTGTCAGAATCTTTAACTAGGAGCCACAGCTGCTACTACTCTCAGGCAGGCAGGCCACCCACTACTCACGGGGTCTAATTTTTTTGACAGAAAGGCGACAGGTCTCTTCCAAGGTCCCCATTGTTGGGTCAACACTGCTCGAGCTACTCCGCTCCGTTCGTCCACGAAAAGGACAAATGGCTTAGTTACGTCTGGCAATGCTAGAGCGGGTGCTGAGAGGAGGGCCTTCTTGATATCATCAAAGGCCTGTTGTTGCTCAGATCCCCAAACAAACGGGGCTGTCCCCTTGGTAAGGGGGTACAGAGGGGCAGCCAAGGAAGCATATCCGGGTATCCACAATCTACAAAACCCCGCTGTCCCCAGAAACTCGCGAACCTGGCGTGCTGTAGTGGGGACCGGAATCTGCGTCACAGTCTGCTTCCGGGCTTCAGTAAGCCACCTTTTCCCTTCTCTCAGGGAATATCCCAAATAAATCACTTGTTGGCAGATCTGTGCCTTCTTAGCAGATGCTCTATACCCTAATTTGGCAAGTTCAGTCAAAAGGGCTTCAGTGGCCTCTTGGCAGGTCTCCTGGGTGGGAGCGGCTATCAATAAGTCATCAACATATTGCAGCAAAGTTACCTGTGGGTTTGAAGCTCGGTAGAAAGCCAAGTCCTGATGTAAAGCCTCATCGAAGAGGGTGGGAGAGTTCTTGAATCCTTGTGGCAAACGAGTCCAGGTCAATTGCCCAGTAGTTCCTGTGGTGGGATCTTTCCACTCAAAGGCAAACAGCGGTTGGCTGTTCTGGTGCAAGCGCAGACAAAAGAAAGCATCCTTTAGATCTAAAACTGAATACCAGATGTTTTTTGGGGCCAGGGAGCTTAGTAGGTTATAGGGATTTGGCACGGTGGGGTGAATGTCTTGTGTCCTTTTGTTAACTTCTCTTAAATCTTGTATTGGTCGGTAATCTCCCGTTCCTGCCTTCTTTACAGGCAGCAAGGGGGTGTTCCATGGGGATTGACATTTACTAATATTCCCTGTTCCATAAGCTTCTGGATATGTGGCCTAATTCCATCCCTGGCTTCTTTACTTATTGGATATTGCCTCACAGTCACTGGCAAGGCTGAAGCTTTTAGTTCTATGATTACAGGGGGCTGGTTCTTGGCGAGCCCCATGCCCGCTGTCTCCGTCCAGGCTCCTGGGAATCGGTCGAGCCACTCCTGACTAATTCGGGAGGGCTCTGGTTCCATAAAAAGACAGTGGTCTCCAATCTTATGGTCAGAATACTCAAGTTCAAAGGCTTATTTTCCTGATTAGTCACCAGAGGTTTCTCAGCTTGAAAAGATATTTGGGCTCCTACTTTGGTCAAGATGTCCCTTCCTAACAGGGGCGTAGGGCATTCCGGTATAATGAGGAATGAGTGACTTACTCGTCCTACTCCTAAGTCTACTGCCCTTCGGGTGGTCCATGCATTTTGTTTCTGGCCTGTAGCTCCAATCACCCAAGACTTTTTGCCAGAGAGAGGGCCCTTGTCTTTAGTTAATACAGAATGTTGAGCACCGGTGTCTACTAGGAACTCAACGGGTTGCCCCTCCACTCTCAGAGTTACCCTGTGCTCGGGGAGGGGTTCCGAGCCCCGTGCTCCCTAATCTTCGTCTTCCAGCAGAGACAACACCTTTTCTGGAGGCTTCTGCAGTGGCTTTTTAGGGCATTCTTTCACTCAATGTCTTTTCTCTTTGCAGTATGCACATTGATCTTTATCCAAAGGAGGCCGGTTGCCCAGGTGCCCTGCCTTACTAGTTCTACCACTAGAGGGCGGGCATCCCTTACCTTCTACTACTGCGGCCAAGATTTTTGTTAAATTTCTCTCATGCTTCCTATCCCTCTTTTCCTCTTTACTTTCTTTTTCCTTTTCCTTCCTTAATTCCTTCTCTTCCTCAGTCTCTCTCTTATGATAAACTTTCTCAGCTTCTTTCACCAAATCTCTCAACGACAAATCCTGTAAGCCTTCTAGTCTCTGAAGCTTCTTTCTAATATCAGGCGCTGATTGCCCAATAAAGGCAAGAGCCACTGAAGCACTGTGTTCCTCAGAAGTGGGGTCAAAAGGAGTATACCGCCTGAAGGCTTCCATCAGGCGTTCTAAGAACACTGCGGGTGCCTCAGCGGCTCCCTGACTAACCTCTCTTACCTTGGCCAAATTGGTGGGGTGCCTTGCAGCCCCGCAGAGACCTGCCACCAGAGCCTGGCGATAGATGGTTAGTCGCTACCTACCTTCTGGAGAACTAAAGTCCCAGTTGGGTCTGGTCAGTGGGAACCCCCTTTCTATATCATGAGGGAGTTGCGATGGTCGTCTGTCAGCTCCAGGCACGTTCTTTCGCGCTTCCAGGAGGATCCTTTCTCTTCCTTCTGTGGTGAAGAGTACCTGTAAGAGCTGCTGACAATCATCCCAAGTGGGCTGGTGAGAGAACATCAGGGACTCTATCAGTCCCATTACTCTCTGTGGTTCCTCTGAAAAAGGAGGGTGGTTAGCTTTCCAATTATATAAATCGGCAGAGGAGAATGGCCAGTATTGCAGAGGTTGGAAAGGTGGGTCTCCTTCCTCCCCGAGAATGGGGGCCCCATAAGACCTGAGGGGAAAAATACCTGATGGGTCCAATGCGGCCCCTCGGCACCGCCGAGTTGCCTGGGCCGGTCCCGGAGCTGGCCCCGATGTCTCGGTACCAGAGGCTAGAGGCATCGGAGGTGCCGGGGCCGGAGGCACTGGGGCCTCGGCTGCCGGGGCTTCAGGCGCCGGGGCAGAGGCAGGAGGGTAAGGAAGGGGATCATCAACCATGAGAAAGTCTTGAGTGTCAGGGTGTATTTTGGTGGTCTCTTTCCCTTTTCCCCGAGGTTGAGCCTGAGCCAATAAGACTCGAGAGTTCGCTTTCTTTCGCACCCAGGGCTTTACCCAGGGCGGTGGATTTTCCACCAATTCTTGCCAGACCACAATGTAGGGCTGCTGATCCGGATGTCCCTGAGTTGAATTCTGGAAAACAACAGCTTTTACTGCAAGCAGAGTGGAGAGGTCAAAAGTCCCCTCCGGGGGCCATCCAACGTTAAAAGTGGGCCACTCGGAGGTACAGAAAGTCTGCCACAGCCCTTTTTTAACTTCTACCAACAAGTCATGTGCTCTTGCTCTCACTTCTGTCCAATGACCTAACGTCAGGCTAAGGGGGGTCGTCACGGTCTGTCCCATTGCCAGTATAACAATTATTAGACATGTAAAGGACACATAAAACAGAGACACACAGAGATTAAACACACAGTGGCCGCTTTTTGTCTTCCTCAGATTTCTGACCAAGAACTGGAAGGAATCAGTGGGCTGATACCCTCGGCGCCCAAAAACCAACCCTATCTCATCCGGTTCACTTTTGCGGAAAAACAGGTGGGAGGCCACCAGGCGTCCCTGGCCCTCCAAACTCCCCGGGGCGTCCCCCAGGGTTGCAGCCTGCGGTGCTCCAAGTACGTCTACCGACCGCAGTCGCGACCCCTTACGGGACCTTAAGGTCCACTTATCTTACCTCTTCTTCCAAGAATGGCTTCGGGAGTGAAGCGGGGTGAGCGCACGATCCTGGATGAGCCCCCAAATGTTGGATTCTCCTAGAGGAGGACGCCACTCTAAATCACTCACGGAAGGCGTCTCTTGATGCAACAAGCAAGAGGAATTTATTCAGAGGCCAGCTAGCTGGGGTCCATGCATTAGCCCGACGCAGGGGGTCTCAGCGAGGACCCCGAACTCACAAAGCCAGAAGTTTTTATAGCATTTTCAAAGGGGCAGTATTTTCTACAGTCACAATACAGTTTTTGTTTTTTTTTTTTTTTTTTTTTCATAGACACATAAATTTTCGGCTGACGCCTCATCCTGGGGGTCTGATTAGATAAAATCACTTTCGGAATGTTTAGGGTGGTTCTAGCAAGATAAGCTTAACTGATTGAGGTTGGCTAACTAAAGGTCACTACAATTAACACTGGCTGACTAACTTGTTTTTCAAAGTTCTAGTAATTTATCTCCTTCTAGGTTAGAAAATGGTGTTTGAGCCTTTAAGATGGCTGTGCTTATGCTAACTTTTGATTCTTCAGGTTCTACATCATGTCTGAGCAGAGCTGTAAGCAAAAGAGATTGAAAGTCCCTTGGAAATAGTTAAAGTCTTGAGGAAAATCTCTACAAGAGAGTTTGTCTTGCTTATCTGCCTAGAATCACAGGATTTAAATGTCAGAGTCTCTAAGTTCATACATGCCAGCTATTTGTTAAAATTGTCATTTTTTCTCCCCCTTGAGTATACTATACACAGTCTCCTATGCGCTCATGGCAGACTTTAAGATTGAAACAAGTTTACAAATAAAAACTGAAAAGTGTGTTTTTGTTAAAATTTAATGATATAGTTAGAGAAAAATTAGTTTGTTTTGAAACTCATATAACATATTATAACTGAAAAATGCAAGAAAAATATTTTCTGTTATTGACAGAGACCACAACGCTGTATTCAAGACTAGTCAACAGTTCATTTGGATGGTATGGCACCCAGAACTCTATGCCCAAGGTAAAGGGGCCAATCTTATTATAGCACTTCCTGTAATAACAGTGTCCCCCAAAATGACAAGGGAGGCAATTCCTAGAAACAAGTGTCACCGAACAGTTGGGTTTATGTTTAATAGAAAGCAGTTCAGAGTAAAATACTGATGTTAGGTTTCAACCACACTCAGAGAACAGTCGCTTTAAGGGATGAAAAAAATATTTGCATTGTGAAATAAGTATTTTTTCCTTTACAAATTTACTTTAAAATTGCAGCATTCAATTCTAAAACTTACACTTTTCTGTAAGACTTTATATTTTTATAAAATATTTTATATTTTTATAGCAGTTTTAGGTTTACAACAAAATTGAGAGGGAGGTACAACAATTACCCATGTAATTCCTGTCTGCACACATGCATAGCCTCTCCCATTTTCAACTTCATTCTTTGGAATGGTACATTTTTTACATACAATAACCAATATTAACACATCATTATCACCCAAAGTCCATAGTCTATCTTACATATTGTTCATTCAATGGGTTTGAGAAACTGTTTAATGATATATAGCCATTATAGTATCAGAAAATACGGAGTATTTTCACTGCCCTAAAAATCCTCTTCATTCCACCTATTTATCCATGCTACCCCCCCACTACTACCCCATTCAACTGCTTATCATTTTAATGTCTCAATAAAGTTCTGCCTTTGTCAGAAAGTCACATAGGTGGACCCATACAGCTATAGGTCCTTTTAGATTGACTTCTTTCACTTAATAATACACATTTAATGTTTCTCCATATCTCTTTATGATTTGGTAGCTCTGAATAGTCCTCATTGTATGTACCACACTTTATCCATTCTCCTACTGATGGATGTCTTGGTTGCATCCAAGTTTTAGCAATTATGAATAATAGGAGGCTGTAAATATTTGTATGTAGGTTTTCATGTAGACATAAGTTTTCAGATTCTTTGGATAAATCCCAAAGAGCATCACTGCTGGATTGCATGGTCAGAGTATGTTTCGTTTTATAGGAAATCACCAAACTCTTAAATGCATTTCCACCCATTCTTATTCCCAAAAATGAATGAGAATTCCTATTACTCCACATCCTCCCCAGCATTTGGTGTTGTGAGTATTCTGGATCTGGCCTTTCTAATACATCTATCATTGTTGCTTTTATTTGCATTCCCCTAATGACATAAATTGTGAGGCATCTTTTCATATATTTATTTATCATCTGTAATTTTCTTGTGTAAAGTGTCTATTAAAGTCTTTGGCCCATTTTTAATACGATTCTTTTCTTATTGTTGAGTTTTAAGAGTTGTTGTATTTTGTGTAACAGTCCTTATCAGATGTGTCTTTTGCAAATATTTTCTCCCAGTATGTGGCTTTTCTTATTATTATCTTGACATTGTCTTTGACAGAGCAGAGGTTTTCATTTTAGTGAAGTCCAGTTAATCAATTATTTCTTTCAAGGATTTTGTCTTTGGTGCACTGTACCTAAAGCCATTGTTATACCCAAGGTCATCTAGGTTTCCTCCTGTTATCTTTTAAGATTTTTATAGTTTTGTCTTTTACATTTAGGCCTATGACCTATTTTGAGTTAATTTTTGTGAAGAGTGTAAGGTCTTTGTCTAGATTTTTTTTTTTGCATGTAAATGTTTTGTTCTCCCAGCACCATTTGTTGTAGAGATGATCTTTGCTCCACTGTATTGCCTTTGCTCCTTTGCCAAAGACCACTTGACTGTATATATGGAGGTCTATCTTTGTGCTCTCTGTTTTATTCCATTCTTCTGTCAGTTCTTTCTCCAGGACCACACTTTCTTGATTAATGTAGCTGTACTGCAAATCTTGAAGTCAGATAGCTTCAGTTCTCTGACTTTGTTCTTTTCCTTCAATATTGTTTTAGCTGTTTGAGGTCTTTTGTGTCTCCATATAAACTTCAGAATCAGTTTGTTGATATGCAAAAGTTAATTTTCTTAGATTTTCGTTGGTATTTCATAGTTTTTCTTATCTTTGTACAAAGAAAAATCAATCAATAAAGGAAATATAATAGTACCAAAGTTTGGGGAAGAATAACTCCTATAAGTTGAACCTTACTGCTAAGTTCAGAAGAAATGAAAGAATCTCTCCATGATAATAAACTCTGTTCTCCATAGAATGTCATAAAGAATTAGAAAAGTAGGGATGCATTCCACAACTATTTCGTGAATGTCACCTGAAAAACTTTGTAACATAGAGACTGTTTTGGATCAGTATAGTGCTACTTAGAATTACATTCACAGAAACATATTTTTGAATGGTGCCAAAACCAGTGATTAGTCTGAACTACCTGTTTTGGTGTCGCATAAACACTTTGTTAAAAGGAATTACATGTATGTACTCCCTTGGGATTAAGTTGTGTTCTGCATTATTAATTACTATCACTAAAGGCATATTAAATTTTAAAAACTGATTTTATCTACCAAGTTAAGAGAAATGATGGGTCATGTATTTAGGGAAGTAAATATGCATTTTTTTGTTTAAACTTAACACATATATTTAAGCTGTGATTTCTTACCCTACATCTAGTACTCTCTAAAGGAGGCAATTTATTTCATCAGGGAAATAACTTAGCTACTAATGTGTTTAACCTTTAATAACCAAATATACTAAAAAGAAAAGAATACATAAAAATCTAGCAAACAAGTCTTTTAGACTGAGTGAATGTGACTTTCTATTAATATTATTTTTGCTTTGTTTTGGACCTGTTGAGAAAAATAACATGAATGAGGTTCTAGCTGAGATTATTTATTCAAGCAAAAACATAATTAGAATGGGTGGTGACACATACATCATTGCCACTGTTAGACAGCTTTGAAAATTCAGTCTCAGTTGAGTGTATTAAACTCTGTGAATGACTGGGCAGGCAAAATTATAGTCCACTAGGATAATTATAGTTCACAGTCATATCTAATGGGATCTGCATAAATCAGGGTATTGTTTGCCACAAAGTGTATTTATACTTGTCAAATGATTGTAATTGGACATTTACAAAGGACCATTTCAATTTATAAACATGACTTTTTAAATGAATATTTATAAAGCACTTGATAAAGGAAATAAATTTAGTCAGGTAATTTTGAACTGTGATTTTATAATATATAATGTAAAACCATCCCTTACTATGGAAACCTCTACTAAACATCTGCTGATGATGAAGCTCAAAATTAAATGGAGATAGATAGGATCCTTTCAGCAGGTCACTGAACAAAATATTTCATAGAATCTGTGTAGCTTCATAAAAGAGTGGCTTAAATTTAAATTCTCAACTGTGGGGCTACTTTTTGTGGAGGGAACAACACTAAGCTCATACACATTGGCACACAGATGCATACTCTGCACCTGTACAATTTATATAAATCCTGACAGATATTTCTACCTATATTGTAGAACTTTCTAAGAAAAATTGAGTAATAATTTATTGCAAGAATTATCAAGAATTAGTAAATTAATCAAAGCTTGTGGACTACCACATAGTCTACTTTAGAACCCATGTTATTTTTTTTATTTGCAGTCTTTTTCATCTTATTCAGTTTTACTTCCTTTATTAGTCAAATTAAAATTACAAAACAGATCCTTTTCATATAGACTTTGACTATTATGGGCACTACCTTGGTAAATAGCCAATACAAGTACCGAATTCCTTTAAATCTCTGGCTAGCCACCTACTATATGGCTACTTCTGTTAATCTGATGATTGTTTTATACATCACCACCATTACTGGAAAATGCACATTGTTATTTATTGCTAAGGCACAGCCCATAAAACTGTTCCTAGTTTCTGATTCTATTGAGTTGAGCTGGACTACCAGAAGCTAAGACATCTCCCATGAGCACAAGCCCACATCAGAGAAGCTTTTGTAGCCTATTCCTGCCTCCTTTCCAGCATGAGGCCTGCTTGGTCGCCCTGTGACCATCCAAGGCTGACTATCTCTTCTAGGTTCTCAGGATCACACTGACAGAGCAGCTAGTTGAGATGGAGTAAGGGCATTTAAGATCAAATGATCATATGATGTGAGTCAAAGGAACATATAGTCATTTCAGTTCTATGTGTAATCCCTTTATCCTTATTGGAAAAATTTCCTATTCCATCCACCTTTGTACCAGAGTAGAGTGGTCTGGTTTGGTTGTTAATAAATGCGTTTTCTCTTACATGAACTACAAAGTTTTACCTCTTTAGGAGGAAAGACAGTTTTGAATTTCCTCTAGAGACTGGAATGTCTCCCACCTCACCCTAACACTCTACTTATATTATGGATTGCTTGTTGCTCCCTGATAGGAGCATGTGCTTTCATTGTTGTATAGCATCTACTCTGCCTTCTTAGTACATCCTTCCTCTTTGCCTTTGCCTAATTTATTCTTATCATCCAAGATTCTTTATTCAACAAATTATCCTTAAATTTTTTTTCTTTCAGTCACAGTCTGTGTCAGATATCCTTTTCTGAAATTTCTGCATATTGTTGACCAAATTTTTTTAATATTAAAAAAAACTGTACTCCCAATATAACTGGAATTTTGTATCCAGAGGCCTGGGTCACTAAATCTGTAATCTCAGTGCCTACATCTTATCAACACATTTTCAGTATAGAAAGGGGCTATGATAACTGTTATGAAAGCTTTCATTCCTAAAACAACCCACCTATTTTAAAACTTGAATATAATTCCTATGTTGCATTAACCAATTAAGACAGTCAATCTAAATTTGCAGATGATGAAAGAAATATATCTGATTTGGGAAATAGACTTTTGGTGAGAGGACTAGAAGTGAAAGTCAGATCATGCTACCTGTCTGGGCAAAACCTTCTCGTGCTTTCCCACATTCCAAGCTGTAGTCACTTGCACACCTTCCTATAATGTCTCCTATATTGCAAGGAATAAAAGCCCTAGAACCATATTTCTCAAACTCTCTTTCTTTTAGGATCCTCAGTATGATTGACATTCTGCCAACCACATATATTCATATGAGATTGTGAGACAGAAAAGAAGGAAAAACTATCATTTTCCTTTATAACATCAGTAAACAAATCCATGGGTTTCACAGACATGACATTTTGGAGTAACTTCTAGATTTTTCCCCTGTGAATGCCCTGGGACAACATTACAATAAAACATTCAGGATGTCAAAGAAGGTGGCTTTTGCTGAAATATTACAAGCATTGAGGGGAAAAATAATCTATGTCCACTAGGTTTATTTTTATAAGGACTGATCTCTGGCTTTTTCATACTTAAAAAAACATCTCCTATAGTTATTCTGCCACCTGGTGACTAGCTGAAGCCCTAATAGTGAGCCAGTGTTGACACCTGACAGTTGCTGGTTAGATGCTCAGCAGCAGTGGTGGTGCAGGTGAGCCTGGTGAGGGAAAGTTCATGTTTAAAGCCTATGTGGGAGCTCCATGTGTACCACCATGGCCACACTGAGTGTGAGCCAACCGAACAAGCACAACCCTGGCAAAGACGTGATCAGTAAATTCAGGACCCGTCAGGTCAGAAAACTCATCTCAGATTTCCATTCCAGTTCTAGTTCCTGGCATTACTGTTAAAACACTGTATCATTTAGTATCAAAATGTCCAACAGAATATTGCTTAACAAAGGAGAAAAAGAGGCATAAGTCTGAATCTCAACAGATTCTTTTCCCGGGAATACATTTTAATACTTCCCGGAAAACTACAACAACTCACTAAAGACAGAAATCAGCGAAGCCGCTGACCCCTTCCAGAATGAAGATTTAAATCTCACCAGCTAAATTCTGCCTGAGAGCAAACAAACAATGGTTAGTGGAAAAAAAAGTAAAAAAATGCAAACTAGAACTTTATGACCCACTGCAGAAAAGAGAACTTTAATAATGATGCATATGTATATTTTCTTACTTACTTTATTATATATCTTAGCCTATAGTAATCAACTTCTCTTCACTTACTATTTCACATAAGCTGTTGGTCATTCATATAAATTAATTTTTAGGGACTAACTACATCAAAGAGGGGTTGAAATTGAGTTTAAGGAAGGATTAATATCACTCAAGGATAGATTTGGTAATTGAAGATACTGTGGGTCCCCATTCTGGAGGGAGAGATTGGAAAATCTTTGCATGAAGAATATCTCTATTATATTAAAAAGAATCATGATGTTTTTGCCATTGCTGCAGCTGAATATTTTAAATACTGACTAAAGTGGTATATGGTATGCTACCTATTGTTTCTTTTGACATTCAGCATTTGGTTCCAAATTCTCCTATGCTCGTCTTTCTATCAAAAGAGCTAAAAGTCTGGTAACTAGATTCTTTAGACTTCATAATACCCAGGTTTCAGCATGTGATTTATGGTTGGCCATACAATTATATGTTTTGATTTAAATATTTAGCCTGTATCATTAACATACAAGGTATTTTACATACATATTTTCAGTCTCTCCTACTACAGTGGCAATTGTATTCAGACAGAATTTTTTGGTCAGTAACTTTCACTACTACACCTTCAGTGCCTAAAAGAGTATCTGACACATATCAGGGACTCCATAATATTTTTCTGATTGAATGATTAATAATGAACACTAAAGCTAAGAGGAAATATAAGAGGAAACAAATGATTTTAGGAGGATTTGCATATTCAAATATTTTAAATGGAACAAGGAAAATCTTAATCTTCTGTTAGCTAACACATATTGAGATACAGGCTTGGCTAATTTTTCAGCTTCATAATTTTACAAGAATATTCAAATTATATCAGAACCTATTGTAGTCACAAAACGAAAGTACAAAAAAGACAAGAAAAACTGAACCTCAGGTGAATATGAACAATAAGAAAATTTCTTAAATTTGTGAAAAACATATTTAGGACATGAAACACCTAAATAGAAAAAAAGGTCAGTGCTACATCATTGAATAAAGTGTCATTGATAACACAGGCTAAATTTGAATATCACTCATATCTATAGTAAAGAAGAATGAGAGTGCAGTTCATTGCCTATAATTTCCTTACCCTGAATGCTAGATGATATTTTACTATGACCTCTTTACCGGCATCAGAGGTGTTTCCCAACTACTGGTGTTTGTCTATTTCTCCAAAAGAATTGTCAATTTCTAGAGGTCAAAGTCCACATGTTGGTTATCTTTGTATCTCTCAGGATACAGCATAGGTCTTCTTACAGAAGAGGAAACACAAATTTCATTGAATTGAATTGAAAGAAAACATTTGATGTGCCAGACAGAAGAGCTAGCTAGAAATCCTGTGCATTTATGGAGTTCAATTTCATACATGCTAATAACACATTGACTAAGGCCATATAAAAGTAGTACTAACTTAACTAAAAGAGTAAGACTTCAAAATATAATCATAATTAATGGATTGACTAATTATTCTTCCTCATCATGAAAGTTGATAGTATTCAGTATCCCCTTCCAACCAAGCATATCCTTGCACAAAAGCACAATAATCATTTCTTTTCAAATTATTTAAATGATTCTTAAAACATTTTATATCATAACTGCGTTGTCAGTTATTTGAAAATTCTAATATCAAAATAGATTAGATATGTATCATTTTAACAAACCTTAACCCCAAAAACTCTTGTCCAAATTTAATATAACATTCTTCATTTGGACTTGAAAGAGAAAAAAAAGACCTACACACCTATCTATATCTTATTATTCAGCTTTTGACCTTATTTTATTTAATTATATATTTTAGGTTTATCATGAATTTCTTATAATGGAGATGAATCTCTTTTCTTCTCTAGTGGATCATTGAACTGATAGTTTTGACATTTCTTCCTCTAAAAAGCATGCATAAAGTGTCATCATGAAATCTAATTTACAACTGTCCTACATTTGAATACAACTGTTTCTACACTTTCAACTTAGTTATACCACTTGTTAAATAAATTTGCATGTCATATGTGAGATTTTGCTGATGAAATGTGTTCCATGAGAGACTCGATTGTCAAAGTGCTATCTTTATCAACTTGAGATTTCAAAAGCAAAAATCAACACCTTTCATTTCACATTTTCTAAGGAATAATTTTTGAATAACAGTTATTAGGTAACATGAATTATACTCTTATATTTCAGAAAAAAAACATTACTAAAATGATACATTTTCAGTATGGTACTCAATGCTCTTATTTTTTGTTAAAATACAACTCTAAGTGTTGTCAATATATGTATTTTTAAATGCGTGCAATAGATGTTTATAATGCTAAAATGCCGGGAATTACTATATCATAATAAACTTTATTGAATTGCACACATTTCACTTAAAATATTTCTACCACTTCATAAATCTGTTATCAAAATGTTTGAAATGACTGTTGGGTCATTTAGTAAATGACCAAAGTTCTGGTCATTCTGAAGAGATTTAGGAAGAGAGAAAAGAATGCTTGCTTCAGAGCAGAACTGACTACTAGTATTGGATCTATTTCAAAGATTTAAAGTTGTGAAGCCTCATTTAGACAACTGCAAAATGTAGAGTATGACACTTGTCACTTGGCTCTGGGTATGGTAAGCAGCAACTTATTTAAAGTTCATGAAAATGTTTTGAATAAAGTGTGTAAAGTAGCATTGCTATCTTTTGTTTCTCTGAAGGAAAGCAGGTTGACTTTAAATCCCTGCATTAGAACTCTGGCAACCAAAAGGCCGAGTAAAGACTTTAAGCAGCTGGAGAAGAGAGCCGGCAATTAGGATACAGAGGAATGGGAAAGACATGTACTTAGGATGTGCTCTCCATGCAAATGTTCTCTTTCTCTTATGCATACATGTTTCTAATCTGTACCCTACCTAACTTCCCATCTTTACTGTGGATGTCTCAAACCAGAAATTTGACATTTCATAGCTCTTTCCATTATCTCACCAACATGTTGAATCATATACCATTTCCTGTCAATTTTGTCTCCGGAAGGTTGCTTTTTATTGATTACTACAAACCTATATGCAAAGCTTATATCACATTAATATTTTACATTATTATTTAACATGGTGTTACTTAATTTCATCATATACACATGTGTAACATGATATGTTTTGAACCCATTGATCTAAGTAACCCCTCAAATTCCCCACTCAAAGAATTAGTCCCATTTTTAAAGTAAAATACAAAACTCTTTTCATTCCACAGTGTTGTTGGGTATTAAAAAAAAAAGACAAAGTAATTTAGAACAGGAATAGAAACAGCACTTTGTAAAACAACATTTTTCTTAACAGAGAATATTCATACACTGTCAAAGGAATAAACTAGATGAGTTAATATTTTTTGTATTTAATTTCTGTGATCCTATGAGCTTTAACAGTTATTAAACAAGTAATTAAGAGGCATTCTGCAATTACATTTAACTTGTACTAATATACAATGTTTAATTTAAAATGTAACAGCATCATGATTTTCATGATAAACATTTAGAGTCAAATGTCAGGAGACAGCGTATGAACTTAAAACATGACTTAACTTTGAAGACAACTTTTTTTACATAAAGAACTAAATATATAAATAGTACTGTGAGGAAAAACCCTGCTATTCTTTCTAAATCAAATTTGTTTATTAATTAGTCTAAATTTGCAATAAAAAATCTTTAGAATTTAAAATTTTTAAGTCCTTAATAATGTTACATAGAAATGTAGTCAATGCCTCAGGGTGTGTTCTGCTGAAGCTAATTTAACAGAGTGTAACATATTCTCTTCATTTAGCCTGTTTTATGATAAAAACATTTAATTATATTGTGAGCTCTTGCTGATAGAAATCAATTCAAAAGACGGTGAAAGTAATTGTAATAATCTGGTTTAAAAGTCATGGACCATTTAAATTTTCAATGTTACATTGAAGTTTTTTTTTTTTTTTTTACAATCATGATGTATTCAGTATCAAACAATTGTAGTAGCAGGTTTTAATAATTTAGTTTATGTCATGTGCTAAATTGAAGGAGAATCACAAGAGATATGTCCATGCTATATCCTAAAACCCCTCTTATGTATTCCTCAGTTCTATCACCAAAACTTAAAATTTGAAGTTATTTTTCATATGTCTCATTTATTTTTATTTCTGGAATTTGTCTTGCATCTGTTTTGAACTTTTCTGTTCACTTTAATTTGAATCTCATTGCTTCTCATTTTTTCTCTTGTATGAGCTTCAAAGCTTCTTTTCAGTCCATCCTTCCCCTGCCACTTACTTATTAGAGCATTAATATTTTTAAGTAAATCTTTAGCATAAATTCTTTTTTAAGCCTTACTGAAAAAAAAATTAAAGCTCATAGTCTAACACCCTGACCTCTAAACGCACAGATACACACACCCAGAGCTTGGACTCAATGGACCTTTACAGCTGTACTTCTTGCCTTATGTCCTTTCTATTCTAGGATCACTAGAGCACCAGCCAATTCCAACAGTTACAGCATATTTCTGCATCACTATTTTGCTACCGAAGTCCTAATACTAAAATGCTTTTCTTCTTTCTTACTCTCCACCCAGCTCAGTCTGTTCAGTTTCTAGGTAAACTTAATGGACTTGCCTATTCTCTCCATTGAATCTTTTTCTTTTCATTCTTTCTCAAAATTTAATTTTCATCTTATTGGTGCTCTTTCTGGCATAGTGCTTTTCCTGTTTTACCTGAATTGGCATTATTACAACCAGCATTATTTTCTCCACTACATAAGTATTTGTCAGCAGAGAAGATTTTATATTCTTTTTGTCTCTTCTTCCTAGTACTCAGAAGAAGGATTTTCATGGAGTTTAATATTGGTAAATGTTTATCAAAGGAAGGCATGAAAGGAAGAAAGGAGGGAGGAAGGAAATATGACTCTCTGATTTTCTCCTGCTTAGTATTTCCTTTGAATTAAAGGATATACTTAAAAGTTCTGAAAATTTATACAAATGTCTATTACATATACATAAGATTTCAGTAATTATTTTATAAGGAACCACATAACCCTTCCTCACATTTCTTGCTCCTTTGAAGTTTGCCTTCATGGGCAAGGCTTGTTTAGTAATATCATCTACTTATTTGTCATGAGTTGAATCATAAACTGATAACCAATTCCCATAATCCTCTCATCTAAATTAACTTCACAGAAATCCCTCAACTTTTTCTGCACAGCATTCAATCCAAAACCCACTTTTCTCTGAAGAACTAATAAGAGCACTCCTTGTTTTCTTTCGCATAGTTTCCTATTAAATTTTCACCTAACATTCTACTTAGAATTTCTTTGCTAATAACATAGAGATTCTGTAAATTGCTCTCTCACTTGTTGCTTTCAGATGGCTCTTGAGTTCTTTGCCTAAATATATGACTTCACCACAAAACAAGAGCTAAGAGGTTTTTCCAGCTTCTATTTTATGGCAGTATATATATCAAAGTGTATCTATTATATATACAAATATATAATAACAGAAATTATATATGTATAAATGTATTTATTAAATCTGTATATCTAGTATATATGTTGAAGTGAGTGAAAGCAAGGAAGAAATTTAATAAATGCTCATTATGCTCCAAGATTCAGCTAACCCCTGCAATTTTATGTAAGATATCTAAATTTATTGCTTGATTCACTTATGATTCTGACTTCATTTTTTTGCTTGGATTTTTTTTTTTTGCTATCATTACAGAACCAATTAATTTTCAGAAGTCACCTTATTAAAAACTATACTTTACGAAATACAGTGACTTGTCTCTTTTCTTTTAAGAATTCCACATTTTATCTGAAAAGAGTCAATGGTGATCCTACTTAAAAAGAATTCCAGCAATAATTGCATTAATTGGGTTATTACTGATGTGAACAATTTATATTACTCACATTTGGTGGAACTATTTCTTCTTTTAGTATTGTTAGGGTAATTACATGTGCTAGACTTTTAATACAGTTTAAAAAAAAATCAACGGTCTATACCAAGGTAACTTCTCTATCATTCTCAACACTTCAGGGTTGAAGAATGTTTTGTTCAACATTTGTTTATATACTATGTGGTGTATCCAGCTAGTATCTTGTAAATACTAACTGTATGGGTAAAGTTTTGCTGCACACCATAGTCTTGACTATAATAGTCATGTAATATCTAGCCCTGTCAGGGAAAATTACTTGAAATCACCCATTTTTCCTGGGTTAGTCTCTCTAATATCTCCTCCAAAATGCAAGCTATCCTATCCAATCCCTCAATATTCCCAAGGATTCTTTGGGGATGATCTGGAGGGATATTTGATTCCCCTGGTCAACTTTACTCCACATTTCTATTTTCTGCTCAGATCTTTAGTTCTTCATATTGACTTACTACTTCCTTGCATGTCTGATCAGTCTTTTCTCATTTATTAACAGGGCAACTAAAACAAGGCCACTGATTTAAATGTAGTATTAATGAAGGAATAATTGCAATAATAAAATAATTACATGATAGCATATAATAGTAATAGCTTAATATCAAAAACTAGATATTCCTCTTACTGAAGTCCCTCAATATTATCTACCCCAAGGAGTATATCACTTTTTTGTATGATATTTTAACATTGAACTATAACAGATGTTCTGACCTCATAAAAAATATTTTGTTATCTTTCTTCTTCACTTTTTGTTATCCACCACCACTTAGGAGCAAATAAGTTAAAACTCACAATTCCTTTTTAAAGCTTAGTTTCTACTTTAAAAATGTCCAATAATGAGTTTTTCTAACCAAAAGCTTTATCTTCTTCTAACATTAATCCCCCTTGTCTAAAATTTGGAAGTTCTGTTACCATTCACTTTTCTTAATTTTACTTCCTGTTATATTGATACATTGTTACCTCATGGAATTCTTAACTCAACACATTGTGAAAATAGTGAGAAAACCTATGGGAAGGAGTATACATTTTCAAATGCACTTGGAAATGATAACTATATACACAGATTAAGTAAACAAAAGCAAAGGTTGATTCTAAAGTCAATCTTTATTCTTTATCACTAAAGAATTGGTGATGAGACAATTGGTTTGGCTAAGAAAATGGTGATGGTCTAGTCTAGATTCTTTTTTATCTAATTTTCCTCCTGTCTCATGCTCTTTTCTCTATTCTGAGATTTCTGCTTCTTGCTTCAGGGCTCATATTATTAATTCTTTGATAAGAATCAAAGTACTCAATATATGAATCCTGCAGTTAATAAGGTTGTAAAAGGAATAAAATAATTTTGTAGCGTGAAAGTATTTATTACTGTAATATTAACTCCTTAAATTAGTTCCTATTCAAATATCCACCCCCACTACCCAAAACACATACATACACACTAAATACAAGTATTTATCCCTGGAAATGTTTTGCTAAGTTTTGAATGTTATAAACATCTCATGGCAGAATGAAAATACAAAAGAGAGTGATTACAAGGTGAATTTGCATGTATCTTGGCAAAGATGAAGAATTTCATGAGTCAGTAAAGTAAAATGTTAAGCAAAATTATCCCTTAAAACCACGGAAAATTGTGCAGAGGGCAGAGTTCACATCTTTTAAATTGGAAGATCCATTGGCAAAGATGATGATAAAGAGCTTGTGAAAGAATATGATTTAAAGAATCAAGTGGTAATGAGTGGTCTGTGAGAAAACTGAGAAAGTCTTCAGTTATTTTCATTAGCAACCCTTTTTTGGTAATCTTTCTTTAGAAGCCAAATGTAAAGCAAAGACTCATATGGAACCATCAAATGGCAATGAAATGATAATTATACAAATTAAATATTAACACTTGAATCAGTCAGTTTAACATTCAGTAATTAGTTGTAAAACAGAATCAAATTTGTAGACCAGTTCTCAGCTATTGACCCAATTCTTAATACGATAATGTAGAGAGGTAATGGCAAAATAAAGGAATTAAGGAAGGAAGGCAAGAAGGCAGAAAGGCACAAGATTTAACGCTCACATGACTCATTAGATAATACCTTTTCATATGTAGTTTCAGAATTCACTGCCCACAGAGAGACACCATTTTGTAAAGAGCAAATACTATCTTCAGTTAAACCTTAAGTATTAGACTTATAGATAGCATCAAAGTTCTATGACCCTTGCAGAAAACATGCATATTATTACTAAGACTTTTACCCTCATTACCTGAAAAGGATTGTTACAACAGTATCACATTTATCTTGAAATTCATATTACATTTTATTATGAAATGAGAGACTATGTGGAAATTTATGGGTGCAGTGCTTGACTCATATTTAGAAACTGAAAATTTTAAGTTCACTCTTCCTTGAAGATTATAAACACATTGTGTACATGGGTCAAATTTAGGCATTAGACTCTTCATTGTGGAGAAGGCCATCGTTACTCCCTTTTCTTCCACTTTTCCATTCTTCTTCTCTCAGTTTTCCAAGGAGAAAGCTTAAAGTGAATCTGCAGAGTTATATTTTAGTGATCCCTCATCATTACTTTTCTTTTTAAAAAATTGAAGTACAGTTAATATACAATCTTATATTAGTTTCAATTATACAACAAAGTGGTTCACCAAGTACCCACATTTTTAATCCTCACCCTAATTAGTGTAGTTACTACTGCCAACATAGGAAGATGTTACAGAATCACTGGCTATATTCTTCTCCATGATATACAACTATCCCTGTGACCAACTTATACTACAATTCAGATTTTTGTGCCTCTTTATCCCCCTCTCCCCACCCCAATCCAGCCATCCCAACCCCTTCCCCATGGTAACCAACAATCCCTTCTCAGTGTCCCTGAGGCTACTGCTATTTTGTTTATATTGTTTTGTTTTGTTTTGATATTCATATGGTATTTGTCTTTCTATGCCTGGCTTATTTCAGTTAACATAATACCTCTAGATGCATCCATGTTGTTGCAAATGGCAGGCTTTCTTTCTTTTTACAGCTGCATGATATTACACTGGGTATATATATATATATATATATATATATATATGTACCACCTCTTCATTATTCATTCCTCTTCATTATCCATTCATCTATTAATGGGAACTTTAGTTGCTTCCATATCTTGGCTATTGTAAATAATGCGTTAATAAACAAAGAGGTGCATATATCTTTTCAAATCAGGGATTTTGTTTACTTCAACTAAATTCATAGAAATGGAATTACTGGGTCCTATGATATTTCTGTTTTTAGTATTTGAAGACCCTGCATACTGTTTTCCATACTGGCTGCACCATTTACAGTCCCACCAAGAGGGTAAGAGGATTTCTTTTCTCCACATCCTTGCCAACACGGTATTTCTTTCCTTTCGGATAGTGGCCATTATAACTGGTGTGAGGTGATATCTCATTGAGGTTTTGATTTGCATTTCCCTAATGATTAGCACTATGGAGTATCTTTTCATGTGCCTGTTAGCCATCTGCACTTCTTCTTTGGAAAAATGTCTGTTCAGGTCCTCTGCCCATTTATCAGTTGGATTATCTGTTTCTGGGGTATTGAGCTCTTTACATACTTTTTATGTTAACTCCTTATCAGATAAATATTTTACAAATATATTCTTCCATACTGTAGATTGACATTTTGTTTCATTGATGGAGTCCTTCACTACACAGAAGCTTTTAAGTTTGATATGGCCCCACTTGTTCATTTTTAATTTTGTTTCCCTTGCTGGGTAGATGTATCCAGAAAAAAAAATTGCTCATGCTTATGTTCAAGAGGTTTTTGTTTTCTTCTAAGAGTTTTATGGTTTCATGTCTCACACTGAGGTGTTTAAGCTTTTTCAAATTTACTTTTGTATATGAAGTTAGACAGTAGTCCAGTTTCATTCTCATGCATGTAGCTGTCCAGTTTTCTCAATGCCAGTTATTGAAGAGACCATCTTTTCCCCATCATATATTCATGGCTCCTTTATTATATATTAATTAACCATATATGCATGGGTTTATATCTGGGCTCTCTATTCTGTCCCATTAACCTATGGATCTGTTCTTATGCCAGTACCATACTGTTTTGATTAATGTAGCTTTGTAGTGTAGTTTGAGGTCAGGGAGTGTGATACCCCCAAGTTTTGTTCTTTCGTAGAGTTACTTTGGCTATTTGGGGTCTTTTGTGTTTCCATATGTATTTTAAGGTACTTTGCTCTAGTACATTGAAAATGCTGTTGGTATTTTGATAGTAATTGCATTGAATCTGTAAATCCCTTTTGGCAGGATGGTCATTTTGACAATGTGAATTCTTCTTATCCATGAGTGCAGGGTAGATTTCCATTTATTGGTGTCTTCTGTAACTTCTCTCATGACTGTCTTACAGTTTTCAGAGTGTAAGTCTTTCACCTCTTTGGTTAGGTTTATTCCTAAGCATTTTATTCTTTTTGATGCAATTGTAAATGGAATTGTTTTCATGATTTCTCTTTCTGCTAATTTGTTGTTAGTGTATATGAACACAGCAGATTTCTGTGAATTAATTTGATATCCTGCAACTTTGCTAAAACCAGTTATTATTTTTTGGTGGAGTCTTTAGAGTTTTCTATATATAGTATCATGTTATCTGTAAATAGTGATAGTTTTACTTCTTCCTTACCAATTTGGATGTCTTTTTCTCTTTATCATGCCTGATTGCCATGCTAGCTAGGACTTCCAGTACTATTTTTTTATAAGTGGTGAAAGTGGACATCCTTGTCTTTTTCTGATCTTAGAGGGAAAGCTTTCAGCTTTTTGCCATTGAGTATGATGTTAGCTGTACATTTGTTGTATATGGCCTTTATTATGTTGAGGTAACTTCCCTCCACACCCATTTTGATGAGAGTTTTATCATGAATGGTTGTTGAATTTTGTCAAATGCTTTTTCAACATCTACTGAGATGATCATATGGCTTTTATCCTTTCTGTTTATGTGGGGTATGATATTGATTGATTTACAAATATTGTAACATTCTTGCATCCCTGGAATAAATTCCACTTTGTTGTGATGGATGATACATTTAATGTATTTTTAATTTGATATCCTAATATTTTGTTGAGTTTTTTTGTATCTATGTTCATCAGGGATATTGGTCAAAAATTTTATTTTTTTGTAGTGTTTTTGTCTAGTTTTGGTATCAGAGTTATGCTGACCTCATAGAATGAGTTTGAAAGTATTCCCTACCTTTCTCCTTTTTGGAATACTTTAAGAAGGACTGCTATTAGTTCTTCTTAGTAGAATTCAGTTATGAACCTATCTAGGTACGTACTTTGGTTTGTTATGAGTTTCTTGATTAACAATTCAATTTCATTACTGGTAATTGGTCTGTTGAGATTTTCTGTTTCTTCCTGAGTCAGTCTTGGAAGGTTGAACTTTTTTAGGAATTTGTCCATTTTTTATTTTGATTATTTGTGTCCTGTATCTCTCTTTGTGGTAAGTCTGTCCTGTGGTTTGTCCATTTTCTTTATTTTCTCAAAGAAGTAGTTGGTTTTGTTGATTTTTTCTACTCTCTTATTCTTCTCTGTTTTATTTATTTCTGTTCTGATCTTTATTATGTCCCTCATTCTACCAATTTTGGATTTAATTTGTTCTTCTTTTTCTAGTTTCTTTAGTTGTGATTTTTCACTATTTGAGATTTTTCTTATTTCTTGAGACATGCCTATACTGCTCTGTACTTCCATCTTAGACCACTTTTGCGACAGCCCACAAATTCTGAACTGTTGTATTTTGTTTTCATTTGTCTCCATGTATTGCTTGATTTCTACTTTGATTTGTTCTCTGATCCACTGATTATTTAGAAGCATTTTGTTTTACCTCTATGTGTTTGTGGGTTCTTCCTCTTTTCTTCACGTAGTTCATTTTTAGCTTCATACCATTGTGTCTGAGTAGTTGCTTGATACAATTTCAATCTTTTCAGATTTACTGAGGCTTTTTTGTGTGTCCTTGTTTGTGATTTATTCTGGAGAACATTCCATGTGCACTTGAGAAAATGTGTATCCTGCTGCTTTGAGGTGGAATGTTTTGTATCTATATGTTGAGACCATCTGATCTAATGTGTTGTTCAATTCTTCTGTTTCCTTATATTTTGTCTGGCTCATCTCTCCTCTGATGTAAGTGGGGTGTTAAAATTTCCTAATATGATTGAGTTTAAGTGTATTTCTCCCTTTAGTTCTCTTAATATTTGTTTTACATATTTAGGTGCTCCTTCCTATTTGGGTACATAAATATTTATAATGGTTATATCCTCTTGTTGGACTGATGCCTTTATTATTATGTAACATCCTTCTTTTTAATCTTGTTACTTTGTTTTGAAATTTATTTTGTCTCATACAAGTACTGCTACTTCTGCTTTTTTCTCCCTATTGTTTGCATGAAATATCTTTTTCCAGTCCTTCACTTTAATTCTATATATGTCTTATACTCTTGTTATTTGATGGTTTTCTTTAGTACTGTGATGGGATTTTTTAAATTTTTGAAGTATCTGTTATAGGCTTTAGGCTGTGGTTACCATAAGGCTCATAGGGAGTTTTCTAAATATATAACTATTTATATTAAGTTGATTGTGGCTCTATTTCAAACACAATCTAAAAGAATTTTTTTTTTATTCTTCCTCTTCCACACTTGATGCATTAGATTTCATAATCTGAATTTCTTTAGTATCTCTTGAGTGACTTTTTTTTAGTTGATTTTTCCACTTTTGGTTTTCTTTTCTTTTTTTTTTGACTTCATACTTGATCGGTTAGTAATTGGCCTACTACCTTTACTATGAGTTTATTTTCACTGATGAAAAATATTTAGGCTTAAGAATATTTCCATCTACAGAAGTCCCTTTAACAAATTCTGTAAGGCTACTTTAATAGTAGTGAACTCTTTTAAGTTTTGTTTATCTCAGAAAATTTTAATCTCTCTTTCAAATCTGAATAATAAACTTGTTGGGTAGAGGATTCTTGGTTGAAGTTCTTCTGTTCCAATTCATTAAATATTTCATGCCTCTCCCTTCTGGTCTATAAATTTCTGCTGAGAATTCTGCTGATAGCCTTATGGGGTTGCCCTAAAATTTTTACTTCTCTCTAGGTGCTTTCAGTACCCTCTATTTTTCCTTAATATTTGTCATTTTAATTATTATATGTCTTGGTACTATTTTTCTGTGGTTCCTTTTATTAGATGCTCTCTGTTCTTCCAGTGCCTGGGTGTCTAGTTCCTTCCCCTGATAGGGGATGTATTTAGCAATTATTTCTTCAAAGAGACTTTCTATCCCTTGGTCTCATCACTTTCTGGTACCCTTATTATGTGAATACTGTTTTATCTGGAGTTGTCACACAGCTCTATTAGCATTCTTTCATTCCTAGAGATTCTTTTATCTCTCTGTTCCTCAGTTTCATCCTGTTTTTTTTATTTCTATCTCATTGATTTTTCTCCTCTACTTGGCTACTTGGAGCAATTGATTATTCAATCCTTCCATTGTATTTTTCATTTCATTTACTATATTCTTCAGCTCTTAGTAGTTCTTTTGAAAATCTTCTATCTCTTTGTTGAAATCCTCCCTGAGATTGTCAATATGTTTCCAAAGACCAATAAGCATATTTATGAATGTTACTTCAAAATCTTTATCAAGAAGGCTGTGATCTCCATTTTATTTAGCCCTCCTTCTGGTGTCTTATCCTGTTTTTTTGTTAGGAACATATTCCTCTTCTTCCTCATTGTGTCTGTGTTTTCATGTTTCTTACTTTGCATTAGATAAATCTGCTATGCTTCCTGATCTAAACAGCATTGGCTTCATGACAAAGGTGTCCTATGGTGCCCAGAAACTCAAGACACTTTGCTCACCTGTGCTTAATTCTCTTTCATGGTGGAGCTATAGTTGGTGCTGGTGAGCTGTGGGTGAGGCCACCTTTCTGCCTGTCAGCCAGCAGTGGCTGATCTCTGTCAGCAGAGGTCCTTTGTGAGCCATACAGTGGGGCTTCTATTGAGATTGCTGTGGATGGGCTAGCCCTCTGCCCACCTGCCTTCAGTGGCTGGTCTCAGCTCACCTCAACCAGCTCTTTGTGAGCCCAGCAGCAGTGCTTCTGTGGGGATCATTGTGGGTAGGGCCTCCCCCTGCCTGTCCTGCAGTGATGGCAGCATTGCTGGGTGGAGAGGGTGGGCAGGGAGGTTGCCCAGGGAAGTGCAGTGTTGGACTGGCCTACCAGCAAGGAGGAAAGAGCATTTGGAATTGGCTCCCCAGTTGAGCTGAAACAAGGCCAGGAAAGCTAGGAAATCTTCCTTCCCTCTTCCAGGCAGTAAATTCTGACCATGCTGGGCCAAGTGGGCTGGGAGGGTAGACAGGAACACAGAGAAGCACCTCAAGGCTAAGCCACCAGTAAAGGGGTTGAAATTTGGGAGGCTGACTCCCATAAGTACCTGAGGTAGACCTAGGGAATCATCATCCACCTGACCTTTCTCCTCCAGAGAGCTCTCCATCAAACCCTCACCCTTCTGGCACCTTTCCTGCTGCTGGTAAATCTTTCAAACTGCTGCCTCCGTGTTGGGTCTCAGTGAGACCAATAGAGGGGACTGTCTTCCACAAGTGGCAGGATTCTCAGCCTTCCAGAGTGCTCTGACTCTTCCTGGTGTCCAGCCCTGCTAATCAGTAGAACCCAATGCAATGCGGAATTGTGTTCTCAGAGCAGATCACCTGAGCCAAGTATGTGGAGTTCCTGATTGCTTATTCCCTTCCCACTCCATTCCTCTTTCTACTGCTTATGGGATAGGGTAACAGAAGAGCTGGAGTCCTGATTGATTATGTACCTGACATTTTACCTTTTCTGTGTGGTCTTCCCTTCTCCACCAGGTACAGAAGACTGCTCTGCAGACTTCAGGTTCTTTTCAGGGCTGTTTTTATTGTAGTTGCTTCTTTGATGTGTATGTGGGTGGAGGTTTCTTCCTTGCTTTCCTACTTTGCCATCTTTTTCACTGGAAGTCCTTTCATTATTACTTTTCAATTTTGCCCTCTAATTGAACTTGGATATGTTGTCTATTTCTTTAAAGTTAATTTTAACAATTTATGTATATGTCCTTTTGAACTACATTCCTTTTTCTGATATAATTTCATTTAAAGGAAAATAAACATTAATTTATTTATAAGCAATCACTGTGACATACAGCTATCTAAATGAGAATTGATGCATTTACTCTAATTCAAAGAAATGTAATGTTTTCTTCAAATGTATATTCATACTCCAAGGAATAGAATTTTAAGTGGAGAATCAAGAAAAATTAAAAACAAATACAGTATAAACGTGTATGTTGCTTTGCTTTTACATAATTTATTATGTAAAAAGAAAAATAATTATTTCTGATTCTCCTCACATAGTTATTTTTAACCAGGTGTCACAAACAACCATTGTTACCAGAATGCTGAGTTGGTTGAAATCATAAAATGCTTTATTAAGGTAACAAGTCACATACAGTAAATCTGTGTGATAATGATGATTGCCTAGTCAAAATTTACATTCTGTCAGAAAGCAACTATACTTAATATGGCTATACAATTGTCAAAACTTGCAGCCTATATGAAGGAAAATATGACATCATTTTGGGTGCAGTTGATTATATTTGTGGATAGCATTTTTATAGAACTCACATTGAATCAAAAATGCTAACAAACTCAGCATTTTATATTATAAAATTATGATTGCTCTGTAACAAAGTCCGACTGAACACATTTATTTAATATATGTCTTTTTAGCCAAGCATTTTTTTTGAAATTATAGCTATATCCTATTTTTATTACTCTTAATAATGTAAGTCAAAGCCATTTTTGACTTTGATGGAGGAAAAAGTAATATTAAAGAAAAGTTTTCAGTCCAATTATTTTAGCTAGATATATAAAAGTCTATTTCTATAGATCTCAGATGATCAAACTTTTTTTCCTGTTTTATTCTGAAGAAACTGGAAAGAGTGCTGATATTTTCGTCTGAATGTCCAGCATGTAAGTTTAGGTGAAAAGTTCTTCTGTTTTCCCTTGGTATCTATTTATCTTGAATTTTGTAATGATCAATTCTTTAAAAAATGAATAGCCTTCTTCATTAATAGTCTCTTGATAGATGTTGAAGTCTTTATTCTTGGTTCTGGTGTTCCAGAATGGCTCCAGTTATGTCTGAGTGCTCATCACCTCCAACCCTGTGGGCCACTTTGCACACAATAGATACTAGAGTGAAGCAGAAGTATTTCTACTGAAGTGATTCAATAAACTCATGGAAAACTTTTATTATTTCCTTCTCTTTCTCTCCTTTAGCCTGAAAAACCAGGGGATTTTAAATAGTGCTTCTTCATAATTACTTGAGTTTCATGAATTCTCAATAAGAAGATGAATTGGGTTGAGCACTTATTCAATTGGTCTTTCACATCTGGAAATGCTTGGATCATAATGATTGTTTGTCAGAAGAAAAATGTTAAGAACAAGGTCAATTCCTAATAAGCATGGGAATAGTCAGAGATGTCATTGCAAAAACCTGTTCTTGGATTATTTTGGGAATTTATGATTGTTTGATGCCTTATGATATCAGAGGGGACAAATTGTTTTAACTTAGACAATATCACTGTCTTTACATACAGGAATAGAACATGCTTTTAGCTAACTGATTCATAAAATCTGTTGCTTAAAATGTCTTTTTTTCTTCATTTTTTCTTTAACATTTCTCCTTCCTTAATTCACCAGTTTTATATAATTTTGATTAAAACCACCTGCACTTCCATAGCTCTTTCCAAAAGAGTATCCTTGAATATGTCATTTTTAAAGTATGTACATTTCAAATGAATAACAATTATAGCATTATTAAATTACAAAATATTTTTAAAAATAAATGTTTTGATGGCAGTAGGGCTGACTAAAGGTGGGTAGAAATTGAGGGAACCAGGCCGTTGAAACAATAGAAGAATTCTGGATCTATTGCCCATAACATTTTTGGATAATAATATATATTAAACTCCTAGATACACTCCAGCCCAGTAAAGTTATAGGATACAAAATTAATACATAGAAATCTGTTGCATTCAATGATGAGCTAACAGTAAGAGCGATCAGGAAAACAATTCCATTTACAATTGCATCAAAAATAATAAAATACCTAAGAATAAACCTAGCCAAGGAGGTGAAAGACTTATACCCTGAAAACTACCAGATACTCATGAGAGAAATTAGACACTAAATGGACATATTTCCTGTGCTCATGGATAGAAAAAATTAATATTGTCAAAATGGCCATCCTGCCTAAAATGATCTACAGATTCAATGCAATCCCTAACAAAATATGAACAGCATTCTTCAACAAACTAAAGCAAATAATTCTAAAATTCATAGGGAACCACAAAAGACCCCGAATAGTCAAAGCAATCTTAAGAAGGAGGAATAAAGATGCATAGATTATACTCTTGGACTTCAAGCTCCACTACAAAGACATAGTAATCAAAACATTCTAGTACTGGCACAAGAACAGATTCATAGATCAATGGAACAGAATAGGAAGCCTAGATATAAACCCACACATATATGGCCAATTATTATATTATGAAGGATTCATGGATATACAATGGGGAAATTACAGCCTCTTCTACAACTGGTGTTGGCAAAACTGGACAGCTACATGTAAAAGAATGAAACTGAATTATTGTCTAACTCCATATGCAAAAGTAAACTCAAAATGGATCGAAGACATGCATGTAAGTCATAAAACCATAAAACTCTTAAAAGAAAACATAGGCACAAACCTCTTGCATAAAAACATGAGCAACTTTTTCCTGAACTCATCTCCTTGGGCAAGGGAAACAAAAGCAAAAATGGAAAAATGGGCTACATCAAAATAAAAACTTCTGTACAACAAAGGACATCGTCAGCAGAACAAAAAGGCATCCTACAGTATGTTGGAATATATTTGCAAATGACCTACCCAATAAGGGGTTACCATCTAAAATATTTAAATAGCTCACATGCCTCAACACCCAAAATGCACATAACCATTAAAAATGGACAGAGGATCTGAACAGACACTTCTCCAAAGAAGAAATTCAGATGGCTAACAGGCACATGATAAGATGCTCCATATTGCTAATTATCAGGGAAATGCAAATTAAACCCACAATTATGTATCACCTCCCACCATTTAGGATGGCCAACATTCAAAAGACAAGGAACAACAAATCCTGGTGAGGATGCAGAGAAAGGGGAACCCTCCTACACTGCTAGTAGGAATGTAAATTAGTTCAACCATTGTGGAAAGCCATATGGAGGTTGCTCAAAAAACTAAAAATAGAAATGCCATTTAATCCAGATTTTCCACTTCTAGGAATTTACCTGAATCAAACAAGATCACAGATTCAAAAAGACATATGCACCCCTATGTTTATCACAGCACTAAGATATGCAATATCTTACAATAGCCAAGATATGGAAGCAACCTAAGTGTCCATCAGTAGACAAATAGATAAAGAAGATGTGGTACATATACACAGTGGAATATTATTCAGCCATAAGAAGAGAACAAATCCTCCCATTTGCAACAACATGGATGGAGCTGGAGGACATTATGCTCAGTGAAATAAGCCTGGTGGAGAAGGACAAGTGCCAAATGATTTCACTCATTTGTGGAGTATAAGAACAAAGAAAATATGAAGGAACAAAACAACAGCAGAATCCCAGACTCAAAGAAGGGACTAGTGGTTACCAAAGAGAAAGGACTGGGGAGGATGGGTGAGGAGGGAGGGAGAAGGGGATTAAGGAGCATTATGATTAGCACACATAATGTACATAGCACATGGGGAAGGCAGTGTAACGCAGAGAAGACAGGTTGTGACTCTATAGCATCTTACTATGTTGATGGACAGTGACTGCAATGGGGTCTCGGGGGGACTTGATAATATGGGTGAATGTAGTAACCAAAATATTGCTCATATTAAACTTTTATAGGATTGTGTATTAATGATACTTTAATTTTAAAAAAAGGAAATTAAAAAGAAAATGAAGAGATTGAAAACAATATTCGATGCAAATGGAAGTGGGAAAAAAATCTAGACAGCAATACTTACATCAGACAACCTAAATTTCAAAACAAAGACTGTAACAAGAAACAAAGAAGGCAATACATGGTGATAAAGCACCCAATCCATCAAGAAGATGTAACAATTATACATGTCTATGAACCCAGCATAGAAGCACCTAAATATATAAAACAAATATTAATAGACACAAAGGAAGATATCAACTGTAATACAATCATGGTAGTGAACTATAACACCCAACTTATGTCAATGGATAGATTATCCAGATAGAAAATCAGCAAGGAAATTTTATCAACATATTAGATCAGATGGACTTAATAGTGTATGGAACATTCCATTCCCAAACAGAAGAACACACATTCTTTTCAATTGCATGTGCTAAATTCTCCACAGAAGATTCAGTCACTAAAATGATTTACTTAACACAATACAAGGCAGGAAATGAAGGAAGTAGGAACAACAACAACAAAATCCCTGAGAAGACAAAGAAAAATAAACAAGGGGAAACCTAAATTCAACCATATCAATAATTCTATTAATTAGACTAAATACTTCAGTTAAAAAACAGAATGCCAGTGTAGATTTAAAAAAAGAGAAAATAACAAGCCCAACCATATGTTGTATATCAGAGACACACTTTAAATACAAAGGCATAGATATGTTCAAAGTAAAATGAATGAACAAGATGATGTACCATGAAAACATTAATTACATATAAAGTCGAGTGACTGCATTCTATCTGACCAGGCAGACTTCATCACAAAGATTGTTACCAGAAGTAAAAAGAGAAATATCAAATGTTAATAGGGTAGACTAATCAGTCAGATTAAACAATTATATGTGTATATGGACTTAATAGATTTTCAAAATACATGAAGCAAAAACTGACAAACTAAAGGAACAATAGTCAAACACACAGTCACAGTTGGAGATTTTAACAGAACTCTCTCAGTAGTTGACACAGCACTAGATGACAAAATTAGTTAAGTATATAGAAGATCTGAATAGGACCATCAACTACTGTGACATAATTGAAATGTACACAATATTATGTCCAATAGTTGCAGAATATACATCTTTTCAAATGTAAATATATTCACCAAGATAAACTATATGCTGGACCATAAAAAAGATGTCTTGGTAAGTATCAAAAGGATAAAATATTAGAGAATGTATTTTCCAACCATATTGGAATTAAATCAATAATGTGTTATCTAGAAAATTGTCAAATACTTAGAAAATAAAAATCAGGGCTAAAATAATGCTCACAGGGAAATTTTTAGCGTTAAATGCTTATATGCAAAAACAAAGTCTTAAAACATGAATCTAAAACTTCTTTCTTAGAAAATAGAAAAAAAAGATCAAAGTAAATACAAAGGAAGCAATATAAATGACTAATTAAGAAAAGAGCAGAAGTTACCCCTACCAAAAAACAATGCAAAAAAATAAGTACACCAAAAGTTGTTACTTTAAAAAATAATAACAAATTTGAAAAACATTTAACAAAATATATCAGTAAAAAAGAAAATAAATTACTGGTATCAGAAATGAAAGAAGTTATAACACTATTGAATCTACAGATATGAGTAATAATAAGAAATTATAAATAATTTTAAACTAATGAACTTTGCATTTTAGATGAATTGAAAAAATTATTTAAAAAACAGAACCTACCAATACTGATACAAAAATTCACTTAGTTATTGAATATTTACAACAAAGAAACTTTCAGTTTCCTTTGGTATTAATATGATATATAATGTTTAGGAAGAAATACTGTCAAACTTATATTCTTTCACAAAAATAGAGGGGAGAAAGCATTTCTTCATTCCAAAACTTGTTAGAGGTATTAAAAAAAGAAAGACTATTACTGACCAAAAGAGCTCATAAGTCTAGATGTAAAAGTATTTAAGAAAATAGAAAATGAAACCTACTAGTATATAAAACAGGAAGAATGTTTTATGAACAAAAAAGACATATTAAGGAAACTTACTAATTTAAGATGATTTTATTTAAACAAAACTGGCTTCTTTTTAAAGAGGCAGAATAATTTCAAAGCAACATTAAAATTTAATGTACAATGCAACAAATTGACTACTAATGGTACTTATGGATAGTTAAATAATTTTCTTCATGAAATTAACATTCAAGATCACTTAAAACAGTGTTGCCTTCTCACAAAATCAAATTGAAAATGTACAGATACGTGAAGTGTGCTTTGAAAAGGAGACCAGATTCAGACAGGAACTGATAAATCCTATGAAAATGGTACTTGAGTGTCAACTCCATATTCATTGAAACTGCCCCTAAATTTCATGTACTAGTAAAATGCCTAGACTCTTGAATACTGAGAATAAAACACATGGCCTGGGCTAAGATATGAAGTCTATGATATAGTTAAAGTAAAAACCAATTCTCAGTTATCACTTGGCTTGATGAGTGTAAATTATGCACTTGTATAAAGAAAAAGATAATGAGTAGGGAAATGAAGCAAGAATAGGAAGCTAGAGAGTTCCATAAATTTCTTGATATTTGTGATCATGATATACTGGACAACCCTTTTTGACCACATCAGTGAACTCCAATCCTAGTTGTTTTAATACCAAGAATTCATTCCTTTCAATTTAGTCCTTTTATTTAAGTCAGGGAAACATCACAGTTTCTACTGAGATGTGTAAGTTTTTGTAGGTTTAGGGGCTTAGACAGAGTCAGTCAATAGTTTAGTTCAATACTACAGTTCTTCTTGGCTGCTCTCCCAAACATACTCAATAGACATTAGTAATGGTGTACCATATGTCCTTTTAAGAACAGATAATTGGTCAGAAACAAGAAATGGTTTGCCTGGTCTTAAAGTTCAAAATTCTTAATGTGGCAATTGTAATCCTATGTAACCAAATTTTTTTCCACCTACTTAATGCCAATTTTCTCCTATTTCCTCTGGGATTCAGTTTACTCTCTGGTAATTCCTGAAAATATATGCATGATGTTATTCTCCATGCTACCGTTTACAAGTTTTCTCCTAGCATGCAGAAAGTCTGTGGTCTTCTCTCCTCCTGATGAGTAGGGGGCCCTAATCAGATTCAAGTCAAATACAATCTCTTTCTTAATGACATTCTTAGCATCAGAGATCTCCAGATGAAATGTATTTTCTCTCTGCTTGATACTGAAGTTTAAAAGTATCTTTAAATCTTTAAATTAATACCTCTCCTCTCAACTTACATTTAGAACTAAAAGAAAAATAGACACTCGAGTTATTCAAATGTATACCAAAATGTCAGCATTACTACTAATAAGAGTCTGTGTCTTTAGGTTTGTTGGCCAAGTATTCTCAATCATAGAACAAAAACATGTAATCACCCAGAGAGTGGTATCACAATATTCCTCTCATTGTTTAGTTAATATTGAAATACTCCTTTAATTTTTCAAAGATAGTTCCTCATTGTTTTATTTTATAAGGCAATAAAAAAATACTAATCATGTTCTTAGTTACTCATATTCAAATATTTTCAGCATTGATTTTTGTTGAAACATAGCCTTGAGTTAAAAAAGAAAAAAGGTGAAAGTGAAATAATTCAGTATCAGAATGTTTCCAGTGTTCCATACTTCTCATTCTGAGAGCCTTCCTTTCAGTACTTCTATGACTGTGGACATTAGATTCTTCTTTTCAGTCTTTGACTCTATCCTCGTCGTCTCTGCAGAAGGGTTGAAGGAAGGCTTTGGAAGAATGAGGTAAAAAGAGACTCGAAAAACAAGTCATCTTGGTATAACTACATATACTTATTAATTGAATCATTCTGTGCCAGACACTCTGTCTTAAAGAACACAACTATAAATGAGGCAGACATAATATCTACCTTAACAGAAATGAAAAACCAATGTGAAATAGACATATAAAGAGGCAGCAATAGTATCATG
Source organism: Manis pentadactyla (assembly GCF_030020395.1). Lineage (NCBI taxonomy): Eukaryota > Metazoa > Chordata > Mammalia > Pholidota > Manidae > Manis > Manis pentadactyla. The sequence continues at coordinate 120,139,831 of NC_080023.1, read as the reverse complement.
AAATCAAGTTATAAATTAGGTGAGGTACAGGGTGTAACAAGAACACATACAAAGAGGTTATTTAATCCTTAGCATAATTTGTTTCTTCCTTACATTGGTTTGTTCTCATTGTTTACCTACCAGTGTCACTTGGGATCAGAGAGATTAAAGAATAGGCAGTTTGCTGAATAAAGTTCACTTATTTTCTTTTTATATGCTACTCCAACTACTGGAATATTCTTTTCCTGGCAGACTGTCTGTGTAGTTCTTAGTCATTCTTTAAAGATCCATGTTAAGCCAAATCATCTAGAAAATATGATATGACCCAGTCTGCCACTACCTTCTTACAAAACAAACCCAATGCCAAATTAATTTCTCTTTTGGGACATCACTTACACACCTCTCTGTTTTTTTAATATATTTTATTCGATACGAAAGGTTGTGTAGTTTAATGATTAAGAATATGAACTTAATCTTACTGCTTTTAAATACTAAGGGCCAGAGTACCTGGGTTTGATTCCCATTTCTGCTATTAACTAGGTTTACATCAGGCAAGCTTTATTTTGAAAAGCTTGTCAGGGCCTCACTAACTTGGGATTACAACAAAAGGTCATGTTTCCACTAAATACTAAGTTTTTCATTGCTTTCAAACCCTCAAAGATGTTGGATACCCAAAGTTTCTTCATACACATTCTGCCCCCCTGCCTGCTACTGCCCTCAGAGTTCAGCCTGCCTGAATGAAACATTGAGGTGCTTCAAAGTGGAGAATCCAGTCTCTCCAAAAGACAAAACAATTGCTTTGTATTAAACTCAATACAAAGGAAGAGAACAGGGATGGATAGACCTCCAAATGAAATTACTTGAGCCCGTAATTGTCAGTGCCGTATTCAGCAATAGTGCTCTTCATTTTGACAGTGGGGCTTGCCACTTGAAAGCTATGGCTTCCCAGAAAGATGAGCTCTAACCAAGCAGCACAACACTGAGGATCCCAAGGCTGCTGAAGCTAACTCCAACAGCACAGTCAGGATCTGCTGCGTCAAGACCTGAAGTCTATGTAGCTGTATATGGGTCTCACCAAGGTACTGCATCTTGGTATGCAAATACTAGAAAATGTAAACTCAAATGATATAAGCATTAAAGACTATAACCAATCTTAATCAAGGTGAAAATTCTTTTTTTTCTTATGTTCTTTCGTCTTTACCATATTGACTTTCCTCTTCCACTGCAAGATGGTTGCAGAAACTCCAGACATCATATTCTTACACACCAGTGTGTGGAGGTAGAACAGAGATCATTATATCCATAGGACATGTGTATGATCTAATTAACCTTTCCATTATCAGAAGCGTTCTAACTTCTCATTGGCTGCAGTTGGGACACAAAGACTCACCTAAGGCAATCAGTGCAAGAGGAAAATAATGGCCTATTTTATAATTACAGAAATATCAAATTGGAAATGTTAAACATTTATCTGGGTATCAGTGTTTTATGGCTAAGACAAAATCTATACTAAAAAGAGTAATTTATTTTTATTTCAGCGAACCTTTCAGGAACAATTTGTATCTTTTCCCAAGCAGTTGTCTGTTTTGTCATTCACAGCTTCAGTGGTACAATGCTTATTATCATTTTACTACAATTTATTCCTTTGTAGATATAAAGTTTTTCATTATTGTTATGAACATTTATTAATTTTTTAGGCATTTTATTTTTCCATATGTAGAAACTGCACCAACATTACTAGTAACTGCGGCCAAAGGAAACAAAAAAGAAAAAGAAACTACCCTTTAATATCTCTTATTGACAATATGATTAATTTATTATTTCTCAGTTTAAAGTAAAGCATCACAGTTGGAGAGGATCAGGATCTAATTTAATACCAAGTCAGTTTTGGATTTGCCTTTCACTTTGGCTGGACCAACTTTAATTATGTCTCTGGAATGTGATGACCAAGAGGACAGATTGGTTGAGTACATTTTACATAATGAGTTCTACTGCACAGTGGAAGGAAATGACTGTTTAAAAGAGCATCTAGGTTTTATATACTAGGTTTCATTTTAGACGACATTAAAGAGGATAACATTACATTTTTCACATATGCATACTAACTGGGAAACCTCCTTGTTGGTATAAAATTCAAAATGGTTTGGAATGCTTCATGTTTATATTTAGACTTTAAGTAAATGCCTTTGAATATGGACGTTAATTATATAAAAGATAGTTGAAAATTTTCAAGAAGCTTCCCGACTTCAGCTGCAGATCTATGTCTTCATTATTGATGAATGTATCTTTCAGTAGGTTAGTAGAGGAGTTTTATGTATATTATTTTAATATCATCACTTTTTTAAAGAAGGTAAATTTACCAATGTGAAACATTACTGATCATGGGTCTCCTCTTTCCTGAGGATGGAAAAGTTATCTTCTTTCATCCGAGACACTGAAAGCACTTAAAAGACATTATCTCATTATCTCAATAACATCCTCTGACAGAACTGGCTTATAGTATAATTCCCATTTTATTGGTGGATAGAGTCATGTACATTACGGTTTTATAATTTAGCTAGGCAGCCGGCCTGCCCTAGCAAAAGAGCTTTCAGCTTTACTTCTTCTTGGAAATTTGTCTCATTTATGTCTTCACATTTCTGGTGCAGGCATGACCTTAATGTTCCCAGAAACCAAGTAGTTAAGTGGTCATTTGACCAATATCTTTTTTCCTGAAGAAATATTACTGAATTATACTTGATTTCATTTTGACCTGAAGGAAAAATGAATAACATTTTGGATAAATGATAGAAATTGATCTGGGTTATTTTCTAGATTCAAATGAATAGTAGAACTCTTTAGCAGTATTTTTTTTGAGAGTGTTAAATGGCTTCAGTTGCCTTTAATAATTCTTTAAAGTATATAAATGCACAACTTTAAAAACCCACTCAAATCTTTATCAGATGCAAATTAAATCCATAACACATATGCTCTTGTACCTGATTCTCCTAGGAGCTAATGAAAATACCTTAAATTTTATCTAAGATAAACATATTAAAACCATGATGACTTAATTAGCAGAATCATGCCAATTTAATAAAAACCATTGAAGTGACTCAAGACAGAGGGTTGTATCATCCTGTATCAAGTTTTATAGTTATTCTAATTTTTTTTTAACTAGCAGTAAAAGGTAGGCAAACTTAAAATATGACTGCAGTGGTTATACAGGTTTATGAAGATATGAAGGCACTCATGGAAATCCTAATCATATATTATCCAGGAGGGATAAGAGACTATAGTCTGTATTTGATGGTATCATTAATCTGTACACAGTACAGGGAGAAAAGGTGATTACAGACAGATAAAGGGAACATGGAATTGTAGTAATTATTTATGCCTCTTCCTTGTCTCAATTTTCCAAGGAAAATTGTATTCAGTGCCTTTTAAATATAAAGTATTGTAGAACCTGAAGAATCAAAAGTTAGCATAAGCACAGCCATCTTAAAGGCTCAAACACCATTTTCTAACCTAGAAGGAGAAAAATTACTAGAACTTTGAAAAACAAGTTAGTCAGCCAGTGTTAATTGTAGTAACCTTTAGTTAGCTAACCTCAATCAGTTAAGCTTATCTTGCTAGAACCACCCTAAACATTCCGAAAGTGATTTTATCTAACCAGATCCCCAGGATGTGGTGTCAGCCGAAAATTTATGTGTACTGTAGAAAATACTGCCCCTTTGAAAATGCTATAAAAACTTCTGGCTTTGTGTGTTCGGGGTCCTTGTTGAGACCCGCTGCGTCGGGCTAACGCATGGACCCCAGCTAGCTGGCCTCTGAATGAATTCCTCTTGCTTGTTGCATCAAGAGACGCCTTCCGTGAGTGATTTGGGGCGGCGTCCTCCTCTGGGAGAATCCAACAGTATACTTCAGAAACTGGATGTACACAAATGTAATTCAACCATGAGTCTTTCCTTCCAAGAATTATACATGTATATACTATAAAATTAAAACCAAAGACTGATAAACTCTGTAAAAGAAAACATAGATCAACATATTATTTTGTGTACTTTAATTCCTTAGCTGGGTATCAGAGGACTAACAAATCTATTATGACCTAAAAGGGAACATTACAGGCTTTAATATGGTAGGAAAATATGGAGGGAATAAAGGTAAGACTTTTTCTTCTTTAAAAGTAAAGTTGGAATATACTCTTTATGATGAAAGCTTTTATGCATTTGATGAAAGATCTGTACTTCACTAATGTAATAGAAAATACTGAAAGGATTTTAAAAGATGTTTAATTTTGACAGATAAATTATGATTAAGTTCTAAAAACTTGGGACTTTGATCTATTATTAGAAAAACTTATTAATATTTTCATTTCAGGACCATAAGATTAAAATAGATTTCTTTTCCACTCCAGAGAGCCATCCAATTAAAATTTTACTCTTAAAGATAGTACATAACATTTTGATTTAAGTTTGGAGAAAGCATATACAATACTTTAAAAAAAATTTTAAATAAGAACCATTCAATATATTTCTCCTTTCTGATATTACAAAGGTAGAAGTTGATCTTTTCTTCCTTGGAAATAAACCAAAATAAAGCTTTGATACAACTCTAAATTAACATTAAGAAAAGAGAACTGTGGCAGCGATCAATGTGACCCAAATTGTGCTTACGTTTTAGGATATATCATATGCATGTTGTAGAAGAGTTGGTTTTGAATTAGAAAAATACTGATTATTATTATTTTTATGTTTAAAACATAACCCTGCTCTATGACTCACAGTATGCACAGAATAATATATAATGTTCCTTGAAATATTCAAATAATAAAGATCAGTTACTATTATCTGCACTAAAGAAGGTACATGATGTTGTAAAATATGTCTATGTCTTAAACTAAGCCAACTTGAAAGAAATGTTTGTTTAGTGCCCTGAGGGTCATAACTGTTGGAATCCTTGTTCAGACAAGGACGGGCAGGGATTCCAAAGATGACTGTAGGGCTCCACAGTGTAAATCTGGGAGCATTTTGACAGAAGTGCATCAGTTCTGACCTTAACTCTGGCTGCATGCCGTGTTCCTGTGAGAGAAAGCCTCTCTTCTGAACTGTTCAAAATTCATTTCCAGTATGCATTTACTCTGCTCCACTCTGTCTGAAAATAAATGCAGACAAAGTTGATTGACAGCCCTCTAGTTACCATACCATGAAGGTTGAAACCAAAAAGGCTACATCTCTAATTCAATGATAGCTGAAAGCTACAGAACCTAATTTCTTAGGTTCATTCGTAAATCTCTACTCATTGTCCAAAGAGGAAAACAAATAATGGAGGATTACACAGTACTAATGGAACTCTGTATAGGATAAGGGTGTAAATATGGAAATCCCAGTCATAAATTCTCTGCCCTTCTGAGAAGAAAAGAAATCACATTTATTGAAGTAGTTTTCACAAAGATGGCTGATGAAATCATTTCATTTACTAAGTTAAATTTCTTTTCCAAGTAGGGGACATACAAAAAGCACTTTTTCCTTGTAACTTCACAATTAGTAAAATATAAAATGATCCTATAATAAGATACTGTAATTCTAGCATAAACTGTCAACTAGCTCACCAAAAACTAAACTCTAATACCATTCTCCCTTTTCTATCTCTAAAATTCTGACACAAGCCAAATTTTTTATTCCTTTCTCCTTCTTGCATCTAGTATAATGCTCAGGAAGGATTCTGGTTAATAACTCAGAAGTTAACTACTGCTTTTCCTTCCTTCTTCCTAACATAAACACAGATATGACAGTAAGATGTAATAGCCACCTTCTAGTTATGAGGGGAAACCCTCCCCAAATGAAATGTATCAGTTTGAACATGATTGATTCTTTATAGTCTTTTTTTCCCAATTTCTTGTTATTTGAGAAAAATAAACTCCTTATTTAAGCCACTGTGATATGTTGAATAATTGCCCACCCAACGACACTTTCATCCTAATCCCCAGAAGCTGCGACTATGAAACCCTACATGGCAAAATGGATTTTGCAGACTTGATGTAAAGGTTTTGAGATAGTACTTTGTTCTGGATTACAGAATAATCTGGTGTATTATGATCCAGTGTGAACTCAATGTAATCACAAAGGTTCTTTTAAGTGAAAGAAGGAAGATCAAAGTCAGAGAGGGATTAGACATGGCTCACTATAGGCTTTGAAGATGGGAGAAGGGGCCATTAGCCAAGGAATACACACATCGTCTAGAAACTAGAAAAGGTGAGGAAATAAATTCTTTCCTAGAGCCTCCAGAAGGAAAATGGTTTGCTGACCCATGTTAAACTTCTCAAGTCCAGAACTGTGAGTGAAATTTGTGTTGTCTTAATCCATTATGTTACCGATAACATGTTACAGCAGTAATCAAAAACTAACCCAGCCCTGTTTTCTGTTATTTCAATATACCTCAATCTTAATTGAAATGGTTGCACAAGAATTTTTAGATCTCAACGAAACATTCCAGAAAAGGCATCCAAGGAAATACTGTAAAGTCAACTAAATCTCCAGTGGTGAATGGCTCTTCTTTTGTCAGGGATTCATGATTAGCCATTTATTTACTATGGAGCCATTTTTGAAATGCTGTACTTTTCAAGAATGATCTAACTTGCTTATTAATTTGTTTTATTTTCTTTTTAATAATGGTAAAATCACAATGAACCCACTAAACTGAGAATGACTGAAATGACTGATCTTTTAGTAATATCCTTCAAAAGTTAACCATCTACTTAAATTGGATGTTATATGTAAGTGTACATTTATTTAGTAATGTCTAAAGCAGTATGATGTATGTGTGTGTAAATACACACACACACAAACAATTCTGAGCTAGCAGAGCGAGGCTAGTAGATTTGTTGGACAGACTCTTCAGATTGTTGGCATACATGTCTTTGCATAATCTTTCCCCTTGCATGTGGGCACAGCCTGTGATTTGCCTCTGACCCACAGAATATGGCAAAGGTGATGAGATGTACATGTTTACATTACATAAGATAGCTGGAGTCTCCTTGTTGGCTTTAAAGAGACTTGTGTGGCAAGGAAGTGAAGATGCCTCTGGGAACTGAGAGTGGCCTCCAGCTGACAGCCAGCAAGAAGCAAGTTCCTTAGGGATTAAAGTTTAGAAAGCACTCCAGTGAGGCACCTTCAGCCTCTGGGTATTGTGTATTTTTATTTTTTATTAGCTGAACACCAGTACTCTTATTTTTAGACCACTGCCAATATGAAAATAAAAAAGCATCTAAGCCATTTATTCAATTCTGACTCAAGTCGAGCATGGCTCCTTTCACTCAGTTATGTAGTCTATCCATGAATCCACCCATCCAGTCATACAAAGGGAAGATGATATGAGTGCTATGGTCTTCCAGGTTCCAAAGCAGGCATTATTGTTGATTAATTCTAATACTGAGTTTCAGTTTTAAAAACATATACATGCTTTTATTAAATGATTATAATGTATACCTATACTAGTTAAGAATCTATTACAGGATAGAAAGTACCAGTCAAGAGATGATTTTTAAGGTAATACATGGGTATACTTCATTTTTTTTATATTCTACTATTTACTTTAGTAAAATTTAAGTAGCCTAAGTCTCAGAAAGAAAAATTAAAAACAACTTAATGACTCTCAGATAAGGAAACCTTGATAAATAGCCTTAATGTGTACCCTAAAGAATCCACATGATAACTTTCTCTCTATTAGTTTATGGCTAATATAAGAAAATAGATTATCCACATATAATTAGTGACTCTTCTCTAAAACTCTAACTGGAGATCAGTTTGAAATAACTTGCTAATTTTTATCCAAATTTATTACATGATATTATTTCAACTATTAACATCTATAATTTTGATTTAATAATTCAATTTTTAAAATATTTTTTCAGTACCTTGATAGATCAAAACTGTGTAAGTTGGCATTTTTTGCAGAACAGCTGATGATATGTATGAGGTGTCTCCAAATGTTTATACACTTTAAAACCATATCTTTCGTAATCTATCCTAAAGAAATAATCAGAAATAAATATGTTCAGTACATGTGTGTATATTAAAAGAAAGTGAATGTGAGAAATTGAAACTTCAATAGTCAGTGATAAAGGCTTAATAATCTTTATAATGATGGATTTTAGTGTATCAGGTAGTACAGTTAATGTTCATAAATTCTCAGGAATGGCAAGGATAGACAAATACATAATAATCTAAAATGAAAAGCTTATAAAATGGTGTGGACAGTATTCTAGCAGCAATATAAAAACGTGATTAATACCAACAACAAAGGCAATGATCTATACAGTGGAATTAAAGTGGGAAGGAGACTCCAAAACAAAGATTATTTGGAGGTGGCAGTTTTTAATCTGTTCCCCAAACCTCTCCCACTTTCATTGTATTTTCTATTTTTAACTGTTTTTGTTCTATAATTAATTTTTTGAAAAGGTAATACCATGCTACTAAAAAAATATTTTGAGTTTACTTGTTTGAAAACTCATTAAAGAGTACATTCACTGGTCGAAATTTTGCTTAAACTTTGACATAAATTCAGCTAATTATTATTATATATGATTTGTCCCTAGTTAATGTGGATTACAACTGACTAGTACATTTAGAATACTTAGTGAAACATCTTTCATCTAATTTTGAGATTAAGTACAGCAAGGTTTTCTTGTGAAATCCATTGTATCAGCCTGATGAACCCAGAGACTGTCAAGGTTGTGTTAGACAATGCCCCACCACACTGCCCACTTCCAGCACCAACTCCTACCTTACATCTAGCCACACTTGCTGAGTTTTCCTGGGCATTTGGATTCTGTTCATGGTTGGAATTCAGATATGCATGTGGTGGGCATGTGGTGGAGTCTAGTAAACCCACTGTGGAGGGATGCAAGTAGCATGGGAGAAGAAATCCAGCACTATCCTCTGGACTGAGCATAAGACCTAGAATGGCACACTCAGTCTGAACAGTTGTATGTCTTAAGGAAGAAAAGGCTGTTTATGAAACTAAAAGAGTTTGCAAGATTTGGGCCCTTAAGCAATTTTTCTGTGGTATCTCCCTAAAATATTCACAGGTAGAAAAGGGGGAAACTTTCCCTGCTAACAAGCAGAAATGGGAAATTTGTTTAGGTAGTGCAATAGAACCCTTTGGCTGGCAGTGCAAGAAAGGTGTAGTGAGGGCAGTAAGACCTGAGAGAGAGGATGGGTAGTTTAGGGCAAATTTCTGCAGAGGAATGAGGGCATGACCTGAGTGCCCCACCCCCATCCCTAATTCAAATGGGCATGGCTGATGAAGCTTCTGATTGACACCACCAGTCCGTGGCAGATCAGTGTTTCCTGAGACTGTAGGAACATGGTGCAGAAGCCTGAGGGGGAGTGGGGAGGCTTAATTCAAGAGCACATTGAATACTCTGAGAACTCTTAAAAAATAGAAATGGAATAAAACCTCAAAAAAGAAAATGACACAGGGCATTTCTGCAGTAATGATATCATCCATTTAGCACTCAATCTGACTTTTAATGTGATCACATTAGGCTGGATCCGTTTGATGACATTCAAATAACACTTTTGTTTTCCTTTTATCTGTTGCAATGTGTGTTACAGCTATAAGATGGCTTGGCAAAATCATAGTTAAGTAATTCTCAATACATTTGCAATTGGAATACTTTAAAAACCTCTACTCGATATGATGATACAACATAACCCAAAATACTTGTTACAAATAGCATTTGCAGTTTCAATAATATTTTAAGAAAGGTTTGAGAATTTGATAATGCCCTTTAAAATAATTCACAATTCCCTTGGTTGTCAAAAAATATAATAAATTTGGAATTTCATGGTACATGTGAGAGATAATAGATCAGAGCTGGAAGTACCTTAGAGATAATGTACTTCCAGGCTGTCATTTTATATGCAATAGATATACAAAACCCAGTGCAGAGAATTAACTAACTTGCCCAAATCACATAGCTAGTTAATAAAATGCCTGAAGTCACATGGCAACGATAATAGTCTTGAATCTAACTCTTCACTACAAAGTGTTGCCAATTCCAGTTTTCTTTCTACTCTCTGATAATTCAGAGAATTTTTACTAAAAATGAAAAATGGAAATTGACCTGAAAATAGAGAAAAAATAGTCCATTTAATACTTTGATGAATCAATTAAGTGAATGTAGTCAATAAAAGGAGTGTGTCAGCCTATTTTCACTGTGGCTATCAACTATTCTGGGAAGTATATACATTTATTAATCAGGTCAGTAAACAATTAGGAATTTTCATGTATTTCATTTCAATTAGTATTTGCTGTATTTTGAAAATTTTAAAATGCTCCTACTAAGAAATTATTTCTCATTTGTATTCTTAAATTTTGATGTAGGAAAGTAGTCCATATCCTTTTCTCCTAGATACCAATATTTAGAGATTATATTATATTTTCAAAATATTGTGAACCAAATGAATATTATTTTTATTTATGTAAAATATAGAATCTCATTTTAATGGTTAAATAATCTACCCCTATATATATATATTTTTATTAAGGTATCACTCATATACAATCTTATGCTCAGGTTTCACATGAGCAACATGTGGTTACTACATTCCCCTTTATTACCAAATCCCCACGACTTACCCCATTACACTCATTGTCCATCAGCATAGTAAGATGCTATAGAGTCACTAGCTGTTTTTCTGTGCTATATACTTCCTTTCCCGTGACCCCCCGTGTTATGTGCACTAATCATAATACCCTTGAATTCCTTTATCCCTCCCTTCCCAAGCACTCTCCCCAGCACCTTTCCATTTGGTAAACCCTAGTCCATTCTCAGGTTCTTGTGAGTACTGCTATTTTTGTTCCTTCAGATTTTGCTTCGCTGTTTACTCCACAGATGAGTGAAATCATTTTGTACTTCTCTTTCTCTGCCTGGCTTATTTCTGTGAGCATATACCCTCTAGCTCCATCCATGCTGTTGCAAATGATAGGATTTGTTTTCTTCTTATGGACAAATAGTATTCCATTGTGTTTATGAACCACATTTTCTTTATCCATTCATCTACTGATAGACACTTAGGTTGTTTCCATTTCTTGGCTATTGTAAATAGTGCTTCAATAAACATAGGGGTGCATATGTCTTTTTGAATCAGAGGACTTGTATTCTTTGGGTAAATTCCAAGGAGTGGGATTCCCAGGTCAAATGGTATTTTTATTTTTAGTTTTTTGAGGAACCTCCATTTGCTTTCCATAATGGTTGAATTAATTTGCATTCCTACCAACAGTAGAGGAGAGTTCCCCTTTCTCTGCATCCTCGCCAGCATTTGTTGTTCCTAGTCTTTTCTATGTTGGACATCCTAACTTGAGTGAGATGATATCTCATTGTGTTTTTAATTTGCATTTCCCTGATGATTAGCGATGTGGAGAATCTTTTCATGTGCCTGTTGGCCATCTGAATTTCTTCCTTGGAGAATTGTCTGTTCAGACCCTCTGCCCATTTTATAATTGGGTTATTTGCTTTTTGGGTGTTGAGGTATGTTAGCTCTTTGTATATTATGAATGTTAACCCCTTATTGGGCATGTCATTTACAAATATATTCTGTCATAATGTAGGATGGCTTTTTGTTCTGCTGATGATGTACTTTGCTGTACAGAAGTTTTTAGTTCAATGCATTCCCATTTTTTCATTTTTTTCTTTTGTTTCACTTGCCCAAGGAGATGTGTTCAGGAAAAAGTTGCTCATGTTTGTATTCAAGAGATTTTTGCCTATGTTTTCTTCTAAGAGTTTTATGGTTTCATGACTTGCATTCAGGTCTTTGATCCATTTTGAGTTTACTTTTGTGTATGGAGTCAGATAATAATCCAGTTTCATTTTCTTACATGTAGTTCTACAGTTTTGCCAACACCAGTTGTAGAAGAGGCTATCATTTCCCCATGGTATATCTATGGATCCTTTATAATATATTAATTGGTCATATATGTGTGGGTTTATAGCTGGGCTTTCTATTCTGTTCCACTGATTGATGGATCTGTTCTTGTGCCAGTACCAGAATGTTTTGATTACTGTGGTTTTGTAATGGAGCTTGAAAGCATAATCCCCCAGCTTTATTCTTCCTTCTCAGGATTGTTTTGGCTGCTTGGGGTCTTTTGTGGTTCCATATGAAATTTGGAAGTATTTGCTCCAGTTCATTGAAGAATGCTATTGGTATTTTGATAGGAATTGTGTTGAATCTGTAATTTCTTTAGGCAGGATGAACATTTTAACAATATTAATTCTTCCTATCCATGAGCATGGGATGTGTTTCCATTTATTGGTATCGTCTTTAATTTCTCTCATGAGTGTCTTATAGATTTCAGAGTATAGGTCTTCTACTTCCTTGGTTAGGCTTTTCCTAGGCATTTTATTCTTTTTGATGCAATTGTGAATGGAACTATTTTCCTGATTTCTCTTTCTGCTAGTTCATCATTAGTATATAGGAAATGAAACAGATTTCTCTGTATTAATTTTGTATCCTGCAACTTTGCTGAATTCAGATATTAGTTCTAGTAGTTTGGGAGTGGATTCTTTAAGGCTTTTTATGTACAATATCATGTCATCTGCAAACAGTGATAGCTTAACCTCTTCCTTACCAATGTGGACACCTTTTATGTATTTTATGTTGTCTGATTGCTGTGGCTAGGACTTCCAGTGCTGTGTTGAATAAAAGTGTGGATAATGGCCATCCTTGTCTTCTTCCCAATTATAGGGGAAAAGCTTTCAGCTTTTCACTGTTAAGTATGACATTGGCTGTGTGTTTGTCATATACATCCTTTATTATGTTGAGGCACTTGCTCTCTATACCCATTTGATTGAATTTTTATCATGAAAGGGTTTTGAATTTTGTCAAATGCTCTTTCAGCATTTATGGAGGTGATCATGTGGTTTTTGTCCTTCTTTTTATTGATAGAGTGGACGATGTTGATGGATTTTCGAATATTGCACAGTCCTTTTATCCCTGGAATTAATCTCACTTGATAATGATGTATGATCTTTTTCATATACTTTTGAATTTGGTTTGCTAATATTTTGTTGAGTATTTTTGCATGTATGTTCATCAGGGATATTGCCCTGTAATTTTCTTTTTTTGTGTTGTCTTTTCCTGGTTTTGGTATTAGAGTGATGCTGGCTTAATAGAACGCATTTGGAAATATTCCCTCATCTTCTACTTTTTGGAAAACTTTAAAGAGGATGGGTATTAGGTCTTCTTTAAATGTCTAATAAAATTCAGCAGTGACACCATCAGATCCAGGGGTTTGGTTCTTGGGTAGTTTTTGATTACCAATTCATTTTCATTGCTGGTAATTGGTTTATTCATATTTTATGTTTATTCCTGGATCAGTCTGGAAAGTTGTATTTTTCTAGAAAGTTGTCCATTTGTTCTAGTTTATCCAATTAGTTAGCATATAATTTTTCACAGTATTTTTATAATTCTTTGTATTTCAATGGTGTCCATAGTGATTTTGCCTTTCTCATTTCTGACTGTTTCTGTGTATGTAAACTCTCTTTTTTTTCTTGATAAGTCTGGCTACAGATTTATCTGTTTTGTTTATTTTCTTAAAGAATGAGCTCTTGATTTCATTAGTTCTTTCTATTGTTTTATTCTTCTCAATTTCATTTATTTATTCTCTGATCTTTATTATGTCCCACCCTCCTCCTACTGACTTTGGGCCTCATTTGTTCTTCTTTTTCCAGTTTCATTAATTGTGAATGTAGACTGTTCTGTTGGGATTGTTCTTCCTTCTTTAAATAGGCCTTAATTGCTGTATAGTTTTCTCTTAGAACTGCCTTCATTGCATCCCACTGAAGTTGGGGTGTTGAACTGTTGTTTTCATTTGTCTCTATATATTGCTTGATCTCTGTTTTAATTTGATCATTGATCCATTGGTTATTTAGGAGTATATTGTTAAGCTTTCATGTGTTTGTGTATATTTTTGTTTTCTTTGTACAAATTATTTCTAGTTTCATACATTCATGTTCTGAGAAGTTGGTTGGTACAATTAAAATTTTTTTTAGTATACTCAGACTCTTTTTGTGGCCTAGTTATGATCTAATCCAGAAAATGTTCCATGTGCACTTGAAAAGAATGTGTATCCTGTTGCTTTTGAGTGGAGTGTTCTGTATATATCTGTTAGGTCCATCTGTTCTAATGTGTTGTTCAGTGCCTCTGTCTCTTACTTATTTTCTTTCTGGGTTATCAGTCCTTTGGAGTGAGTGTTGTGTTGAAGTCTCCCAAAATGAATGCACTGCACTTTATTTTCCCCTTTAATTCTGTTAGTATTTGTTGTACATATTTGGATGCTTCTATGTTGGGTGCATAAATATTTATTATTGTTATATCCTCTTGTTGGACTGACCCCTTTATCATTATATAACATTTGCCTCTTGTTATTTTCTTTGTTTTGAAGTCTATTTTATCTGATACAAGTATAGCAATTCCTGCTTTTTTCTCCCCATTATTTCCATGAAATATCTTTTTCCATCCCTTCACTTTAAGTATGTGTATGTCTTTGAATTTGAACTGAGTCTCTTGTAGGCATCATATAGATGGTTCTTGCTTTTTTATCCATTCTGTAACTCTCTGTCTTTGGATTGGTGCATTCAGTCCATTTACATTAAGGGTAATTATTGATATCTATGTACTTACTGTCGTTGCAGGCTTTAGATTCATGGTTACCAAAGGTTCAAGGGCAGCTTCTTTACTATCTAACAGTCTAAGTTAACTTGCTTAATAGGCTATTATAAACGATCTGAAGATCGTTTTTTGTCTCTCTCCTTTTTCTTCCTCATCCACTCTTAATATATTAGGTGTCATATTCTGTAATCTTTGTTTATCCCTTGTATAACTTTGTGGGTAGCTGATTTAATTTTGCATTTGGTTAGTAATTAATTGGTTTACTTCCTTTACTGTGGTTTTATTTTCTCTTGTTACAGCTACTCAGCTTTAGGAGCATTCCTTGTAGATCAGTCCCTCCAAAATACATTGTACAGATGGTTTGTGGTAGGTAAATTCTATAAATGTTTGCTTATCTGGAAATGGTTTAATCCCTCCTTCAAATTAAAATAATAATATTGTGTAAAATATTCTTGTTTTGTGGCCCTTTCACTTCATTGCATTAAATTTGTCATGCCACTCCCTTCTGGCATGTAAGGTTTTTGCTGAGAAGTCTGATGATAGCCTGATGGGTTTTCCTTTGTAGGTGTTCTTTTTACTTTCTCTGGCTGCTTTTAATACTTTGCCCTTGTCCTTGGTCTTTGCCTTTTTAAATTTATATGTCTTCTTGTTGTCTTCCTTGGGTCCCTTGTGTTGGGAGATCTGTGCATATCCATGGCCTGAAAGACTATCTCCTTCCCCAGATTGGGGAAGTTTTCAGCAATTATTTCCTCAAAGACACTTTCTATCCCTTTTTCTCTCTCTTCTTCCTCTGTTACCCCTATAATGGGAATATTGTTCCATTTGAATCAGTTACAGAGTTCTTATTATTTTTTCATTCCTAGGGATCCATTTTTCTCTCTCTGCCTCACCTTCTCTGAATTCCTGTTCTCTAATTTGTATCTATTTACTGTCTCCTCTACCTCATCTAATCTGCATTTAAATCCCTACATTGTATGTTTCATTTCAGGTTCTGTATTTTTTAAAGTGTCTGTTTTCCTCCTGAATTCATCTCTTAGCTCTTGAATATTTTTCTGTAGCTCCATTGGCATTCTAGTGACTTTTATTTAGAATTATTTTCCAAGAAGATTGGTGATTTCAGTTTCACTGAGCCTTCTTTCTGGTGTTTGAGGGATTTGGGATTGAACAAGGTTCTTCTGCCTTTTCATAATCCTATTGGATAGTGAGAAATACTAGGATTGTGTAGGTGGCACCCTCTATGCCCAGAAGCTCTGCTCTTTGGAGTTTCCCAATACTTGTAGCAATGGCAGTAGTTGCAGGAAAGCAGTGCCATTGCTAACCTTAAAGAGCAAGCCCTTTCCTCCTTCCTGGCCACCGTGTCTGTCTCCGCTGTCAGGGGCAGTGGGCCTCATGCAGGGAGCAGTCTGTACATTAAGACCCTAAACTGCCATAGGTGGAACTGCCCTCTCGCTTGCCTGGAGTCATGGTGGAGGCAGCGGGTTTGTGCGCAGGTGCAGGTGAGGAGAAAGAAGTGTCAGGCTGCTTATCTTGGTGGGGAGCCTCAAGGATGTGTTGTCAGGGTGATGGAGTGCCTGTAGCTCCTGAAAGTTTCCAACCTGCTGGGCTGAGTGTGCTGGGATGATTTTGTCCCCTTGTTCCTTCTCCTGAAACTTTGCCCCTTTAGCAACCCTCTCACTCTTGGGAAATCTTTCAAAGCACCCCTGTTCTTTTGTCCCAGGGCAGCTGTTTGTGGGAACCTGTTCGTAGTCTCAGTCCCTGATTTTGTTTTTCACTCCCTCTAATCTCCAGAGCACCATACAATATGGGTTTGTGCTCCCAGAGTAGATGTCTAGGGCCGGGTACTTAGCAGTCCTGGGCTTCTACTCCCTCCCTGCTCTGATTCTCTTCCTCCTGCCAGTGAGCTGGGGTTGGGGGGAGAGTGCTCAGGTCCCCCCAGGTTACAACTTTATTATGAGATGCTCTCTTCTCCCAGATGTAGACTGGCTGGTGAAATCTTTATTCTGGTCACTCTTAGGAATAGTTGTATTTGCTGTATTTTCATATTATATGTGGTTTTCGGAGGAGATTTCTGCCTCATTTCTCATGTGGCCAACTTGTTCCAGTCATATTTTGATGAGCACTTTTTTTTCACTGACTTCAACATTTTTCTAAAAAACTAGTGATATATAAAAAAAATAACTGAGAAATAACATTTACATTTGATCATTAAGAGTTGAGGCAATCTGGGCTGCATTTTAGCAAAAACAGGTATGGTATATAAAGTTGGAAACAACTGATAATGGCATAGTGAGAGAACTAGCATAAGCAAGCCCTCACAGTGCACCAATCAACAAATAAACATTCACCAAAGCTAAGAAAAAGTCCATTTGATAGAAACCCTCATTATCCTCTTACTTATCCCCATTGTGCATCTGAGAAAACTAAGGTAACAAACTTTAGAAAACTTAACCAAAATGAAACCACTGATAAGAGATAGACGTAGGAATCAATGGAAGTAATGAAAGTCTAGATCCTGAGGGCTTAGCCTATACCAGATGCTGCTTATTAATATAAATGGCTTATAATATGCATTAAAGTTCCACAAGTAAGAGTTAAAGTCTTTTTAAGGCTTCCTTATTTAATAGAATTAACATAAAATTATTTCCCCTTTCTGAAGAAAACATTGTTTAGAAGCACTCTAGTCTCTGCCTGAAATATTATTTTCCCTTCTCTATACCTGGTTAGAGTTTGGAGTAAAAGGTCACAGATCTGAAATTAATTAAAGGAAGGAAAAAAGGAGACTTTGTCAATTCTACATATTTCACAGCAAATGCAAAGTAAGGAAAGGAGAGAGGGCTCACCAGTCAAAGCTGGGCATAAAACACAGTCAGGTTTCTATAATATGTCAAAAGGGTAAACTTTTTCCATTTCTGTATATTACCAACATTTCCTCTAAGACCTGTGATCAGCAAAGGAAGAGGGACCTCATGACATGCAATGAAATAGAGATGAGACAGCAGGACTTTAAGCAAGGAAGTGAAAAGTGGACTGTATAGCCATGAATTACCAAACTCCAAATAGGTTCTCTGAGAGGGAAAGTGATGACATACCTTTGAAGTCAAATAATTTGTCCAATAAATATTTGGGATCTGTTAAGTTATTACTGTATGTGTCCAAGGGAATAAAATAGATCAATTATGTGGTCACAGTGTTTATATAAGTGAATATATATGAGATCATTGTTAGTTGAAATTTTAAAATTTAGAGTATGTGGTTTGTTGATTGTGGAAGAGCTGACTTCATAAACAATTGGTCTCGCTCATCCTTCAGACCTAAGGATCACCAAGACAATAAACATTTCAATAACTTTTATGTAAATTTGTAACAAAATTACTTTATTAATTCTTTTATTTTTATCACCCACCAGATTTTAAATTATATGACAGCAGATATAACAGCTTGTTGTTAATGGATACCCAGCATCTAATACAGTGTCTCACATATAGTAGGTGTTTAATAATATGTTAAAGAATTTGTTTAAAGAATGGATCATTTACTGTATAAAATCAAACCATGTGAGAATTTTTAAGATAATAAGAATATGTCTTTAGGATAATGTAACAATTATCAAATTAATCTTGCCTTATCCTAAATTTTTGTCACAATGATAAAATGGATGAAAGAAAATTATAGATAGATTCTCTTTTCTCATGAGTCTCAATATTTTATTAGTATTATGCTTCATATTTTTATTGTACTTGTATTTTACTTTTTTAAATTACTGGAATTTAACAGATATGTTTTAAGCTTGACAATTTTACATGTGAACTTGTTGAAATAAAAAGATTTCATGATATTTTAAGATCGGTCATTTTTTTAAATAAAATAGAAGGGCAGGATTATTTCAAAGTATTTTCATTAAGGATCATATTCTACAGTGCCTTTAATACTACAGTGCCTTTAGTATTACATGCCCCTAGAATAGATTATTCTATTATTATTATTGTTATTGCTATTATTATATGGCTAAATCCACTAATGTCAAAGCATCTGAGTAAATGCAGAAAACCATTATTATGTTTTCTAAGAAAATAATAGAGAAAAATATTGAATGTTGATTTTTTAAAAATCATATAGATGCCTCAACAGCAGAGGATGAAATGATACCTTGGTACATTTTTTAATCAAAAGATAAATATCTTCAAATTTATATAATAAGTTGTATATAACACAAGAAATTAAATACTGCGTTGTATTTAACTGAAAATATATTTCATTTGCCTTTGGTCTCATCTTAGATGTATGCTAAAGGTAAAAGCAAGACTCCATCTAAAAACAAATATGCAAACAAAAAAATGAAAAACAGAAAGGTTTGAACCATTCCTTTTTAGTAAAGCCCAGGACTTAAGCATCACAATTTGTCTCGTTTCTCCTGAATGTATTGGTTTTATGGGGCTGTTTTTTTTGTTTTTCTTTTTTTTTTTTTTTTTTTTGTGGAGCTGTTTTATGTAAAGCTCACTCATGTGGCAGTTTGCTCAAGCTGGATGGTTAAGGTGGCTAAACTCCCATATTTGGAAGTTGGTACTGGCTGTTCCAACACTAGGGCTCATGAGTTCTCATTCAACAGGCCTCTGATCCTAAAAAGGGCCTCATCTTTAGATGAATGTCTCAGGGCAGTGTTCCAATGGGTGAGTATGGAAGTGCCATGGCTTTTTGAGTCATAGTCTCCAAAGCTTATGTGATGTCACTTCTGCTATATTCTATTGATCAAATATAGTCACAAGGCTTGACTAGTTTCCAAGCAGGTAGAGTGAATCCTACCTCTGGATGAGAAGAGCAGCAAAATCACATTGCAAAGGGGGTTTGTATAATAAGACAGAAGTATTTTTTGGCCATCAAGTAATCTGGGAGTCTGCTGTCTGGCCTCAAGTTATTTACATCCCTTTTACATGTAGAAGATGCCATCACAGAATCTCCAAAAGTTTATTCTCAATCCTGTTATTGTTATTAATTTTCAAGGACTTCCATAGCAAAGTACCACAGACTGGGCGGCTTGGAAGAAATTGAAAATTGCCAGCACTTTCTGTAACTCAATTGTGTTTTTGTTGTGCATCTGTTTCATTCTTTCTCTCTTCTTGCAGCCTACCTGCGTGGTTTAAAAATAAATCACTCCACAGCTCCCTGTATTCCTGTCACAGATTTAGGTTATAAATAGAATACATTTCATATTCCACTTGCCTGTACAGAGCCTCTCTCTACCCTTTCTTCCCCAAGTTTTCCTTAGGAGACAGAGTTTTATGGCTGCTGTCAATGGAGCTCTCACACCCTTCAGCTTTCAGTTGAACTTGGCCATTAGAAAATTTTAAATTAGAGGGATTATTTCTTATGGCAGAGAAAGCCCAGAACAAGACCTTCAAGTGTTCCTTGCTTCAGGAAGCCCCTGCTGTCAGTCAGAATGGCATTCAGGACCTGCCATAGTTGTGCACCCTAATCCCTGAGAATCCAGACCCTGAACTCTGTGCCATTTCTTCTCTCTGTTTTCATCAAGGTGCAGGAATCTGCTTCCTATTCGATGGTCTGTATCTGTAACAATTCCCATGTTGAATTTGAGGGCCTGTGTCAGCAGCTAGTTCTAACTCTACAACCCAGAATTACTAGATGAAATTAAATTTTAATTACTCTGAGACTGAACAGAGGAAAAACTACTCATATCTAAAGAAAGACTTCTAAACAAACAAGATATTGTCCTTATGAATACAAGTGTAATGGGATGTACTTTACTTTGCAGTACTATTTGAAAGCATCTGGTGTTAGCTGAGAAATGTATTATAAAATAAATCATATGGACCTATGCAGTGCAGTATTATAACCACTAGCTACATACAGCTAATTAAATTAAATTAATTAAAAGTAAAGACAGTTAAAAATATAGCTCATTTTTGTTGCACTTATTCTATTTCAGGTGTTCAACAGTCATATGAGGCTATTGGTGACTGTAGTGGATGGTGCAGATTATAGTTTTTCCATCATTGCTGGAAGTTTAATTAGTTGATTGTGATCAACACTACACTCATTTTGAAATATAGAGCACTACATAGTGGCCGTAATGTAGACAGAATTATTCAAAATCCTTTCAGGGTCAATTGACGTTTATTTTCTAAATATTCTGGAGCTTCTCCAAACTAATTAATCAAAAATAAATAAATAAAAGTAAGTAGCATTTATCTAATACCTATAAAGTACCAGGCCTTGTGCTTTTCATGGATTATCTCCTTCAATCCTCAAAAATCTGCATTACTTACACATCCACCTACTAATATTTTACAGCTAATAATAGCTAAAGAAAAAATTACAATCCAGCTAATCTAGAGTGAAAGCCTAGGTCTTAACAAACATACACTATACTTTCCTAGGACTTGAGGAAATTATTTGGGACATTTTGCTTTTTTCTCTATGAATGAGAAAGACCACATAACCATCATCAAGTAAAATGAGACATTGTTCAATACCCTGCATATACATAATACTTCTCAAAACAAAATTGTCTCTGTCTTATGAACTGAATACCATATGTTTGCTTTATATTAAACAAATCCTACAGTACATTAAGTTCTATTTTATTCAAAGGAATTACTTATTTAACTATTGTTAAAAAGTGTTCTGTTAATTTTGACCAAATTTAAGGAATATTTTACTGATCCAGCATTCTTCTACAATCATCAGTAGGATGTATATGTTGTTTTCTTTCTTTCTTACAAATTAACTGCTCTTAAAATCACCTCAGTTATTTAAAAATATAAAAAAACAAATTGGAATAACAGTTGATGATTTATTTCCCTTAAATCATTTTCTGAATTGATAGTCAAGACCTTAACACAAAATTAATGTATATATGGAAGGATTTATGCCTACTATGTTTGCATAATCATGATTAAGAAACTAGCATTTTATTAAATGGTTGCATTGTTAGTATTATTACAAATTACATTCAAATACATCATTTGATCTTTAAAACCTGTTTATTTTTTATTATCTCATAAATTATGTCCCTGGAGCACTATATTATCCCTTCTATTTATATAGTATAAAACATATGAAGGAAAAGCAAATTCAGTAATGATATATTTTAATATATTTTGTTACAGCAGAAATTTATGGGTTACATAGCTAAAACACATTTTATTTGTGTACTTACAAAGATATCTTTAAAATAATGAAATATCTCTTGAGAATAAATGCGTCTTTTTGCAAGTAGGAAACTCCTTAATTTTTTTCTTATTGGCAGCAGTTTGGTTTTGCATAAGTTAGTATTTCCTGCTGTGGTAAACATTAATTCAGAGAGGATGACTGACAGCAATTTAGATACTCAAAGGCCAAGTTGCATAGATCAGACCATATTAACTTACTTACTTCCCAATATTCAAATAGGATATTTTTCTGTTATCCTCAAGAGTTTTCTGGAGATTGCAGTGCATCATTGCATCTACTAATTGCTCATCATGTTTCTCAACTTGCATGGAAAAATGACGAGTGATATTTTTCCATAATATGTCTTCTCTACTATTGGAAGAAATTTATTTAAAAAAAATTCATGTCAATACAGCATCATTCCTCGTGGTTTTGGAATCTGAAATATACCCATGACCATATTTTCACATGTCAATTATTAATTTATCTTAGAACATTAAAGAGTGAGAAAAGTATTTTCTCAGTCAAGTTCCTAATTGGAATCTTTATAATATACACTTAGTTGACAAGTTATACACAGTGGAGTAAAGCATTAACTCAGTAGGCCTGGGTTATGCAAACCCAAAAAATTCAAAATAAATGTTTAGCCCTTGAGAGATAACATCTCCTGAGAAGTTTAGCTCCTGAGAGATAACATCTAAAGCCTTGGCCTATCATGCTTAATAAAAATGTTTTGCATACTTGGGGCCTTGGACCATACCAGGTAGTCTATTCTAACAATATGACTTAAAGTGGGGGCTTTGACCTCTGGATGTGGGGCTGGAGACTAAGGAAATTAGGTCAGCTTGGCAGGTGCTCCATGCCTACATGACCAACCCTAGTAAAATCCCTGGACACCAGTCTTTGATAAGCTTCAATCATTGGCAATATTCTATAAATATTTTCACATATTTTTACAGGGAGGATTAAGTGTTGTCTGCATGACTCCATTAGAAGATGACATCTGGAGCTTGTCTTATGCCTTTTTTCCTTTGCTGACTTCCAACTGTTATAATAAACTAACTGTTAGTACAATAGCTTTTCTGAGTTCTATGAGTCCTTCTGGTGAATCTTTGAATCCTAGGGTGATCTTAGGGATCCATGGATCACAAACAACTATGTGTGTATGTATGTGTGTGTGTACACATGTTAGAAAAATCTTTCTGCATTTCACCTCACAGAATCATAGAATTATTGATCTGAGGTAATGTGCAATGCAAAGCCCACCTACTTTTTTTCTTTATAACTGTCAAAGATTATGAAGTAGAAATTACTCCAGTAGATTTTCACTTTTTAAAC
Organism: Manis pentadactyla; assembly: GCF_030020395.1. Lineage (NCBI taxonomy): Eukaryota > Metazoa > Chordata > Mammalia > Pholidota > Manidae > Manis > Manis pentadactyla. The sequence continues at coordinate 120,116,690 of NC_080023.1, read as the reverse complement.
ATTGCATATGGGTGGGGTATATTGTAAATTACCCTGGCATTTCTTAGACAAGAGTTTAATGTACATCCATGATAGGAGAAATAGTTTTATGTGAATTATGCTTATGTCAAGGAGATCTTTCATATTACAGCATTATTTACAATGGATTTTCTTTGATTCTGTTCTTCTCAACACTTTGTATCTCAATTATACAAACTCCAATAAGCTATTTCATACTTTGACCTAAAATTTAAAATTTGACATAATACAAATCATTTACTAGTGTAGACCTCAGTAATTTTTTTTCTTACATTCTGTTTGGAATCTATGAAATGATGGAGATGGAAATTCAAAACTGTAAAAAAAAAAAAAGGAGCTAGAAATGATATTGAAGAAATGAGCAGTTCTTTGTTGGAAAAAAGATAAAGATAATATCCTACCTTACATGGTTAAAAAATATAAACAAGATGGATTAAAATATACAACATATATATATATATACTCACATATGTGCATGTACATGCATACATATATATGAGAAAATTGGAAATAATATTTGTTTAACTATTAGAAGAAAATGGCTTCTAGAGCAAGTAGTAACTTAGAAGGAAAGAATGATGATGATTTGATCCTATAAAATTAAAACTGTTTATCATAACAAAACCATGAAACCATGAAACAAACTTGAAAGTTAATTGAGAGCCCAGGCAAAAAATATTTGTGACTTATGCAATAGAAATGGAAAAATATAAAGAAGTCTTACTTAAAAAAGAAAAAAAATGAATAAAAATGAATAGACATTTCACAAAGAATAAATGTTAATGGCCAATAAATGGCATGAAAGTTGCTTAATATAGCTATAATTACAAATCTTAAGGAAAGTGCTTTTTTTTCTAATGAAACAAATCATTAGACAGTTTTTTTTTCTATAGATTTTATTTTTCAGAGTAATTTTAGGTCCACAGCAATATTGAGCAGAAGGTACAAAAATTTCCCATATCTCTCCCGGTCCCAAATATGCACAACCTCCTCTATTATAAACATTCTCCACCAGAGAGGTACATTTTCAACTGATAAATCTACACTGACACATAACCTTCCCAAGTACATAGTTTACCTTAAGATTCACTCTTGGTCTTGTGCATTCAGTGGGTTAGACAAAAATATAAAGATCATTATAATATCATACAGGGTATTCTCACTGCATTCAAAATGCTCTGTGCTCAGCCTCCTCATCCCACCTTCCTCATTGGAAGGCAGGGCAACTACTGGGAACCACTGATCTTACACTCTGTAGTTTTGCCTTTTTACAAATGTCATATATTCGGAGTTACATAGCATGTAACCTTTTCAAATTGGCTTCTTTCACTTAGCAATATACATTTAAGATTCCTCTGTATCTTTTATTGGCTTGATATTGATTTCATTTTAGTGCTGCGTACTGGTCCATTGTCTGGAGGTACCACAGTTTGGCTATTCACCTGCTGAAAAACACCCTGGTTCCTTTCAATTTTTGGCAATCATGAACAAAAAGGCTATAAACATTTGTGTTTTAGTATATGGTAGACATAAGTTTTCAAGTCCTTTGGGTGAATACCAAGGAACATGATTTCTATATGCTGTTAGTAAGCATTTGATTAGGTTTCTAAAAAACCAACAAACTGTCCTCCAAAGGGTCTGTACCATTTTGCATTCCCATCAGCAATAATTGTCCTACATTCTCACTAGCTTTTGGTGTTGTCAGTCTTCTAAGTTTGGACCATTCTAATAGGTATGCAGTGGTATCTCATTGCTTTAATTTGCATATGATGACATATGATATGGGGCATCTTTTCATGATATTGATTTGCCATGTGTATATCTTCTTTGGTGAAGTGTCTGTTATAATCTTTGGCCAATATTTTAATTGAGTTGTTTGTTTTCTTATTGAGTTTAAGAGTTTTTTTGTATATTTTGGATAACTGTCCTTTATTGGATGTACATTTTGCAAATATTTAGTTCCTGTCTGTGGGCTGTCTTCTCATTCTCTTGACAATGTCTTTCAGAGAGCCGAAGTTTTTAACTTAAGTGAAATCTACCTTATCAACTGTCTTTTATGGATTGTGCTTTTATAGTTGTATCTAAAAAGTATTTTTAAAGTATTGCTATATCCAAGGTCATCTGTGTTTTCTCCTTTGTTATCTTCTATGAGTTTCATAGTTTTGTATTTTATATTTTGGTCTATCTCCCATTCTTAGTTAACTTTTATGAAGGTTATTAGGTGTGTGCCCAGGTAAATGTTTTTTCTTCATATATGTTGCAGCACCATTTGTTGGAAAGGTGATATTTTCTACATTATGTTGCCTTTTCTCTTTCATCAAAGATCAGTTGATTATATATATTTGGGTCTATTCTGTTCCACTAATCTACATGTCTGATCTTTTGCCAATACCACACTTTCTTTATTACTATAACTGTGTAATAAATCTTTAAGTTGGGCAGTGTCAGTCCTCCAAATTTGTTCTTCTCCTTCAATATTGTGTTGGGTATTCTGGATCTTTGGCCTCTCCACATAAACTTTAGAATCATTTTGTCAATACTATCACACAAAATAAGCTGCTGGGATTTTTAATTGAGATATCACTGAATCTATAGGTTATGGTGGGAAGAACTGACATCTTAATATACTGAGTCTTTATAAAGAGGACGTCTCCATCTATTTCTTTTTTTAAATTTTGTTCATCAGTGTTTTACAGTCTTCCTCATTGTAAGACCCAATGGCCTTATTCCGGTCTGTGCTTCCCCCCAGTGAGGAGACGAAGGCCACGGCAGATCGATGCAACAAGCAAGAGGTTTATTGTTATTCCAGCTAGCTGGGGTCCAAGTGTCTGCCCAACACAGCGGGTTTCAACAAGGACCCCGAGCACTCAGAGCCAAGGGTTTATATAGCATTTTCAAAGCACTTAACTCATAATAATTTTCCACAGCTATACATTATTCTTGCAAGACATACATCCTGGGGTTAGGCAAGAGCAAGATAAAACCATTCCTCAATTGTCAGGGCGGTTTCGCACGATAAGCTTGGTATGTAGGATTAACTGACCAAGGTTAGCTGACCAAGGGTCACCGCTGCCTTATTCCGGTGTTCATGATTGATTATCTTGTTTTTCTCGGCCTTACTCAGTTCCAGTTCACACACACTCAGGAAATGGCTTTTAGGCCCTTAAGATGGCTACTCTTATGCTAACCTATTTCTATTCTTACATTTAACCTATTTCTATTCTTACACTCATACAGACCTTGTACATATTTTGTTAGAAAATACACAGGTAATCTATGTTTTTGGTTATTAATGTAAAAGGCATTGTATTTAATTTCAAATTCCAGTTGTTCATTGCTAAAATGTAGAAAAGTGATTGACTTTGTATTTAACCTTGTATCCCACAACTTTGCTATAATCCCTGATTAGTTCTAAGAGATTTTGTTTGTTTTGTCATTCTTTTTGTCATTCCAGTAGTTTTTTTGTCATTGTTTTACCCCCTTAGAATTTTTGACTCAAAATTGTCAACATTGAGTCTTTAGCAATTTGTCAATTACAGTTTAGATTTTCCTACCTGGGTGTTGAGTGCTATGGTGATTTCTGCTCATGAATCTTTGCTGTGGTAAGCCATGACTCCCTGTATTTACCTCTCTGTCTCTCCAGTCTTGGGGACCATGGTTTGCCCTGTGTACTTGTGTTATGGATCTTAGAAAAATTGTTGACTTTTCAGTTTTTTCAGCCTTTGCCTTATTGTTAGGTTGGAGTGGAAATTTCCAAATTGCTTATATGCAGAATAGGAAGCCAGAATTTCAGGTGTTATTATTTTTCAACCATAGGACACAACTTATTATATAGACCCATTTATACAAAGAAAAATGAAGATGTACAGGTACGTGTATGTGCATGCACATAAATACATGGAAAACCAGTTTGAACAGAATGATCTCACTAGTTAAATAATTACTGTATCTCAAAAGATTGAAAGACAGAGTGATGGGGGTGGCCAGTTAGGCAGGGAGTACAAAGTATTTTAACATTTTACTATGTATTTCTTTACTGTTTTGATATATCAGAGTAAACATGTATTTGTGCATTTCTTAATTTTAAATTTGAAAATAATTTGTAATTAAAATGGCCATTTCATGATAGTTTTAACTAGACCAATTTGAAATAGAGCTTAAAAAATGTGATAATAATTTTCTACATGCACATGAGAAAATAAATTCCAGACTAATGCTAAACACAAATACAGAGTTTATATTGGTCCAAGAATAAGATTTCCACAAAAGATCTCAACTAAAATTCAGTTCTCTGTTTCATGTATTATGGTAATTAACAGCAAGATACAATATTCATAGCCTAAAAAAAACTACTATTTTATGATTAGTAGAAGTTATTGTGCTTTATTAGATTTTATGAAGCACAAATTGCAGTACATGGTGTAAATCTTGAAAGTGTCAAACTCAAAAGTGCCTTCTATATTATGAGCCTTTAAGATCTACTGTATTATTTAAGCACTTCTGTAGCAGGACCTCCATTCCCATTATACAACATTACATTAACACTTCATCTTATTTTGTGGACTAGGAAATAGAAGTTTAAAATTTGGAATTCAAAATTTGCTGAAAGTCATATCACAATTACTATAAAACTAGAATTATCACTCATAATGCTTGACACTCAGTCCAGTACTTCTTTTAACACAAACACTATAATTCTAAAGTAACAGAAAGGTCTTCATGGGCTGGCACTACATATTTAGTGCTAGTGAAGCACTGATACAGTTTCACTTCTAAAAACAAGAATTCACTTAAAAAAAAAAACAAAGGAAAGAACCTACAATTGCAGTACCTGTTAGCTCTAATGTCAGACCTTTTGGAAAACTTCCATGATACAGAAAAATGAAAGAAGATAATAATTATTTCACCATTTACTACATAGCAGACACAGTTCATAGCGCCTTGCATTTCTTAACTTACTTAATCCACAACAAACGCATAAGATAGTCATCCTTCTTATTACTCCCATTTTACACATGATAAAGATGAGTCAGTAAGACATCAGATGGCTTGCCTAACATACAGCAGAAGTAATGACCAAGCTGAGACACAAAGCACAGTGGTATGGTTTGAGTGACCTTGCTTGCTAGATATCTCTCTGAACTCAGGAGGTATTTTACTGTGGCTAAATTGCAGTATTTCCAGAATCTCTCACCTGGCTTTAGTGCATCTCCATATCAACAGGTGTTTCCAAGGGGTGGAGAAAAGTGGTTCATTTCCATATCAGAAACAAATAAACAACTTTCCTCAAGGCACTTTTAAAATACATTGTCCTTCTGGTCACTGCCATTTCCTAACTCATCTAGAATGACTTCTTTATCCAGCTAATTACCTAGGCAAGCTAGGGCTTATCTGGACCCGAGAGGTTAGGGAGAGTATTTGCTCCCTTCTGCCACAACAGAAGAGAGAGAGGGATGCTGGATGGATGTTTGGAAGCAATAAATGGGTTTTAAACTTTATTTCTCCCTTTGACTGATTTCAGTTTCAACTAGGTATTTTGCCCTGGGATTTCCACTCCTAGGATTTACATTTACTAAGCTCTGTTTTATAGTATCACAGTATAGAAGTAGTTGCTTAATATAGTGATAGTCACATATTAGGAACTTCATTTTAAAAATCATGTGCTTTTGAATTTGCTCCTATTTATAGTCTTATGTTCCCTACTAGTCAGCAGGTTACATAAAGCTGGGATCATGTCTTATTTTTCTTTGGGTCTCCTATTGGGTTCAGAATTGTGTTTTACCTGAAATAGGTACTTGTTAAAGATTTTTTAAATGAAAAAAAATGAGTGAATTAATGAATAAAAGATGAGATGAAGTGCCATATGATTAAATAAATAAAATAAATGAAATAACTGAGAATGACTATATGTTTTGATAAAATGTACAGTTCAATGCTAGAAGACAGTATCTTAAGATGCCACTTAAGATTTCCTTTGAGAAAATAGTGTCATTGAATATTTTTCATTCTTGGTGTGTGTGTGTGTGTGCATGTGTGTGTGTGTGTGTGTGTGCATGTTTCTTAATGGAATTTGGGATGCTTGAAGAGTGCTCAATGTGGTTACGGCTGCTTCAAGATTATTATATTGAGGAGAGCTTAGTTAGACTAATTTTCTCCCTGAATTTAAATGTAGGCGCCTCCTTTAGATATTGTAAGTGAGGTTAATGAAACGTTAACTTCCAATCCTAGTTGGGACCATTTGTATGCTAATTATTAAGCAAAGACAGTCGCAGAAACAAATAAGCAACTTTCCTCAAGGCACTTTTAAAATACATTGTCCTTCTGGTCACTGCCATTTCCTAACAAATCTAGAATGACTTCTTTATCCAGCTAATCCCTTTGCAAGTTTTCTCAATTTAGATTACATTGGAAAGAAAGTAGGTTGTTCTGCCTTCACACTGACTTTATACCATTTCTTCAGAATGCCCTACATTTTGTATGGCACACAAAAACAGAGGAAAGTATATGGTGCTTAATTTTCTAAGAACCTGTCACATGAATATTATCAAATAAACATTATGTGGTTTCAGTCTTTATGACTAAAAAAGAGTCCTTATTTGAGATTATTTTGCTTTTTAGAAAGAATTTTTATTTCATTTATTATTTTTAGATATCATGAAAGGCATAATACCAAGTATACTGCAAATACCTTTCAAAAGAGACAGTGTATTGAATCACTGTTATTTTATTTTTGAAACTTTTTTCCTCATAAGTATGCTTAATTTTATAGTGTCTGTGTTAAGAGAGCCACTGAAATGAAATCATTAACTCCAATAGGCAGGAATTGAACTTCTTCACTGTGGTTAAAAAGACTTGTTTCACATGGAGTTTTGCTTAAAAGTTGTTTTTCACATGCCTATGCGAGTAAGAAATTGTTGATTGCAAGACAGAGATTAACTCCTTTCTAAAACTTGCCTCTCTTTTTTTTATCCAGATAGATTAGAGGTGAGTTTTATTATTTCTTGTCCACAGCAATTGAAATAAAGTTTTCCCTTAAAATGTTAGGGCCACTGGTAACTTGATAACACAAGCTTCCTCCTACTATTCATTCATTCAACCATCCTTTATTTAGCTGCTACCATGTGACCTGTCCTAAAGCAAACCTCTACTTTAATGTGGCTAGCAGCCTAGCCAACAGAGGATAATGGGCAAATTCCTACAGGAAGTTACTTTTTTATTGACTTTTTCCTATTGAAATATATTTAATATGGTCTCTCTATTTCTGAATAGCTAATGCATACATAGAACTGAATGTGTGGAAAAACTTTCCCTCATCCTTTCTAGGTTATTTGGCTGGTTGAATAATGAAATTAATAATAATAATAATAATAAAAGATTAACAGGAGAAAAACAAATTTAATTTCATACATATGGTAGCCCCATAAAATTAAGACTCAAAAGGTAGCCAGGTAATTGAAGCTTATATAACACGCTGAGCTGCAGAGAGGGGTAAGGGACTTGGGATGCAAAGGAGAGGATGACCTTTCACAGGACGGTGAGAGGAGATGTTTGGAGAATAGATTACCTGTTATGCAGTTGTTGCTCTCAGAGAAGGAGGTTCTCCACCCGGGGTAAGTTCTCTTTGAATTCTTGGAGACTGAATAAAGACAAGGGCAAGAAGTTGGGGGTTTAAGGGAGTTCATTCTCACAACAGTAAGTCTCAGTCTCTCCTTGCACCTGTTTTCCCTGGCGTCAAGCCCCTTCCCTACTCCTTCCTTGCCACTAGCACGGAGAGGAACTCTGTGGGTGGGTCTCTGGTGACTGGTGTATGCCTGACCAATTACATACAAGGAACTGAGGGGAAGAGACTCCTCTTGATGGAACTCCCGTGACTGACCAGTGGCTCTATTGCCAAAACATCCCATAAATGGGCAAACAGGCTCTTATTATATAAACAGTGGGCGCTGTTAAGGCCAGGTGGGAATCCTGTTCAGAAAGTTCCATCTTCCCCACAGCAGTGCTGTTTCTTTCATAGAAAGGCCTCTCTGGTAATAGCTCTCTTCTGTACAGGACCCCTTTTCAATGTTGATGGGGGGAGATAAAGAGCTTTTTCTGAATCTGCGGGGTTTAAATTATCTTTAGTTCAAAATAATCCAAATGTCAAGATGGCATAATTTGGGATGACAAAAATTTCTCCCCTTCAGAACAAAATCTGGAAGATACACAAAGATATACCTTCCAAAGTATATCTACTTCCCATTCTCATCTTTCTTTTCCCTAGATATAAAAACAACTGCCAGTTTGTCAGCAAGTCTCCTACAACCCCTTCCCCCACCAGAGGAACTGGGAGACAGGGGCAATATAATTTTTGATGATTACTTTTAAAAGAGATGTTTCCCATACTTGGACCATAAACTCAGCAAAAAGCATATTTCACATTTAAAAACATTAACAAACATTTCAAAAAGGCAGAGAAGAAACTTTCAATTATAAATTTCTAAAGTAAATGCTGTAAACAGAGGGAGAGGATGGAAGTATATTCTCCTATTTTCAACAGGAATAATTATTTTTTTTCCTGTTTTGATTTGCGTTTACTCATACAATCTTTCCTTTGTTACTATAAAATAGTGACATCACAAACTTCTAAATCCATTGCTGTTTTCACCTTTCTTTGGGCCAGTAAGAGCCCTCTAAATAACCAGCAAGTCTATAGTAAAATACAATGCAAAGCAAGTATCAGATTCTGATAAAATAATAAAATCACTAAATGTTTAGAAAGTCTATACATTATTTGTCTGAGATAATAAACCTTGAAAATATACACATGGTAAATGATTTAATCATTCATAATTTGAGAGATTATTGCCTTCAGTAAAGATTTCTAGTTGAGCAGCCAACACAGCTGTCTTTGATCTCTTTTATTCTTTGTCTTATTCTAGATTCTACCCAAACTAAGTAGCTACTGTTAAGATTTGAGTAAGTCTCTCCTTGCTTTCCTACCACCTTTTCCTTAACTTGGGTTTTGATAGTTGTCAAGAAAACCAAGAAAAATGAGTTAGGGTCAAAAGGTGAATTTGATCTGCTCTTGGATAAATGCCAATAATTTATGAGAAAGTTTTGAAAAACTACCGATTAAATCAATTGAGGGACTCACCCTTCTTTTGGGTACATCACTGCAACTTCTCCTAGCTGACCTTTAGCAGAAGGTTTCAAGTATTTCCATTAGCAACCCTATCCATGGATCTCTAATGCTCTTAGATTTTCTGTGGTTGTGGAAACTAGCAGAGTTAGCTTCTGTTGGGCCACCATACTCTTTGGTGTGGTTATCTTCTGGACCCTGATATGCTTGCTCTATCAAAGGAGTAGTCTGCTATTCACCCAATTCCATACAATATCCAGTGCACATCTACATCCATGGGACACTAAAATAATGACATGTTGCCATAGTATTTCTGCAAACTTCTGGAATCACTGGGAAAGGAAGCCTTTAAATGAGTAATACTGTTACTAGAGACAGCTGCTTGGTCTCACTGCAAAAAAGAATTCAAGAACAGACACAGAAATGTCACTGAGAATTAAGAATTTACTTGGAGATTTAGAGTTGAAAGAAAGGAGATGGAATGTGCTTCAAGAATTGGGATGCTGGCAGACCCAGAGGGGGTAGACTGAGGGAACAATATGGAGCTTTCTTATATGGAGCAAGATTAATATTCACTGAGATTAGATTTCATAAGGCACAGGGAGAGTCTTTCTGAACTTCAGGTTTGCTCCACCCTGACATCAGGTGGAGGGATTTTTAAGTATTTTTATCTCCATAAAACTGTCATGGTGTGGGAAGATATGATTTTTACTATGCTAATGATGGAGGGGTGTGATTTTACTATGGTAGTGGATTTGAAGGTGAAATTTGGGTCAATTTCTCCATGTTGGAGCTATCAGGTTTTGACCAGTCTGTTTTTTTATATTCTCCCTTCACATCACACAGGAATAGCTTACACAGAATTTGTAGGATATAGGCAAACATCCAACCAAATGTGAACACTGGCTGAAGTTCACCTTTCTTTTCCCTGCTTATGTCTGGCTATCTACCTACTGTAACATTATCAGCTATAAAAAAGGTATCAGATACCCTAAAGTCCAGGCATCAGTTTTGCTGGCAGCAGGGATGGGAAGAGCTGATTTTACTTTATATAAGAAAAATGTAAATTATGTGGCACTTGGGTTTCCCTCCCATGTTGACATTCATCAGCTGAGCCCCTTGTATGTTTGCCTTTTCCAAACTACCTTTATATGGGGGCACAGTTTTTTATCAAGATTATCAATTATTCCCAGGTCATATCTATTATGTCTGCTTTCTTAGCTATGTGCTATGCGGATGAGAAGATAGTCATGGATGTGGATCTTGGCTAAGACATGAAGTGGACTTAGACCTAGGCTACAGAGCATGCAAACCTGTATCCTTAAATAGGGAGTGAAGAAAGAAAAGAAAGGTGAGTTCTGTGAAAGAGAAAGTGTCTTTCATTCTTCTTCATTCTTCAGAGTTCTGTCATTCTTATCAGTCATTCCATCTGGCTACCCAAATCATTTCTAATTTTCTCCTTAGATGATATTCATCCTATAAATACTATTAATTCATTTGCTTAGCATGAGACTTATCCAAGATCTTCAGCAAACACATTAGTTAATTTATCCAAATCAAGAGAACTATCTTCAGGCAAGTGCAAGACTGGATTATTACCTAATGATTCCAAAATATGACAGAGATATAAGCCTTGAAAGAGAGATCTGAAGGCAGCATTCCTGGCCTCCTTTATTTTCCAACAATATGGTGATCTTATGGGATTTTAGAGCCTGCTTTACCAATGCTTATTCAATATGAAAATGTTGAATTGGGAAAGAGTGGTTGATCTGACTAGTATTTCAAAAGAGCACAGAACTAGAAAGGAGACTTTATAATTCAGGGTCTTACCTGACTGCTGTGTGGCCATAGACCTTCAGCTAATCAATTTAATTCAGGAATCAGGTATCTCCTCTTCGTCACCAGAATAGTTGAGGAAATATGATTAAAAACAAATCTCTCAACACAGAAAACTTCTCCACAAAAATAGAAGAAAAAGAAAACAGTATTATTATTAATCAGATTATGATTTAATAATAAATATATTTATATATTATAAATAATATAGAATATATTAAATATAATAAATATAATAAATTATATTTATAATATAATATGTTAAATAATATAAATAATATAATAAACATTATAATATAATCAATATATTTATTAGATAAAGCAGATTATGATGCATATCATAGATAATCTGCTAAGAAATCATGAAGACAGAAATGAATTTCACACTTTCATACAGCCTGGCAGATGCAACCTATTCTATAAATGTTTGCAAGATAAACAACAACTAGTCCTCAATAAGAGGACTTAATAATAGCAATTGTCACACATAGTTTATCCTATACTCATTTAATAAGTGTTAGCTAATAGGCTTTATACAAAGGAAAAACCAACTTCTCATATCTTTATGGCATGAAGTAAGATTTGCAACTTGTAGCTAGGCACCCATAGAAATTAAGCACCTACCATTTCCCAGAAACTGGGAGATAGAAGCACTATTTTCCTCGAAGATTACATTTCAGAGAGATGGTTTGTAGGTGTTTTAGAAAAACCTTCTTGAGTCTTAAAGCTGGTAACAGGCTTCTTTAGCTTTTAAACACATTTAGAAACATTTCAGAGACTAACAAATAACTTTCAATTATAAGTTTTCTAAATTAAGTACTCTAAGAAAAGGAAGAGGATGAAAGTCAATGCTCTTCCCTTATTTTCAATAGAGATGTATTTTTTTCTTTTTCTATTTGTATTTTCCCTTACATATATAAATACTCTATCTTGAGTTAGGCAAAATAATGCTATAGAAAAAAAAGTTATTTGGATAACAATAAGTTTCCAAGAAATTTGGGCTTAGTTTTGAAATATGAGTTGGAGAAAATAATTTAGTAGATTATATAGAAATATAGGACATTCCTGGAATTATTGATCTATGGAGAATATCAACATGTCAGATCCAAAAAGTTTTCTTTTGAATAATCATAATTCCACAATCATTCTTAATATATTTGAGACTGTAACTCCAGGGGAAAATATGTTCCCAGCCTGAGGCAAATACCCTTTGAGGCCATATTTAGTTAAAGGGAGAAATAAAGTGGGAGAAACACATTTATTGCTTACAAGCAGTCATCTATTTCTGCCCATGTATCTTGTAACCTGGCTGCAAAAGAGATCCCCTGAAATTACAATTTTACCCACAGAGAATTATCACAAAATACATTTAGTTAGATGTACATTACATAATTTTTGTTTTTGTTTGTTTGCTTTGGTTTGTGTTCTTTGTACTCATTGTACTGTATCTGTCATTCTTCTGGGAATTTTATTTATATTACTTCCAATTCCCATAATATTTTTCTAATTTAGGAATTAAACTAATGATTAAAGGATGTGAGCTGTTGATAATTTTCTGAAGTAATCCAAAAGTAATAACTGGAGAAATGACTATTTCAAAGCAGTGCTGGTTGACTGCAAAACTTGTACTCTTTTTGCTATTTCATTATGTCTCAGATTTTCTGAAAAAATTTATGTCGAAGGTACTTGCACACATACGTATTTTTTATGGATGATATTTAATCCCTTATACATATATGTTTATTTGTTCTGTATATGTATGTGTTTGTGTGTATTCTTTCAAAAGTCACAATATAGAGGGAAATAGTCCTTGTTCAAGATATTAATGTCAATGGAAAGTTGAGGTAGTATCTGCTCTTTTGGTTTGTTTGTTTTGTTTTTGTCACTATATAACACTTGAGTGCTGACTGTCCTTACATTACCGGAGCTGCATGGGACAATGCACATATTCTATATGTAAGCTAGAACAATCAACACTCTTCTAACCACTCTGAGCCTTGCAACAGAGGATAGAGGGAAATGTCATTGCTCTCTGATTAAGAGGGAAAAGAGGGAGAAGGAAAGGTCCCTAAATGTAATTTCTGCTTTTCTTATATCACTATTCTACTTGTTTTATAAAATCAGAAGTAAGACAAGAATATATACTCTCATGACTTCTGTTCAAAATTGCGCTATTCCTACTCAAACTTGTTTTAATCAGGGAGATTAGGAAATAAAATGGCTCCCTTGAGGGACACTAGTATTGATAGAAAGGAAATGATTCCTGTGGAATGAATCTCTGTTCCTACAGGATTGGGTAGAAGCTTGGTGAATTGCATTGTTCTTCTGCTTGAGTTTATGCTTCTTCTTCTAATCCTAAACCTAAACATCACCGTAACCCTAACACAAAACCTTAATCCTAACTTTAACAGTAACAATATCCTCCCCATACACCCAAAACAAAATGTATCCCTACCCCTACCATTATGCCTAATTCTTAAATCTTGCCCTGAATTTCACCCACACATAACCATAACCCTAAACCTAAATCAAACCCTTAACTCAACATTAAACCTGAAACCTAACTCTAATGATAATGTGTTCTCACTGACACCTCACACAAATGCTAACACAACTGAGACCCCTCCACCCACACTGGCACTGTCATCTTAACTTCATCTAATGGTAACCCTAATCCTAAAGCTAGCTCTATCCCTAACAATAAAACCTTATCCTAAGTCTAACTTTAACCATACCCTCACATAACACATAACACTAAACTTAATCCTAACCCTGCCAGACACCCTAACCCATGACCCTCATCTTCACCCTCACTCACACTTTACCATAACATGAAACCTAAACCTAACACCAAACCAAACACTGAACCCTAAACCTAACTCTATATGAAACCTCATCCTCACTCTAAACCTAAACTAACCATAAATCTAAACCCAGTCCTAAGATTAAACTCTCACCCTCACCCTCACCCTCACTTACTCAGAATGGTAAACCTAAACATAACTCTAATGGAAATCCTCATCCTAAACCTGAATCCTAACTATAATCCTAACTATAATGTGATCCTTAACCTAACCCTACACATAACCTTACCCAGTACCCTCCACCCTCACCACCACTCAAATCTTCACCCACACCAAACTGTAATCCTAAACCTAACTCTAGCCCTAACCCTAACATTAAAGCCTAAACCTAACCTTAGATGTAACCATATCAAACTACACCTAACTCTAACTCTAAACTTAGACCCTAACACTACTCTCACCCACAAGTCACTGTTTGGCTAAAGATAAACTTAATCCTACAACTAATAATAACCTCTCACCCTAACTCAACCTGAAACTATAACATCACCTTAAGCCTAACCCTAACCCTAACCCTAAAACTAATCTTAATCTTTACACTTGATCAGGGCCCAGAACCAAAAGCCTGATCGTGAAAACAATGATTAGGGCCCAAAATCCAAATGCCTGATCATGAAAACAAATAGCCCTGAACCCTAACAGAAAAACATACACTTTAACCCAAACTGCAGCCCTAATCCTGACCTTTAACCCTGAACTCGAAACTGAACCCCTAAACCTGAATCCAAACCCTAACCCAGAATCCCAAACCATGGACCCTATTGACTATCACCCAGACCCCTGACCAAGACATTTAGGAATCAAAAGAAAACACCATGTCCTGTTCAAGGCCTGGTTGCATATGCTAAAGCACTGCCACAGATCATCATTTACTCCCTTAGATATTCTCTTTAGGCACATGAATCTCTGGTTAGGGCTACCTTTTTGTACATGATTTCCTTGAGGGACATTGGTTTCGACAGAAAGGAAATGATTCCTGTGGATTGAATCTCTGCTTCTACAGGACTGGTTAGAAGCCTGGTGAATTGCACTGTTTTGCTGTTTGTGATTGTGGTTCTTCTTCTAACCCTAATCCTAAACCTCACCATGGTAATAGTAACTCCAAACCCTAACCCGAATTCTAAAAGTAACCATATTCTCCCCCTACACCCAAAACAAAACCTAACTCTACCCTTACTGATATGCTTAACTCCTTAACCCTGCCCTCACCTTCACCCACACATAACCATAACCCTAAAACTAAACCAAACCCTTAACAGTAAACTCACAACCAAACTCTAAGCATAACCATGTTCTCACGTGACACCTAATACAAACCCCAATGGTACCCAGACACCTCCAATCACACCATCACTCCAATCTTCACCCACACCTAATGGTAACCCTAAACCTAAACATAAGTATATTTCTAACATTAAACCCTTACCCTAAGTATAACTATAACCATATCCTCACCCTACACTTAACTGTAAACATAACCGCAAGCCTAACCCTGGCAATTTATGCTCAGTCCTCACTCACATTTTATAGTAACCCGAACCTAAACCTAATCTTAACCCTAACACTGAACCCAAAACGTACCTGTAACCATAATCATATCTCACCATAAATTTAATCCTAAAACTAATCCTAATCCTAACCCTACCCTATCACCATACCCCTCACCCTCACACTGACCTTCACCCACACTTTATCATAACCTGAAACAAAAACCAACCCAAACCTTAACACTGAACCCCAAATCTTAAACCTCATTTTGACCCTACAACTATCACTAACCTTAAACCTAACCACAGACCTAAGACTAACACCAAAAATGCCCCTTCAGTCACATGGAACAGTAACACTAAACCTAACTCTAATGGTGACCGTCAGCCTAAACTTCCTCCAAACGCAAAACGGTTTGATCAATTTCCTCCTGTCCACAGAGCAGCCAGTATTGGTTAATGTTCACTATGCAGATGGTTTGTGGCAACACCAAAGGTGTGTGGTGTGGTGAGGATGACCTCCCAGCACTGTTTTCACAACACACACACACAAATGAATCTCCCCCAGAGTCATTTGCATTGTTAGACCCTGCAGCACATCCAATGCTGAATGTATTCTGCTATCAGAGATACATAAACCACATACTGATGTGGGGACAAGCGTCCAAATCCCAAAGTCAGAGTCAGTCGCTGCATACACTGTTTGTTGACCATACCCCTCTATGACTGCAGAGGGGCCCTGGAATCTATCTGGGTTGCCATGAAAGAGGGTGGAGTCAGCACCTGTATCCACCAGCACCAACACCCACTGTACATTCTGTGGGAACCAATGAATGTCCAGGTCAACATATGGCCTCCAGTCCTCTGGTGTCCCAGTATACCGGGTACCTTGGCCCCACCCCTAGTTGGGGAGCAAATCAGTCAGTGTGTAAGGCACAAGTTCCTGGTCTGCCACAGCACTCGCCTGCACCTGCTTTGGGGTCAGTGGCTGATAGCATTGGTCTGGACGCAACTTTTTTCATCATCCCATCAATACCTCTAAGGGCTGTCCATCAAGCTTTTCTAGAGCTAAACTGGCAGCAAAAGGGTCAGTCCATACCTGTCTGTGGCTCACTTTCAGTGGTCCTACTGCAGTTTTCCTCAGCGCTGTTTTTGCCATGACTGTTTTATTTTCTTTGCCTTGTGCTGCTTCACCAAAGTAGTTCTCACTTTTGTCATTTGAAGTTGCTTTACTTCCATGTCTCTCAAGCAAGCCAACACCAACACAGCTTTATATATTGGGTGGTCAGTGTATGGTGCTAGCAACACAGTGACAGTTCCAAAGTTACCTGCAGGACCATTGGCTAGAACAAAATCTTTCATACGAGAAGTTAACAGCTTTTTATCTGGACTGCAGTTATAGGGAGCATACATCATCTGCCTCATACCCATTTCACAGAGCACGCGCACCAACTCCAGGTACATGCACCACTTTGTTACGTGTTCTGGCATGTCCCCTGGGGTGTCCCACACTGCCTTTGCTGCAACCATTACCAGTTAATCAGGATCTTATTGCCTGTGTGTGGATCTATGCACCTAATGTCCTGCAATATATGCCATATAGAAGTCACGGCTGTTACACTGGCGAGTTGTAACATACCAGAGGGTGAGATTTCAGTATTCTCAGAGCCCACATCCCACAGCTGCAACAGCCAGGTAGGCACAGATTCCCCCAAATGTTGCTTATACTACTTGGCCAAATCCTGCAATTCCATGGCCATATACGTTGTGTATGTCATTTACCGGGCAGCTATCTGGGGGCCACCTGGCTGCCCAGCTGCATCTATGGGTTCTTGTATCCCCACGGGTTGATGCACCATAGGGCAAGCATACAAAACTGATGGTGCTGTGCTGCACTAGGGGTTTTCCACCCATGATGACAGGGCAGTACTCACTGACCCCCATAACATGAGTTGGGTGGCCACAAACCATTGCTCCAAGTCTTCCTCCTTCCGTTAGAAACTCTGCACTCACTGCTGCAACTCTGCAGTTTCACAAGTGACATGGTGGATCACTGTCGGGAGCATCCACACAACTTGCCCAGCTGATTCCTGGTGGGTTGGAGGGACTAGGGACTCTAGCATCTTCAATGCCATCTGTATAGCCTCAGGGGTCACATGTATAGACTGCCAATCTTCTGGCAACACCCAAGCAGTCAAGTATGCTGCCACTGGGTACCAAATAGAGGCTGTGGGCAACATCTCCTCCACCCACCCTTCCATGTCCAGTGAAGCTGAAGGAACAGTGCTCTCATGACCACCTACCTCATTCTTCTCACAGCACCAAGTGTCAGGGTCTGGCTGTTGTGTTTGAGGTTTTGGGGTAATGTGAAGAGCAAAGAAGGCAGTGGGAATCATCATGGAGGTTGCTCAAAAGAGGCCGCTTCATTCCACATAAAGCTATACTTCTTATACTGAAATATTGCTAATTCATGGTTACGTAAGTGTTTAAGACATCCATGTTTCTCCCCTTCATGGCCAGGTGTCTGGCATTCAAGGCCCTTATCTAGCTCCTTTCCCATGGGTACAACATTTTCACGTTTCTCAAGGTCAGACATATTTGGCTTGATACAAGGCCAAAGATATTTAGGATTAAGTAGGAGACAGCTGTTCTCATAGAAGAGCAGGGGATGTGGAGGGTGGTGGACTTTCCTACACTGGAATCCTTGACCCAGACTTTTAGTAATCAAAAGAAACAACCATGTATTTTTGTTCAAGCCCTGTTTGCATATGCTAAAGTCCTGCTGCAGAATCATTTACTCCCTTAGATCTACTCCTTAGGTGCATGGATCTCTGGTTAGTCCCATCTTGACTCACATGATTTCCTTGAGGGACATTGCTATCAACAGAAAGGAAATGATTCCCAGGGACTAAATCTCTGTTACTACAGGACTGGGTAGAAGCCTGGTGAATTGCACTGTTTTGCTCCTTGTGACTGTGCTTCTCTTTCTAACCTCAACCCTAAATCATGCCATAACCCTAACCCAAACTCTAACAGTAGCTGTATCCTCCCCCTACACCCAAAACAAAACCTAACCCTACTCTTAATGTTATGCCTAACTCCTCAACCCAGCCCTCACCTTCACCCACACATAACCATAACCCTAAACCTAAACCAAACCCTTAACTTAACATTAAACCCACAACCTAACTGTAACCATAATCATGTTCTCATCCAATACCTAACATGCACCCTAACCCTACCGAGACACCTCCACCCTCACCATCACTCTCATCTTCACCCACACTTAATGGTAACCCGAAACCTAAACCTATCCCTATCCCTAGCATTAAACCCTTTCCCTAAGTCTAACATTAATCATATCCTCACCCTATGCTTAACCTTAAACCTAACCCTAACCCTTAAACTGGCCACTCATGCTCACCACTCACCCTCACATCACCTTCACTCACACTTTACTGTAACCTGAACACTAAACCTAACTCTAGCCCTAACACTGAACCCAAAACCTAACTCTAACCTTAGTCATATCCTCACCATACACTTAAACCTAAACCTATCTTAACCCTGCCCAGTCACCCTAACCCCTTAAACTCACCTTCACTTGCACTTTACTTTAACCCCAAATCTAAATCTAACCCCAACACTAACACTGAATCCTAAACATAACTCTAATTGTAACCATATTTTTACCCTACAACTTATGCTAATCTTAACACTAACCCTGTTCTAAGACTAACCTCAAACCCCCACCCTCACTCACTCATAACAGTAACCCTAAACCAGCCCTAATGCTATCATGCTAAGCCCAATTTCTAACTGTAACCCTAACTATAACTTCATCCTAAACTTAACCATAAAACTAACACATTCCCTAACCCTGTGCATAACCCTGCACCTAACCCATCACTTCATCTTCACCTACACCTAACCTAACCTAAAACCTAATTCTAGCCCTAATCCTAACATTAAACCCTAACCTTAAGCTGAAACATACCCATATCTTCCACCTACACCTAGTCCTCCTCCTAATACTAACTTTAAGCCTACACCCTAACCCTTCTTTAACCCACAGCTCACTATTAGGCTAAAGATAAGTTTAACCCTAGGAAAGAATAACTTAAACAATCTTTGCAGATAATGTAATCTTATATATAGAAAATGGAATTCACTAAAAACTACAAGAACCAATAAACTAACCTAGCAAGGTTGAAGGATATACAATATATGTTATTTCTGTACATAAGCAGTGAACATTCTTAATGTAAAAATAAAAAATAATTTACCCTTTTATACTATTAAATAAAATACCTAGGAATAATGTGACAAAAGAAATGTAAATTTACCCTTCAGTACAATGAAACATCATTGAAGGAAACTAAAAACTAATTAAAAATGGAGGAGAGCCAATGTTTGTGGATCAGAATAGTTACTATAAATATGGCAATGCTCAGCAAATTTATTCAAATGCAATATGTGCCAAAACCCTAGTTGTTATATTCTCCCAGAAGTTAAGTAGCTGATCTCATATTCATATAAAAATATAAGGGATCCAGAATAGCCAAAATAATATTGATGAAGAATAAAATTGGAGGACTCATACTTCCACTTTGAAATCTAACTATAAAGCTACAGTGATAGTGTCATATTAGCATGAAGATAAACAGAGATAAAGGGAATAGAATTGAGAATCTAGGAATAAGTCCATACATTTATAGTCAGTTAATTTTAGACTTTTGAAAAGGATTCCAAGAAAATTCAATGGGGAAAAATTAACTTTTCAACAGTGGTGCTAGGTTCTAGGACAAAGAAAAACAATAAATCTGGCTGCCTTCCTCACACCATAAACACAGATTAGTTCAAAATGGATAATAGGACAATATGTAAGAACAAAAACTATGAAATTCTTAGAAAGAAGTATATAATGATCTTGGATCAGGCAAAGTCTTAGATATGACAACAAAAGTACAATTAATGAAAGGAAACAAGATAAATTAGACTTTGTCAAAATTAAAATATGTTATATTGCAAGTGATGCTATCAGTAAAGTGTAATACCACCCATTGGAAGAAAACATCTACAAATCATATTATCTGAATTACCTGATAAAGGACTTGTAGATAAAATAAAAACCAGTAAGAACTCTTAGAACTTAGAAAAGAAGAACAATTGAAAAATGCTCAAAGGATCTGAATATACATTTCTCCAAAAATTATATACATATGGCCAATAAATACATGAAAAGATATTTAACATCAGGAAATGGAAATCAAAACCACAGTAATATAACTTCATATTTACCAGAATATCTATTATCAAAAAGACAGATAATAACAAATGTTGGTGAGAATATCAAGAAATCAGAACTCTCATACATTGATGGTAGGATTGTAAAATAGTTTCTTTGGAAAACAGTCTGATCTTCAAAAAGCTCAACAAAACTACCATATGCCCCAGTAGTTCCACTCATAGATACATACTTAGGAAAAATAAAAACATATTCACACAAAACTAGAACCCATATATTCATAACAGCATTACCATTTAGCCTAAAAGTAGACATAATCCAAATGATATATGGATAAATAAAATGTGGTATACCCACACAATGGAATATAACTGGGTGATAAGAATGAATGAAATATTCATATATGGATGGCATGGATGACCCTTGAAAATATTATGCTAAGTGAAAGAAGTCAGTCAGAAAAGATTATATATTATATGATTCTACTTATTACAATTTCCAAAAAGGCAAATCTATAGCTAGAAAAAGTAGATTAGTGCTTGTATAAGTTTAAGAAGGACTTATGAGGAAATGTGACTGCTGATGAGTACTAGAAGCTTTTAGGGTGATGAAAATGTTCTAAAATTGATTTTGGTAATGGCTGTATAACACTGTTGAAGGGGCTAAAAAACACTGATTTGCATACTTTAAATGGGTGAATGGTATGGATTTAATTATATCTCAATAGAACTATTGGATATCAGTGTAAAAAATACCTCTCTTTCATCCTGATAGAAGCTAGGAATGAATCCCTTCAAGCCTCTCCTGTAAGAGAATTTCAAAAATTCCTTGAAATTTTGTGTCAAGGTTAGGGTGCTAGAGTTTAGCTGAGTGCTATAATTATACATTAGAACAGTGGGTGTAAGACTCCAGAGCGATTTTCTCCCTCTTAATTTGATCCACATTTCCCTATATGTGTGTGCATATGTTCATGTGTGTGTGGACCTCACTGTGTCCAGTGAAAATGTCCTCAACAATAACATGGCAGGAAAAGAGGCATATGTGACAATATATGCCTATTTTGCAAGCATTTTACCTGGAGATAATAGATCTTAGAAAAAGTATCCAACCAAGCAGAACAGCAGAGTAGAAATGGAACACTGATGACAGTGAAGCTACCGAAAGAGTTCCACAGTGACATCAATCTTCAGACTCAGTTGGGAAACTGATGACCTTCTTACCAGGTTATTGTTAGCTAAATATTCTGATACTAGGCAATGATAGAGATCTTAACTGATACAGACCCAATGTATCCACATTCAACTTTGTAGGAAGATTAATGAAAATACTTGACCATCCAAAACAATTTCAAATGATCTTGGTGTTTGCATCTTATAGATAATATTAGGGACTCTATTATCTTGAACTAATTAAAAATGTGATTTATCAAAGTAACTTTAAAGTAGTCACAAATAATGAAAGTCTTAGGTTTGGTCAAATTTCTAATCTGTTTTTAATAATTTATTATTATTATTGTTTCTAATTAGTTTATATTCTTGTATGCACTCAGAGTAGCTTTCAAAAAAATAATAAAGAAAAAAATAATTATCCTCTAGGTCAGAATAAAATCTTACCTAGATTTGTGAACCATTATGTAATATATAAAAACAGAGTTGCTTTGATAGAATACAGAAGAGATATAGTACAATTTCTATGTCTTATTTTTTCATTTTCCCTTGTGAAACAGCATGTCCTACAACACTTTATCCTAATTGAATTTACCTATCTAACTTCTACTCATCCTCTGAAATCTAGTTCAAGCTTGTTCCCTAGTTACAGGTAAAGTTCTACAGTCCGACAGTTTACATAAAAAACAAGCAAGTTTCAGCTACCCATGTCATATATTTACATTATGGAGTAATATGTCAAATATAGTATGATATTGATGGAGCCTGCCTGGCCTCTCGTTTATACACACTCTCTTGCCCTTGTCTTTCATTATTGCTCATAATGCTTGCCTATCGTTTGGTGGCTTAAACATATTCACATAATGAACCAGTTCAAATAATATAGCTTCCCTCAAAAGTAAATATAATCTAAGAAAATTCACAAGAACTTCTGAGTTCCTGATAATTCTTTAGGTATCAGTCTAACACAGTCAATGTGTAGTCCAACGTATTGGCCTCCTTTCTGGTCTCATACTTTCTACTTCTTACTCCAAATACTTGCAGGGATTTGAGTTTGTCTTGAACCTCATCATAACTGATAGAGCTTGATTCCTTCACTAGTTCTTGTTATTCCCTTCTGTGAAGCTGAATTTTGATTCTCTTCAGCAGTGCTTACTTGAAACCTTTGAGACCATGTGAAAGACTTGAGTAGAGAACTGTTTGGACAACAAAATAATTTAGTAGACTTTGAATTCTACTGGATATATAGAAGTGTCAGGTTTTAATTCACATTTTTCTGATGTCTAGAGTTCTTCTCATGTATTTATGGTTATTTGTATGTCTTCCTTTATGAAGTATCAATTCAAAAACTGCCCCTATTGCAAATGTCACTAGTTACCAGTCAGATGTGTGCTTGTCAATATATTCTTTCAATTTGGGACCTATCTTTTCATTTTTGAGATAGGGCTTATGAAAATGAATTTACTTATATACTTTTATCTTTTATGATTTTTACTTTTTAGGTCCTAAGAATTCTTAGGTTTAAAATATTTTTAAATATTTTTATATTTAAATAAAAAATAGGTTTAAAATAAGGTTTAAAAATGTTTTTATATGTTTCTCATTTTTTTCTAGAAATTCTATAGTTTTAGTTCCTAAGTTTGGGTGTATGGAGATTATGAGAGGATTTTTTAAAAAAATATATGGGGTAAAGTAAGTATTGAGGGTATTTTTCAATAGGAATATCCAGTTATTATAGCATTGTCTATTGAAATAATACAGTTAAATATTTTGGCATCATTATCAAAAAATCAATTGCTGTAGGTGTATGGGTCTATTTCTGGATTCCCTGTTCCATTCCGTTAATCTGCATGTATATTCTTACACCATGTATTGGTTTGTTAGGGCTCCTGAAACAAAACGTTGTACCTCTCCATCATGCTCGCTCTGTTAGGGTTGTATAGTACATGAGACTTCCACTTTATTCTTAATTGCTGCACCCATCCTTGTAACACATATCCAGTAAAGAGGGTGCCTTGATTACTCTCAATCACCTGTGGCCAGCCATAGGCTGCGGAGAGATGCTCTGGGCTCCTCTTGATGGTTTTCTGATCTGCATGACATGAAGGAAAAGCAACCAATAGTCCAGTAGCCATGTCCACACAAATCATGCCATATCCTTCTGATATTGGCAGAGGCCCAATATAGTCTATCTTCCACCTGACAAGTTGTATCAACCCCCTTATTATTGTCCCATGTTACTTTAGGACTCAGTGTAAGTCCCTCTTAGAGCACACAAGGCACTCACTCTGGGCTCTGCTGACTTCTTCAAAGGTCAATGGCAGGCACCACTGAAGGGCAATAGCCCACATTGTCTTTTGCCCCATGTGCAAGAAACACTGATATAGCCATTGGGCCACATCAGAGGCAGGTTTTCCTTCTAGCCAGTGCACCTGGGCCAATGTGTCTGCTTCATCATTTTCTGGGGATGCCAAAGGCAAATGGCCAATCACATGATATATGGTAACAGTCTTAGTCTGACCAGAGGCCCATAGGTCTTGTTACCACACTTGCCCCCAAAGGGTCTGGTGATCAACCATCCAGTTGGCATGGTACTATGTCTGTAGCCACAGGGTGAAGCCCTAATAGGTGGCCCAGCTGTCAGTGCAGACAATTATGGGGGAAGGCTCATGGGTGCTCACAAGCCATACTGCCTGCAACTCAGCCCATTGGCTACTCTTCCCCTCCACATCCTCCATGCACAGTATCTCAGACTTAGGATTGAAATTCAAAGCCCTCCACTTTGGGGGCTGCCCGTGACTGGAGCAGTGGGTGTACCAAGCATCTTCAGATATAGGGGCTTTTCCCTCCTGATAAGGACTCTCAGGTACCAATGGCTCAAAAGCAAGTTCTTTCTCCTTTCTGATGGTATTGGTCACTGGCCCCAGTAAGCATTGGAGTGCTCCGCGTATGTGGCTAGTAGAAAGGGCGCTGCGCTGCTGTAAATATGTGCCCCATTGGGCCACTGTAGGCATCTGTGTCACACCATTCTGTGAACTTTGGGTCCAGCCTCACACCAACCCCATAATGGGATAGGTGGTTTTTACCTTGGTTGGAGCTATTCTGGCAATGGTCTCCACAGCCAGCAAAGTGTGTTACAGAGCCCCCAGTTGTTTCTCTACCAAGGTGTACCAGACCTTTCCATAGTTGTGACCAGAATCCAATATATTGGTGTGTCCATTCAAGCAGTTGCCAAAGACCCCATCCATAATCACCTTCAGTTACATGAACATCTAGTTCACAGGGCCTTGATGAGTCCATTACACTCAAAGCCTGTATGGCCTTGACTGCCCTCTTGGCAGCAGTAAATGCAGCTGCACATGTCTCATCCCAGTCCCACCTGATTCCCTTTTGTCCCAACCAGTATAAGGCCTTAAAAATTTGTGCCAAGTGCAGGATAAACACTTTCCAGTATCCCAAAGACTCAAAAACTCTTGTAAGACTGTCACAGTGGTTGGGGTGGGAAAAGCCTAGACCTTGTCTATGACTGCTTCAGGAATAACTTTAGTTTTACCTGAACAGACAACATCCAAGAATTTTACAGACAAACCAGGTCCCTGAACCTTGGATCTGTTCATAGCCCATCCTTTCCCCTGTGGATTTTGTAGCAGTCTAGGAACTGCCCCTTCTAAATCTGAAAGAGAATCAGATGTGAGCATAATATCATCAATGCAGTGATACAGCCAGACCATTTCTGGTTTCTTCCATGTGACCATGTCCTGGGCTACAAGTCTGTGACAAATGGTGGGACTATGGTGGTGGCAGAACAGTGGATGTCCACTGCCAGCCTTCCCACATTAAGGAAAACTGTTTCTCACTTTCCTGGGCTATGTCGATAGAGAAGAAAGCATTAGCAAGGTATACTATGTAATATTACATTCCCAGCTCATTGCTGAGTGTGTCCAGAATGGCTATAGAAGGGACAGCAGCATGCAAAGGGGGTATGACTTTATTCAATTCCCTGCAGTCCACGGTCATACTCCAGGAGCCATCTGGCTTTTACACTGGCCACACTAGGGAATTAAAAGGACCATGAGTGGGCTTTATGATATGCCCGCCCTCTCCAACTCCTGTAGAGTTTCTCTAATTTCCTTGCACTCCCCCCAACCAGGCAATTTATATTGCTTAGTATTTGTCACCTGCCGAGGTAAAGGCAGAGCTACAGGTGGGTGCTTAGCATGTCCCCTCAGAACTGTCTTTACCACACGTACTTCAGTCTGATCCTGTGGTTACAGACCACTGCAGGATATCTAACCCCAAAATATATTCAGGAATGGGTGAAATGTATACAATATACTCCTTTGGGGGTAAATTTCCTATCTACAATGGTATTTGGGCTTTCTTCACCCTAATTGCCTTACCACCATACCTATCTATCACAGAAGGGAGGCGTCCTGGGAAAACACTCAGGGTTGCCATGAATCAGAGAACACTCAGCTCCTATGTCCACCAGCACCAGGACACATTGTACATACACAGGGGACCAATGAATTGCTAATTCTACACGTGGCCTTCAGTCCCCACCATGTTCCCCTAGCTGGGGACCTGATCCCCCCCTCAGTTGAACCAAAATGCCCAATCATCCTCCATGGAGATGTGGGCCCAGGCAAATCTGAGTACTGTCACTCAGGAAATTTTGCAATGACACAGGCCAAGCATGAGTCCTTGACTCTGGTTTCCATTCTTGGTCTTCAGCTGCTGGAACTGCTGCTCTGGCTTTAATTGGTGAAACAGTTCTAACAATATTCTATTGGGAGGCCCATCAAGTTTCTCTTTCACTACCCCAGCCTTTATCAAATCAACCCACATCTGGATTCTCGAGACCTTCACTGGGCCCTTTGCACTTCTCCTTTCGGTTGTAGCCCATACTTCCTTCTGTTCCCTTATTGATTCAACCTTCCTGAGATCTGCTAAAGTATGAGTAACCTCACTTATGTGTTTCCCTGTGTGTGGAGGGCAAGAGTATTTACCAGGGACCCAAAGAGTGATTTGGGAGCTGTGTGCAGCACCAGGTTTCTCATTCCTACAGTGAACAACTCTTCATTGGGGCCTTGGGGTGTCCATATTACAGATGATACTTTTCACAACCAATTCCCACAGTACCTGTTGGAGCTCTACATATGTTTTCCAGCTAGTGGGTAAATATGAAAAATCACCCTGATTAAGCCAAACTACCCTGATAGCAGCTGTCAGCCATTCCAGAAGTCTGATTCCCTGAGGGATGATGGGAATTTTGCAACCACTGCTGGAGGGAAGGGTGAGTTCTCAGGTAATCCAGTCTACTCATTTCTGTACCTGATGTAACAGTTTTCTATCCCCATATCTCAGAGATGTAAGAGACATGTAGGCAGAGATTCCAATGACTTCTGCCTACACCAGACACTCATGTCCACCAGCTCATCCTAGGTATAGGGACAAATCATGGAGTGCTCCACAACCTGGGGAGGTCGTGGCTCCTCCCACTGAGGAGCCTGTGGTTGTTTCATTTTTATGTTCTTAATTACAGCTGGGCAGGCCTTTAATACAGAGGAGGCCTCCCCATGGCCTCCTGCAACACAGCTTTTCCTGCCCCCTCCCACTTCGTCACTGCTAGGGAATCTCCCAGGAACATGACCTGTCTTCTCAATAACTGTCTCTCTTCCTTAATGGGAACCCATAGGTTATTTCCCAACTCCTCCAAGTGATGCTGAAGTGTGTCTCTTATCCACCTAAGTCCCTCTATCTCCTTGCTAACCCTCTCGATAATCCTCTCTTTCTCCTTGATAGCCCTCTCTCTTTCCTGTGTAACCCTCTCTCTCTCCTGGATAACACTTTCTACTATCTCAATAAAATAGACCCTACAATGCCAGCTGCTACATGGCTAGTCAGGGCTTCTATCCCATGGAGGGCTAATTCTGCAGCTTCCGGTATCTCCACCCTTCCTCAGTTCTGGGGAAGGGTCTACCCATCTAGGAGGTACCTTACCCTAGACCAGTTCCCACTAGCAGCTCCCTAATTGGAAACCCCACAGATAGGGGCTCCCAGATGAAGCTTCACCCTCTGCCACTGCATCTACTGGGGCCTCCGACTATCCATAGGAGGTGTTCCAGGCATTTCCCCACCATCTCTAGAGGCAGCCCACCCAAGGGTCACACCCATTTAGACAGATTTCAGGTTCAGAGGTCCTGCTGACTACCACCAGATGTAACTCCGGAGAGAGGAAATCCTGGAGCAAAATATCTCTAAAACTGAAGTCAGTCAAAGGGAGAAATAAACTTTATTGCTTATAAACCTCAGTGTAGAGCCATCTCTCTCCTCCAGCAGAAGCAAGCAAGACCTCCCTACAACCTCAGGTTCAAATAAACCCTCAGTTGCCCAGGTAATTACTTACCGATATGGAGACAAACTACTGCTCTCCACCCCTTAGGAATGCCTGTTGATATGGAGATACACTAAAGCCAGGCAAGAGATTCCAGAAATATTACAATTTTTCCCACAATCTGTCACATAACTTCAATATTCTCTTTAAAATAAATGATTTCAACCCTTCGAAAAGAGTAAAGTAGAGGAGGATGAGGTTTTGAAGAGAGTTGAGAAGTTTTGAAATAGGTAATATGGAAAATGGAAAGATGATTGAATCAGAAAGTATAAGTAGATATCTGGGTAGAATGAAAAACTCTCTAGGTTTTAATTCATGGACTTAAATTGGATCCAGTCTAGCAACTGTGTTAGTTATATACAAGTAGCATTTGACAGGCCAGGTGGAGTGATAGAGAGGGTGCAGTGTAAACCCTTTTGTGTATCAGGAGTGTACTTGGTGAATAAGACAAAAGGATAGCAGGATACAGGAATGGAGAATATTAATAAGAAAAGACATAAAGTGCTAACAGGTTGGGTATGAAATTTAAGGCCAAAATAGAAGTGGAGTTTGATAGATTAGGGAACTAAGGTCTCAATTTATAGAAAAAGACAGTACAGGCAGCATGTCTAAGAGGAAATTAGGAAAATATAAGACAGCTGTTCAGAGTGAAAATTTTATTTTAACCTCTTACCAAAGGGATTGTTGTGAAGATAGTGTGTTGCCGTGAGTGCAGGTGGACCAGGATATTGGCAATAAAAGTCACATATAAGGATAGCATTGAGTATCAGTATATATTCATTGGTTGATTATAAGTTAATGTTCAGCGGACTGATATTCAAAGTTAAGTAGCTAATGTGCCAAATTTTTAATTCAATTTCTGTTTAAATGAAAATACATAACATGAATCTGAGGTTCAAGTTTGGTTTCTATTTTTTCCTCATATTTTCTAAATTCCCTATCAATATCCTCTAAACACTAGTCTCTCTGAATGCAATGGTTTGAATTTTACTTGTATTTGGTGAATTTTCATATTACCATTGTTACTAAAAGTAAAATGACAAAGCCCACTCTAATATATTCAAGGCATTTAATCATTTAAAACAAAACAATAAATTTGATAGCTCAAGATATATATGCAAATATATAATTTTTGCATTACAGTGAATAAGACAATAAGCCCTACCATATTTTGTTGTAATTACCTGTCTAATTACTTTCAAAAATATCAATGATAAGGTTATTCAAATGGGTTTCAGGAAAACTATGGGAAATGGACACCTTAATTTTGCTTTATTTTATCCAAATTTTTAATAATGGATTAGAGAGTGATTCCTACTTTTATCATTTTCACTTAAGTTTGAATAAAATAGTCAACTTTAACATTTACATTTGTTTGTATACTGCATTGTCAATTTTACTGAACTGAAAAATGTTGAAATGCCTCCAACTCTTTCTACTTAGCTTACAAAATTACTTTCATTTTAAATTACTGATATTCATTTATTCAAAAGAGAATAACAGTAGAAAAATAGTGCTTTGGTAATTTCATATAATGCTAGGTACCTGTCATCCAATGTAGAAACTATTTAAAAAATAAAAAGAGGGTTAAAAAGTATCAGATTGGTTTAAAAAAATTAGATTAACTTTTGCTGTTTTTTATCGTTACAGATGAAACTAATGGCTTAATATGTTGATTGCTAATAAAGTCATTTAATATTCTACACATCTTCATATTTATCAGCTCTAAGTACAGCCTAGTAATCAGCAATATCCCCACGATAACTCTCCTGTGGTGCTTGGCAAGATAATATAATGTCTGATGAGCAGTAGAGGACTCTTGAACCAAGAGGTAGTCAGCTTTCAATTTTGGTACAAAAGAAATGAGCTCACCCTGCTGCCCAGCAGTGGAGTCAGCATTGAGTCATATACCCCCTGGGCAAGGAAAACCCAATTGGGTCTAATCATTTGAAGAGATCTGCAACCTTCCCAAAATATTTTTAAAAGATGAGATTACTATGGCCCATTAATAATATATATTTAGCATTAAAAATCTATTTTTAGTGAAATGATCTTGTAATTAAAATAGTAGAGTCCTTATAAGGTGGTACATAATAAAGCATTATAATGAATAGCTATCCCCAAAGAACTGCAGCTCACACAACACTCTTAAAGCATGATGATGCTTTGAAGAGGGTGTATACTCCTTGCTGTCATTAACACTAATGGAGTTACACTTGTATACATATCTTACTATTTATAATGCAAATGCACTGGAATAAGGTGATGCTATATTTGCTTTTCTATTACTAAGCTAAGAGCTAAAAAGCAAAGTGGGCACTTTAAAAACAGAGTAGAATTGTATCATAGCCCTACCATATTTTGTTGTAATTACCTGTCTAATTACTTTCTTTGATAATATGGAAGAAGTGCAAGTGTTCACCTTTGTATCACCACCCATATTGTAACCTGGCACATTTAAATCACTAAATACCCGTTAAACAAATAATGAATAAATCTTGCAGTCTAGATTCTTCTTAAATTCCTCTTTCTTTTAGAATTAAAGACAATTTAGTAATACATTGCTCTATAAATCTTAACTAAAAAAACATAAAGAAAAATAATGCAAGATGACTTCTCTTTTCATAAAAACACTTGCTGTAATCTACTTCTTACATATTATCAAATGCTAGCTTTGTCACTTGTACTTGGGATGTGTTATGAAAAAAATAGATAAAAATCCTTGGTGTCATGGAATTTATGTTCTTATGGTGAGGGAGAGAAATAAGTTAGCAATATGTAAATTAGATTAAATTAGAATATTATATTTTGTGGCAGAAAAATGTAGAGCAGGATAAGGGGAATCAGAAATGCTACATTAGAGGCAAATAATAGTAACAATTTGAAATAAGATGGACAGGAGAAGCCTCACTGAGAAAGTGACATTTGAGCAAAGACATGTGGAAAGTAAGGAAGTGGGTCATGTGGATACTGGATAGACAGAAAGCAGGAAGAAGGCTCAGCCAGTGAAAACGTGCTCAGGGAGGAGCATATTTGGCATGTAATCAGAGCAAGGACAAAGTGGCTAGTGGACTGTAGGGAGAAGCAGAAAGTCAGAGAAGCAGTGTGGAACCAGATTATGTAGAGACTTATAAACCATTGTTAAGGACTTTGGAGTTTAACTGTGAACCAAATGTGGAGCTATTGGAGAGTTTGGAATGAAAGATCTAACTTACATTTTTAAAATCCCTCTGCCTTTTTTGTTAAGTATTGACAGCTAGGCAACAAGAATGAAAACAGGTAGAGCTCTCCATAGTACATTACTGAAAGAAAATGGAAATTTTATGGCCAGTATTCTCACCTGATTTTAATATCGCCCATTGTATACATGCAATAAGATAATACTTAGCCTGCTGCACAGGTTCCTGCTTGCATATACCTTGGCAGAAAATTATTTACAGCTTATATTGCTTTAAAAAGAGGTGCCTGGAAGGAACTGTCAGTCATGGAAGTATAGGCTGGGGGAAGGGAAGAGGGGAGCAGGAAGCAGAAGTAGCAGAGCACAGTGCTGGGAAGCAGGAGAGAGAAGGCACAGAGCCTGGTGCTGGGGAGCAGGAGGAAGCAGAGACAGAGCCACCAGTGGAAGTAGTATGCCAGGTCAGAGACTGAGATGTACAGACAGGAGTCTAGCACTCAACCTACTGCTGTGAGAATAAAGCTTGGTATGAGCACCTTTTTACTCCCAGCATTCCATTGTCATTATTCAGTCTGATTAAATTCATAGTAAACTTGCCCAGAGCAGGGAGCCCCCTCCCCCACTGAGCAACAATTTTATATTCATGTAAGACAAAGAGAGAAGTTAAGAATGACTTCAAAAGGCAGGGCACATGTAGTTTATCTATGTTCTTATAAAAACGTATAGAGAAAGTACAGTGAACTGTGTAGTATTTGTGTAGAGTACTATAATAAAATATAGGTGACGTATTTGCTGGTTCAAAGAAATTTGTGTTCAAAAAACTAAATTACAAATGAGGTCAAAATGTAGGAGAACCTTGTGTTTGGGCTTGATTGTAACTGGAATCAATACCCAAAGTTCATTCATTCATTTTTTTCATTCAACAGATATTTTTTGACTACCTATTTTATGTCAAATACTGTTCTAGGTATTGATGATGCAGTAGTAAAAAATAAGAAAAATATATCTATTGAAGTTTGTAACTCTGGGGGAAAATCCCAGGACAAAATACCTTTGAAACTGAAATCAGTCAAAGGGAGAAATAAAGTAGGAGAAACCCATTTATTGCTTTTATTGCTTACAAGCAGTCACCCACTTCTGCTCACCCATGTCTCTCACTACCTGGCTACTGAAAAAAAAAAGGGGCACTACTCAACCTCTCCAGTCCAGATATGCTCTCACTCCCCCTTGTAATTACCTATTGATATGAAGACAGACTACTTCTCTCCACCCCTTGGAAACACCTGTTGATATGGAGATACACTAAGGACAGAAGGACAGATGGGAGATTCTGGAAAAGTTGCAACTTTATCCACAAAGTTTAGTTATGATTGAGGTAGACATACTGTGAATAAAATAAATTAGTAAAATATTATAAATGTCATATAGTGATAAGTGCTTAGGAGGAAAACAATAAATGTCAGAGAAGAAGAATATAAAATGGGGACAAAGGGGTTGAACCATTTAAAAAAGATGGCCCTGTGCAATGTATTTGTTCATATACAACAGTAATAGTATTATACACAGCAGTAATAGCAGTATAACTCCATTTGGGTTCCTGGACCAATTCCAATGTGTATGTATGTGTGGGAGGGGGTCTTCCTACACAAAACAACAAGCAATTCTCAAACACCAGCAGGGGTTCCAAGAACTCAATTCAATTCCGATGCCATCTTCCTAGAGACAGCACCAGATTCCCTAGGTTAAGGGCTCTCTCCTGTAAGACTGCCCTCAACCCCACACCCCAAACATCAGTCATAAGTCCCAGGCTGTTACCTGTGCTTCTGACCTACTGGCTACAGATTGGAGATTCCAACAACCTTCCCTTCAGGTTCAATTAATTTGCAAGAGAGGCTCACAAAACTCAGGAAAATACTTATGTTTACCAGTTTAATAAAGGATGCAAGTTAACAGTCAGATGAAGAGATACATAGGGCAAGGTCCCAAATAAAGGAGCATCTCTCCTCACAAAGCTTGGGGTCAGGCTCAGTGGCACATGGAGGTGTTCTGATTTCCCAAGCATAGAAGATCTCTCCTACAGAGAAACAGGATCCAAAAGAGCAATAAAGCTCTTCTCAGGAGTTTTTGTGAGAACTTCATCACATAGCCACGATTGACTAAATTACTGGCCATTCAACCTCCAGCCCTGCCTTTGGGTGGGGTCCAAAAATTTCTCATTAACATGGCAAAGCACCCCTTTCACCTTTAAGACTCTGAGGTGTTTTCAGGAACTGTGGATGAAGACAAAATATGCCTGGGAATTATATACTTGGTCATATGAATGACCAAATATGTACTTTTTATGTCTCATTATATCATACCAGGACAAGTTCCACTGGGAGATGACCTCTAAATATAGTTGTCTGGGAAGAGATGAGACTAATCATGAATATACTTGGAGAAGATCATTCCAACAGAGGAGAAAAAAATGTGAAGACCTTCTCATTCAGACTATGAGAAAAGCTCTCCTATGGTTTTGGAGCATAGCCAGTACTTTGAAGCCTGATGAAGGAGACAGTAAGGCTCAATCTGTAAAGAGCCTTTCATGGTGACACAAAATAATCAGCACAGTAGATAACCATAATGTAGTGGACCACAATTATATGAAGGTTGCATTCCTTCTGGATTTTGGATTTAGGAATAATAGTCTATCTATCCCATCTACTGGGGGCAAAAGAGACAAAATATGTTGACAGATTTTGACATTTGGATTAAATGAAATGGAGATACAGTTGATATATAGCCAGAGTGGGTAGATTGTACTTTTATCTTTGGAAAAATCTGGATGGCTGATATTTGACTCTTGGCCAAGATAAGAGAAGTTTGATTTATGATATACTGTATAAGGCCCAAAACTCCTCCTGGCAATTCTCATGGTTAGTTCCTTTCCTCATGGTTTCCAATTAGCCTAACTGTTTTATTTGCCTTATGCAAATAAGGAGATTTGTATGGGCCCCTCATTAAAATCTTCATTTTTTGATAGCTGTCCTGAAACTGAGATTTCTTGTGCAGACCTTGGAAGTTCAAGACACATTAAGTACATTCCATATATGTTTGTACCCTTAGGGATCTTATTCCATGGAATGCCTCTCAGACACCTGGCATATATTGCATTCTCTTTCTCTCCTTGCACAAATCCTTGATTTTAAATAAGAACCTTGTATAAGAATATTCTGTGGAGTCTAATGAATCATTTCAAGTAACCTAGCTGGGTAAAATAATATGGGTGCCAGTGTAAGAAAAAGAGCTATCACAACCAAGGTTTACAATAAATGTACCAGGATAGACCTGTGAAGACAGGGACATGTAGCCAGTTGTCTTCCAACATAGAAAACAGATCAATCTATTCACTTCAGAAGGTCTCCAATTTTAGACACTGTTATAAACTGATTATATTGATTACATTCATTATCAATTGATTCATAATATAATATAAACAATTAAGTTTACAAAAAAAAATAATTGCTAAAATTTGTAATAACATCCAGGGCATTTGCAGTTAACTTAGTGTGAAATAAATATAGTAACATATATTCTACAAAAGTTCCAATTACAACCCAATGTCTTTTTATTAAGAATAGGGGAAGAGATTTTGTTTTGCTCACTGATTATTTTTTATTACTTATAATGGTGGCTAATACATTGACATTTAATAAACAGTTGTTGAAAGGATAAATAAATCACAGTGCTGAGTTTAAATATTAGTACTTTTTCACATATCATGTCTATCAATAGGTGGATTAGAACATTTTAATTAGTTCTCAGTGATATATAAGACATCAGGAAGGAGAGAAGAGAAAAAGTTAAGAAGTGCATCAAGTTAAAAAAACAAAAACATCTGAAATCAACAGAAAAATAGCTCTAACTGTTCATAAACAAATCTGGGACTAAGGTAGTAGAATGTTTCACAAAACTGTAAGTAAATAAATCTGGAATCATAAACCTGTGCATCTGGAAAATTGCTTAGGAAATGTCCCACCACAATTACCCACTATTTTGAAATAGATGAACATGTATATGTGGTTTATAGCAGATATCTATTGCTTTTCAGCCACCCAGAAAGCATTCACCATTTTTTTTTAAACATGCTAGAATCTCTTTTGGAGAATTATCTTTTTTTTTTCCACATTGGATAAGGTCATGTGAATAAGCTGGGCTACAGAAAATTGCACTTTGCTCACCCTTAGCCTGGAAAACACTTCAAGTTCTACATCATGTCCTTTCTGGTGCTGGGTTTAAAAGATTAATTCTTTAATTCTCCATGGATAATCAAAATAAACCCCAAATTTATTCAAAATTATCAGACTTTCTTTTGTTCATAACCAAAAAACCACATGTTAGGGGAAATACACTATGTAGTTAGTTTTTCAGTTTAAAAAAATGAAACAGGAAGATGTAGCGTATGAGTAAAGGTGAAGCTGTGAGTTTTAAAAGGTTTTGCACAGCTTCTAAGGATTCATGTAGATTGTGTCATTCATCACACAAGTTTCAGATAAAATAAAAAGGGTTGGATGGAGAGAATTTCTGTCCCTGAGTCCATTTATAGTTGCTTCCATTTCTAACTCTTTCTCTGTTTAGTATTTGACCTCTAAGAGTCAAATAAAACAGCAACCACCATAGCTTGAACTCAACACCAAATGTTAATTAAAGAAGAAAGTTGCAGGTACCTTTCCCAAATAAAAGTGAATCACTTTAGTTGTTTGTATTCTTGGTATTTCAAGTATCCTTTATCATGATTCCATATTATGATATTGTGATTTATAGTAAGAAATGCCTAATTTGACTTTGTCCCCATTTTGTCACAGAGCTTCTAAAATCCTTGTAATTTCCTAAGTGATGAGTAATAAAAGTGTCTTGATATTTATAACAACCCCCTTTCAACCATACCTGAGTTCATGTTAATGAGGGGACTTTTGGAAAGCACATAAGGATAGGGGCTAATTTCCAAGGGGATCAACCATGTGATTAGGGAGTTGGAAATTTCGGTCCCACCTTACTTCTGGGGAGGAGAAAGGAGCTAGACGGTGAGTTCAAGCACCTTGGCCAGTGGTTTGATCAATCATGCCTGTGTAATAGATCATCCATAAAAACCCAAAAGGATGGAGTTCATAAAGCTTCCACATTCATGGACACGTGGAAATTTGGGAACAGTGGTGCTCTCAGAAAAGGCATGGAAGCTCTGTGCCCCTTCCCATAAACTGTGCCTTCTGAATCTCTTCCATCTGTTTGTTCCTGAGTTATAGACTTTCATAATGAACTGGTAATCTGGTAACTAAACTGTTTCTCTGAGTCCTGTGAGCTGCTCTAGCAAATGAATGAAACCTTAGGAGGAGGTCTGGGCACCTCCAGTTTATAGCTGGTCAATCAGAAACACGAGTAACAGTCTGGACTTCCAATCAGTGTCTGAATTGAGGTGCCGTATCTTGTGGAACTGAATCCTTAACCTATGGGATCTGAGACTATCTCCAGGTAGAGAGGGTCAGAAGTCAGTTAAATTTATGGAACATCTAGTCAGGGTCCATTGAGAATTGAAGAAAAGCTTGGTGTTGGAAAAACCTCCATGCATCTGGTATCAGAAGTGTTGTGAGTGTGGTAGTAGTGAGAGAGTAAGGCTGAGACACCCAGGAAAAATGGGTCTTTCCCAATACACTAGACACATATTTGTATATATTATGTTTTTTAATTAAAATACTCTTTATTGCTGACAATCATTTGAGATTCACTTCAATTTTGAATATAGTATGTGATTTACTTAGTTATTAGAAGTATTTAATTCAATAGTTTTAAAATAATTTATGACTTTTTCTCCAAATTGTATTTCTCAATACTTTTCACAAATTAAAAGGTTGCATAGCATGTTATGTCTGTGTAAATCAATACTTTCAATTCAAACACTATGTTTCTAATTTAGTAAGAATCAAAAATGGTTTGAACAATAATAAAACTTTCAACTCCCAAGTTTGGGAGATGAAATTTCCACAAAAACAAAACAATAGAAATGTAAATATTTAACAGCGAGATTTAGAATGTATTCAAAAGAGTAATCAAGCCAGGTAGAAGCAAAGCTTGTGAAGTTAAGATTCATAGACACTTAGTGAAATATTATGCCCTTTATCAATTCATTGCCTTTTAGCTCTACGTTCACCATTGCTAAAACAAAGCCTAAATCAGACCTCTTCTTGACCCCCAAAATGGAAATATTCTGTGGATGATGGTTATTTTCACAGCATCCCAATGGAAATTTGTTTAGTCCTATGCATCTTGAATTCTTTGAGATTACATTTCCAAAATTCTTTAGTGTCACTCAAAGTTTTGCAGTCTGCCCCTGAGTTTGGAATAAACTTCATTATTTTGTCCCATACCTGGAGTATTAGTAGTTGCCTTCTTTTTCTCTTCAACTATTATTAATTTTGCCAACAGAAAGAATTTGGAAAGATCTGGGTAGAAGCTATATCCATGATTATTAATTGTTCCTACATGCTCATTTCTACTCTTCTGATCTTTCAATATGTGTCCATCAACACCTGACAGTTGGCTTAGACCTTCTAAAGCATGTACACTGCTGCTCTGGTTGATAATCTATTATTTTAAATTACAGCCCCATTCAGTAGTCACCTTGGCCTAAATACAGTCCATGGCAGTAAAACTGTCTGCAGAGCTATCAGTTAGTATAACTAGAACCAGGAACAGCTTCTGGCACCAACACTGCAGTTTATATTTCATATTTGAAGCCCTGCTCCTTAGTGTGATAGTATTTGTATGTGAGCATTTGGGGAAGTAATTCAGGTTAAATGAGGTAATGAAAGAGAAAACTTCATGATGGGATTAGTGTCCTTAAAAGATTAAGAATTGAAACCAGAGCTCTGTCTCTCTCCACCATGTGAGGACATGGTGAGAAGCCTTCTGTAAGTTAGGAAGAACTTCTCACCAGGAACAATAATCTTGGACTTTTTGGTCTCTAGAACCATGAACCATGAAACATAAACTGTTTAAGCCACCCAGTCTATGTACTCTGTTAGAGCAGCCCAGGTGGGCTACGACAATATTCTTTGCTGCTTATATTAGTCATAGCTGGTGTGTGTGATTTACTTTTGCTTAACTTTTGGTATTAAAAAAACAATTATATTTTAATTTGGGGAGATTGAAGGGTGCTCCATGATTCTAAAATATAGATTATATATTTAAAGAGTAATTGTTAAACACCTTAATTCCATTTCTAATGAACATTATAATAAAGGGTAAGATTCAGTATGTCACATTAAAAACAAATGTATAATACACACACACATATTTTATAATACATTAATATAAATATATAATACTATGTAAGTGAATGTATTGATAATATTTTAATAATAATAAGCAATTTATATCACTTGAGGACAAGGAGTTAATTGTTTCTTTAAGACTAGGTTAATAATTACCCCAAAAACTTTAGAGTAAGTTAAAGAAAAAAAAGGAACCAAGGCCATTTTCAGAGTGCATTTCTAGAAGGAAAAAGAGGTTATTTGACACTACATCTCCTGCTACAGCTTTTGCCAAGTATTTTTGTCACAGTTCACTGGTATTTGGGAAGTTATTTTTTATTCTTAGCCAGGAGAATTCTGAGAAATGTTTGGACAATATTTCCTCTCTCTCTAGTGATTATATATATTTGATGTCACAAAACATTTTATTCCTATGAATAATCAGTTTTACTATAGCCTATAGTGTTAATGAATAGAAATAAACAGGGAGATATATGCATTAGCTAGAATAGATAGGAACTACAAAAATTAAATAGGGAAGTGGTATTTATGACTCATTTAATAAGTCCAAGAGTCTGTTGGAAATTCTAGAATTGTCATCATTAGAAATTTTCACTTTTATTAAGCTATGTGTATGATAATTAAGTGTAAACAAAATAGTTTTCAACAATGTAAGAATGATATACTTTCATGGATGATACAGTTAGTACCATTTTGCAATCAGATAAAGTCCACCTTTATCTGTAACCAGAAAAGATTTATAATCTTGAGATTTTATTTGAAATATTTTCCTTATCATATTGACACTACTCTCTTATTCTTAATACTCTTTTCACAATATTATTAATTGTGAAAGACTAAAACAGTCAAACCTGAAGTAAAAAAGAGACATTAGCCATACATACATAACATTTAAACTTTGGTCATAGTGACTATCCTAATTTTCCATATACTAGCTATTTTACATTCTGTTCATTGATAATATGGAAAACTTCTAATGAAGTATTTATAATTGGTGAGAGGTTGACATAAATAAAGGCACTTCATATTTAGAGCAAGTATTCTATGTAACAATTCTACATAAGAGAGAGAATTTGGTACTATGTATTACTTCTGATAATTCTACAAGAAACACTATCCTTCCAGTGTATGTGGACCTTAGTTCCTTATACTCTAGTCTTCTGAAGTAATTAGATCTGTGGAAAAGAACCTTATAGAGTGGTCAAGGTTCTGTACATACTGTCGTATAAAAGCCAGAAATTCATTGTTTGGTAGTATCAGAAAACACTAACTTCCCATTAAGTGAGGATGCTAACATATTTTTAAAAAATCTATTGAGGATAAGAAAAATATTTTTTCTTATTTTGATTTACAGTGAAAGTAACAGAGAAATCAAAATTTGTTTTATTTTTTTATATTAATTCTTATGTATTCAACAATCATTGCAAACATGCAACTGCATATTGGATTATTTTATTTTTAAAAAGTTCCTTTCAGTGTATTGGTATTACATTGTTAATGATTCAAAACAGGGAGCCTTGTCCTGTAAAGAAGATGGTAAATTAATGAACCTGACTCAAAGAATTTGGTTTTAAGAGTTGATGCTTTAAATTATACCCTCTGGCTAAAAGAAGTTAAAAAATTTGGAAGAGCAAACTTGACCCAAATGCAATCTTAACAATTTGTGAGAAAAAAAAATAATCTTGTCTCCCACCACACTTACTTCCACTCTGCCAGAATTGATTTGATAAAAATAAAGTCTAATTTTGCCCCAGATTTGTTTCTAAGTCCCCCAAGTGATTCCGAAAAGTCTGATGAAATTTTCACTTGTCTTAGAAGGGAACGAAAAGGACAATGTCACAAGTTGTACATAAAACTGAATGTGTTCAATTCATCGAATTACCCTGTGTTTTTATGTTATTTTCAACTTTTGTGATTTTTAAAATGGCTTTTGAAGTTTTAAAATAATGGTGCTAATAAAGGTTTTGTTAGTTCCTAATCCTGTAAAACTACAAAATTGACAGTGTTATAGGATCACTTTTACATCCTTTCCATTTCTACTTTTTCATTTATTTACTCTTTTTTTAACTTCTCTTTTTTAGTTAATGACCTGAGAATCAAATTGTTTGTAATCACTGGCCTAGTCAATTAAGTTAAAAATGTCCAACATGATGCCAAGGCCTGTTTCCAGACCTATTTTTCATAATCTCTAAGCAAATGTACACCTTTCAACCACATCCAACTCTTACTCTTCTATGCCATTGTGTTTGCTATTGCTTCTTCTGCATATGCTTTCCTACTTGTCTCATTCACATACATTTAAATTAAGAAAAGTGTAAATCATACTTCATTGCCCTAACATCTCAAACACATTTAAATATCCTTCCTCTCTACTTTCAGTACAGACTGTGATTGCACTTGCATGTTGAATTTTTATTTTTTTGCCTTGTGATACTTCCGTGATTGCATTTACCACATTGCATTATAATTCTTTAATGTGCTTGTCTTCCATAGCACAGTGAACTTCTTGAGAATTGGAACCATGCCTAATTCAATCTTTCATTTCCATTTTCTAGAATATAATGTATGCAACAGTCATTTATTTATAGCTTCATGCATGAATTACTGATTAAATGAATAAAGAATAAATGAATGAGTGAATGACTCATCATAGCTACCACTAGCTCTGTCAAAATCACCATGAATGTAGCTTATTTGTTAATTGTTCAAAGACAGGATTTAAATGTTTAGATTATTTAGTCTGGAGATTTTTCAATTCTGTCTGTGCTTTTTTTGTCACTTGTGTGGCTTTATAAAATCTGTTTGGTCCTGTCTTAAAGATTCTGATCTGTTGTTTTAGGGTGGGTTTTGGTAATTATATATTTGTTCCTTTGTTTTAATTTTCACTCCTGATTCTTACAGGCAGTCAGGTTGAGAATAAAGTGAACCAATAATTTCTAAAGCAAGCCACATAGTGTAATTGGCTCAATATTCACAACTTAGAAAATACAAACAAAAGTACAGACGTATGTGCTTAGTTTGAAGTCTTTCAGTACATTTTGATTAATTGCAGAGTACCAGTTTGACAATTATTCATACTTGCTTTGCCCATAATTTCATTCTAGTTTAATTATATCTGCAGGAATTTGTCTCAGACAAAAATTAAGACAAATGCCAACTTTAAGGACATTATTAACTACTATCCTGACCTTGAAAACTAACTAGCAATGAACAAGATGACTAGTGCACATGATGGGGTTAGAGTCTACAACTACAAATAAATTCTGCTTTGATGTTTATGCTACAATATCCATTTAATGATTTACTGAAGTTTTGATATCTTTGGCTCAACCATAGCATCACGTGAATAGGGAGTATTGCTGTGATTTGATTAATCTAGTGACAGTTTTTGGTATCACTTTTCAAGAGAGACAGTAAAATAAGATTTAGTTGTAATGATAAGTACAGTATAGAGTTTCATAAAACCTTATCTCATAAAATGCCTGAATAACTTTTCAAGTGGTGAGAAAGAAGAAAAAATAAGAATTTATGACAAAAATAATAAAGGAGGTTCTGCAATTGAAGCCTACCTGTACTGCTGGAACTCCAATAGCTTGCATTAAAGTGGAAACAGTCTTGATGAAGCTGACTAATATTACCGCTCTGTCTTCTTACTTGATTTGTGGCCTAACATCTATATAGATATGAGTTTCCTAACATCATTGTCAATATGATTATAGGCTTACATGTCTTGGTTCTAAATCATCATGGATAGTTCCTGGACAGTTCATAGAACAGATTATTTTACACATAAAGTTTTATAACTTTTGCTTATTTTTACCACATAAAATGATATACCTAAAAACCAAACATATATATTAAAACAAAAATCCAATTATTAACATAAATATTGGTAGTAGAAACTTTATGATAAATAGCTGATATCAATATGAATGTACAATAGGGTTTCTCAATCTAGGTTCCTAAAAAATTATTTTGGTACTTTGTGCAAGATCTTAACATTCACAGTAATGGAGTTGCCCCATTGTCAAGTTTTTAGGGGTTTTTTCATTCCCATATAGCAATGTGAAAAAGCGCTGTGCTCATTTGATTGTGCCCATTCTCAGTATCTGAGGCTGTGTAAAAGACTGCTTGTAATTATTAAGCCCTGATTACACAGACTAGAGGAGAGTAGGCTGAGGATCTCAGAGTCCCCCTCCCAAAATGTTGACCCTAACCTCCTTCCTCTCAGGCAACACCATCAGACTTAGGCAAATCACAGGCATGAAGAAGCTCTACTGTTATAAAAGAAAGTTAGAGGGAAAGATTGATTCAGAATAAAGAATTTCTGTATTGACTAACTCTTTCCTTTGTCACTTTGCTATTGTTATGGATTTTATTCTGAGGTTTTCATCTTTTTTTCTGTTT
The DNA here is from genome assembly GCF_030020395.1 of Manis pentadactyla. NCBI lineage: Eukaryota > Metazoa > Chordata > Mammalia > Pholidota > Manidae > Manis > Manis pentadactyla. Next base: position 120,073,667 of record NC_080023.1, on the reverse strand, counting down.
TCTCCTTTATTTATGATATGCTTCTGTTTTATATCTTACTACCTTTTTTTTAACAAAGATGTCTACGAGGTGAGTGTAGTGTTTTTGAAGATAAGGTGTAAAAGAAAGTCTGGGTCTAAGCCAATGAATAAACTCTAGAAAGGTCAGCAATGATCAACTATGATCTTCCAAGCATGTCAGAAGTACAACAAGGGCCACACACACAACAAAAGCTTGTTGTCACAGTGGAAGTTTCTTATCCATGGGTTTTTCCTGGGCCAATAATCCAAGTTTCTTATTCCACTGTGTGTTAAACATGGTAAATAAACTAAAAATGCAGGAATGGCTCTAACAAAATTGACAATATACTTCACTGCAAGTCACAGCCTTTTGACACTTAAAGGTGCTGATTATTTTAAATGGATATTAGAATTACAAAACAAACTAAATGTAACTCCAGGAAGATGAAATTTCAGGGCAAAATATACCTCTAAAACCAAAATCAATCAAACGGAGAAATAAAGTTTAAAACCCGTTTATTGCTTACAAACTGCAGTCCAAGGGCTGTCTCTTTTCTGCTCGGGCAGAAGCAAATGGGAGGCTCTTCCCAACCGCTCAGGTTCCTATAGGCCCTCGGTTGCCCAGGTAATTACACATTGATATGGAGATGAATTACTTCTCTCCACCCCTTAGGAAAGCCTGTTCATATGGAGATGCAATAAGCCAGGTGAGATATTCTGGAGTATTACAATTTTACCCACATTGAAGTTTTCATGTAAAAAAGTCACTTACTGAAAAGCCTCAGGAAGCAAGTTATTCAGTGAACAAACTTCCTGTCCAGACAAGAGTCACACAATTGGTGAGAACCTAACAATGCTAGTATGTAAAATTACAGTGGTTAAAATGCTGGGACAAGATGCAGGATGAAAATTTGGAAATGTTCTACTCTTGAACAGTTTGATAAAAACATATTAATATCATGTCACATCATGCTGAATTTCGTGTAATACTCTGAAATAGCTCCTTTACTAGGTTGATGAGTCCTGAGATTTCCTCAGGAAATGTCATGCTGTAGCATTTGTAAGATTTGTGAATGATGGTCAGCTTCAAGATTTTTTTCTACATACAAAGAACATATGGAAACAAGTGAAGGCCAAGATGTTTTTAACATTTTTCCTCTTATCTGAAAATGCATCTGTCTTGGAGGAACTGTGTTGACATCTGTGCTGGTGGCACCCTACCAATGCTTCGTTCCATGAGAGGCTTTATATCTCTTTAAATCGAAGAAAATCCTGATGTATTCACAACAGTACTTCCTTCACTAAGAAATGCTAGTGACAAATGTTCTTGGAAGTGAAATTTTAAAAAAAAGGTCTCAATAGTGCTATAAAAAATCTTTATTAAACAAAGGCCAGTTAACATGAAAATGTTTTAAATATGGTCATAAACCTTGACATATACATTTGCTACACACAGAAATCTGGTGGATTATCAGATGAACAGTGTTCTACAGGGTGTTCCAGCAGAGAGGTGAATTAGGGGACTGCTCTAAAGACAATAGACTTGATGCACTGGAGAATCTCAAGATGAAAGTGTGGCTGCTGAAACTGGTCTGCTTAGTAGATGGGTTTCTACAAATGGATCAGTTTACAGGCCTTTGTAAGGTCTTCAGAAAAATGTCATAAAAGGAAACATCATCTTTGGAAAAATCTGTTGCCAAAGAAAATTAAAGTGTCTATACTCCTGCTTGGATTTGAGTATGTGAAAGGAAACCAGCAAGTCTTTGGTGTCTTTGGAAATCACCTGGCAGAGCTATAGGAGAATTGAATGGGGTGTGCTTTTGTGGGTCAAACTGTAATATTTCTAGAATATCTAGCCTGGCTTTAGTGCATCTGCATAGCAACAGGCATTCCTCAGGTGTGGAGAGCAGTAGTTCATCTCCATATCAATGGGTAATTACCTGGGTGACTAAAGACTTATCTGAACCTGGGAGGTTTGGGGGAGATCTTGCTTGCTTCCACCTTAGCAGGAAAGATATGGCCCCAGACTGCAGTTTGTAGGCAATAAACATGCCTGGCCTGTGTCCCTGCAAACTTCCTGGGGGACAGTACTCAGATTTGCCTGGGCCCGCATCCCCATGGAGGATGATTGGGCATCGTGGTTTGACTGAGGGAGAGATCAAAATCTCCACCTTGGGGGACATGGTGGGGACTAGAGGCCACGTGTAGAATTAGCCATTCATTGATCCCTTGTGAATGTACAACATGTCCTGGTGCTAGTACACACAGGAGCTGAGTGTTTTCTGATTTATGGCAACCCTGAATGTTTTCCTGTGACCCCTGCTGTGATAGATGGTTATGGGTATAAGGCAATTAGAGTGAAGAAAGCCCAAATCCCATTGGGGATAGGGTGTTTATCCCTAAAGGAGTATACTCTGTACATATCTCCATCCCTGAATATATTTTGGGGATAGATATCCTGCACAGCCAGTGGTTACAGACCACTGCAGGTGAGTTCAGACTGAGGGTACTTGTAGTAAAGGCAGTTCTGAGGAGACATGCTAAGCACCCACCTGTAGCTCTGCCTGTGCCTCAGCAGGTGACAAATACTAAGCAGTATAAATTGCCTGGGGGACACAAGGAAATTGAAGAAACTCCACAGGAGTTCAAAAAGGTCTGTATCATAAAGCCCACTCATGGTCCTTTTAATTCTCCAGTGTGGCCAGTGAAAAAGCCAGATGACTCCTGGAGTATGACCGTGAACTACAGGGAATTAAATAAAGTCACACCCTATTTGCATGCTGCTGTTCCCTCTATAGCAGAAATTCTGGACACCCTCAGCCATGAGCTCATGAGCACATGAGCTGAGAACATATCATTATGTAGTAGACCTTGCTAATGCTTTCTTCTCTATTGACATAGCACAGGAAAGTCAGGAACAGTTGGCCTTTATGTGGGATGGCTGGCAGTGAACATTCACTGTCCTTCCACAGGGATACCTCCACAGTCCCACCATCAGTCATGGACTTGTAGCTCAGGACTTGGCCACATGGAAAAAAACACAAATGGGGTGGTTGTATCACTACATTGATGATATTATTCTCACATCTGAATCTCTTTCAGATTTAGAAGGGACAGTTCCTAGACTGTTGCAACATCTACATGAGAAAGGGTGGGCTGTGAATAGCACCAAAGCTCAGGGACCTGGTTTGTCTGTAAAATTCTTGGGGGTTGCGTGGTCAGGTAAAACTAAAGTTATTCCTGAAGCAGTTATAGACAAGGTCCAGGCTTTCCCCATCCATACCACAGTGGCAGTCTTATAGGAGGTTTTGGGTTTTGGGGCTACTGGAAAGTATTTATCCCATACTTGGCACAAATTCTGAAGTCCTTATACTGGTTGGTATGAAAGGGCTTCAGGTAGGACTGGGATGAGACATGTGCAGCTGCTTTTACTGCTGTGAAATGAGCAGTCAAGGCCATTCAGGCCTTGAGTGTAATGGCCTCATCAAGGCCCTATAAGTTAGATGTTCACATAAGTGAAAATGGTTATGGATGGGGGCTTTGATAGCAGCTTGATGGACATGCCAACCTATTGGATTCTGGTCACAACTATGGAAATGAGCAGAGGTGTGTTACACCTTGATAGAGAAGCAACTGTCTTCTGTGTATCATGCCTTGCTGGCTATAGAGCCCATCACCGGAACAGCTCTGACCAAGGTAATAACCACCTTTCCATGGGGTGGGTGCAAGACTGGACCCAAAGGCCACAGAGTGGTGTGGAACAGATGCCTACAGTGGGCAAATGTGACACATATTTACAGAAGCACAGTGCCCTCTCTACTAGCCCCTTAGGTGGAGAACTCCACCACTTATTGGGGCCAGTGACCTATATTAGAGGAAAGCAGGAAGAACTTCCTTTTGAGCCATTGGTAGCTGAGAGTCCTTATCAGGAGGTAAAAGCCCCTATACCTGAAAATGCTTGGTATACAGGTGGTTCCAGTCATGGGAATCCCCTGAAGTAAAGGGCTGTGGCTTTCCATTCTAAGACTGACACATTGTGAATAGAGAATGGAGAAGGGAAGAGCAGTCAATGGGCTGTTATGGGCAGGATAGCTCGTGATCACCCAGGAGCCCTCTCCCATAGTTTTCTGCACTAACAGCTGGCTGTCTAGTGGGATTTGACCCTGTGGCTACCAACATGGTACCATGCTTACTGAATGGTTGGTCACCAGTCCCTTTTGGGGCAAAAGTTGTGGCAAGACCTATGAGCCTCTGATCAGACTAAGACAGTTACTTTATATCATGTGACTGGCTTTTGCCTCTGGAATTGCCAGAGAATGATGAAGCCAACACATTGGCCCAGGTGTGCTGGCTAGAAGGACAGCCTGCCTCTGATGTGGCCCATTGGTTACATCAGCGTTTGTTGCACATGGGGCAAAAGGCAATGTGAGTTGTAGCCCATCAGTGGGGCTTGCAACTGACCTTTGAAGAAGTCAGCAGAGCACAGAAGGAGTGATTTGTGTGCTCTAAGAGGGACTTAGACTGAGTCCCGCAGCAACATGGGACAATAGTAAACAGTCCGATACCTCTTGTCAGGTGGCAGATAGACTGTATTGGCCTCTGCCCATATCAGGATATCGGTACGCCATGCCTTTTGTGGACACAGCTACTGGACTGTTGCTTGCTTTCTCTGCATTCATGCAGATTAGCAAACTACCAAAAGGGGCCTAGAGCATCTCCTTGCAGCCTATGGCCAGCTGCAGATGATTAAGAACTATCAAGGCACAGTTTACTGGACATGCATTATAAAAATGGGTGCAGCAATTAAGAAAAATATCGAAATTTAATGTACCATATAACCCTACCAGGGCAGGCATGATAGAGAGGTACAACAGTTTGTTGAAATTCAGCCTGAAGTTGGACACCAATAGTCTATGAGGCTGGTCCATTCGCTTTTGGATAGTGCTACAGCATTTGAATATGAAGCACCAAAAATTTGCTTTGAGCCCTGTAGATATGCTAATACACCTTGCTGCCTCTCCTATACAACTATATGTGCAAATCAAAGAAGAGTTATTGAAGCCAGGATATGGCCTGCAAAACAACATCCTGCTGCCAGCCCCTACTGCATTAAACCCTGGAGACTCTGTTGAGTGGACCTGGCCCTGGACATTTTGACACATGGACCAGTGATGGCCAGTCCTTCTGGCACCTTGGGGAAAAGGCCTGGAAGCTGGCCTCCTGTGTATTCCTAGAGTAATGGCAGAGTGGCCCCCAAATATCATGATAGTGTACCCAAAATGTCCAGGAGGTAAGATCATCTTAAGGGGAAGTCTTGTTTCATCTTTATGGCCAGTGCATGTACCTCCCATAGCCTTATATATTGAACCATCTGTAACTCCCACAGGATCGGGTGTGAAAGTCTGGATTCTGGTCTAGGACGAGATCCCATTCCTTCCACTGTTTTATCACAGGGCCACTCTCTTGCCTGTATCCTACCTGATGGACAAGATTTGCCTACACTGGTATCACTAAAACATGTATCATATCACCCTTAAGGTTATTTTTTCTGCACTACTTGTGGCCTAGATGTGCCCCCTGGCTGCAGCTGCTGCATGATTGCTCTGAACCCTCCACTTCTTCTTCTGCTACCTGCATATGGAATGGATGAGTGACAAACTTAACCTGCATAGGACTTTGAGCCTAGCTGTATCCTCTGTCTTGGGGATCATCATGATTTTATTGCTGTCACTATTGTATGTCATTAGTCTGGTCACAATGTTCTAGTTTTCTCACCCAGGGACCATTGTGAAAGTGAGGGAATGAGTAGATTGTAAGGCAAAATTTCTGAAGCTTAAAATCGCAATATTTCCAGAATATCTTGCTTGGTGTTAGTGCATTTGCATATCAATAGGCATTCTTCAGGGGTGGAGAAAGGTAGTTCATCTTCATATCAATGGGTAATTACCTGGGCAACTGACGGCTTATCTGTACCAGAGAAGTTAGGGGGAGGTCTTGCTTGCTTTTGCTCCAGCAGGAAAGATATGACTCCGGACTGCAGTTTGTGAGCAATAAATGGGTTTTAAAGTTTATTTCTCCTTTTGACTGATTTTGGTTTTAAGGTAATTTGCCCTGGGATTTCCTTTCCCTGGAGTTACAGCTTCCATTTGAATGCAAGAGTGTGAATGGATGAGGGAGCCTTTTTCTGAATCTTCTGCTCAGCCTGAGAACTAGACTCTGAGACAACAGGAGAGACCTACAGTCTGATCATAGTGATGAGATTTGCTGATCTGCCCTTATCCATGTTCTGGAATTCTATGTAAGAAGGGTGTTTTGACATTCACAGGAATGCAATGAATGTTTTGCTGTTGTTTTCTGCACCTTACACATGTAAACAGGCTTTTTCTTGTTTAATAAACATCAAGAGCAAGAACAAAATGACCTTGTATTTCATTTCTGTGTGTGCAAGTTCTACCTAGAGGTAAGTATTTGTGCAACAGGTAAACAAGGACAGTTTTCATAATAAAAAGGTAAATTTCATTTAAAATAATACTTTTTAATGCGCATAGAGACCTATAAAAGAGATCAAGAAAAGAACTTATATGCATAATAATTTAGTAGCTGCTAGGTTTATATTTGAAACTGATCATGTTAGTAAGAAAATATTCTGTCAAAGTCTTATATAAAATTATGTCTTAGGTTATACTACCGTTGCTATTGCCTTGGAATTTTGTTTTTATAGTTTTACTATTTAACATGTAAATGAAATTTTAAGTTGTAAATAAAACTGATTAAAATAAATTCCAGCTTATATTTAAGTGAAACCTATCAATTAAGTGAAACCTATCATCTTCTATGTTTAGAAAAATATAAACACTATTTTGGCTTCTGTGTGTTATTTAACAGAATTTTTTATATTTGCATAAAGAATTTTTTTTAATTTATGAAAAGAGAGTAGTTTAAAGAAAGAAAGCTAAGCTTACCTATCCCCTTTTTCTATAAATGTTGGCTAAAATTTTCATTTTTTAGTTTTTAATAGGGGATAAACAGTCTAGCATACTATAATAGGACATACCATGTAACACATCATTAACATTTTATAGAATATAAATTTGTGACAATATTTTTAAGTCTACTTGGATAACATTTTACAAAAAAAGAGTTCAAGTCAGAAATTAAAAGAAAAAAAATGAAACTAAAACTGAAATTTCCTCTCACAGCACTACTGCTATTATTTTGTAGGGAGAAATACCCATGAACAAAGACAAGTCTAACACATAGTCCAAAATCATTGTGGTGTAATGCATGACTACAGACATGGTGGTTTAAAATTTATCCACTTATTAGCTCATAGTTCTGTATGTCATAAGTTCAGTATGATGGGGTTATATTTTTGGCTCAGGGTCTTACAAGGCTAAAATCAAGCTGTTTATAAGACTCCTTTTTATAGGTTCTGAAGAAGAATCTTCTTCCAGGTTCATATTTTACATTTGGTCCTGCCATCTTCAGTCAGCATCAGTGCATTGATGCCCCATGTAATTGGAAAATCTGGCTCGCTCTTCTGTTCCCATCTGGAGAAAACTACTTCTAAGTAGTTTGGGCTGATTGGACTAGACCCTCCTGGCTTAATCTCCTTATTTTAAAGTGAAGTCACTTGAGACTTTAAGTCCATCAGCAAAATTCTTCTATACTAGTAGCTCTCTTAATGATAAACTGAATAATCAGGGGATGGGAATCTAAAATGTTGTATATAAATAGTAGATATTAATTTATGCTTTAAATGTGACTTATTTGAAATCTGGGTTAAAATTAGGTCATATTGGAATTGTGTGGGCTCTTAACCCAGTATGACTGGTGTCCTTATAAGAGGAGTGAAATTTGGACATAGGCACACAGAGAACATGTCCATGTGAATACCGAGGATTGTTGGTCATCAACAGAAGTAAAGAGAGGAATTTCCCTCAGAGGAATGAATCCCATTGACTTCTTGATTTTGGATTTCTAGCTGTCAGCAAATGTTAAAAAATGTGTTTCTGTTATTTTAAGTTACCCAGATTGTGCTACTTTATTTACGGCAGCTCTAGGAAACTGACATAAATTCAAAATAATCCCATGCTTTTTTCAATCTGGTCCTACCCTATCTTCCCATTCATTTTCTTCAAGAATATTGCCTTGTTCTATGGTATTCTTTTGGTTTTTAAATAAACCCAGCTATTATTCTGCCTGATGGCTTCTGATATTCTGTTTTCTCTGTACAGAAAGTTCTTTTCCTCAATTGCCAAATGGCTAACTTTTATTCATGGATTACATCTTTTGGTTACTGCAATGTTAATCTTGTTTCAAAGTAATTAAATATTAGCACCTGTGCCAGGATTGAGATCATTTTAGCTCATGCCAATGGGCCAATGTTGAAAATGTTAAGTGCTATTAGAAACCAATGAGCAGATTTTTAACGGACTTTTAAAGATTATGTAATAATTCAAAGCTAAACCTTGACAGGTTAATAGAATTTGACTTGAGAGCATTTCCTATTTTATTTTGTGTTCTAATAAATAAACTTTCTACCCACTCTTTGAAAAAAAAGACCATTTTCTTTTCATCTCTCTTATGTAGGACAGTCCCCATTTATGATGTCTTCAAAAATATTTGTTAAATTATTGCGTAAGTGAATGAATTATTGAGTGATGTCTTCTATGAATGCATTTTTCCTTGTTATTGAGAAATAACATAATCATTACAAATAATTATACTGAGAATAAATATTAATATTTATTATTATTATTATCATTAAAACAGGTAAAAAATCTGTTATACGACCAAAAAGTTTTAATAAAATGTATATTTAATACACACAAATATGTATGAATGTCTTTAATTATTGAATGCAAATACATATTTATTTCTGTGCTTAAGAAACATAGGTGTTATATTGAATATCAAAATAACTGTGAATTATTACAAATAGTATCACATATTCAAACTATGCTACAAATATGAAAATATAAAACATGCAAATAAGCTAGAATCGGCATAATGCTCTTCTGCTTCATGTTTCTTTCCCATGGGTTTAGAATGGAATTTTATAAAATTTGGAAAACTGCTTAAGTTTCCAACTAATCACAAATAACTGAATGATTCTATATATTTCAAAAATTATTTTCCTATTCTTGCAATCTTCTGTCACTTGAACTTGCCACATTTTCTCTGCTTATCTGCCCTCAACAGCAATTTTTTGCAAATTGTTATCATATCTTTGGATATATCCATCTTTGCTAACTGATGGAACACCAGCTTCTGAAATTTCCAATTATCATATAAAAATTGAAGCTCATATTAACGTTTCCTGAGGCATGTAGTAGTTTGGCAGCCAGTCGATGTCCTACATATTGACAAACTAACTAAGGATCACTCTGTACTACTATGTTTAACTATTTATTTACTTTCTGACTTGTTAGAAACAATGTGTAAGTATTGCTTAAAAGAGATATATTAACCGAAATCAAAATACCTTTTGACTCTGTATTTCAAAAGTAATAAACATTTCAGTTATGTAACCTCTATTACAACAATATTTATATTAGCTTTACTGCTGCTTTTACCCACCTTTCATTGAAGGCAAATTAACTGCATTAAATTTTAATGTGAATTAAACTGTATTTTCAAATACAGTTTTTAAAAGATATTTAAAAATCTTCTTTGAGGGATATTCTTCACTTTAATGTCATTTTCAATTAACTATGATACCTTGATTCAATCTGTATATTACATCTGGGTCCACTCACTTTGTTCGTAGGCAAATAGCCATGTGATAGACTTTGCATGGACTTTCACAGCCTCTTGAACTCAGAAAACACTTTTTTTATTGCCTGTCATAGAAATTCACTTTCCTAAACTGCTTAAAATTTCTATTACAATGCAACATACACAAATTGAATTAGAAGCTAAAAAAATGTTCTGGAGGAGTCTGAATCACTTCATTTGAGAAAGAAAAGGAATCTGGGTAGGGTAGGAAACATGGGCTGACCTCAGGTACTTCATGAGGGAAGAGGTAAATTGTCTCCTTTTATTTGTACTTGAATTTAATAAGATGAGTTTATTTTGTCATTACATAATTAAGGAGAGTCTGGATAAAATAAAGAGGAATAAAATCAAAGTGTGGGGTGAGATTTAGGTGCCTTAAGGGGTCAAACAAAAAACAAAACAAATTTGAAAATGGAATCAGGCTGGAGAAAAAAAAAAAAAGAATTGGGGGCTGAGATGAATTCAAGAAGACATATTCTATCCAAGATCAAGGTGTGGTTTCCATTATTCTGAGGGTGTCAAAAGAACTTAGAAATCCACTTTTAGCTGAATAAATTTTATTTTTTAAACATTGACACAATTTTTTTTAAATCCTGCATCTAAAGAAAATATTCCTTGGTGCCTTATCACCTGGCAACAGTAGATCTGAATGAATCCAAAAGAGTGCAAAGCATTTATGCTGAATAAATAACACAGCTATGCATTTTACAGTTTTTCAGATGTTTACAGAAACTATTGGAAGTAATTAAAAATAAATTTATTTAATGCATTATTGAATGCATATGAACTCTTGTCAACGAGTGTCAGTCAACTACCATTAAGTGTGAGTTTCTTATTTTTTAATGTAAAGGAAGAGGGGGAAATTCCCCTTATTCATAGGATTCCATTGGTATATATAATTATAAACTTGTAGAACTAGAAACATCCATCCTTTGGTTTTACATCTGAGGGAGGAGATTGAGGCCTATTGAAATTCAGAGGACCAAAGACCTGAATGTGTTAACTACACAGTTGGGATTAGAAACTGCCTTTTGCAATACTGTGTTTTCAAGGATTTTAAAGCAGAAATATTTCCTAGTATACAAATTATTTAGATAAATAAGAATTGTTATTTGTTTGAATTATTTGTAACAATTACAGGATTATTATTCAAAACTAAATGCTAAATATCAAAAAGTGTTGAAAGTATAGAAAAAATGCTCCTAGATATGATTGGATATTATGATTTCTATTTATGATGAAACATTAGTATACTAACTTTTCCTCTACATAGAGAAGCTAAGAAGATTTTTGTTTCTTTCAATCCAAGTCCTACAATTTTTATACTGCATAGATATTGTACACTCATTTATGCACACAAAGTTGTATAAAAATCAGTAGCAACATAAATTAATGTTCTCTGAGGTTCTTAGAAAAGGTTTTTCTAAGATGAATTCCTGAGAAAGAGAAATTACTAGAAGTCGGAATTCTGGAATTCTTCTGTTTCCTCCACATATCATGGGACCCAGTGAAAGAATAAAGTATAAAATTTCACAGACCTGAAAGTTAATTCAAGTTCATTATGAGTAATTCTACTGATCATCAGTGAATTGCCAGAATAATCGCACAAGTATCTCTAAAGAAAATAAAAGGAAAAGTAAGGAAGGAAAGAAAGAAGATAGGTGGGAGGGAGGAGTGAGGGAGGGAGGGAAGGAAAGAATTAAAATAACTACATCTCTTGAATTCTTTAATATGACTCAGACCCTTTTCCCTCCCTCCGTGTAAGAGATCTGGAAATGAACATAATCTTCCCAACATTTGCCCTTTTTACCTCTCCTCTTATAATTTTTACTTGGAGTAATAAAAGCTGAGAATCTATACTATATGCACAGGGAGATGTCCACACGTTTATGATATTGGTATTTATTTCTTCTTTTCTTTTTTCTTAGTGAGAGATACAGGCTTTAAGTGTACAGTGAAAGGTGTATGTGACCCTTCTAACAGCAGATTGTCATGGTTCCATTTCCAGTGTTTCTCAATAGGCACTTCTGACATTTGGGGATCCACAGTGCTATCATATGCAGCGTTGTAATGATCAATCCAGAATATTTAACCAATATTAAGATTAAAAAATACCACTACATATTTACAAAGAGTGTACTTAAGAAGCACTGCTTTGAAGTTAATAAGTTGATCTCAAAAAGTAAGAAATTTACCCCAATACACTCTCCATTATTCATCCATTATGCATCATTTATTTTCAGTACTTAAACATTTTTGTAAATTGTTTTTAACATTTTGTGTTTTAACCAATCGATGAATTTATTGTTCTCTGTTTAAAGTAGTACTTCCTTATTCTTTTCCTAACTGTACTTGTTCAACAACTACAATAATATAACCAGAATTTATTTATCACTTTGCAATTGCAAAGTGATTTCACCCTACCTTCACATTTAAGCCTTGTTACAACCTCTGAGATAGGAGTTTTAAATATCTACTTACTAGATAAAGATGTGTTCCTATTTCAGTTAATTGACAAAATCTTACTGGTATTAAGATGCAGAAACTGAACTGGAACACAAATTTGGTGAAGCATTTTGCTGAAAGCATTACATTCATTCAAAATATTTTAACAGCATAAAATTTGTTGTAAACTTTATACAATTTACATTTTTATTGCCATTTAAATGTGGAATTGTATAAACTGCTATCATACTATGAAATACAGGACACATAATATCATTATTATCACCCTAAATAGTCTGGACAACTTACTCAACTTTGACTTTTACTTTCTTCCCTGGATAAATACAGATTTTGGGCTTACTCAAAAAAGTGGTAAAGGAAGCTAACATCTAAAATATCCAGGCACTGCTAAATGTTGATATTATCTCATGAATTAAAAACCTATACATAACACAAGGGGAGCAAATGAACTACACTTTGTCTATACAATACTCTCTAATTCCAAAAAGCTACTCTTTAATGAATCAATTAACACTTTTCCATGGTAAGTATTAGTTTAACAGAAGTTATTCACTAAGGGCAGTGTGGAAAGGGAGAAGGAAATCTCCCAATCTGAAAGGAATGATTTTTCAACATCTCCCCAGGCAGGTTTTATAATGTCACTTTTAGTGTTGGTTTGACAGACTCTGAATTCCCACAATGCCTAATCTATACCAATTAAAATGTAAATATAAACATAACAGGTATTTCCTAAGGCCTCCAGCCTAGAGGTACAGTTACTGTGCAAATTAATAGCATAGCAACTATTCTGTACTTCAATCACCCAAATTCCTCTTTTCAGCATCGAAAACTGGAAGTAGCTGCTTTTACAGCTAGTTTTGATTATGTTCTGCCCACCCCCTATTCTGCATAATCCCTGAAGACACTGCTATTTCCAAATAACTGCATTGATTCTTGCTTGACTTTGCTGTTGTCACTCAGAGAACTGACATACTTCCCAGAACATTCATGCAAAGAATCTGTGCATCATTGCTAATTGCATTACTACAATCTCTGTATTCAAGGAGACAGTTGGCCACAGGGCTTCCTTTGACTCTGGCCCAGGACCTCGGCACTGGGAAAGAGACATAAGAAACCAATACAAACACGAGTCCTAGGCTAAAGCAGAGAAACTTCCACTGGACTAATCCTTTGCTATGTGTTCCTCTCAGTTCCTGAGCCAGTTCCTCACTCACTTGGTGTCATGGAGGCCTTTTCATGACAAAGGTTCCTCTTGAAACCATTACTGTTTCCCTGTGATGGACACTAATGTGATTTATGGTTTCTTCCTTTTTATTTTTTTCCCCTCCACTCTGTTAGGAAACATCAGGATCCAGGGCCATCACAGGGTTAAACACTCTGCTCTCTGTGCTGGAGTTTATTTTTTGAAATACTTTGCCAATGAATTGCTTTGTTTGAGAATTAACCTTTGAGCAATTCCTGAGAACTTATCCCATTTCATTTATTTTTGTCAGAAGGAATGAGGAAGTTCTTTTTCACCTTACCTTTTATTTTCAAGGTTGTATATATGTTAATATGTGTGTATGCATTTGGGTGTTGTTTCATGAAAGATATATTTCTTTTAAATAACTAACAGACTTTTAAAACAGAGTTACAGGCTATATTCAGTTCTATTAAAATTAATTTTTTTCTTTCTTTGAAAATGTATAAAATATAATTTATTGGCTTACTTTTATATTCACCACTAGCACTTAACTACATGTGTACAGGTGCTTTTACAGATAACACAATATTCTTATTTGGAGGTAGGAAGGGAGGCAAGGCAGAGGGACAGGTACAATGGAAATGAACTCTGTTTCTCCTGATTTTGCAGTGTAGCAGTGGAGAAAACGAGCAGAGCAAAACTCATTTGAGGTTAATAACAGCATGTACACACACACACACACACACACACACACACACACACACACACACACACGCCAAAAGTAATGCAGAAGGGCAGGAAGCTGAGGCTAGGTAATTAGGGGAGTCTATGAAATCACCTGCAATGAAAGGCATGAAGGCAGAAAGAAAGAAGTTAGTTTCATTTAGAGGAAAGTATCTGGACTTGGTTGAAACCAGGAAAACACTTGTTCTAGTATTTTCCACAACTAGTAGCTAAGGAACAGGATGAGGCAGTGGACTTAGGGAAAAAAGACGGAGGGGGGCTTTGTAAGTTTATATAAAGGGAATGAGCACTGAAATACAGAGAAGGAGACTTTAGATTAAATGAATATACTGAAAAAGTGTTTGGAGAAAAAAATATTAAACCTTATCTGTGTGTAAGGTGCATTTGGATGCATATGGATCAATGTAATTGCATATGGATACACTAGTGTCTGGAAAGAGCAAGGATATAATTCCAGTAAATGAGGAGTGGGGCTGAGAGCTCTGGAAATAGAAAGGGAATGTGGATATAAAACTTTTCATAGAATTGCATAGCAAAAATTAAGAAATATGATATGGACATAGTTTTAGAGGATCAGTGAGTCTCCAAATTGAAAGCAAAATGTTGTGTATATATGCATATATTCACATATATCTATTTCTGTAGGATGAAGAGCAATGGATTTTTTTCAGATTCACCAAGAGACTCATGCCTTTATCATTGAATATGAAGAGAGTGAAGGTGCAGAAGTGAAAGAAGGAAAAAATCAAGAAAACTGGTATCATTGAAACAAATGGTAAAATATGGGAAGTTTGAGTTAAAGGTAAAATAATTGAGTTTATCTTTAACATGTTACATTTCATTAAATCCTTTGGCAAAAACTAAAACTCACAAAAGGAAAAGAATGAGGGGGGCCCCTTCTGAGAATATGTGATAAAAATGTTATAATTCAATAGATGTGTTCTATTAGCTATTGTTTACTGAAACCTTCAATATTTCCATTTAATTGCTTTCATAGAAGCACCATAAATATCCTTTTTCCATCATAAGTTTTTATAATCTCTTCACTTGTTTAAATGATTTATTTTTATGAATGCATAGCATTTGAGTAACTAGCAATCAAACTTTAGTATAAGTAGGAAGATAATGGAGTAGGGAAAATTGAACCTAGGACAATTAAGCAAATTGTAATTGTCAGGGTTGACATGATAACCAACCATTTCAAGAGGGACTCAGAAGCTGACCACTCAGGTTGACTCATCAAATTAAAGGTTCAGAAAAAGTAATTTATCAATTTAATTACTTTAAATTCAAAAGCTCTAATTACTCAACATGAATGATAACTAATTGCTATATCTAAAATATAGGTGGTATGATAATTGAAAATACTTTTCTGAAGTGGGTAAATGTGAAAAACTTATTTAAGTGATCAATTTATAGGCCAAAGTGATTAGGTGGATACGTTATATAGAATTCTAAGATTTTCCCCAAAGATTTCTTGCTCTCTTTGGTTTATAAATCCTGAAAAATCCCTTACTGGAATATAATGGGTTTTGCTCCTAGGATTATGGTATTGTTTTATGGAACAGTTGACTCTAAAATAAGGAGAATTCTTCTGGGTAGGTCTGATCTAATCATATGAGTCTTTAAAAGAGTTTTTCTTAGGACACTTACAGAAGAGTAAGTCAGAGATTTGAAGCACCAGAAAGATTCATGGAAGTCTTTACTGCCTTACAGATAGAGGGACCATCTGAAAAGGGCCCAAGAGTAGCTCCTAGGGGCTGAGAATGACCTACAGTCTCCACGCAGAAAGAAAATGCTATTTGAGTCATATAACCACAATGAAATGAATTCTATCAGCAAGAATGATTCGTGAGCAGATTTTTCCCAGGAGACACCAGAGGAAAACTCAGCCTGCCTGACACCCTGATTTTGATTTCAGCCATGTGTTATCTTAAGTGAATGGCAAACGAGATTTCTGACTACAGAAGTGTGAGATCTTAAAAAACAAGACAACAGGCCCAAAATAGAGCTGCTTATGCTAAGCTCCATGTCACCAACCTGAGATTTAACTTAATTACAATTTTGACTCTCAGAAATGAAATCTGAAAACAGTCAAGCAGGAATCACCTAATCAGCTCTAGTTAGGCAATCTGCCGGATAGACCTGCCATTCGCTAAAGAAAAGTAACTTTACAATAACCAACCTGGTTTTGCCTAGTAAAAATTCCTTGTCTGCTTTCCTTTCTATTTATAAAAGTCTTCCGTTTTGTACAGCTCCTTGGAACTCCGAACTCCTTTCTATCTGCCAGATTGGATGCTGCCCAATTCAAATACATTTTTGCTCACTCTTAAAATATTTAATGTGCCTCAGTTTGTATTTAAACAGAGGTAATAAGTGGGTCTTGCTTTAGGCTGCTAAATTTGTGGTGATAAAGTGAAATAGAATCAGGATAAAGAGTTTCTGTTTTTTAATTCTTTTTTTTGTTTGTTTTTAATTTAATTTAATTTAATTTTTATTTATATTTATTTATTTATTTTGGTATCATTAATCTACAATTACATGAAGAACATTATGATTACTAGGCTCCCCCCTTCACCAAGTTCCCCCCACATACCCCTTTACAGTCACTGTCCATCAGCGTAGTAAGATGCTGTAAAATCTCTACTTGTCTTCTCTGTGTTGCACAGCCCTCCCCGAGCTCCCCCACACTATACATGCTAATCGTATTGTCCCCTTTCTTTTTCCCCGTCCTTATCCCTCCCTTCCCACCCATCCTCCCCAGTCCCTTTCCCTTTGGTACCTATTAGTCCATTCTTGGGTTCTGTGATTCTGCTGCTGTTTTGTGATGGAGCTAGAGGGTATTATGCTCAGTGAAATAAGCCAGGTGGAGAAAGACAAGTACCAAATGTTTTTTAATTCTTAATGTCCATTCAATGAATATTTGCAGAGTTAAATGCCTAACATATTTCCTACCCCATCTCCAATTTTTGGAAAGAACCTCAAGGTTTATTTTTTGGGGGAACTATCTTGTCCTACCATTTAAAGATACTTTAATTTGCATGGAATTGACCATACCCCAACTCCAGGGTTGGGGCATAATGAATATAATTGATATTAATCTTAACTAAAACAATTATTTCAGATTCATGCATATCTCCAAGGTGGTTATCAGGGCAATCATCAGGACTTTTCCTGAAACTCTTCAGAAAAAAATAACCCTTTTTTAGCTGGACATGAACGAGGAAGCTGACTGCCATAGGGGTGGCTCATATATTTTTTATAAGATCTTGTCAAGTGGGAATGACCACAAGGAAATAAGACCAGAAATCAGGGAAATCAAATGGAGTTAATTGAAATTATTGAATCACACTCAAATCCTTATCAAGACCACTGTTGTCAATCACATGAACCAAGAATTCCCTTTATTAAAGTTCACTTGAATCTCTCATGTCTGCTATTTACAATCCAAGTCCTCTTGCAATAGTCAACGATCTTCACTCAGAGGCTTTCTAAATTACAAAAATGAATAACTTTGAATTGGAACACATACTCCCTTGAATTTTCCCTAAAGCGACACTGATTTTTTTACTCTTTGTTTCCTCTTTTGTGACTTCAGTCACCAAATGCTTCTGTCCTTCAATATTACTTTACCTTAAAACTGACAATATGAATTTATTTTTTAGTAAGAGCATTTTAAAATTTTTATTAAATAAATTTGATGTGGAACATTGTGTAAGTTTAAGATATATAGCATGCTACTTTAATGCATTTACATATTGTAATATGATTGCTGATGTAGTGGTATTTATCATGTTACATAATTATAATACAGTGTTTTTGTGTTTTTGTCTATATTCATTATGCTGTGCATTAGGTCTCTATGGCTGATTTATAATTTGTTACAAGTTCATTACTACTTTCTGCTAATTGGGGTTTAGTTTGTTCTTTTCTATAATTCTTTGAGATACTGTGAGGTTGTTTGAGATCTTTATAATTCTTTAATATACATGTTTACTGCTATAAACTTTTTTCTCAGAACTTCTTTTGCTGCATCCCACAGTATTTGATAGGTTGTATTTTGATTTTCATCACTTTTGTGATAATTTCTTATTTCCCTTTTAATTTCTTCTTTGATCCAATGGCTGTTTAGAAGTATGTTGTTTAGTCTCCACATATTTATAGATATTCTCATTTTCCTCTTCTTGATTTCTAATTTCGCAGAATTTTCAAAGAAGGTAGTTGGTATGATTTCAATCTTCTTAAATTAGCTAAGGTTTGTCTTGCAAACTATTATATGATATCCTGGAGAATGTTCTATGTGCACTTAAGAAGAATGTATATTCTGCTACTGATGGATGGAATATTCTGTATATGTCTATTAAGTCTATTTGCTCTAAAGTATGGTTCAATTCCAATGATTCTTTGTTGATTTTATATCTGAACAGTCTACCTATTGCCAAGAGTGGGGTATTGAATCATATTGTTGTCTATTTCTCTCTTAGGATCTGTTATTAATTGCTTGATATATTTTGGTAATTGGGTGTTAGACATGTATCTATTTTTATCTTCATGATGTATTGACCCTTTTGTCATTATATAATGACCTTTTTGTCTCTTGTTACTCTTTTTGGCTTAAAGTTTATTTAGTCTGATATAAGTATGGCTATTTCCACCTTCTTTTCATGTCCATTTGCTTGGAATATCATCTTCCATTTTTTTCACTTGCACCTATATGTGTGTCTTTAGAGCTGAAATAAGTCTCAGTAGGTAGCATATGCTTGAGTCTTGTATTTTTTTTTACCCATCCAGCCACTGTGTGCATTTTGATAGATGAGTTAAATCCATTTACATTTAGGGTGGATTTTGATATATAATAATTTATTACTGCCATTTTATTTTTTGCCTTCTTGTTATTTTGCCTCTCCATTGTTGACCTTCTGTTTCTGTCTGCCTTGTACATTGGTTTCCCATGGTGATTCGCTCAGTATACACCCCCCCCACCTTTTTTTTTAGTGTTTCATGTCTCTGCTCTAGATTTTTCTTTGTGGTTATCATGAAACATCTCATAGATAAAATAGTTCTTTCTCTATTAATAGCAATTTATCTTCATTTGTCTATGAAGTTTCCATCCTTTTCCTCTTCCTTTTTACAATTTTTATGTGACAAATTACTTTTTTTTATGTTGTGATTCTGTTACCAATTGTAGTAGCAATTGTTATTTTTAAAGCTTTTTTACTTTAATCATTAGCTATAGTTGAGAGTTTAAATACTGTCCTAAAAAATAGTTACAGTATTCTAATTCTGACTATCATATAAACTGGAGTTTTGTGTACTTTCATTTTGGCTTGAAGAGGTCCTTTCAACTTCTTGCAAGGCAGATCTAGTAGTGTTGAACTCCCTTAGCTTTTGATTGTCTGTGAAAGCTTTTATTTATGTTTCATATGTGAATGATAACTTCACCAGACAAAGTATTCTTGGATGGCAGATTTTATCTTTCAGTATTTTGAATATGTCATTCCAGTCTCTCTTGGCCTGTAAAGTTTTTGCTGAGAAATCTGCTGACAGAATAAGGGGGGTAACTTTAGGCTACTATCATTTTTCTCTGCTTTAAAAATTCTTTCCTTTGACAGTTGACAGTTTTAATATAATGTTTCTTGGAGAAGTTCTTTTTACATTAAGATAATAAGGTGTTCTATTAGCTTTGTGGATTTCCATATCAGGATTTTCCCCAAATTGGGGAAATTCTCAACTATTACTTATTTTCTTTTTAAGTTTTGTTTATTTTTTGAATTGAAGAATAGTTGATATACAATATTATATTGGTTTCAGTTGTACAATATAATTATTTGACATATGTGTGTTTACTATAAAACATGATAGGTGTAATTACTGTCACCATACCAAGTTATCACAATATAATTAACTATATTCCTTATGTTGTCCTTTTTATACCTTGACTTATTTATTTTATGAATGGAAGTTTGTAACTGTTTGCCCCCTTCACCTCTCTTACCCATGCCCCCAGCAACCTCATTTGTTCTCTGTATTTATGAGTCTATTTCTGTTTTGTTTGTTTAATTTTTTATCTTCCATATATAAGTGAAATCATATGGTATTTCTCTTTCTCTGTATGACTTTAGCATAAAACCTTATAGGTGCATACATGTTGTCACAGATGGCAGATTTCATTTTTTATGGTTAATATTCCATTATATACATATGTATCCCACATCTTTCTTATCCATTCATCTATTAATAGACACTTAGGTTGCTTCCATTTTCTTAGCTATTATAAATAATGCTACAATGAATATGGGGTGCATATGTCTTTTTAAATTGGTATTTTTGTTTTCTTCAGGTAAACATCCAAAAGTGTAATTACTGGATCATATGGTATATTCCTATTTTTGTTTTTTCGAGGAGCCTCGATACTGTTTCCGTAGTGGCTGCACCCTTGTACCTTCTGACCAAAGTGCATGAAGGCTCCCTTTTCTCCACAACCTTGTCAATATTTTTTGTTTCTTGTCTTTTGGATACTAGCTATTCTAACTGGTATGAGGTAGTATCTCATTGTGGTTTTGATTTGTATTCTCCTGCTGACATCATATTCAATGGTGAAAAGATGAAAGTCTTCCTTTAAGACCAGGAACAAGACAAGGATTCCCATATTCACCACTTTATTCAACATAGTACTGGAAATCTAGCCATAGAAATCAGACAAGAAAAATGTCTTCCAAATTGGTAAGGAAGAACTAAATTGTTAATTTGCAAATGACTTAATACTATATTTAGAAACCGTAAAGACTCCATCAAAAAACTACTGTAAATAATAAATGAATTCAATAAAGTTGAAGGCCACAAAATATGTATGCAGAAATCAGTTCTGTTTCTATATACCTATAAATTAGTAGAAAGAAAAATTAATAAAACAACCCTATTTGCAATTGCATCAAAAATAACAAAATGCATAGGAATAAATTTAAACAAGGAAGTAAAATTCATGCACTCTGAAAACTATAAGGTATTGCTGAAAGAAATTAAAGGACATAAAGAAATGGAAAGATATAACATGGTCATGGATTGGAGGAATTAATATTAAAATGTTCATATTACCAAAAATAATCTACAGATTCAATTCAATCCCTATTAAAATACCAATGGCATTTTTCACAGAACTAGAATAAATAATACACAAATTTGTATGGAACCACAAAAAGCCTAAATAGCTAATGCTATCTTAAGAAAGAATGAAACTGGAGTTAATAACATTCCTTGATTTCAAATTATGCTAAAAGCTATGGGAATCAAAAGAACAAAAATAGATGTGTAGATCAATAGAAAATAAAAGAAAACCCAGAAGTAAACCCATGTTTATATGGTCAATTAATCTACAACAAAGGAGGCAAGAATATACAGAGGAAAAGATAGACTCTTCAATAAATGATGTTGGGGAAACTGAACAGGTACAGTAAAGGAATGAAACTGGATCATTGTTTTATACCATACACAAAAATAAACTCAAAATGGATTAAAGACCTAAATATAAGATTTCAAGTCAGCTATTATTTATTTAAATAAACTTTCTACCTTCTTTCTTCTCTCCTCTCCTTTTGGAATACCCATTATTCCTATGTGGGTTTTTATAATGGAGTCTGATGGTTCTTGTAGGATTTCTATACTTTTTAAAAATCTTAGTTCTCTCTCCTTTTTACCTGAATTGTTTTTGGATTGCTATCTTCCATCTCACTAATTCTATTTTCCATATAATCTGCTCTATTTTCAATGCATTTTAATGCATTCTTCTTCTCATTTATTAAATTATTCAGTTCCAGAATTTCTGTTTGGTCCTTTTTTAGAATTTCAATCTCTTTGGTAAAGTATTCTTTCTATTCATTAATTTTATTCCTGAGGTCATTGTGTTACCTTAATGAATTTCCTTGGAGCTCTTTGAATTTCTTCATAACAGCTAGTTTAAATTCTTTATCAGTTAGATTGCAATATTCCATTTCTGGTGGTTTGGTTGCTGGAGAATTGCAATTTTCTTTTTCTAATACTATATTACCATGATTTTTCATGTTTTTTGATGAAAAGTGACTCTGTCACCACATCTAAAGTAATGAACACCTTTATTATTTAGGAAAGGCTTTGTTTACTTTTATTCTAATTGTTCAACGGGTTAGTAGTTAGGAACTTTCCTTTTTCTAGTTTGTGGCACTATAGCACATGTTTTTGGTTTATTTTACTGGACCTCACTTGCTGTTAAGTTTGGGAGCCTGTGGGGTAAGAAAAAGAGCAAAGGGTAGTGGCAGAGGATGGGAGAGGTATGTACTTAGCACTTGGGACTTTTGATGTTCCCACAGCCTGGTAGGGGGATCCTCACGTTTAGGGGAGGGTCCCAGAGGTCCTTGGGAAGTCCTCTTAACTCCAGGGGCAGACAATAGGAGAGACACATTTCTTTACTTTTCTTCATTTCTTTCCTTTCCTTTCCCTTTCCCTAGTCACTGAGGGCTCTCTTGAGAGACAGAAACTGTTCCCTCCAGCTGTACCATGAATGGCTGGGTAGACCCTCACCCACTGCCTTCACCTTCCACCTTCGCTGCCAGAAAAGTCATGCCGGCTCACTGCCAGACTGGGCGCCACCTTCTTTTTTGTCACTGCCTCTGCTGCAGCCAGCTTCCTTGCCACTTCCATGTGTCTGCTAAATCCTCCATGGTCTAATCTTCCCACTCTTTTGGATGCACAGGTATATGGATCTCTCAGGTGTCCTGGTTTGCTGTGCATAGGTGCTTTTTTAAATTATGGATGTTTGATTAGTTGTAAATCAAAATGGAGAGAAAAAAGGTATGACTCAGAGCACCATGTGCTGATGTCACCAATAAGAGCATTTAGACTGATTTCTTCCTGATGAATCAAAGAGAGACATTTCATCAATGATATATTTTAAAAGTGTGTCTTAGAATGGCCACCAGTAAGATCCCATCAGGTGACTAGTCTCTCTCATTTATTTTCACTGTTTTAATCCCAGATGGAAAATATTTCACTACAAAGCAAATGATTGGCAAATTCTCAGCTCCAATCATGGACTGTTGTCTTCTAGGCAATAGTGCCAGCTGTGTTAGTTTGAAAAGTACAGAATAACCTAAGTGCATAGTCAGTTACGTAGTTGTTTGAGATTGTCGTATATCCCTTCCATCAAGTGGCCTTGAGGAAAATCTCCGAATAAAGACTTGTTGCTGTACTCTGACTTATTGTTTTTCATACATGTTTTTCCTTTTAAGTTGTCTTTTTATTTCATTTATCTATTTTTTAGATCATACTACAGAGAATTGCAAATCCTTGCATCTTACTGCCACCTAAACAATGAGCTCACATAAAACAATAAGGTTTAACATACTCAGAATACACCTATTCAAGTAGAGTTATATGGGAAAATCAGGGGATGTGGAATTGACTGAGTTAATGTCCATTTATTTGAGAAAGGGCGATCTAAGCAGTCTGTGTATTATTTGCTTATCTACTTTTAGAATACTACATTGCATTTATTTTTCTGAATTATAGAAAAATTTAAATACAACAAAGTTTTTTATTCACCATATATCCCTGAGCTGTGAACTGCAATAAAATGAAAAAATTTACTTACTCTTTATGTTTCTGAATGAAAATGGTAAAGGAATCAACTTCATGCCTTCTTTATTATTTATAAAATTAAATGAAATCAGTGAAAATCTGTTTATGTTTGAACCAAATAAAACAAAGTTGGAAAAGAGCACAGTTTTCCCTTTGTCACTATTACAAATCTATTTTAATATCATGTGAGACATTGGATGAGAAGATACCAAGGATTGAGGTGAAGAGTATATATGTCTTAAAAGCTTAAATCACCTCCCGTTATGTGGCTTCCTTATGTAGCAATGACCCTGACCAGTATACTGCACAGTGAAACTCATCTGTGAGTTGCAGAAGCACTTAAGAGACAGGTTTTGAAAACATAAATTGCACTCATAGATACGTTTCCCTTACCCTTTATGAAGCAAGCCTGTAACTGTTTACACTGACAGCATCATCCCATTCTCGTTAGGTGTTTATACTACCAACATAAAATAGTGGGAATAAATTTCCACTAATAAAAACATAAAAACTTAACAGAGTTTTTAACCTCTTCACATGCCTGAAAATTCCCAGCTAAACCAATTGCAAGGAAATGTATTTATTACATTTGGTAATTTAGCATGTTTTTGTGATTAATAAAAATTATCAGTATTAACACAAGTTCACACATGTTTTAGTAGTTTCTGTACTGAATATATAGTTAAGCCTGGTCTTTGGTCAGTGTTTTTTTGTGCATCATTTACCATATATGTGGAAAAAATCAAATTATCTTAATATTTTTTAATGGTTTGGTAAACCCAAAGTCATGTCATATGATTATCTTTTTCCTGTATTGGTTATGTAATACCTTTACTTAAACCTTAAAGCCAAAATATACTGACATTTAAAAATATGCTGATAGAATCAAAGCCAAAGAATTTACATAAAAAATCTGACCTTCTTCCTCATGTCCCCAGCCCTCCCAGGCCAGTCTCAACCTAACCTCAGTTTTTAGAGGCCTAGGCAGCTAAAGTGGTTAAAGGATGCCTCTAGGAGATAAATGCTGTGGAGGTAATGACTGGCCCCTTGGGGAGCTCTCCACCTAACAGTGCTTCTTGATGACCTTGTGAGGCAAGGACCGGGCCGTGTTGGCTTGCCGTTCTCTCTGACACACTGGGATACTTGGACAAGAATATAATCCTGTTTTTAGCTAATATAGATAGATTTTTTACTCGCTCAGCTCAAATAGCCAAAAAGCATTACCAGTAGAAAGAAAATATTTTCTCTATATACACATGTATATGTATATTTAAATACACATACATGCACACCCCCTGCACACTTCTGTGGACTGAACTGTTTTCCCCAAAATTCATAAGCTGAAGCCTTACCACCCAAGGAATGAGGTTTGGCGAGGGGGCATTTGGACGATAAATAGGTTTAGATGAGGTCATGAGGATAAGGCCCTACTGATAGGATTGGTGACCTTATAAATAGAGATGCCAGACAGCTTGCTTTCTCTCTGCCACATGAGGACAGAAGGAAGGCCTCCACCGTCTGCAAACCAGGAAGAAGGCCCTCAGCAGGAACCAAATTGGCCGGCATCCTGATTTTGGACTACTCAGCCTCCAGAACTGTGAGAAAATAAATTGCTGTTGTTTAAGCTACACAATCTATGGCATTTTCTTATGACAGCCAAAGAAGACTAAGACGAACAGACACACACATGCACACTCAACATGTGGACATTTTTTTCAAAATTAAAGTAAGGAAAAAATTAGAATTCTTGTCAGTGGACAATTTGATTTTCTCTCAAACTTTAGGGTTACTACATAACATTGGCTATTAGAAAATAAAGAATCTTATAAATGTAGTACACTGTCCCTTAGATTTTTTCTAGATACCACCAAGAAGAATATATCATAGAACATAGCCTCATGGCATGAATAAAAAATACAATATTGTCAGCAAGTTCCAGTATAAGTAATCCAATCATATAGATAATCAGTATTTAATCATGTCAAAATTCTCTGTTATGAAGTAGTGTTTAAATTATCTCTTTCTGTGTGCCACCAATTCAATGATTTGCTTAATACTTTTGCATCTAGTTCTCTTATTCTTTCCTTTTGCCTCTATCCTTGTTAAGGCCATAATACCTCCTGCATGATCAACACTTTACCAGACAAATACTTTTAGAGCAAAAGGTCTAGTTGTATTATTCCTTCTTTAGAAACATTTAATGGTCAACCATACTACTTAAAATTCCTCTATCCTATCTTTAAAACTTTTGATAAACATTCTAATCCCTATTTCTGATCTAATCAACTACACTGCCCTTAGAGCTATACTAGATTTCAGTTCAAACAAGAAAATTTTTCTATTTCTAAACGTACCTGCAGTTGGCTTTTTCTGTTCTTCCTCTACACACTTTCCTCCTTGTTGAAGTCTGTATAAATCCTCCCAGTCCCTCAAAATTTATTTAGATTCCATTTTAAGTAAAGCATGCACTTTTGCTACTTATCATAAACAAAGAGACAAATAAGACATGATCTTTGATTTCCAGAAGCTTAAAGACAGATAATATATACTGAAAAAATGTAAACAAATAAATGTGATGCATTTTTCATGTATATGACAATACATACAATAAATACATAATAGGAATCAAATAAAGGGAATAACTAGCAAAGAATTGAAAGAGAAATGGTGTTCTGGTGGGCAAAGGATAACATTTATTTATACACTATACAAATAATAAGAATAAAGACATAGATGAATAGAAAAGAATAATGGTGATCTTCAAGTATGTCCAGGCAGTTTCAGGTATGTCAAGGTGTACTGGGTTTAGAAATGTAAGGGTCATGAGGCACTAAAAAATAAAATTATATAGTGGGCACAGGATAGATCATAATTACAGCATTTAAAGATCAGAGATTCTCAGTAACTTTGACAGCATTAAGCTTATTTTGGAAGTCCACTCTATACTATATAAAAAATATTAAAATGCTCTCCCATTCTACAATAAATAAAATTTATATAAAATTATATAAAATTTGTGCTGAGTTGCTTTTGGCTCATGACATGTCACATCTATAAGGATTAATTTAACATTTACTAAAGTCAATTTTGCAATTTTTTTCAAATATTCTTATAAATTGTAGGGAACTTAGATGTTATGGACTACCAATGAATAAAATTATTCTGACATATGTGGAAGATACTCATTGAAATATTTTTAACAGGTAAATGCTGTATTTAAGGTTTATGTTTCAGGTTAATCAATTTGGAGGAACAGGTGAAGATAGGCTTAAATGGAACAAGAATAAGTGTGATAGAGTTACCTCATGAAGGTATTGTGTGTCATGCTTTCTTACTCAGGAATTTTTAGTACTTTGTAGAATTTCACTTAGGGTTATGATGGAGTAACTTACAGTAAGTCAACACTCTCACCAGAGAGCCAAAGTGAACATGAAAATAAATTTTATTTGAAGGCTTTGGAGAAATACAAAAGCAGCCATATCTTGAGAGAGATTAAGATGCCGAGAAAGCGACTATCTAACAACCATTGCAGAGTATCTATCAGCCCCCAAATCCTGGAGAGACAAAGACTCAAGATCTACTAAGAGAAAGGAACCTATAAACATTCCAAGCTCTCATTTGGGATCCTAGGAATGGGCATAAACATGAGGTAGACCAAAGATCATAATAGAGGTTTATGAAATTTTTAATAATTTCAGATCCTGGTATGACTGTAGTGATCTAACCATGGTTTAGCTGCCTGGAAGAGAGTAAGAAGAATCTTTTCCTGGGATGACATATAATCTATCAGCCTTAACACTTTGGAATATAAAGTGTCTGTTATTCATTTAAAAATTATCAGATGTAAAGAGGAAGATAAATAGGCAATAGAAAAGCATCAAAGATGATTCAGATAATGGAGTGATCAGACTTAGACATTAAAAGAACTGTGAATAATATGCTCAAGAAAGTAGATAATAGGATGTAGAATTTCATCAAATAACTAAAGTATGTAAAAGTATTCAAATAGAAATTCTAGAAATGAAAAATATAGAACTAAATTAAGAACTCTGTACATAAGATTAACAGTATTTCGGACAAAGTCTGAAAGACTTGAAAATAGGTCAGTAAAAAGCATTTGGACTGAAGCACAGAATGAAAAGCACTGTACTATGTGGAGGAAAAGGAGGAAATGGTGAAAATTAAGAGAACTTGTAATTAGAATCCCAGAATAATAGGAATACAGAAAGGTATAGAAAATATTTGAAGAAATAAAGGCTGAAATTTCTCCAAAGATGACTAAAGACATCAAGCCATGGATTACAAGAAATTCTATGAAACCAAAAAGAAAAAAGTATAAAGGAAACCACTCTAGGTGTAGTAAAGTAGAACTCCTGAGAGTCAGTTTTGGAGAGAAACTCTTAAAACAGAAAATAAAAGACATTATCTTCAAAAATGGAAAACAAAAAAAAACTGCAGAGACTTAACCATGAAGTATCTATGTACTTCTGTAAGTCCAGGGAAAGGAAATCCCGGGGCAAAATACCTCTAAAAACCAAAATCAGTCAAAGGGAGAAATAAAGTTTAAAACCTATTTATTGCTTACAAAACTGCAGTCCGGCCCATCTCTCTCTCCTGCTTAAACAGCACAACACCCGCCCTCCCCCTCACCTCTCAGGTACAGATAAGCCCTCTGTTGCCCAGGTAATCACCCATTGATATGGAGATGAACTTCTCCACCCCTGAGGAAAGATGCAAATGAACTAAAGCCATACTTCTTTCCATCTCTGAACGCCTGTTGATATGCATATGCACCAAAGCCAGGAGAGAAATTCTGGAAATGTTTCAATTTACCCACAACTTCAAAGGTTTAAATACAGTCAACATAATTCTTTTAGTATGGTAGAGCTAGAAATCATTAATAAGGTACAAATTAAAATTTCCCAAATATAAACAAATTAAACAATACACTTCCAAACAACTCAAGGGTCAAATAAACAAACACTGAAAGATTTAAAACATTTTAAACATAATGTTAGTATATTAAAAAACAAAATTTGAGTAAATTTGAAGATCTAATTGGCTTTATTAAGGGCCTCTTAAATCAGACATAATCTCATCTAGCAGTATAGAGATGCTTCAAGGTATTGCACAAAATGTAAGCTTTTTATAGGCAGGGGGATGAGACAAGGAATTTATTAGCAAAAGAAAAGAAAGGATTATTTCTGGTCAGGATATCTGGTCAAGAGACTCCATTTGGTGTTTATTTCTTTTTTAACAGCATAGTCAACATTTTTATAGTTTTATTGTTAACCATTGTAACTCTGGGAGGAGAATGTGTTCCCAGCCTAGGGCAAATAAACCTTTGAAGCTATAATCAGTCAAAGGGAGAAATAAAGTGGTAGAAACCTGTTTATTGCTTACAAGAAATTGTCTACTCCTTTCAGCCACCCATGTTTCCCATGATCCAGCTGTGAAGGCCCCACAAAACCTCTCCAGTCTAGTTGCTGCTCACTCTCTGTTGCCTTGTAATCACCTACTGATATGGAGATGGCTACTCCTCTCTACCCCTTGGAAACATCTGTTGCTATGTAGATGAACTAAGGCCAGGCAAGAGTTTCTGGAAATACTGCAATTTTATTCACAACCACAAAGATAGAATAATGAATTATTTTACTAGCAAAATGAATTTATTCAGGAACAGTAGAGGAATAGCAATTGGGGACAAGCAAACTATGGCAAACCATTGGTAAATTCAAAGGCCCTCAGAATAAGGTTTGTACCTTTTCCTTATTTGCTTGTCTTGCCAGGGTGTTAAATCCTGCATCTCAGGAGACTTAATCCCAAACAAATTCTTTCTAATCTAACATTTTGTACCACCTCACCTAATCAAACTATTCTGTAATACATTCCCATCATATTCTCTTAGCTTCTGTAGTTGTATGTAACCTATGTCCTGTAGCTTTTCAAGGACATAGTATTTTCTTATCAAGCATAGTATGTCCCTGGATGGGTATATTATGTATTTGCCATATTTATTGTTACATAGACAGAAAAGATATTGTTGTAGATGCTCACAGGGGGAAGTATGTTTCTGGGAGAAGGTGCTTCTACAGGCTTAAAGGGTTCAGATGAATTTATAGATGATTTAGTTTTGAAAGCAAACCAATTTTTAAATAAAGTTTGTATTGTTTAGTGTTATATTAATGTAATTGTAATTATAGTAATATATTCTAGATTCTATTCTTTATAATATGTTCTGGATTCTGTTATATGTTATATTAATAAGGATTTTTGCATTCTGTTTAGATAAAAATATTTAGGTGCTGTGTTGTTTCTAATATAGTCCTTAACACAACAGACCAAAAGATTGTATGATCCTTTCTTATTGTTCTTAAATATAGAGGAGAAAAAGGTGAATGAAATCACAAGATATTTTGATCAGTTGATTTCCATGAAGTTAAAACTTTAAAGCATGATTTCTTTTAATAAAAAGAAAGAATATTTAATGTTTATTCAACTTGAAGCTATTAAAAACATATGATGAGTTAAGGATTTAGATTTAGACCTGGTATTTAAAACACATATTCTGTAGAATTAGAACAGATCAGAAGATGTTTTTGAAGAAATTTTTAGGTTTTGAATATGCATAACACTTAAGACTTTCAGGGAAGGACAAGCTGACCATCAATGAGGTTCATCTTTTCTCATTACAATATTTTTTAATGATCTATATAGAAGAGTCCAGTGTTAGCTTATCAGTTGTTTCTTCTTGGGATATAGTAACTTCTTTTCATAATATTAAAAACTATAGAGATTTTAAAAAGAAGCATTGAAGATAAGCACTCAAGGAGTCACTAAGAAGCAGTTCAGAAATGTCTCAATAGATGGATAGGTAAATGATAAGATATGCTGGGTTCTCCATAATCCACTGGATTTTAAACCAAATTTTACAGCTTCCCCCAACTTGCTTTGAGACACAGAACAAGTCAAAGTTAATGCATCCTCCTCCACTTTCCTATTTTAAATATAGGATCTCCTATACCTTCACATTCTGTCAATTTTTACTCATTGATCTCACTCTTCTTCCTTCTCTTACTGGCAAAAAGCATCTAGAGGTATCCAAATTTGACTCACCATAGCCCAGTTTCAATCCTGTGTATTTCATTTGATCTCTCCAGTCATCTCAATATGTATTTACTGTTTCTTTCTTTCACATCTGATAGCATTTACTGACTACCAGCAGTTTTATGTGTATGCTATACAAGTACACTGGATGGGTGTTTAACATTTTTAAAGTACTGTGTGTGTGTACATCTTACTATCTCAAAATTCCTGGTAGGGGAGGTGGGTAGAGAGAAAGATGGAGGAGGAGATAGAGAAAAAGAGAAAGATCAGAAGAAAAGCATATGATAATCTGGGTCTTTTTCTTGACAAAGTTTGGTGAATCTAACAGCTTCTTGGTATTTTAAAAAAGATAATCTCTCATATAATCACTTATTTGTCAAATCTGCTTGGAAAACTGGAAAGATATGCTTCCAATTGTTGTATTCTGGTCTTGTTTTAGTATTAATAGGCACAGGTTAGTTCACAACATAGATAATACATCTTGCTTCCCACTTTTCCCAGACAAAGGCACCTCTAATTCTCAGACTCATTGAATGTGCCTAGAACTAAATAGTCCGATGGCTGTTACTAGATTATGAGGAGAATGTTGATATACCAAGGCCATCGCATTTCTTTCACCCTTCTGAAGTATTAAAAGCCACCTGTAAGTATAAATAATTACACTCTAATTATTAGTGGCTCCCTCTTGGGCCTGAGATTCACTATATTGACATACAGAAAATTCTTAAAGCCAACAACTATTGTATATCAGTATCCCACTATTGATGTGTTTGTTTGGATTTCTATTCAATTCAGTTGTAGCAGCTTATATATACAACATAATTACATATATTAGTTTAAAGACTCCTCACAGGCTCTAACCTAACCCAATAATGGTCTCCTTACTGTTTCTGATTGTGTGTATCTGTGTGTGTGTGTGTACTGAAACAACCTAATGGATTTGAGGGGGGCTTACAGTGTTTTCACAATTCACAATTTAAAATATAAAAAGATGCAACTTCATTATTCACACACTACCACTGAAATCCTTTACAAATTAAAAATTTTACCACATCAAGGAGCTCAATATGTCTTACAGGCTTAATAGGAAAAGTGAAAAATAAAAACAACCATAACAAAAAGCGTAAATGGGAAGAAAAATTGACTGAAATAGAGCAACCATTGGATGAATGCATTTTCTATACCAGGAATACTGATCTGTTAGGCCTTTCATAATCATTCTCTTGAATTATTAGTTACCTCATCTTTTTTATGCCTGAAAAAAATTTTTCTTCATTAATTGCATCCACTTACAATTCTGTGAATGTGATGATTAAATCAGCTTATATTTCTTCTCATATGGTACACCGTTATCTGTATTGTTGTTTCACTATTCACAAGAAGCTAAATTTTATACTTTTTCACAAGAGATCTTCTTTTGGAAATCTATTGCTAATACCTCACTGAAAATGCTTTTATTCAGTCGCTCTTCTTTTCTGAGTTTAATGTCTTTTCTATGCATTCCTATATCGCCTGTTTATACTTTGCCATAACACTTACAGTTTATAATATAACCATCCTATTATTTACTTGTCTTCTTCATTATATATTAACTTCTGTGAAATTAGGGAATGAGTCATGTTTGGCCATGTACCTAACTTGCAGTTGCTTAGCACATGTTTCTTGAATGAAAGATAGTAATTGTAATAACTAAAAATAAGGTATGAGTTACTGACTTAACAAATAATTATTTTCAGAAACCAAAATTTTGGGATTTACCAATTTAATATGGCACAAATTTACCCGAACATCAAAAAAACTTTATTATTAAGAATAATATTACATTTTTTTGTGTGTACAGGATTAGCTATATTTTATGTCAGGAACAACTTTCAAATAAATGGACACAATCTGAGAGGATTGTTCACAGACATGAATTAGCTTAGTGAACCTGTTCTAGATCATGGTTTGTAAACCATGGCACTATTGACATTTAGGGGTGGATAAACTTTTGTTGTGGGGCATCTGTCTGGTACATTACAGGATGTATAGTAGCATCTCTAACTGCTGACCTGTAGATGCCAGTAGTACCTCTCTAGTTGTGGCAAAACCCAAAATGTCTCCAAATGTTGGCAAATACCCATTGGGTGATAAAATCACCCTGGTTAAGAATCACTAGAGGTTTTTATGCAAACTTTTCAACTGAGCCAAAGTAGGGACTTATTTTTGTTGGAATCCATCATCATGCTTTGTCATATCTATCAGGCAGCAGTAAGTTAGAGAAAGAGAATCCCTGGGAAAGAAATGGCAAAAAAATATTCATGGAGATTAGGTTTTTCATCCTAGAAGGGAGTTGTATGCTATTGTTTTAAAAATGTTCAAATTCTTTGAAGTCTCACTTATTCATTATTTACTATCCACTGCTGATTTCTCTGTAGAGAATTGTTGACTACACTTCATCTCTGAAAAAATTGATTAAAAAAATGACAAGAGCTTCTGTGTTAATTCAGGTCCTCTTAGTAGCATTTGACAAGATAGGATTAGATGTGCAAGAGATATGAAGGGAGAAATGCTTGTAAGAGAAAAAGGAGAGGCACCTACAAGAGTCAAAGAAAACAGTCAGATTAAGGTACAGGTCTGACTCCTGTGAAGGAAAGAAAGAAAGGAGAGTTGATAGGTGCATTCTCAAATATTAACACAGGTTTCTGCCAGGCCAATGGTGTCTTCTCAAGCCAAAGTCAGCCTTCAGAGGTATTCTGCACCTTAGACTGTGCAGGAATGGGCCTGCCTCGATATTCTTGCTGTGCTCAGTCATTGGCTAAAAATAGCACTTGGGAGGAGTGGCTTCAGCATAACCTGGTGTGGATTCAGAATACAGTACTTGCTGTCCACGTCAATTTTGCTACGTACACAACAGTACCTGAGGCTATTGGTCAGTTTATCTCCTAAGCTCCTCGAAGCAGGTGTTCTGAGTCTTGTATTTTTTTCCTGCCAAAGTCTATGACTTTGTTTTGTGGGAGATAAAGGAACAGAAAGGTTGAGAAACTAAATATGTTTTTAAAACTATTATGCAGATAAATATCTAGCATTGTATTGTTCAGTGCAATAGGCATTAGTGTCATAGGGTGTTTTAAACTTAAATTAAAATTAAACAGGATTAAAAATATAGCTCTGTAGCTACAGTAGCCATATATCAAGTGCTGAATAGCCACATGAGGCTAGTGGATACTGTATTGGAAAGTAATAACTTACAATATTTCCACCATGGTAGAATGTTCTATTGTACAGCAGTGGTCTAGAGAAATAATAGAAATTAGAATAGAGGATCCCTTTATATAGCCTAGTACATGTTCTCTTTCATAAAAATGTGCCACCATTTGAAGTGAGCATAAGTACTTATATATTTGGAAATGGCAATAAAAACTTAATTATGAACTGATTGTTCATTATAACTTTGGAGAGAATTTCCCTAAGACTCTAATACTAATTGAGTAACAGTTTAAACACATATTTAACCTTGCTGAATTTAAAAATGTTCAAAAACATGGATTTAAAAAATTCTGTATAGTAGTTGACACTAAAAAAAATTAGGTGGGAAATGAGCTACTTATAGAAATGATTCAGAAAAAGTATCACATTGCCCCAGTTATCATAGAGCTTCAATGAAATCATTAATTCTATGTAATAATTTTTAAGTGCTTTGTTTCTAACTTATTTCTCTTCAATGAAAGTGTAATATTTATTGAGAAAGTATTGATTATTATTATGATTAAGTATGGGGTTTATTTCTGTTTATGACATTTAGAAATGAAATTTATTCCTTACTTGAATTATTATTGTTCTGTAACCTAACAGATGATTTTTTCCTGTAACATCATATTTTACCAAAAAGAAAGGTATTTCCTAATACACAGAAAGGATTTGTGTACTGTCAAATCAGATATCTGTGAATATTTGAATAACTACATTATTTTAATGGTTAGTAACTTTAGCGGTGTAATGAGCCTTATGCAGCAACTGAAACATGCTGTGGACATACTTTTGCGTAAAAATAACTTCATTTTTAAGAATTTTTGCTTTAATTAGAATATAAATCGCATGATGAAGTTATTATCTGTTTAATAATTCCCCAAACCAAGCTATGCTGATTTCTTTTATCTTACTGATTTTTCAGTGCAATATGACAGTTACTTTATTTATTTATTTATTTATTTATTTATTTATTTATTTTGGTATCATTAATCTACAGTTGCATGAAGAACATTATGTTTACTAGGCTCCCCCTTTCACCAAGTCCCCACCACATACCCCTTCACAGTCACTGTCCATCAGTGTAGTAAGACGCTGTAAAATCAATACTTGTCTTCTCTGTGTTGCACAGCCCTCCCCGTGCCCCCACCACAAGGATGGGGAAAAAGAAAGTTACTTTATTTTTTAAAGAATATAAAGGATATTATAGGTACAGAAAAAGCTAATAATGGTATTTTTTGTACTAGGCATTAGCATTGGGTTTAGTACTTTATATACATCTCACCATAAATTTACGAGGCCAATAGCAGTTTTGTCATTACTTTACAGGTGAAGAAATTGAAGACAAAAAATAAGGGAGCAAGTTTGAAACTCAAGATAGCTTAATTCCAAACTCCATACTCTTATTTATGGATTTAATGCAGACATCTTGGCTCAGTACTTACAGCCTGGATGACATTTATCAGCAGGTCTCTGCCCTTATCATGATGAAGCAACTACCTGAATTGTTTAAAAGATATTAAGTCTTGGGTGCAACACTGCCTATAATTAGAGGAAGGGAGCAGGTGACTATAACAAGTTAGTAACGTCAAAGAGTATATTATTTCCAAAAGCTTCATTTGAACTCCAAGTGTGTGCTAAATGTCCATGGAAGGGATTGTGTTCTATAATTATAGCATTTACCAATTGTACTATGGTGTGCTTTCCATGTATTTGCGTTAGCCATTCCTAACTTAGTGACCTATGGGTAAGGTCCAGAGTTTCTCACGGAGCAAGACACATAATAAACAAGAGTAAATATTTATTGGCTATGATTGAACTAAGCAAATCAATTGTGATTTCCAATTGTAAGTTAGCAGAAACGTTCTCAATTATGTTTTTTCATATCAGAAACTTATTTACACTTATCTTATTCTATTTTGCTATTTAGTCAAAACCAGAAATCTGAACTGATTCTGAACATACAAAATATATTGAAGCTATATATGATTTTTGGAGACCTATATCTGTATTTGTACTTATCTATCCAACTATCTATCTATGTTAGTCTCCGATTTTTGTGGGTCCTCTGAAATTAGTTATAGAATTGGATAGACTGGAAATGTGCATTAACTCGTTATTGCATATTGCCCATTGGGGAACAAGGAATAAAAGCACTGAACAGTGGAAACTCTGACACTTAATAAACTGAAGTCTGTGGAACTGACTTTAGGACTGAGTGACCCAGATATACTTCTACTTTGAATATGGTGGCAGAAACTCTGATTCAAGTTACATAGACATCTCACTTAGGCAAAATAGACAAGATAGTTTTTTAGAAACAAACCAAATGAGGATTCTTTCTTAATTGAATGAACACTGAAAAGTCAAACATCGTCCTGGTACATTATTTAATTATATGCACCTGAATTAAAGTGTATTCAGGATAGAATGTGATGCTGTAAATTTAACTTTTAAAAAAACTTATGACACAACAGACTACTCAAATGTCAAATAACAATAGACGTTAAAGTCAGAAAAAACTTTCACATAACAAAGAGACAGTAAAAATTCTCTTAGAGTCATTTCATTAAGTATTGTAGAGTATAATTATGGGAATATCTACTTTTTTATTTCATTTCACAAGCTGTCACCAATGGCATGAATCTTTCAACATCACTGAAAACGAGTACAGGTTCTGGAAGACAAAAGAATATAAATGTGGGACATGAATATTGAGTGTCATACTATAAGGAAAGGTAACTCACTTTTAGTGGGACACTTACATGAGCTGGATGCAACAGACATAGACACAATGAGAACAGACTCATGGTGTTTGACCAGTTAATTAAAAAAGTAAAATAAGGAAGAGGATTGTAAATTACAGGACTTGAAAAAGTGAATAAGTGGTAATAAAGTTAGAAATTTAGAGAAAGAAAGGCAGAAGGTGGTTAAAATAGAAATAATGCAGGTAATGTGTGAAGTGTGAAGATGTATTTAAAATACTTCGATGATTTAAGTCAAGATGAAGAAATTATGCATAATGTTTTGTTTGTTTTTGGCCAAAACAGTATCACTAGTTAAAAATCACATAAAAATGCTTCCTGACTAGGAGGGAGAGAATGTTCTTTTTTTAATGAGAAGGAAACAGCCTTCAAGGAAGAGTATTACTTGAAGGAAGTGTACAAAATGTCTTGCTTCAAATACTTGATGAAGATATCTTAAGAAGTAGAGGGAGGAAATTGGATATTACTGCTTCATTGAAGGTTTGCTGTAAAGATTCATTCTAATACTTTCTACTAAATGGCAAGTTCACTTAGAAAAATATCTTCAAAAAACAAAGTTACATAATTAATTTTTCTTTAAGCAAAAATATGTAAATAACATATTTTGCTTTCTCTAATTTTATTTCTGCTCAAAATTTTAAAAATTTCCTTAAAAATAGTGCTTACTGATAATGAAGCTCTTACTTTAAAGTACATAGAAACTTTACATTTATGATTGCACTTAAAATGGGTAAGAAAAGAGATTAAATAAATGAAATAATGTTCTCAAATTATAAATTATTAAGTTCCAAGCAAAGAACAGCTTTAGATTAAGAATTTATAGGACATTTTGAAATTAATAAACAGTAGACTCTGACCTCAATTAATGTGAGAACTCAAAATTACAAAATAAGTAAAATAAATGCCATTACACTTCTAGGAGCCTTTCATGATGGGAGAGAAAAGTGTAAGGATAGGTTAATTTTAATTTGTATTTGTAAATGCCCTACTTACAACAGGTAATATTTAGGTATTAAATTAACTATCATCATCAGCCAATTCTCTCAAAGATAAGTACATATATATATATAATTAAAAATGAATTTAAACTTTAGTAATTATCCACATGGATGGTCAAAAATTGGCTTGTATTAAAGCAGGAGACATATTTTAGTCAGCAAAATGTTATCAAATGTTGTTGAATTCATTGACAATATTTGAAGTAGACAGATTTAACATAAAATCTAGAAATGGAAATCTTTTTTAATGAAAAAAATCAGAACTTCGCATAACTGTGACTGGATTTTAGCATAACAAAAATTAGCCAGAGCCTGGTCATCACTAATGAGGCATGTACCAGCCAGTTTGTCATGGTTCCTCTATCAACTGTTGCCTCTAAATGCCAACAAACCACCAGCTTTACACAGCAATGTTAATGGCCTGGCTCTGTGTACACTTAATGCCAAGAAGAGAGATATGCATTTTAATGAAATGTTTTTGTTCAGATTTTTGACATAATAAAAAGAATCAGAGTTTTTATAAAAATTAAGTTTCTTTCTCATTAGGGAAAATTTAGAAACACAATAATACCTCAAGAAATAATATAAAAACTAATCCATAATGCTGTAGCCTAGAAATAGACCAGATCCTGAATTTACTTAGTTTTGTAACCTCAAGTAATTTATTTTAGTTTGCTAAGTTGTTATGCCTTCACCTGCAAAAGAAGTCATTAATATTAACCTCATACATTTGTTCTCTGTATTAAATGAAATAAGTGCTTAGCTTTCTGCTTGGCAAACATTAAATGTTTGCATTAGATTACTATTAAGTAACTTTTTCTAAAAATGTATTTTATAATTTGTGTGTCATAGCTCCAAGAACTTTATAAGTACATTGTAAACAGTCAGGGCAACCCTAACCATTAATGATGTCATCTAGGAATGATTCTCTTATTCTTTCAAAGAACTCATGTTACTGTGAGGCTATTGACATCTGACACTTTTTGTCAACCTTGGCAAAAGGACATTCCCATAAGCAGATATTTCCCTCTGTAAGAAAAAACGAAGGCTGTTCTCTTTGCCCTGAAAGTGTCTTTAGTCAGCATTTTTTAAGGGCATTTCGGGAGGAAATAAGTAGATTTCTCCATGGCAGGAAAGTGTAAAACTTGTAGATCGTGAAGATACTACCGTCCCTCTTGTCTACAGTACAGTAGAATTTAAAAAGTGTGAGTGACTGGCAGAGTCTCATATCCTGTGCAGAAAGTACTGGGAAGATTCCATGGGTCTCTGTTCATTAGAACTGGGGAGTAAATCTGTTATTGCATGACATAGACTACCTTTTCGAACTTAATATGGTACATTTTGGGATTATTCATGTAAGGGAGGAGCTTTGATGGCTCTGATTATCTTGTAACATATAGTCTTTCCAGTGCCGGATTACCCAATAAAAAGGTCAAGCTTGTGCTGGGGCCAAAACACACATGCACACACATACACCAAACAAAAATCCTCTCTCTGAAAAAAGATTTGATTTTAAAAATAAGAAGGAAATATTTACTATGGAAAATAACTTGGTCAGACTTGCTTGCACTTGTTTTTGCATTTATTTTTTAGCTATGTTCAAGTGACAGGGCATTAGAATGCCTTAGTTTTGTATCCAGCCCTCTCTTGTCTTGGGATATCAAGTCTCTGACTTCCTGGTTCAGCCTGTTCTTCACTGTGAGACTCTAAGTTCTTTCCAGGATTTTATGCAAAGAACCTCAGCTTCAGAGTGTTTTCCAAGAATATACTGCATTATTTGAAGTTTCTTCTGATTTCCAATGAGAGTTTCTTCTGATTTTCTTCTGAGACTGTTGTGCCCAAAGTCATGAATCCCAGAAGACCACCAAGGAGCCAACACTGATGCAAAAGCAAAGAGCCTTTATTCGAGCTAGCTGGAGCTCAATCTCTCATCTACACCAACGCAGTGGCAAGATGCCAGAGAAAGAGAGCGAGTTTCAATACCACAAAGGTTTTATGGGGTTCTAGGGAAGTTGATGGGGTGATGGTTGTGGCTCTGGCTGATTGGCTGGATCTATGGGTAGTTGGTGGGGTGATAGGCTGTGGCTCTGGTCAATTGGCAGGGTCTAAGGGTGGTGGGTGAGCTCTTTGCTGACTGGAGAGGAGAGAGACCAAGCTCCGATTGGGTGAAATAGGATCCAGGTCTTGATTGGCTGAGGTAGGATCCGGGTCCCAATTGGCTGAAATAGAATCTGGGAGCCTGCCCTTTCAAGACCAATGAAGTTTCTGCCTGACCAACTAGAACAAAATAAGCTAATTCTAGAGGACATTTTCTCCTAGCCAGCTCTGTAATGATTCATTGGTAAATCATTCCACTGTTTTACTGAAAAGCAACTTTTGGATAATGGGGTAAATGATGACATGATGAAAACCCATAGGTAAAAAGCCATTTTTTTCATTCTTTTGTAGTGAAACAAGCTCCTTGATGAGAAGCAATCATGTGTATAATATAAAACACAACGGTGAATAGGAAGTTAAGAATGTTAGGACTGGCAGGAGTTCTACAAAGAAGGAAAATGAACTGGTATACAGAAAACTGTCTATTCCATGGATGCCCACAGAATGGTCCACCCTATCCAAATGATTGTTGAGAGATTCCTCTACAAGTGGAGAATTTTTGTGAGCATTTATATGGAACAGAAACTCCTCACTCTTCATGCACACACTAAGAGGTCTCTCCATATGTCTCCCCCTCAAGCACTGTTTCATCAGTATTCTAATATTTTTTTTCCAAATGCTTACCTGGTGCCATAAATCAGAATACATCTATTACACAGCCATCGTCCCTTCCAGGAAAAGTAAATATTGAATAGGAAAATAAAAGTTCTTTCCAGGGTGAAGATTTCTGTGGTTTTGCTCCAAAATACTGGAGCTAGGCACTGTAATTTCCCTATTTTGCTAGAGGCTCCAATTAAAACATTTTTACATGCCACAAACATGTGAATTCTCAGTTGACATACATGGCCTAAGTGTCAGAGTGGCTTAACATTCAGCCAGACTGCAGCACAGCACTTTATTCAGGATTTCCAACAAAAGCCAGCAGCTTGAGTTTTTCTCAATTAATGGTTTTTAAAGGCAGATTTTACACCAATTGCAAAGAGATGCTTCAGACCTTTGGCTTCAATCTTCTTGCTTCTCTGAGCAAGTGGTCTCAAATTCCTCTGGAGAAGACCTGCAGCCTCACTTCTCTCTAGGGATCCAGTAATCAATTAGCCATCATTACAGATGCCTGAATATCAAACCATTCTATTTATCAATCCACCCTTGGGCCTCCTTTGGCCTTAAGCACTTTTATTCTGATCATTAAATGTTACTACAAGGACTTTGTCACTCCAGGATCTTATTTATGCAATGGAAATCAAGGAGCTGATTTCAGTGGAGGCATCTTCAAACATTAACCTCGGCCTTAAGAGGAAGAACACCCCAGTGATTTCACAGATGTTGGTGTTCCCCCATTTAAAGTAGTTGACAATGCTTCAATAAAAGAGCTGTAATTTGAGTCTTCCAAGTAGCTTGTGTTACTCATAGTATTTCTATTCTAACATTTCCATCTCCTAAGTCATTGGATTTTTTTCTTCCTCCTCTTGCCATGGACTTCCTGGCATCTCAGTTTTATTGAATGTGGTCCACTTTTCTATATAACTTTTTAGTGACTTAATCAGACAAAGTGTTAGAGCCAAATAGCACATTGAAGTAAAAATCTTAATACACACATACGAATAAATTTGACTCAATCCATGTTACAAAGGGCCTGGAACACTTAGAATCTATTTCTCTTCATGTCCTTCAGGTTCCTGCCAAAACAAATTATCAATCTTGCAATTCTTTTTTTGTAAAATATCTCATCTGAGATCAGATCTTACTTTATTCCTAAGAGGTGTGTTGGGGTCTGTTGGGTTGTGGCTCTGGGGGCAAAGAATAATGATGAGGATGAGTCCTAAGGAGCATAAGTGTCTGACAACAAAGTAAAATTATTACATGGTCTTCAAGCAGGGAGAGATGTCTCCTGAGAAAAGGAAGGAAAAATCTTCTTAAATGGCTGTAGAGGAAGACTCAG
This sequence comes from Manis pentadactyla, assembly GCF_030020395.1. Classification (NCBI taxonomy): domain Eukaryota; kingdom Metazoa; phylum Chordata; class Mammalia; order Pholidota; family Manidae; genus Manis; species Manis pentadactyla. The sequence continues at coordinate 120,031,692 of NC_080023.1, read as the reverse complement.
GGGAATGTAGTGATTCAAGTTTCTCAGATTCTTCTGACTCCAGCTGATGCTGGTGTTCTTGTTTCTGGAGTTGAAGAATGAACTTAGCAAACACCCATGGTAGGAGAGCCAGGGAGAGGCTTTCATTTAGAGATACAGTGAGAGGAAAGAGCTCCTGGCTCATGCTGGGAGGGGACAAGAGAACCCAGGGTGCTGTGTGGTCTAGAGGATTCATAGTCAGTTGAAGATTTTCAGGAATGTGGCTAAGGGCTAGGGGTGCAGATTTGTACCACCTGCCCTGCCCCCAAGGTGGGCTGGGTTGTTGTCCATTTGTTAGGGCTGTTTACAGTGAAGTCTTGGGTTATGCTGAGATGATACCCTTTATTTGCAGAACACTCAAACATTCCAGTCCAAGTTGCTCCTGGCCTTTTGAGTTTTAACTGATCTCACTGAAGATGTCTACATTCCTAGTCTGGTATCGTTACCCTAGAGAGTTAGTGTGACTGACTTTGCATAATGCTTAACACAGAGATTCGATAGGGACTTCTTTGCACATTGTTACATTGTTCTGTCTGTAATTATCTTGCTTTGCTTTTTCCAGAGGCCCTCACCCTACTCTGACTACATCCATGGTCCCTGTCTCACAATTAAAGGTCTCCATACCAATCTTAGGAACTAATTTTATAATGTTCCAACTTTTATTTTTGAAAACAAAGGAAGGCTTTTCATTCAATTCACATTATTATTTCCCCACTGTCATAATTAAATATAGAGTTTTATTCTTAGCTATGTTGACCCTGGGGCTAGAAGAAATAAGATATTGTTTCAGAGTCACAATAGAAGGTCTCTGTTGAGCTGGTAGTTTTAATATAAGATTTTGTCATCTTATTTTCTAGTACAGCCAGAAGCTGCTATGGCATACTATGAACTTTGTAGTCATCATTTCTACATGAAGATCAAGGGCAAGAGTAATTTCATCTCCAGAAGCTTGATTTCAAATAACATCTGCTACTGATAATTTAGTAATGATATAAGTTTATGTCATGCATATTTAGTATCCCTTTTCTCACTGACAAGATCACAAGGTTTTAGTTCAGATAGGTGTGTAACCCAATTCCAAAAACTCAACCTAAAAGTCCATTTCTTGAGACTGTTTCTAGTTAACAGAATTATGTTAGTTAAGTTCATGTCAGGAAAATAGAATATATACTAGATAATTCAATGTAGTGACTGTAGTACAGGAAGATAATTATTGAGTTACTCAAAGAGCTGAGAAAAGAGGAATATGAGACAACCAGAAATCAACTGAAGGAGAAACTGGGAAAAATGATGATACTAACTGAGTCTAGGTAGCAGCTAAATCCATGGTGCTAGAGACAGTTCTCAGGCCTAGCTGTAGGGATTGCTACATGGAGGGAGGAGGAGCTGAAAGGCAAAAACTGAAATCTGAGCCTGTGCTGGGGGTATCACTGTGTGAGAGTAGGTAGATAGCTGGACATAAGCAATGAGAGGACAGGGACTTTTGTGGAATGCTTGCTTCATTCTGCACAAATTCTGCACAAACTGCTCCCCAAGGATGGGAAATAAGGGTATAGATAATAGACTGGCAAAAACTGGCTGGTTCCAACATGGAGGAGAATTTGACCCTGACTTCACCTCTAAATACATTATACACTCATTAACATAGAAAAAATCATGCTTCCCTGAGCCAGGATAGATCTGAGCAGAACAAAAAGCCTCCCCTGATTGACATGAGGGTAGAGCAAATCTGAAGTCCAGGAAGACTCCACCTGTTTCCCTTGAAACCTAATTCCACTTGAATATTAATCTCCATTTATATAAAAAAGGATCCCTATTGTTCCCTCAGTGTGACCCTCTCTGAGTCTGTTGCACACCAACTCATGGGCATGTATCTCTCCTTTCTTTCAACTCTAAATCTCCAAATAAACTCTTAAAGCTTAACAGATTTTCTGCTTCTATTCATGAATTATTTCTCCCGTGAACAAATGCTGAGACCAAAGACCCATCTCTGGTCACAACTAGAGGGGGAAAGGAGTCGCCTTAGCCTTTCTTCTCTTCCTGCTCTCTAGCCTCCCAGAAGAGCACCCCATTAACTGAAAATAACTGAAACCAGTGGGTAAAGGACCAAGAGTAATAACATTTCCATATGTCAGACCCCTCAGGACTAAGGATTGATCTGAAAGCAAATAAGTAAATGACTAGCATAATATTTTCATGCATTCATGTCCAAAATAGGTCATATGTTTTAAATACAAAACAAATTTTAATTCGTGGAAATTATGCTTAAGCTGTGTACCTAATGTGGGTAAAACTGCAACATTTCCAGAATCTTTCACCTGGCCTTAGTTCATCTCCATATCAATAGGTGTTTCCAAGGGGTAGAGAGAAGTAGTCCATCTCCATATCAATAGGTAATTACAAGGGGGAGTGAGGGCATAGCTGGACTGGAGAGGTTGGGTGGGACCCATTTTTGCAGCTGGATCATGAGAGACATGAGCGAGCAGAAGTGGACAACTGCGTGTAGTCAGTAAATGGATTTCTCCTACTTTAATTCTCCCTTTGACTGATTTTGTTTTCAAAGGCATTTTGCCTCAGGCTGGGAAGATGTATTTCCTTCAGAGTTACATCTGGCAGTAGTCAGCAGGACCTCTGAACCCAAAGTCTGTCTTCATGTGTGTGACCCTTGGGTAGGCTGGGCTGCCCCTAGAGATGGTGGGGAGATACCTGGAGCCCCAACTGTGGATGGTGGGGAGGCCCCAGTGGATGCAGGGATGGAGGGTGCAGCTTCACCTGGGAGCCCACTACATATAGGGCTTTCAACTGGGGAGTCCCTAGTGGGGAATTGGTCTAGGGTAAAGCACTTCCTAGAAGGGTGGGACCTTCCCCAGAATGGGGGAAGAGTGGAGACATTGGAAGCTGCAGAATTAGCCCTCCATGAGATAGAAGACTGCTTAGAGGCACTGAGAGGCCGTGTAGCAGCCTGGATTATGGGATGTCTGTTCCTTGAGATAGCAAAAGGGTTATCAAGAAGAGAGACACACTTTGGCATCTCTTGGAGGAGCTTGGCAATGACCCATGGGAAGCTCTTAAGAAAGAGACAGTTATTGAGAAGTCGGGTTGTATTCCTGAAAGAATTCTTAGCTGGAGGAGAAGCCATGTTTCAGAGGGCTGCTGGGATGGGGAAGAAAGTGCGTTCAGTCCTTGGAGATGGTAAAGGAGAGGATAGAGGGGTGGGGCCGAGGGCTGATCTGTTGCCCAGGCCATTGCCTGAGGTACCCACCTCTCCCATATTAAAGGCCTGCCCAGTTGTAATTAAGAAAGTAAAAATGCAACAACCACAGGTTCCTCAGGGGGAACCCTCACCAGGTTGTGGAGTACTCCATGCTCCACCCCTATAACGTAGATGAGCTGGTAGACATAAGCATCCAGTTTTGGCAGAAGCTGACAGACCTCAGCTTACAAGGCTTTTGCATCTCTGGAGTATGGAGGTGGGAAACATTGTTCTGTTGGGTTCTAAAATGGGTATATTGGCTTCCCTGATGACTCAACCTTCCCTCTGGCAGCAGTTGCAAAGTGCCCATCACACCTCAGGGAATCAGGTGCTTCTGGATTGGCTGAGAGCAGCCATCAGGGCAGCTTGGCCTAATCAGGGTGATTTACTATACTTACCCACTAGCTGTAAAATGTATGCAGAGCTAAAGCAGGTGTTATAGGAGTTGGGCATGAAAAGTATCATCTATAATATGGACCTCCCGGGGCCTGATGAGGAGTTCTTCACCATAGGAATGAGAAATCTGGTGCTCCATACAGCTCCCCCATCTCTCTTTGGATCCCTAGGCACTATTCTTGCCCCTAACACAGGGCAACCCATAAGTGAGGCTACTCGTACTTTAAAAGATCTGGGGGAGGTTGAAACAATAAGAACATGGAAGGAAGTACAGGCTAAGACTGAAAGGAGAGGTACAGAGGGCCCCATGAAGGTCTCAAGGACCCAGATGTGGGATGATTTGATAAAGTCCAGCGTAGTGAAAGAAAAACTTGATGGGCAGCCCAATAAGATCTTGTTAGAACTGTGGCACCAATTAAAGTCAGAGCAGCAGTTCCAGCCACTGAGGTCCAGGACACAGAAGCAGAGGCAAAGCCCCATGTTCAGCCCATGTCCCTGTAAGACTCCCTGGGGGACAGTACTCAGGCTCTGCCTATGTCTACACCCCCACAGGAGGATGACTGGGCATCAAAGATTGACTGAGGTGGGTGTCAAGGCCCCCACTATGGAGGATGTGGTGGGGACCAGAGGCCACATGTAGAATTAGAAATGCATCAGTCCCATGAATATACAACATATCCTGCAGCTGGTAGACCCCAGAATTGAATGTTCTTTGATTTATGGCAACCCTAAGCATTTTTCTGGGGCCCCTGCTGTGATAGATGGCTATGGGGGTAATTCAAATAGAGTGAAGAAAGCCCATATCCCATTATGAAGAGGGCTTCTATCCCCAAAGGAGTATACTGTGTACATTTCATCCCATCCCTAAATATATTTTGGGGGTAGATATCCTGCAGGGCCTGTGGTTACAGACAACTTCAGGTGAGTTCAAACTGAGGGTATGTGTGGTAAAGGCAGTTTTGAGGTAGTGTGCTCAGCACCCACCTGTACCTCTGTCTATACCTCAGTGGGTGACAAATACTAAGCAGTATAAATTGCCTGGGGGAGACAAGGAAATTGAAGAAACTTTGCAGGAGTTGTAGAAGGTGGGCATCATAAAGCCCACCCACAGTCCTTTTATTTCCCTGGTGTGGCCAGTGAAAAAGCCAAATGGCTCCTGGCATGTGACTGTTGACTACAGGGAATTGAATAAAGTCACACTCCCTTGCATGATGCTGTTTCTTCTATAGCAGCCCTTATGGACACTCTCAGTCGTGAACTAGGGATGTATCATTATGTTTTGGACCTTGCTAATGTTTAATTCTCTATTGACATAGCACAGGAAAGTCAGGAACAGTTTGTATTCACACTGAAAGGCTGGCAGTGGACATTCACTGTCCTCCCACAGGGATACCTCCACAATCCCACCATTTGTCATGGACTTGTAGCCCAGGAGTTGGCCACATGGAAGAAATAATAAATGGTGTGGCCGTATCACTACACTGATGATATTATGCTCATCCCTGATTCTCTTGCAGATTTAGAAGGGGCAGTTCCTAGACTGCTGCAACATCTATAAGAGAAAGGATGGGCTGTGAACAGCACCAAGGTTCAGGGACCTGGTTTGTCTGTAAAGTTCTTGGTGTTGTATGGTTGGGGTAAGACTAAAATTGTCCCAGAGGCAATCATAGACAAGGTCTGGGCTTTCTCTACCCCTACCACTGTTGCAGTATTACAAGAGTTTTTGGGTTTTTGGGATACCAAAGAGTGTATCCTGCACTTGGCACAAATTCTGAAGCCTTTATACTGGTTGGTGCAAAAGGGCATCAGGTGGAACTGGGATGAGACATGTGCAGCTTCCTTTACTGATGCTAAGTGTAAGTCCCTCTTAGAGCACACAAGTCACTCCCTCTGCACTCGGCTGACTTCTTCAAAGGTCAAAGGCAAGCCCCGTTGATGGGCTACAGCCCACATTGTCTTTTGCCCTGCTTGCAACAAACACTGATATAACCAATGGGCTACATCAGAGGCAGGCTTTCCGTCTATCCCCAAGCAGTCTAGGCAGTATAGGGCTTGAGTGTAGTAGCCTCATCAAGGCCCTGTGAGCTAGATGTTCATGCAACTGAAGATGGTTATAGATGGAGTCTTTGGCAGTGGCTTGAACAGACATACCAACCCATTGGATTCTGTTCACAGCTTTGGAAAGGAGCAGAGGTCTGATACACCTTGACAGAGAAGCAACTGTCTGCTATGTACCATGTCTTGCTAGCTACAGAACCCATCACCAAAACAGCTCCAACCAAAGAAATCACCACTTCTCTCATCACAGGGTGGGTGCGAGACTAGAACCAAAGGCCATGGAATAGCGTGGCACAGACACTTCACTAGAAAAATAGGGTACATATTTAGAGCATTATAGTGCCCTCTCTACTAGCCTATTAAGTGGAGAACTCTAATGCTTATTGGGGTCAGTGACATATACTAATGGAAAGCAGGAAGAACTTGCTTTTGAGCCATTGGTAGCCGAGAATCGTTATCAGGAGGGACAAGCCCCTATACCTGAAGATGTTTGGTATACAGACAGCTCCAGTCATGGGCAGCCCCTGAAGTGGAGGGCTTTGGCTTTCCACCCTAAGACTGAGACAATATGGATGGCAGAAGGAGAAGGGAAAAGCAGTCAATGAGATGAGTTGCGGGCAGTATGGCTCATGATCACCCAGGATCCTTCCCCCATAGTTGTCTGTACTGACAGCTGTGCCATCTTCTGGGGCTTGACCCTGTGGCTACTGACATGGTACCATGCCAAATGGGTGGTTGGTTACTGGCCCCACTGAGGCAAGAGCTGTAGCAAGACCTATGGGCCTCTGGTCAGACTAAGGCTGTTACTGTGTATCATATGACTGGCCATTTGCCTTTGGCATCCCCAGAGAATGATGGAGCAGAGACTTTGGTCCAGGTGCGTTGGCTAGATGGAAAGCCTGCCTCTGATGTAGCCCATTGGTTATATCAGTGTTTGTTACAAGCAGGGCAAAAGACAATGTGGGCTGTAGCCCGTCAACGGGGCTTGCCTTTGACCTTTTAAGAAGTCAGCCAAGTGCAGAGAGAGTGACTTGTGTGCTCTAAGAGGGACTTACACTGAGTCCCGCAGCAACAGGTGACAATAGTAAAGGGGCCAATACCTCTTGTCAGGTGGCAGATAGAATATATTGGGCCTCTGCCCATATCAAAAGGATATCAGTATGCCATGCCTTATGAGGACACAGTTACTGGACTGTTGGTTGCTTTTCCTGCACATCATAAAGATTGGCAAACTACCAAAAGTAGACTAGAATGTCTCTTTGCAGCCTATGGCAGACTGCAGGTGATTGAGATCTATCAAGGCACACAGTTTACTGGACATGTGTTACAAGCATGGGTGTAGCAATTAGGAATAAAGTAGAAGTTTCATGTACCATATAACCCTACCAGGGCAGGCAATGTAGAAAGGTACAGTGGTTTGTTGAAATCTGGCCTGAAGTCAGAGACAAATAGTCTATGTGGCTGGTCAGTTCGCTTATGGACAGTGCTATGGAATTTGAGTGAGAAATTCCATAAAGGAGCCTCAAGCCCTGTGGACATGCTAACACACATTACTGCCTCTCCTATATATTCCTTTGGTATGTGCAAACCAAAGAGGAGTTACTAAATCCAGGATATGGCCAGCAGAGAAACATCCTGCTGCCAGCCACTACTGCATTAAACCCTGGAAACTCCATTGAATGGATGTGGCTCTGTACATTTTGACACATGGACCAGCGATGAATGGCCCTTCTGGCAATTTTGGGAAAAGACCTGGAAGCTGGCCTCCTGTATGTTGCTGTAGTAACAGCAGAGTGACCCCTAAAGATCATGGTAGTGTAGCTAAAACATCCAGGAGGTACAAGCATCTTATGGGGAAGTTTTGTTTTATCTGTATGGTCAGTGCATGTACCTCCCGTAGCCATATATATTGACCCATCTGTACTCCCACAGGGAGGGGGGTGAAAGTGTGGTATACTAGATCAAGATGAGGTCCCATTCCTGCCACTGTCCTATCACAGGACCACTCTCACATGCATCCTACCTGATAGACAAGATTTGCCTATGCTGGTGTCATTAAAAGATGTATCTTACTGCCATTAAGATTATTTTCTTCTACAGTCCCTGTGGCCTGAGATGCCCCCTGGCTGCAGCTGCCTCATGATGATTGTTCTGAACTCACTACCCATAGTTCATTACCATTATCAATCAGTAATTACAAGGGAAGTCAAGGGCATATCTGTAATGGAGAGGTGGGGTGTGTTTCCTTTTTTTGCAGCTGGATCTTGAGAATCACAGGCAACCAGAAGTGAATGACTACTTGTTAGCAATAAACAGGTTTCTCATACTTCATTTCTCCCTTTGAATGATTTCAGTTTCAAAAGTGTCTTGCCCTGGGCTGGGAAGGTGTATTCCTCCCTGGGTCACACTTAATATGGTAAAATACAAGGAAGACATTCTTTTTCTCAGATTACTGAAAGGCTAAATAAAGATACCCTTTCCAGCATAATAAAGAACACACATTCTACTTTTAATTTTCTATTGCTACTGTAACACATTAACACAAAAAGCACCGACTAAGTGCATTTAACCCAATGGGAAGCTATTTTTTTTTTTACCCTTATCTGTGTATTAGTTTATGATTGCCATATGACAGGGATCACACATTTAGCAGCTTAAAACCAAATCTATTTATTTTCTCACAGTTCTGCAGGTCAAAAGTCTGAGGCCCTCAACTGGCCTTCAGGCCTGGGTGTCTCCCACTTTGGACTCTTACGTGGAGGCTCCAGAGCATGATCCACTGCCGAAATCACTCCTTGTTGGCTGAATTCATTTCCTTCTGGTTGCAGGAGATGTCTGTTCTTTTTCTGGCATTCAGTCAGAGACTGCCTCCTTTCCAGTAAACATGGCTCTTGCCAAATTCAAGCTTTCATGGGGCACATCAAGCCCTTGTACTTTAAATCTCTTCAACTTCTGCTACCAGAGAAAAGTTTCTTGCTTTTAAGGAATCATGTGATGAGATCAGACCCACCTGGTTGATATCCCTGTTTTAGTGTCAATTGTGTCATGTAATACCATATCATTAAAAGGGATATATACCTCCATATTCACAGTTCCAGGGATTAGGGTCGGACATCAAAGGCCATATCAGAAATTCCATATGCCGTGTTATGTAAGGGATGAGGTATGTCATTCTATATCAACATCTGCTTTGTGCTTCAGGAGTAACAGCACTGATTACCTTTGACATTTAATAATAATGAAATAATTATTTAAAAATAATATAGGAATTCTATTTTATGATAGTATTTTAAATTAATTCTTGAAATAGAGAAACAATGACATTTGTGGAAAAATGAGAGAATTTCTATGAGTTGATAGTAAACAAAATATGTTCTCTTTCTGAATTAAGACTTTTTTAAAGAAAAATAGCTCTGAAAAAGAGGAAACAGAATTATAAAAATACGTAAGTCTCAAGGTTCTAATAGACTCTCTTAGGTTTGTGACTTTCTGATGGTTTCTTTTTTACTAAGGAAGAGGCTATTTGAGTGTCATGTAACTTTCCAACATTAATTATCTCAGAGCATAAATTGTTGCCTCTGATTATTGGCTGTGCAGCATGGAGAGCTGCACACTCAGATATTAAGATAGCAAGTTGAGAATTTATCTGTAAATTCAGAGCCTTTCTTACTGTGAAAATATAATGGACTATTAAAAAATATTTGGAATTATTATGATTTGCCTGCGATATTTTCCCCACTAATTTTTAAATTATCACTTAATTTTGATATTTCTTTCTTTTGAAATTTTCTGTTAAGGTACTATAAAGTCTTAAGGAATGATCAGTCCAGTTTAGCTTTGTACTATTTCAAGCAATGACATTATTATATGATAATAAAATAGTGAACTTCTTAAATTAGACATGTGCATTAAAACAAACTCTTACTCATTGGAAACCTATGTGATTGTCATTAGCCACTTTAGTATCACAGCAGGTTACACAAATTATTATTGCATTTAATTAGCATTCTGACAAGTTGAAGAATTCTTTACCTGCATTCAGATTACACACAGAAAATGATTTGAAAGCATTTCCTGCCTTGAAAACATCAAAGCAAATCAAAGAAATCAGCTTCAATTTTATCCTTATTATCAAATCCCTGGGGATCATTCAACCAAATGACAGAGGAAGAAAGGCCAATTAAAAATGTTGTTTTAAGGTAACATTTGATTTTCCACATAATGACACTATTATAAGCAGAATGATATAATTCAATAGAACTATTTCACAGTGATACATACTAATGGTACTTGTTCACCTCCTTTCCTAATAAAATGGCATAAAATATATCATCATTCATTATTTAGAGCACCATTGAATTCCTATTTAATTCTATCCCTGATGTAATGCATATTAAGTAATTATTTTGAATTATTGAGTACCATATTGAAATTTCCAGCAAAAATGACAGTTTTGGTGGAAGAGAATATATAAATCTATATTTTGAAAAAGTTTCTGTGTTGTAATGCAATGCTCTAGATCAAGATTGGCTTATAAAAAATAGAAAGAATATAAAAGTACATTTCATGTAACAATAAGTAAAATTAATTCATAATTTGAAATATTTTCTAATGATATTTAGTAGGACTTTCTCACACTTAGCTATTTTCTTGGTGCTCAATCTCTACTGGGATGAAATGTGTAAAACTTACATGACAATATATTCATTAAAACGTAAATTTCTCATTTTTGCTACATTGGAAGAAAATTCAGATATACCTATACAGTAGTATAATTTTATTTCCCATAAAAATATTGATTTCCAATATGCTAGTTTCCCAGAAACACTATAGCAAAAATAATTAACAAGACCATAAAAATGGAAACTGTTACCTAGGCTTAGATAGCTCAAAGATTCAGTATAGTTGATTTTAAGTTACACTCTCACAGTAAAAACATTCTTTATTATTGGAAAGATGTATAACATTTTTCTATCCCTTACTTCAAGTTATGTGTATGAATATCACTGGTAACATCCCATATTATGGGGAGAAAAGTAATTGTTATTAAGAAATCCAGTGCATTGAATTCCATATTAGAAAATCTCCTCCCTTAGTTTGTCACAACTTTTATTACATCTTAGATTACAGAATGCCAAATAAAGGGTTTTTTTTTTTGAAAACTACATGTAATAAAGAGATACAATATATGAGGTCCTTAAGGATCATTCCAAGTCTATGGAACATTTAACTCTAAAGTTACCTACTAACCATAAAGATATTTTAGAAATTATTACCTAGTGAAATCACATAGTATTTGTCATTCTCCATCTGACTTATTTCACTTAGCATAATACCCTCAAGGTCTATCCATGTTGTCATAAGTGGCAAAATTTCATTCTTCTTTATGGCTGACTAGTATTCCACTGTATAGTTGTACCACAGTCTTCTTATCCAATAATCCATTGATGGATATCCATATATTAGCTTCTATAAATAGTGTTTCAGTGAACATGGTGGTGCACATATCTTTCTGAATTAGTGTTTTTGTATTTGCATAAATTTACAGAAGTGGATTACTAGATCTATTTTTAATTTTTTTGAGAATCCTCCATAGTGTTTTCCATAAAGTCTGTACCAGTTTACAGTCCCACCAACAGTGCACGAATCTTCACTTCTGTGTCTTCTCCAACACTTGCTATTTCTTGTATTTTTTATAATAGCATTCTAACAAGTATGAGGTGATATCTTATTGTGATTTTGACTTGTATTTCCCTCATGAATTATTATGTAGAACATCTTATGTGCTTGTTGGCTATCTGTGTATCTTTTTTAGAAAAATGTCTATTCAGATTGTCTGCCCATTTTTTAAAAAATATTGACATCAGTTTAATACATTTTGTCAAATCATATAATATATATGTCTCCATCCCATGTAAAACAATTTAAAAATACAATATTGTTTCAACCAAACCACAAACAGATGTATTTTGATGGTGGTCCCAGAGTTCACCAGGTCCTCCAAGACTGACTGAGGATACTTAAGTCCACAAGTGGTCAGGTGGTAAAGTTGAAGGCTAGTTCACTTATAATAAAACACATACTGGTCAGGATAAAGGCACTGGCTGGGCAATGTATACTATTTGTCCACTGTAGCAAAGTTTATATGGGTGGGCAAATGATTGTTAGTAGGTTGTTTGGTAGCGTGGAGTTGGATGATCTCAATGGCAGATTTCAGCACCTAGGAAAGCTACTCTCCAGCTCACATCAGCTAGGCTGGTTGGCATCTTTCTCCCTAGGTAGCACTGGAAGAAGATTATCATGTCTCTATATTCCATAATGCCTCGTTATAGGGCATGCATTGTCTACCCAGTCATCTCTTAAACTCCCTTTCTTTTGAGAACAGCTATGCATCCAGTTCAAAATACTAACCTCCAAGGCTCCCTTACCATAAATTTAGTGAGATGAAGTTGAAGTCCACTGGGTGGGGTCTTTAGAAAGATTATTGATACAGTTGGTAAAGATGATTCTTAAAAAGACTAAAATATTTTTAAAAATAGTCTATCATTTTAATATAATTTAAAATAATAGTTTCAAAAGTACTTGATTTTTGCTTTACCCTTACACATTTCCTTGGCCAGGGTGTAGCAGAGCCATCTTATGAACTTGAGGATAGTGGTCTCATGCTAAGGATGGTGGTCCAGGAATTTAGAAGGAGTCTGGGTCTATACTTACACCTTTGAGTATCTGTACCAGCCTGGAATTCCTCTTCTGGACTTCCTGTCACTTAAGAAAAATTAGTCAGGTTCCTGTAACTTACAGCTGAATGCAATGATAATTATTTCTGTCTTAAAATGATAATCCTAATTATTTCTCCTAAATACACAAATACTGCAGTTTACATTCTTTTTGGTCAGTCACAGCATTTGGGGCAAGCTCTGAGTTGCTCGGTCCTCCCATAGACTTGCTTGCGGTGACTTTCATGGAATTAGGATGGTTCCTAAGACACTTATTTTTTTTTTGAGAGGGCATCTCTCATATTTATTGATCAAATGGTTGTTAACAACAATAAAATTCTGTATAGGGGACTCAATGCACAATCAATAATCAACCCCAAGCCTAATTCTCAACAGTCTCCAATCTTCTGAAGCATAATGAACAAGTTCTTACATGGTGAACAAGTTCTTACATAGTGAATAAGTTCTTACATGGTGAACAGTGAGTGCAAGGGTAGTCATATCACGCATCATGAACTATAAACAATCAAGTCAGATATGATTATTCATTTGATATTTATACTTGATTTATATGTGAATCCCACATTTCTCCCTTATTATTATTATTACTATTATTTTTTAATAAAATGCTGAAGTGGTAGGTAGATTCAAGGTAAAGGTAGAAAACATAATTTAGTGCTGTAAGAGGGCAAATATAGATGATCAGGTGTGTGCCTATAGACTAAGTATTAATCCAAGCTAGACAAGGGTAACAAAACATCCACGGATGCAGAAGATTTCTGTCAAAACAGGGTGGGAGAGGTTCTAAGCCTCACCTCTGTTGATCCCCAATTTCTCACCTGATGGCCCCCCTGCGACTGTGCCTGTCTTAGGTTGTTCCTCCCTTGAGGAATCTTACCCGTCTCTGGCTAACCAGTCATCTTCTGGGGCCATACAGGGAAATGTAAAGTTGGTAAGTGAGAGAGAAGCAATATTCTTTGAAAAGGTTAGCTTTTTACTTCTTTGCAGAAATATTTCCTGTGGCTTCTATGCCTAGCATTTGTCTTGAGGTATCTTTACCACTTGGAAGAATTATGATACTTGGTAATTTTCAATATGAGGCACAAATTCTATTAAAGGGTTGTAATTAGGAAGGAAGAAGAAAAGCTATAGAAATAGCAGATGGAAGAAAACATGGGAAGATTATTTCTTTGACATATCTTCTTGTAGAGTAACATAGCATGTATAGGTTTTAACAAACTACTAATTAAATTGCGTACACACATTAACATAATAGGAATACAGCTACATAACAAAAGCAGACCTATAATTACCAGCCATATCCAATGAAACCAAGAAAACCAGTTAGGTACCCTAGGCATTTGTGAAAACTTATCAATGATATGATGGATATTGTCTAACTGAATTTGAATAGTTTGAGAAAAATCAGACAAATTAAAACAGAACATTCCAGGGAACTGATCACATCCCATATGTTCTTTTAACAGTAGATAGTCTATAGTCACACGATTTTGGAGCACTGCAACTTGCACTTCTCCCAATTCTTGGTTGAGTTCTGACAGTATAGATCCAGTCAAATTTGTTGTTTTACTGTCTGCACAGGTCAGCTTAGATATCTCCTTCCTCATTCCAATGGCAAGTCCAGGAACCGGTGGGATGAATGCAGCTACAACTGCAACAGCACCAGGATCTTTGTTAAAGTTTTTTGATGATCATCTTCTGCAATGACTCTCCCAGAGGATGTTGATGTTGGAAATTCTTCATATCATATCCTAATTCATTTTCTGGGTAGTCAAATTAGGCTTTGATCCTTGGTATAAACACAAACAAACCCTTTGCACACACTTTGATATGACGTTTATACCATTGTGAGGAACCTATTGGAGATAATCATACAGGAACTGCTTTTTTTTTCTTTTTTTTTTAGAGAAAGGAATAAATATTACCAGAAAAATGTACTTCCATAGCTGATCATCTGAAACCCTTTAAAAGATCAAAATTAAGGATATGTAAAGCATGCATTGTTGATTTGCAGTTAGTTTTATCCTATCAGGGAGTAATCCCCCTTTTCTTTTTTTTTTGTTATCATTAATCTACAATTACATGAAGAACATTATGTTTACTAGGCTCTCCCCTACACCAAGTCCCCCCCACAAACCCCATTACAGTCATTGTCCATCAGCATAGCAAAATGTTGTAGAATCATAACTTGTCTTCTCCGTGTTGCACATCCCTCCCTTTTCTCCCACCCCCCACATTATGCATGCTAATCATAATACCCCCTTTCCTCTTCCTCCCCCATATCCCTCTGTACCCACCCATCCTCCCCAGTCCCTTTCCCTTTGGGACTTGTTAGTCCATTATTGGGTTGTGTGATTCTGCTGCTGTTTTGTTCCTACAGTTTTCCCTTTGTTCTTATACTCCACAGATGAGTGAAATCATTTGGTATTTGTCTTTCTCCACTTGGCTTATTTCACTGAGCACAATACCCTCTAGTTCCCTCCATGTTGTTGTAAATGGTAGGATTTGTTTTCTTCTTATGGCTGAATAATATTCCATTGTGTATAAGTACCAAATCTTCTTTATCCAGTCATCTACTGATGGACACTTAGGTTGCTTCCAATTCTTGGCTATTGTAAATAGTGTGGTGATAAACATAGGGATGCATCTGTCCTTTTCAAACTGGAGTGCTGCATTGTTAGGGTAAATTATGATGGGGAAATTCCTGGGTCAAATGGCATTACTATTTTGAGCATTTTGAGTAACCTCCATACTGCTTTCCACAATGGTTGATCTAATTTACATTCCAACCAACAGTGTAGGAGGGTTCCCCTTTCTCCACAACCTCGCCAAAATTTGTTGTTGTTTGTCTTTTGGATGGTAGCCATCCATACTGGTGTGAGGTGATATCTCATTGTGGTTTTAATTTGCATTTCTCTGATAACTAGCGATGTGGAGCATCTTTTCATGTGTCTGTTGGCCACCTGAATTTCTTTTTTGGAGAACTGTCTGTTCAGTTCCTCTGCCCATTTTTTAATTGGATTATTTGTTTTTTGTTCCTTGAGGTGTGTGAGCTCTTTATACATTTTGGATGTCAAGGCTTTATAGGATCTATCACTTACAAATATATTCTCCCATACTGTAGGGTACCTTGATGTTCTGTTGATGGTGTCTTTTGCTGTAGAGAAGCTTTTCAGCTTAATATAGTCCCACTTGTTCATTTTTGCTTTTGTTTTCCTTGCCCGGGGAGATATGTTAAAGAAGAGGTCACTCATGTTTATGTCTAAGAGATTTTTGACTATGTTTTTTTCTAAGAGTTTTATGACTTACATTCAGGTCTTTGATCCATTTTGAATTTAATTTTTTGTGTGAGGTTAGACAGTGATCCAATTTCATTCTCTTACATGTAGCTGTCCAGTTCTGCCAGCACCATCTGTTGAAGAGACTGTCATTTACCCATTGTATGTCCATGGCTTCTTTATCAAATATTAATTGATCATATATGTTTGGATTAATGTCTGGAGTCTCTGATCTGTTCCACTGGTCTGTGGCTCTGTTCTTGTGCCAGTACCAAAATGTCTTGATTACTATGGCTTTGTAGTAGAGATTGAAGTTGGGGAGTGAGATCCCCCCCCACTTTATTCTACTTTATCAGAATTGCTTTGGCTATTCAGGGACTTTGGTGTTCCCTTATAAATTTTTGAACTATTTGTTCCAGTTTGTTGAAGAATGTTGCTGGTAATTTGATAGGGATTGCATCAAATTTGTATATTGCTTTGGGCAGGATGGCCATTTTGATGATATTAATTCTTCCTAGCCACGAGCATGGGATGAGTTTCCATTTGTTAGTGTCCCCTTTAATTTCTCTTAAGAGTGTCTTGTAGTTTTCAGGGTATAGGTCTTTCACTTCTTTGGTTAGGTTTATTCCTAGGTATTTTATTCTTTTTGATGCAATTGTGAATGGAGTTGTTTTCCTGATTTCTCTTTCTATTGGTTCATTGCTAGTGTATATGAAAGGTACAGATTTATGTGTGTTAATTTTGTATCCTGCAACTTTGCTGTATTCCGATATCAGTTCTAGTAGTTTTGGAGTGGAATCTTTAGGGTTTTTTATGTACAATGGCATGTCATCTGCAAATAGTGAAAGTTTAACTTCTTTCTTATCAATTTGGATTCCTTGTATTTCTTTGTTTTGTCTAATTGCTGTGGCTAGGACCTCCAGTACTATATTAAATAACAGTGGGGAGAGTGGGCATCCCTGTCTTGTTCCCGATCTCAGAGGAAAAGCTTTCAGCTTCTTGCTGTTCAGTATGATGTTGGCTGTGGGTTTATCATATATGGTCTTTATTATGTTGAGGTACTTGCCCTCTATACCCATTTTGCTGAGAGTTTTTATCATGAATGGATGATGAATTTTGTCAAATGCTTTTTTAGCATATATGGAGATGATCATGTGGTTTTTGTCCTTCCTTTTCTTGATGTGTTGGATGATGTTGATGGATTTTCGAATGTTGTACCATCCTTGCATCTCCCTGGGATGAATCTCACTTGGTCATGGTGTATGATCCTTTGGATATATTTTTGAATTCAGTTTGCTAATCTTTTATTGAGTATTTTTGCATCTACATTCATCAGGGATATTGGTCTGTAGTGTACTTTTTTGGTGGGGTTTTTGCCTGTTTTTGTTATTAGGGTGATGTTGGCTCCATAGAATGAGGTTGGGAGTATTCCCTCCTCTTCTATTCTATTTTTTGGAAAACTTTAAGGAGAATGGGTATTACGTCTTCTCTGTATGTCTGATAAAATTCCGAGGTAAATCTGTCTGACCTGCGGATTTTGTTCTTGGGTAGTTTTTTGAATACCATTTCAATTTCTTTGCTCATAATTGGTTTGTTTAACTTTTGTGTTTCTTCCTTGGTCATTCTTGGAAGGTTGTATTTTTCTAGGAAGTTGTCCATTTCTTCTAGGTTTTCCTGCTTGTTAGCATATAGGTTTTCATATTAGTCTGTAAAAATTCTTTGTGTTTCTGTGGAGTCTGTCATGATTTTTCCATTCTCATTTCTGATTCTGTTGATGTGTGTTGATTCTCTTTTTTTCTTAATAAGTTTGTCTACCGGCTTATTTATTTTGTTTGTTTTCTCAAAGAACCAGTTCTTGGTTTCATTGATATTTTCTATAGTTTTATTCTTCTCAATTTTTTTATTTCTTCTCTTATCTTTATTATGTCCCTCCTTCTGCTGACTTTAGGCCTCATTTGTTCTTCTTTTTCCAGTTTCGATAATTGTGATGTTAGACTATTCATTTGGGATTGTTCTTCTTTCTTCAAGTGTGCCTGAATCACTATATACTTTCCTCTTAAGACTGCTTTTGCTGCATCCCACAGAAGTTTGGGCTTTGTGTTGTTGCTGTCATTTGTTTCCATATATTCCTTGATCTCTTTTTTAATTTGTTCATTGATCCATTTATTATTTAGGAGCATGTTGTTAAGCCTCCATGTGTTTGTGAGCCTCTTTGCTTTATTTGTACAGTTTATTTCTAGTTTTATACCTTTGTGGTATGAAAAATTGGTTGGTAAAATTTCAATCTTTTGGAAATTACTGAGGCTCCTCTTGTGAGCTAGTATGTGATCTATTTTGGAGAATGTTCCATGTGCACTTGAGAAGAATGTAAATCCTGTTGCTTTTGGATGTATAGTTCTATAGATGTCTATTAGGTCCATCTGTTCTAGTGTGTTGTTCAGTGCCTCCGTTTCCTTACTTATTTTCTGTCCAGTGGATCTATCCTTTGGGGTGAGTAGCATGTTGAAGTCTCCTAAAATTATGCATTGCATTCTATTTCCCCCTTTAGTTCTGTTAGTATTTGTTTCACATATGCTGGTGTTCCTGTGTTTGTTGCATAAATATTTAGAATGGTTATATCCTGTTGTTGGACTGAGCCCTTTATCATTATGTAATGTCCTTATTTATCTCTTGTTACTTTCTTTGTTTTGAAGTCTATTTTTTTCTCATATTAGTACTGCAACCCCTGCTTTCTTCTCTCTGTTGTTTGCCTGAAATATATTTTTCCATCCCTTGACTTTTAGTCTGTGCATGTCTTTGGTTTTGAGATGAGTTTCTTGTAAGCATCATATAGCTGGGTCTTGCTTTTTTATCCATTCTATTACTCTGTGTCTTTTGATTGGTGCATTCAGTCCACTTATATTTTGGGGACTATTGAAAGATATGTACTTATTGTCATTGCAGACTTTAGATTTATGTTTACCAAAGGTACAAGTTTAGCTTCTGTAGTATCTTACTGCCTAACTTATCTTGCTTATTGAGCTGTTATATATACTATCTGAAGATTCTTTTCTTCTCTCCCTTCTTATTCCTCCTCCTCCATTCTTAATATGTTGGTTGTTTAATTCTGTACTCTTTCATGTTTCCTTTAGCTGCTTTTAGTGGGTAGTTGATTTCATTTTTTGCCTTTAGTTAGTGTTTGGTTGGTCTGCTTTCTTTGCTGTGATTTTATTTTCTCTGGTGACATTTATTTAGTCTAAAGTGTGCTCCCATCTAGAATAGTCCCTCTAGAATACCCTGTAGAGGTGGTTTGTGGGAGGCAAATTCCCTCAGCTTTTGCTTGTCTGGGAATTGTTTAATCCCTCCTTCATATTTAAATGATAATCGTGCTGGATACAGTATCCTTGGTTCAAGGCCCTTCTGTTTCATTGCATTAAATATATCATGCCATTCTCTTCTGGCCTGTAAGTTTTCTGTTGAGAAATCTGATGATAGCCTGATGGGTTTTCCTTTATAGGTGACCTTTTTCTCTCTAGCTGCCTTTAAAACTCCTTCCTTGTCCTTGATCTTTGCCATTTACTTATTATGTGTCTTGGTGCTGTCATCCTTTGGTCCTTTCTGTTGTGAGTTCTGTGTATTTCCATGGTCTGTTTGATTATTTCCTCCCCCAGTTTGGGGAAGTTTTCAGTAATTATTTCTTCAAAGATACTTTCTAACCCTTTTTCTCTTCTTCTTCTTCTGGTAACCCTATAATATGGATATTGTTCCTTTTGGATTGGTCACACAGTTCTCTTAATATTGTTTCATTCCTGGAGATCCTTTTATCTCTCTCTGTGTCAGCTTCTATGGGTTCCTGTTCTCTGGTTTCTATTCCATCAATGGCCTCTTGCCTCTTATCCATTCTGCTTATAATCCTTCCAGAGTTTGTTTCACTGCTGTAATTTCCTTCTGTACGTCTGTAATCTCCCTCTGAACATCTGTAATCTCCCTCCGGACTTCATCTCTTAGCTCTTGTATATTTCTCTGCTTCTCTGTTAACATGTTTATGATTTTTATTTTGAATTCTTTTTCAGGAAGACTTGTCAGGTCTGTCTCCTTCTCAGGTGTTGTCTCTGTAATCTTTGTGTGCCTCAAATTTTGGCTTTTCATGGTGATAGAGATAGTTTGCAGAGCTGGCACATGTGACAGCTAGAAGAACTTCCCTTCTTGCTGGTTTGTGGCGTTTCTATACTGGGAGAACAGAGACCTCTAGTGGCTTGTGCTGGGCAGCTGTGCACAGACAGGGCTTCTGATTCTTACCTGGCTGCTATGGAGTTTATCTCCGCTGTTGCTGTGGGCGTGGCCTGCCTCAGGCGGCTGCTCCAAAATGGTGGAGCCGCATTGGAGGGGGAACGTCCATTGGGCTCTTTATCTCTGTGAGGGGCCTCTGAGCTGCCCTGCTATCCATAGGTTTAGGGTGCCCGGAGTTCTCTGCTGCTAGACTAATTTTCTCAGGATGCTTCCGTCCAGTTTTGGGTTCCCTGTCCCTTTAAGACTTCCAAAAGCACTCGCTTTTCTTTTTCCCCAGGGTGCCATCTGCTGGGACCCGCTTACAGGTCTTACTGTCCTGTTTCCCTAGTTTCCAGCACTTCACGCATGCACTGTGTCTGTGCTCTGGTGCAGATGGCTATGGCTGGCTATTTGGCAGTCCTGTGCTCCCTCTCCCTCCGTGTTCCAACTGCTCTCCTCCTGCCTGGAGCTAGGGTGTGGGGCGCTCAGGTCCCACCGGGCTGGGGCTTGTATCTTACCCCCTTTGCAAGGCACTGAGTTCTCGCAGGTGTGAATGTGGTCTGGATGTTGTCCTGTGTCTTCTGGTCTCTCTTTTAGGAAGAATTGTCTTTGTTGTATTTTCAAAAATATATGTGGTTTTATGAGGAGATTTCTGCTACTCTCCTCATGCCGCCATCTTGGCTCCACCTCGTGTCTGCCCATTTTTTAATGATTTCTTTTTGTTGTTGAATTTGAGTTCTTTACATATTTTGGATATTAGCCCCTTACCAGATATATGATTTGAAAATATCTTCTCCCATTTAGTGTGTTACCTTTTTATTTTGATGATGATTTTCTTCACTGTGAAATTTTTTTAGATTGATATAGTCCCATTTGTTTATTTTTGCATTAGTTTCGCTTGTTTGTTAGAGTCTGATTCACAAACATATCATTAAGACTGTTGTCAAGGAGTTTGCCACATGTTTTCTTCTAGGAAGTTTGTGGTTTCAGGTCTTTAACCCACCTTGAGTTAATTATTTTGTGTGGTCTAATTGCTTTCTTTTGCATGTGACTGTTCAGTTTTTCTAGCACCATTTATTGAAGAGACTGTCCTTTTTCCATTCTATGTTCTTGGCTCTTTTGTCATAAATTAATTGAGTTGGTTTACTTCTGGGCTCTCACTTCTGTTCCATGTATATGTGTGCCTGTTTTTAATACTAATTTTATACTGTTTTGTTTACTATAGTTTTGTATTATGGTTTGAAATTAGGACAAATGATACGTCCAACTGCTTCTCTTTCTCAAGATTGCTTTGTTTGCTCAGGATCTAACATGCAGGTTTTAAAATTATTTGTTCTAGTTCTATAAAAAATGCCATTGGAATATCAATAACTGTATCAATTTAATTATTTGACCAGCCAATTAATCCTGAAGGGAAGAAGGCAAAACTTTGCCACCCCTACAAATCATATCCTGAACTCAAGATTTATTGATATAAGTATATATAAATATAAATGCAAATATGTAAATAAGAAGTACAACTTACTCAGAATACACCAATCTGAATAAATAATGCAGGAAAATATGATTTTATTATACTGTATGCTTTATTTTTAGCATATTTAAAAACTGTTCTATCATATTTAGAAAACATTTTATTATGTTTTATTTTAAGATGGAAAATTAAAGTAGCAAATATTTAATTTTTACTCTCTTATACAGACAATTGTAATGTACAATTTGCAGTGATGGTAGTAAAAATATTGTAACTGCAAATACTATGTATGGTTATATTACTGCTACCTATAGCCTATATGTTAACACAAATGAAATGTGTACCAAAGTAATGGAGATTGATTTTTGAGAAGTAGAAAAGTCTTGCTTAGTTTAAAAACAAATTATTTGCTACTCTGAACTGACTTTGCATATTATCAGCTTTTATTATTATTGCCATTTAGGCCTATGTACCACTCATTTCTAATTGCCAATAGCTTTTAATTGATCTAAGAAAAATGCAAAACTACTTTTGATTTTCCCTATGTATCTTTGTTTTGAAAACTATAAGGGACTCTTTAGAACATAAGACATGAGTCATTAAAGGGTTTATTTTGCATCTTAGGCATTCAAGAAATTTGCAATTCATTTAGAAATGTTGCAAAGCATGCTAGTATCTCATGGTTTATACTCCCCAAACTCACATTGTCAATGAATGACCTTTTGCTCACAACATTCTACCAGGGCATGAAGTAGGATATGAAGCAAATTTCCTGTGTGTATAACTTTAAATCACATTAGGGGTAAAGCCAATATTTATGTTTAAAATAAATTAGAAGCTTGTATATATGCTTTGTATATATAAAGAGGGAATGTTAACTTAGCACCTGTTCTGGTGTAATTTTCCCTGAATTTTCTCCATGTTGCTCTATGTCTGGAAAATAATGTGCAGATTTGCACAAAATAATTAACTTCTAAAATTCATACTAGTGTACTGCATCATGAGCTTCTAGAAGTCAGTCCCATTTGATATTTATTATCTCAGAAGGACCAAATAAGGTGTAAAGCACATAATGTATGTCCAGTAATTTTTTGTTGAAAGAATGAATACAGGGCAAAAGAAAACTTATTTTAGTTATATAATTATGGTTATTTAAAAATATATGTAAAAAAATCATGATCCTAAATTCAAATTATTCCACTTGAGTTTTGTCTTGGAAAATTCCTTACTAAGTAAAAACCAGAATCAGTTCTATTATTGGTTTCTTTTGTTAAATTTTATTTAGAATTGTAGAATATTTATTTTATAAGCCTTTCCATGTTTCTAATAGCTGTATCATTATTCCATGAGTATACAAATAGTCTCGCATTTCACTTGTGTTTGAGTAAGAAAATAGCCGCATTTGGGGAATGGTGCAAACTAAATTATATATTCATGTACAGAATATTAATAAAAAGAAATAGTTAAAAATCAGGTGTAGAAATTTAGGTTTGAATACCAATACACATAGAGTATCTGACTATCCTATCAGGACAAATGCAGTCTTTCCAATTCTCCTTTATAATTTCAATGGGAAAATAGGAAAATATGACCATTAGAACCATGAAAGAAAATTAAGATCAATGACCCGCCCCAGGTAAGAGGGGATTTCTATTTTCTGCAAGCTCTGTGGAGTTGGACTGAAAATATTGTTGGTGGCAAGATGCCTGTGGGTCTAGTGCTGGGGAGGTCTTCATTCATTCTTCTTTGCTGTAGCCTAAACTGGGGAAAAGAAACAGCATGAAACTAACAAGCTGTAGAGATATATTGAGTTGAGGAAAGATGGTCTTGCAAGAATGACATTTGCATAATGATGTATAATCCAATCAAGCCATCAACTCAGGCTTGTGCACAGACAAGATGAATCATAGGTATGGGCAGGAGGTTGAGGTAAATTCTTTGCACTGTTGTTGCTGTGCTGCTGTTTTTCATTAACTTCCATTCTGTACAAAGGAGAAAGGAATTTGGTACACAACGTACAAGGAAAAGAACATTGTACACCTTATACACAGAGATTAGCTGGCAGAATTTAATTTTAGATATATATGTGCTCCTTAGAGGATGAATAATGGGGAAGGAAATAAAGTTGCACTCATGGAAATATACTACAGTCTGATAAAGAGGAAACCTTATCTTAAAAGTGAAAGGAAAAGTGTACCTTTTAAAAATGATTTATTATAGTAATATTTTAGAAATCTGTTTGGTATTTTAATAAGATTCAAGAAGGCTCAATAAAATAGCAGTACAGAGACTTATGAAAAGAACATCTATGCAATAAAAAAACCCCAGAGATCTTGTAAGTACAGAAACTAGCTAAAAGGAAGGGGCTTAGTTTTACAGTAGGTTGCAGAAATCTGAGTATCCAAGCAGAAGCTGTAAACAGACTAAGGAATTGAACAAGCCTCAGTAGCAGGAGTTTAGGACTTTGTCATTAGGTCTGTTCCATAAGTATGATTCAGCCCCTCAAGTCACTAATTCCAAAAATCAAATTTTGAGTTGATAGTTACATGGATTTCCAAATCTCCCTTGTGTCCCATGGTTCAATCTCTTCTGGTTCAATCAGTGATAGCTGAGGTGAATGTGATCCTGTGGATTGCTAAAGCTGTTGGCAGTGACAAATAACCTTAAAAGATGTTTATTAAAAGGAAAGACCATTATAGTATGCCCCAATTCCTTGGAAGCTAGGTGAACTGTAAATAGTAAAGAGGAAAATTAGCCTTGCAGGCAAAACAGTAATGTGGAGGAGTCACATATCATGATGCTAAGAAAGGATTTTTAAAAAGGATAAAATGGTAAGGATCCTGAAAAATAGTGTTTAAAGATCTATCCAAAGAAAGTAATGTACTCCAGAAGTAAAAAACAATTAGAACAGTAGAAATAATCAAATACATAAAGTGAACTCTACTAAGCTTAAATAACAATCCAAAGAATTTATCACATTATAGGTGGAATTAATGATACTACATTTATACCTACAAATAATTGGGTGTTTTTTCTTTTAATTTTAAGGATAAAGAATAAAATAAGACCTATGCACTTCCAGGCTGGAACAAGATATAACTTAGGAAGGAATAAAAATGCTCCATCCTCTGACTTCTCCTACGCAATTCTAATTGCCGAAACCTAATAGAGAAAAAAATCCATGGTAAGTTTGGAAAGAAAATATTTCACAAAAGTTTGTGACTCATGTCCAGAAACTTGTCTTCTTTGTCAAGTTCACATTGCACAAATATATAAAACAGGGAATATACATTGCAAAAACTATAAAACAATATGAAGATGTAAGGCCAAAAATAAGTTATGACCAATAAATATAAAGGTTTTAACTTCTCTACTAAAAAACAGAGATTTCCAGATTGTGTTAAAATTCTCAGTAGATAAACATGATTCATTATAACACCCCTGAAACAAAATAACCTCAAGTATTGATATGGTGAGTCATTTAAAAGCTGAGGTACAAGTTGCCTACTTTTCTTTTATTCCATCCAAATAATTTAAATTGGCAAATAAACCCTGTGGAAGAACGGTTTGCCCTGTTACATGCAGTAAAATCATTTTTGAACAGCTTTCATGTTCCTTTCTACCACTCCCCCTAAAGTCTGATTTAGATGCCTTCTCTCCATGTGTACATGGTGTCTCATGTTGTGCTCATCATGGCACTTCATATATGGCATTTCATTTTCTTTTGTGGTGACTGCTCACTGAGGTACCATCCCTCTCATCCTTGTGTATACAGTATGGCTTTAGTAGCAGCTATATTCATGCACTAGAACTAGGCTGCTGGCCATGACTGAAGAGACTTTTCAGGAAACACTGATATGATAATAGATGGATATATAGTTTCTTATGGTTAAATCAGGTATAATGAAGCAAGGAGAGAGGATTGGAAAATCTGGAGAGACAAAGTCAACATAGAAAGCATAACAGAGGTGAGAGGTGAACAATGGTCTCTGACAATGTTGTATCTGATTTTCTTTTCTGAACTCAGCAGCCCTCACTGTTTGTGAGTTTTGTGAGACCCACTCTATCCTTTTAACAAATTACCCTATTTACTTGTTCAACATGACTTTATATATCTTAAGTAACCATTATGTTGAGTAATTCGAATCCTGGATTTTTTTATAATGTGTATATACTTTTATATCCAGGATCCCTTTAAATAAGCTCTTGGAACTATTTCTTTACCTTGTATTTGGATGAAATCTAGAGCAACTGTCATTACTCTTCCAGTTCTTTTAGATAATAAAAGATCATATGACTACATTAAGTAATATAATTCACTTTCACTTAATTAATTAAAATTTCCACTTCCCATATAAGACTTCCGAAGCTAATATAAATATGAGGCTCTTTCCTCCCAGGAGAGGTCTTACTTCAGACAGAAACCTACAGTTGTGGAATGGAATGAAAAAGAGTCAACATTTTTCTCTTTCTTCACCTGCAATCTTTTTCGTCACCCTTCTTGTTAACCACAGTTGTGACCCTTCTAGAATGTGAAACAGAAACATTATTTTTATGAATCCAGCATGGCTATGATACTAATTAGAATTGGAAGATACTTAAAGTTTCTTGTCCTATGAACACTTCTGTGGGTTATTTAAAGATTTTCCTCTTTGAATGTTTTATCAGTAGTTCCCAAGATGAGGCCACATGATCTTTCATTCAGCTCCAGAAGTGTGGTGATCTCTCATATTCTTCCTTCTGAGGGCTGTGTATCCCTCAGTGCATCTCTTCTAAACATGACCTAAGATGACTCCAAGAGAGCTCTCTTGCACATATCAATACGTGTTGTTCATAGGAAACAAGTATTTATCACCTGGACAGATGTGTAAACTGATTCCCACCAAGTCCCCTGCCCATTGTTTCACAGTCAACTCAAATACTCTGGAAATAATTACATCTTCAAACTTTCTAGACTAGTCCATCATATTCTCCAATTGTTGGACATATATGATATTCTTTAAATTCCATCCAAATTCCTTTTGCTTAGCTTGGTATAAGGAACAGGCATAAGTCCTAGAAGCCCTCCTTGTGGGGGAGAGTGGTGAGAAGGGGAGGTGGTAGGACTCATAGCATAACTTCTTCCACAAAAACCCCCTTTAAAAATCTTTCTCCACCTCCCCATGCTTTTCATGAAATCAAGGAGGATGAGTGATTTAATGATCACAGTTTTCCCCTTCACCTCATTTTTTTGCAAATCCAATATGGAAGGATATTATACATAATTTTGGAATGTAGTTCTAGTGTTCAAAAATGCATTTAATCTACTATTACTTTAAAACAAATAAATTTAACCAAAATTTATTTGCAGCATATGCTTTCCATTTGGTATGATAAGGCCAAGACCCAGTTTAGTATGAGATAAATAAATATAGTTTTAGAAATAAGGATTAAGGTTAGGTGACATTTTAATTTTAAAAAGTATCCAGATGATAGAAGAGTCATTTACTTTGAGAACTGGATGGTATGAGATTGTCAGAATGAAATTTAGTCATGCTTGGGGTAATAGTTTAGGGGACAGATTTTAAGAAACAAATTCAGAGACCACAGGAAATGGACTTCCAATCTTGAAGCATATTTGTGAGATTGTTCTTCATGGCATTGTCTGTGGACATTGGAGAACCAACTGAAGAAAAAAATCACAAAGAGATACCGACTTCAGAATAAATGGTATTAATTTTGCTTGCTTATTTAAAATGATGCTGATGTTAAGATTGTAACATTTGGGGGAGCATAGTAAAAGAGGAATTTTCTCAAAAAGAGAAATAAATGAGTTTGTAGACAATAGAGCCATAACTAATGAGCAAAAACATTTATTTTCCCTTTTTCTTAAAATTAAAAATCTCATACTAAACTAGGCCTTGGCCTTATCATACCTAATGGAAAGCATACACTGCAAATAAATTTTGGTTAAGTTTATTTGTTTTAAAGTAATAGTATTTTCAAATACATTTTGAAACAAAACTTACATGCATATAGCATATTTATCTATTAGTTTGTAGCTCAGAATTTTCAACTCACTGTGGCTTGTCTTCTACTTACAGTTTTATTTTTCCTTTATTTTATCCTTAAGAAATCAGAATTCTATATAAGAATGGAATCTGCCACTACCAAGTTACAGTATCTTTGATTGAGGTG
This sequence comes from Manis pentadactyla, assembly GCF_030020395.1. NCBI lineage: Eukaryota > Metazoa > Chordata > Mammalia > Pholidota > Manidae > Manis > Manis pentadactyla. The sequence goes on along the minus strand of NC_080023.1, from coordinate 120,004,053 downwards.
TTGTCTCATTTCTCCCTGTTATGCTTTTTAGCTAAATTTTAGAAGTACTAGACAGTCTGTTGGAATTGTATTGTTTCAGAACTACTTTCCTTACCACTTTTCTTTTGACCTGTATTTTGAGTGCTACATTGTGCTGACATTCTGAGCAAATAAAAATATATTACAGACAGATTGAATTGTTTGTTGTCTTTTTTCTCCGTGAAATTCACATAAAATTCGGTACATAACTTAAGAACAGACGCAAGAACAATTCTCCATAAATATTTGTATGCTGCTTCTTTCCAGTTTAGAGCCATCTACTCCATTTCCAGTTATATCCATAAATAGATTATATCAGCAGTATAGGATCAAACTTCAAACAAAATAGAGAGTACTATAAAATACAGTAGGGGATAAATGGTGGTTTGGAAATAGATGTTTTTTTTAAATTTTTTGTTCTTATGTCACACAATATGATAGAAAATTCCTAAGGTTACTTCCTTTAGACTTCTTAATAATCCTGTGGATTAGGCATTACACATATATTAAATGGGTAGGCAAACTGAGTTTAGAGAGTGAAAATTTTTCACTAAGTATCTCTCAACTAGTAGGTAATATGTTTGAAATTCAAGCCAATATCTCTTTAATTGCAAAGTGCATTGGTTTCCTTCTTAGATAAGTAAATGAAATTATTTTAGGGTTTTTCTGAATATGCCAATTTCATAGAATATTACCACATATTTTTATGTGTATGTATTAGACATCTAGTAGATCCTGAAATGAAATACTTGCCAAATAATATAATTCAATGTTTTTAACTTTCACTTGGATATTATATGAATTAAAATCAAATAAAATGGGTGTTACTTAAATGAGGGATAAAACTAAAACTTAAGTGATAATTGCCAAGACTTAAAAATTTCTGATGCTATTAATAACTTGGTTGCTGATTTCTCCATTAAAAATGATAAGAACACATATACAGTTATTATTAATTAAGTAGTATTTCTCAAATTACTCTTGCCTTACTTACTAGAAGAATGAACCCTATTAACCAGGCAAACTTCATTAATCTACTGTTACAGAAATCTCATGGTTGCTAGTCTTTAAAAGTATAAACTCCTAAGTGAACACAAATGATGATAGTTTATTAACTTTTGCAGAAATATTTTGGAACGTTGTTTGATGTAATACCTATTTAAACATTATTAAAGAATCAACTACTCAAAATAAACTATCCAGTATTATCAATTAAAAAATAATCATTGCATATCTTTATCTTAGACTTATTCTTTATTAATTTCTTCAAATATATATCAAATAGTTCCATTTTAACATTCTGTGCTATGCGCTAAAGCATAATAGAGAGTGAGATAAAGTGAAGCAATCCCTTCCCTCATGCTTATTTTCTAATTAGGGGAGATTAATTAAGAATTATGTTAAGTTGAATAGAATAGGCTTTTTGAGAGCATTTCAAAGAGGAACCTGACCTAGATTTTAGAAAACTATCTTGAGTTGAGTGATGATTAAGGTTGAAGTCTAAAGGATGGGTATATAGCACATTTAATAAGAAAAAGATTGTACAAAGAGATCATTCTAGACAGTTGAAGTACATATATAAAGGAGAGACTGTAGTGAGCCAGAAGAAGGGAAGGAAAGTGAAGGTAATGAAATGCAGAGAAAAGTAGTGTATTTTCCTTACCTATGAGGCTGGAGAAGAAGACATTTTGCAGAACAGGAGGTCTTGTAGTTCCTGTGAAAGGTTTTATCATATAAGCAATGGAAAGTTCTTGAAGAATGTTATGATTACTTCTTGTGATCCTGAGATATTTGAGTTCTCAAAAATAACCATTCTAATTTTAATATGGCCACAAGGGAAATAAATATCCTCATAGGGAATACCCCACTTAAGACAGAGGGAGAGGGAAATTTGAAAAAGTGTTTAAGGTTTTAAGGTAGGTTTTTAATCATAGAATAAGTTTTCAGATTTTACAGTGAAAGAAATTTTACAGGAAATGAAGACCATCAGAAAATGGAAAGCAATATTAAAATGGAAGTTCAGAATATGACTCATTATCTTAATGGTGTCCATGTAACAAGGCAACAAGCAATGTAGATTAAGTCCCATTAGTCACGTGAGCATGTGTATGTAAGTCCTGGAACCTAACAGCACCCAGAGCACAACTATGCCCTATAAGTAAGGCCCAAATATTTTGGTTTAAGGACAGATAATCCATTACTTTGTAATGGGAGATGAAATAAGTTCAATAGTAGCTTGAACCACAGAGCAAGCAAGTTGGATTCACATGACCTGCAATAGTATATTTTCAGTCATCTTAAGCACTTCCATTTTATATATTATGTTGAAATTATCATTGATTGTGTGCTTCCTCAGTTGCATGACAGTATGCATAGGAGTTTCCTTTTATTTTCACCTCTTTTTATTTCCAATCTAGAGGTTTCATGGAAAATATTCCATCAAATATTGGTTTATAAATGATACCCTTGTGTTTCTCAAGCAATAACACTATAAAGAGAACATAAACTTAAATATTCCTCTTGAGGTGATTTCTTAGAGCAAAGACCAACTTTTCATTGATTGTAGCATTGTTACATGGTTGTGGACCATAAAATGGTGGCTTTTTGTTGCTTCTAGGACCCACTTTCTTAATTCAACTGTCTAATACAATGCTACATTTCTCACAAGCACCAGAAATAGGTTATTACTCTTCTTTAAACTCATTGTTGATAATTGAAAGATGAAATAAAAACATAGCCATTTATCAATAGAAATATTTTCTTTGATTTTTTTCTTTTGTGTGTTTAAAATGTAAATTTAAAAAATATGTTATGGAGCAGAGTGCAGAATTTATAAGATATAACACTGTACATTTAATGCTTGAGATAAAATAATTTCACTCTCCAATGCTATTGTGGATGTTTCAGTGGGAAACTTTGTGATGGGATTACAGGACGAATTGCTACAAACAAAACCTCATGTCATTTGATTTTTGCTAGTCTGTTTGGGTAATGGTTGATATTTTTCATTCAAATTTTCCTAAGTGGTGTTTTAATAATTTTTTTTTCTATACCTCATTTTCCTTATCCACCTTTCTGTTCTAGAATCTACAAACATATCCAAGGGAAGTAAAGATAAATAAATGAATAGGAAGATAGCAGACATATAGATATGACAGAAGAACAAAATGTACACAGATAGTAAGTACAAAAAGGGATTTGAAAATTGATTCCATTTCTAGTGAAGGGTTTCAGAGCAAGCCTTTCCAAAATGTGCCACTTTGGCATGTGCCTTACTTTGAGCTGAAGTCAATCAAGGCCCAAGAGATTTAGAAAGAGCTTTTCCTTCCCTGTTAACTGCTTAAAAGCATTTAGATAAGAGAACCTGATCCAGGAAGAGAACTATTACCAGAGGTAACTATGAAGAATAAGGGCTAGGTGTGGTACACTGGGGGGAAAATGTGGCAAGGCCTAGGGATCAAATTCTTCTCTATGTCCCTGTCTCTGCATTTGTTTACCAAATATTTGCTCTTCCCATCTTCCTGTAAATTGTCTTCCTACCTTTTGAAGTTCAGACCCCTACTTGCCCCCATCCCCCACTCCTTACTCAGAATGGAATATAAGCCTCAATTGCCTGACTGCTTGTGAGCCTCATATTCTTATGGGGCTTCTGTATGTATGTAGATAAACAACTAAATTACTTTTCCTCCTGTCAATCTGTCTTATATCTATTTATCAACCAAAGAAATTAGAAGGGTAGAAGAAAAATTTTTTCTTCTCAGTGCTAGGCAGGCAAAAACACCAAGAAACACCTTAAACTAACTGGAACATTCCAGTACTGACACAATCTAATTATCTATGATGCTCCACAAAACTCTTGAATATCTTATAGAACCCAATTTAAAGCATGATACATTTGGGAAAGAGGAGATGTTTCCTATTTTGGAGCCTCGGTTTTATTCCACATTAAAGTAAACCTGTGTGATGCTCTGTACAGCGAAGCAAGGTGATGTAGTGAAAGACTGTTTGTCAGTCTGGGGCCACCAACTTGTTCCTCAATCTGGTCCCTGGTGTGGCTTTCTGAAATGTAGCTCCAGTTTTACTCACATCCTCTGCAGGTATTGTCCAAATAAAATATGTGTAATTTGACATCCCTCATTTTAAACGTTTCCTTTCCTTGTGTCATTCTGATGTAATACCAGATCACAACTCCAGGGACAGTCAAAGAAATGTTTCTAGTCCTTTTGTGTCTACACACATAATAGCACTCTTCTAGTCTACAACTACACTTAATAAGAGCAAAAGTCTTCTTTATTATACTTGCTAGCTTCCTGTACTTCACTCAGTGCCTGAGGCATGAGCTCTGTTCACTATGGTTCCCTAAAAGTAAAAGTGTAATAAGCCCTCTCCCCAGGTCCTGTTTCTAGGAGGTGGCAGGACAGTGCCATTGGCCTCATATCTCATGACAAAAGTGAGATCTGATAGATGGGGAGGGGGAAGGGGAGTTGGAGAAAATAATGCTTCAGTTAATATACCACCATATTATCCTACCATACCTTTATTTTTCTTCTGTATAAACTACAGTATGTGTACATGTATAATTTCTCAGGCTGTGCTCCTGAACATGATTGATGTACTAACTAGCATCATTAATATAAATTGGCAAAAGACTAGCACACTTTGAACAACATGTTGGAACTAAAGGGAGTAACATTTTACTTTCTCATATAAACTCCTCAGTGACATTATGCTAACTTAATTTCTCTTGGTAAAGACTAGTTCTTGACTGGAAAAGAATATCCCAAGGGAACCAGGGATTTGTGTGCTCCTGGGTACTGAGCAGAAAATGAAGTAGAAGCAGTATGAGGGCTGAGCAGCACCACTGAGCACATGTTGGGCTGGCGAGTAAATTCAAGGAAGAACAGAAAGTCTTTTCAGACTTCCCAGAGCATTCCAAGCCACCAAGAAACTGCTGGGCCCCTCAACATCAAAAGCACAATGTGTAATGTCTACTTAACATGTTCAGTTATTTTAGCTCTAAGTACACAAATGTGTGCCTCTGTTAAACTCTGAAAGTTGTAGTGCTGTTTTCTTTTATTCCACTTAATGGTTTACACCCTACTTTATGCTCCTTATTATTTAAATTCATTTATTTTTTTTGTGTGTATTTATCTTTTCCTTTTAATATTTTAGTCCTTTTGTTTTCACAACCTTCCAGGTAATTGTTCTTAGTTGATTTATCTTTTCTTACTGTTTTGTAAGACTTTTCTTTTATCTCGTGTTTACTTCGTTCTTATATTATTTATTTACCTAGTTTCTTCTTATCACCTTTAGGCTTTATTTTAATTATTTCCTTTTTATGTTATCTATTTTTCATTGTAGTTTTTAATTTTTTATTATCTTCTTTTCTGTTTCTTATCTTTGTTTTAGTTTATCTTAATAAAACAAGCAGAGAGTTCTAAAACACATGGGGAGAGAAGTGAACAGAGCTCTTCTCTGCTCTAAACAGGGGAGATTGCTCTCTTTCTCGCCCATTTGGTTGTTCCTGTCTCCTCCAGAGGATGAGCATCTCTTCTTAAACCTCCTAACTTGAAACCTTTATTTTAGAAAGGTAGTGTTGGATAGCCGTGAAGGTCCAGTCTTGGGAATAAAGCCAAACTTGATTCACATTAGAACTGTACTCTTGAGAATGTTACCTAGCCTCTAGCATTTAAAGTTTTCTCTCCTATGGAAGTAACAGTAACTTTCAAAAGGTCTGTGGGTTAATTCACATGAAACATATTTACTAATTTCTAATTTCCTTACTCAGCTAATAAAAGAAGTAGGGTATGATTAATAATTGTGTTTCTAAAAACACTATTTCTAAATTACCCCCCTAAAAACCCAAATCTACTCCCCTTTAGGGAACTGACAGTAGTGTTTGTGTCTGTCATTTCTGAGCCAAATAAGCTATCATGGTAGTTTCATTTTTTCATTTATCTTCTGATTTTTTTCTCTGACTCTTGTATCTTTTTCCTCACTTTGTCCAAGGAGAAACTTGTCCTTTAAACAAGGTCTGAAACATGGAATTTCTGCTAAGATAGCCTAAAATAGCCAAAATGCTACCTTTATGCTCACTCATTCATTCTTGTGATACTCGTCCACTTATCCCAACTAATGGTTATCAAGAGTCATAGTCCACTGACATATATTAATGATATTCTGCATTAATTGATTGTACTTTCTATATGGTTTCAAATTTCTCTGCTAGAAGGCTGTGGAAAGAAATAATGGGATTATAAATTCAAAGTCCCTGATCTATAATCTTAAAAGTTGATGCCCAGAGTTTGTCTTTCTGATTTTGTCTCTCTCTCAATTCAGACAACATTATTATTAGGATAGGAGATAATACTTTATTTGAGTTAAAGTTTGGTACCCCAGGAAAATGGAGCTTGCATGGGGTTCAGGGGTGTCTACCAGGTACCAAGAATGGTGTCAATTCTTAGAGTAGAAATATGGCCAATATAGACACAGCAAATTAATATTTGCTTAATAATTTAGGTTATTTTTAGATCACTTAGTCTCAACATGAGCTTGTTCCAACATGTTTCTTCTCCCCATTAAAATAAGACACTATATCTTAATGTCTTTTACTACAAGACACATTCATATTGCATAAAATGTGATTCTCTAAAGAAGCATCAAGCTGTATTACAGTAACTTGAGAAAGTCAATCTTTCACAAAGTTCAATGGATCATTTGGTGGCACAGGTTACCTGCGTTACTTATTGATGACATACACTCTAAATTGCACTGTTTCATTAAACTGAAATAAAGCATTTTTTCCCCTTTATCAAACAATTATTATGAATAATTTAGATATTTTGTATGTATTTATATTTGTAATTGTTAAGTAGTATTTGTATTTTTTATACAGGAGTGAGATCCATTTGGTTTTCCCCCAGGTGCTGAAATATGAGAATGATAATGTTTAAATATAAAATGATTTGTTCCATAAAAAAGGCATATTCTTCTACAAATCATAATCAAGTTTCTTACATAACATAAAATTTAGGATTTTTGATGTCACATTCAAATACAGCTCTTGTCCCACATTCCTTTGTCTCAGATATTGAATAAAATTTCTAGTAGTTAAGGGACATAGGTACTTTCTGCTAATTGCCTTTCAAAAGTAATCATTCTTCATCAGGTTTTTAAAATTTTATTTTAATATATTGTCCTCTTTGTCCTTTGACTTATCACCATTCAAAACATTTCAAAACAATTACTTCTGCATCAGTATCACTATTTGTCATATCAATTCTTGTCATTTACAACCAACTGTACATGACAACTTTTCAAGGATACATGCTAGCATGGTTTTGAGACCTTAGAATTAAAGTTGTTCAGATTATTTTTCTTTTGGAAAACATTGTTCTGTAAATATAATAGAAGAATATAGTTTTCCATTTTCATGAACTGAATTCCAGACATAAAAAATTAAGTTTTCGGATTAACACATAGTCTACAGGCACGCACCTGATCATCTACATGTGCTCTCTTACAACACTAAACTATGTTTTCTACCTTTATCTTGTATCTACCTACCACTTCAGCATTTTATTAAAAATAATAATAATAAAGAGAGAAATGTGGTATCCACATATAAATCAAGTATAAAAACCAAATGAGTATTCATATTTGAACTGACTGTTTATAGTTCATAATGCATGAGCAAAACCGAAAGTTTCTGTGATGACTGCCCTTGTACTGTTCACTATGTAACTTATTCATTATGTAAGAATTTGTTCTACATGTAAAAACTTGTTTGTTATGCCTCAGAAGATTGGAGACTGACAAAAATTAGGCTTGGGGTGGAATAATGATTGTGCATTGAGCATTGACTCCCCTATACAGAATTTTATTGTCGTTAACAACCATTTGATCAATAAATATGAGAGATGCCCTCACAAAAAAAAAAAAAAAAAAAAAGGACAGACTTCCAATGGTAAAATAAATTAGTAACCAGGATGTAAGGTATAGCATAAGGAATATAGTCAAGATATTGTAACAGCCTGGTAGGGTGATAGCTGGAACCTAGAATTATGTATATAAATGTTCTACCACTGTGTTGTACACTTGAAACTCATGTAATGTAATAGTGTGTGTCAACTACCCTTCAATAAAAAATAATTATTAAAAAAAAAAAAAAAAAAAAAAAAAAAGAAGACAGTGGGCCTTCTTCTAATGTATTTCCATGTTCAGAAGGTACCCATATACTTTTGTTAGTCAGGAGAATTAGACAAACTCCTGCCAGACAATTCTGCATATACAGTATCTTTCTCAATTACCTTTCTATTGTTATACGAGCTGTATGTTACTCCCCAATATTGAAACCCGGATATTGAAAGTTTAGTGTAACATTGCTCAGATATGCAATTAAAGCTTTTTAAAGGTGAAAAAAAAAAAAAAAAAATTAAGTTTTCTTTAATGACATGTATCTCCAATACCACCATGATGAATTAATTTTCTTGAGTTATTTTTATTAGGTATATTCCTTATACTTAATATGCTCCCTTCCATTGATTAAATGTAATAAGAATGAGGTATAAAATAATAGCAAAAACACTTACAGACATAATTCTGTTTGATGAGTTTGAGCACTAAATTTCTCAACATTTAGACAACTTAGAATATTTTGCATCCTTTTGAACTTTTGGGATTTTTACTGCAAGCAGAAAATCATGATGGAATCAACCAAGAGATTTCTTTGCTCATTCTTGAATGATCCTGAGTTTTATAGCCAGTAGAGAAATACAGGTGGAAAAACCTCTATTGCAATGATACTTCACAATGTCTAACATTACTTTTTAATATGTGAGCTTACAATTGGCTAAAAAGTAAGATTAATTTAGTCTATTTTCAATTCTGCAAACATGACAAAAACAGATCTGACTCATTAGCATTTTAAACTCATTCACAGCATTGTTCATATGTAGCAATATTAACATTTATGAATGCAACCTGAATAAATACTTGTTTTTTTCTCCACATTTAATTCCATATCAAAGTTTGAAATGAGAAAGGCATAATTCAGTAAGACATAATGCTCATTAAGCTTTATTTGTTCATAAAATTATTTACCTTTCATATTTACTTTGGGCTAAATGGCTGATGTTTATTGTGTTGAAAATATTGATTTACAAATAATATTACCTCATTGTCTTTATTTAGGCTGATAGTGATCATGGAACTATTCAATAAAATTATTTCAATTTGAATAATAAACTTTTCATCCATAAATTTTCAGAAATTTTGAGACATATAAATAGGACAGCTAATTATTGTCCTCTTTTTAAAAAAACAGCTTTTTCTAGTCTTGCCTTTTTTGTGTAATAAACACAAAAATGTAATATTAATTATTTTAATTTTTTATAAGATTTTAATTTCCTTCCTCCCTTTGTATTTTTGTAGATATTTGGAAAGTTCATGGTAAGGAGGCTCACCCTGTTGTTAAAAAGAAAAAAAATACCATACTTCTCTGTCATTTTGGAGACTGATTTTCTTCCACCACTTTAGTTTCTTTGTATTTCATCTCAGGTAACACCTGCCATTTTCCTTCAGTACTGAGGCTTTTTCTTCTACTTTCTTTGTCCTCTACCCAGTCCTTCTGGCACTGGAAGCATAGTTTGTTATTTTGCTGTTGTTATATTTGCTGTTATGGGACCTCATAATAGCAGATAAGACTAAATTTCACTGTGAGTAAATAGAAATGATGGTTTTCAGCCAGCAAGTGATTTTATTGCTTATACCTAATAAGGCTAGAGGTAGTTAAACTAAGTGTGGAATAGCAGTGCTAAATTATTACTGAGAATGCAGCCTTTCCCATCTTTACATGTAGCTGTTTGAGCACATGGCTTTGACCTCCTGCTCAACGCTTCATGGCAGCTGGTCGGTTGTTTCACCTACGGCATCAGATCTACATTTTAGGTATGAAGACACAAGGTAAAGAACACAGAAGTTTGTTTATACCACCTAAGACTCTTGGCTTAATATTTTTCTGCTTATATCTAATTGGCCCAGACTTGTTCTAATGACCATTCTCAACTGCAACAGATGCAGGGAAATGTAAATTCTTAAACAGCACTTTGATACCTGAAACAGAATCAGACTTCTGTTAAGAAGGAAGGAGAAAAATGGATACAGCACAGGCTACAGTGGGGCAATTTTTAGTAATTTGGTTCTTTTAAATGCATAACTTTGCTTGATGTGCTTTATATACCACCCAGTCACCCCCACTGCACAGATTTGTTTGTTTTTCTTTAACTTGTTCTAAGAGTAAATGGGCTCATTTGCATAAAAAAATATGTTCACCCTGGATTGTTAAAAAAAAAAACCCTAACATGAAAAAATATAAAACTGTAGATTTGTAGGTTTTCACCATGAAACAACACTTTAAGGAAAGTAAAAATAAGTTATATACAGTAGTCACAGTATAATCTCCACCAGACTCTCACATGAAATACATGCTCCCTCAAAATTTAACCATCATTAGAAACTAAAAATCATTTCAGTTTAATACAATAAAGAAATTTGCTTTTGTCTAAAACTAAAGACCAAACATATAATGCAAACAAAAAATAATCTATCAAAAATTAATAATGAAAAAATCCTATTGCTGAGAATTATGTTTGAAACTCCAATTAAATTTGAACAAAAAGCCAGTACTAAAATTAAATTAGAATATTCTAACACAGTGGTATTTCAATTTCTTTTTAGCACTTTGACAAGAATCCAATATTCCAATTTAGTGAATGTTCATTTCCTCTGTGCTAAGAGAACAAATTTACATAGGCCAGCCCTAAAACTAATGTAACTTCTATTCCTTAGGAACAACCATAAAAACAAAAACTATGAATGGTTGTTTGAAGAGCAGAAACATAAAAACCAAACTGTGTAGTCATAATCAATACTTTTAAAATTATGTCTTTGGAATTATCAGCAAAAGATATTTTAAATGTCCCCTAGGTTTTCAAAAATGTCTTCAAGGACATTCTGCTCTGATATCACATCGTTTTTTTAGTAAGCATGACTACCCTGGGAGTTGTGGGCACATTTTATTGAAAAAAATTTCTCTCCACATAAACAGCAGATACATATTTAGTATTAATCTTTCTGTTTCCATTGCTGTATTCCTCATGTCATCTCCTATGTGGCCAAAAAAGTACAGTACTACATAATAGATTAGGCCCCTCTTGGTTTCTGGATTAATTTACTCCATAATTTTAGATCAATGACACCTAACTGTCTGCTAGAAATTTGCTCTTACAGTCATTGTGGGATTCAAGTTTCTTCCATTTTTATGGCTCCTTTGTCCCTAGGGCCTTGGAGTGCTCTGGATCCTGCCAGCACAAGGGAGAAGAGAGCAGGAAGGAGCCACAGCTGCTAGCTAAAAATAACCTAATTAAACAGTTATATGGATAATTTTTCTTCCCATGTTGCAACATGACACAGAATGGAAGAACAGATTTAGGAGTCAGTCATGTGCCCAAGCAGTGCCTGGAGAAGAAGCACTGCTTGTTACTGGTGTCAAATGATCATGAAGTGGGCTGAAGGGGTGACCAGGAGCAACAGTCAATTGTTGGAATCATAGTATCTACCTCCTTAATCTTGAATACCTTACTCATTTTTAAAAGTTTTTTAAATAAACAAATAAATATATGGAAAGGCTACATAATATGAGTTGATAGAAATAACATCCTTTCCTAGTTTAAACAAGACTTTGGAGGGATTAGGTTTCTTGTGATTTTACAAAAAACAAGAGCAACAAGAAACAGCTCCAGGTCCTATAAAAAATACGAGCTAATATTTTTAATATTTGATAAACTGATTAAAAAATGACATTTTCATGCATATGAAGACTGAAATTAATGATTGCTTACATCATTTTTAAGTTATTTTTATGTAGTTAGATTTTTAGTTTAGATTATAATAAAATTGCTTTTGGTAGGGCATTTGTTTTATATTCTGTCACAGTTTGTTCTAACAAATTTTCTTACATAATTGCTTTCCTTTGATCACCGCTTAAAGACAATGTACCATAACTGAGATCTTTTTAGGAAGTTGAAGACTTAACTGAGATCAATATTGAGGAAGGGGTTGTTTCCCAGTTTTGTGGCATTGAACCAAGGTAACTCAGAAAGGCAACATTTAGGGCTTAAAATCCACCAAGAACCGAAATGACAATTTTGAGAAAGCATCCATCCAAATGGGCCAGGCCAAAGGGAAAAGCCTAGCTATGATGGGACAGAACTGTGAGATGAAAGAATCTGGTTTAAGAGAGAAACAAGCTGGAGTCCATGATGTGGTAGAATATGATAGCAGACATCATTTTTAAGTAAAACAAGGCCCCCCCATGAGAGAAAGGATGCAATTTGGAGCCACAGGTCAGCTTGGAAAATTATTGAATTACATGGACGTTGCTCCAGGAGAAGGCGGTTCCCACTCTGGGCAAATTCCCTATGAATTTGGTGAGACAGAATTAAGACAACAGAAAATTGGGGTTTAAAAGGTGTTCATACCATGTTTATTCTCAGAGCAGTCACCTGTCTATGTATAAGCTGTGAAGACAATCTCCAGTGATCAGTCTCGGGTCCAGCTCCAGCTGCATGCAGATAGGGTGCTGTCTTCTGCTCTCCAGCACCTGGCTCCATTGGTGCTCAGGCTTCACCTCCTGCTTAGTGCAGGGCTCCACAGCTTCTCTCTTCCTTCCTCCCTCTTCCCACTGAGCTCTCTACTTCTCGCTCCTACTGCTTTCTCCACTCTCTGCTTCCTGTCCCTAGCACTGGGAGGAACTCTGTGGGCAGGTCTCTATGGTGACTGCCTCACATGGACCACTTACAACCAGGCCCTTGGGTGTTTCCTTCCTACTTTGCTCCCCCACCAAGCCACTGGGCTGGTACTCCCATGACTGACAGGTGGCTTTGTTAGATGGTAAATATCCTGCTGCCCAGGGGTATGCAAGTAAGCTAAATATGTATACACTGGGCAAGATTAGAATCAGGCAAAGTGAGAATCCTGGCCATAAAATTTTCATTTTTCTCTACAGTGTAAAAAATATTTTTGAGGATTATGACAATTATTATTTGATTAAAGAGTAAAACTCATCAGTGAGAGTTTCCTTTTTACTGAGTAAAGAAAAAACACAAATTGCTTCTACAATTAGTTCATAAATGTGGAAGTCCAGATAACAGATCATTCCTTTGACAATCCATAATATTTTTTCTTCTGAAGCAGGAAAAATTAAAAATTTTGATGAAAATTGGATTATTACTAAAGTTAAATAGTGTCCCATTTCACTAGTGAGGAACCAAGAACATTTAAAGATAAGGAAATAGCTAAATTATTCCACCAAAACAGAATAAATAATAGAAACAATGGTTGTAATAAATTATTTCTTCAGTACATTGAAGTTTGATTACAGCTAATAAATCAACTTGTCATTAAATTTTTATCACCATCAAATACCAACAAAATTTTATTTATTCATGCTGTTCCTGTTTCATTAATTAAAAGTTAACAATTAAAAATAAAATATGAGATTAAATGAAGGAAAAATAGAAAATCAAGACCAGAGAAAGGTGAACCATATTTATGCTCTTGAGAAAGGCTACCATGATATATTAAGGTTGAGGTTTAAATTGGCCTCAACTAAGCAGCCAAGTCTTTAGGGATTAACAATCTTTTCCATATTTCAAAGCGCCTGAGATAAGGAGACATCTCTTCTTTGGGAGAAAGAAAGAGCTTTCCCAACACTACATTTTAAAGCACATCTATCCCTTGGTTAAATGTATGTGTACAGTGCAATGTGCAATGTCTTTGTCATTTGTACAGTAAAACAAGAAAATATAAGAACCGAAAGAATAAATTTTATTTCATCAAAATATTATTATGGGGGCTATAGGATGTTAGGATGGGCAGAGATTGTATAACAAGTTGAAGAAGCACTGTCCTTCCTAGCCCTTTATGAAAGGGCTCATGAAATGTAAATCATCATTATAACTGTCTAAATAACAACTATCTAAATTGCTATTAAGTATAAAGTTTACAAATATACTATCTTAAAGCCCTATTTTACCATCTTTAAATAGGTATGGGTCATAATCTCCATAGACTTAATAAGGTTCTAGATTTAAACATATGCTGAATAATTTTGCTCTGTTCTAGATGTACACATTGTTTTATTTGGTACAAAGTAGATCTAGAAAGAATACAATTTAATAAATGCTGACCAGTAAATATTTGACCTTTTTGTGATGAATCAAATAATGTCATATTCAAATATCCATGTAGTTTATTACATAAATACAAACTTTCAAAGGTCTTGGGAATCTATGTAAGTAAGTGAACATACTTTACTGATTTTCAGCTTTCAAGAAATAACATTAGACAAACATTTAAAATTCTTATCATGCCTGTTAGGAAATCTGGTTTCCTTTTTCCACCAGGTAAAATAGCTTTTTAATGCACATGATAATTTACAAATCCAACGGACTCTTTTTCAATATCTCTTAAATCAGCTGTAGTATTTAAAATGTTCAATAACACGTTTCTTATTCCAACACATTTTTTTAAAGTTTTACTTTTCTTAAATTACAACTCTATCTCCTAATTCTCCTGCTATCACTTAGACTAATTATTTTCTACTATTACTTATCTGTCTCCTTTTGCTTGACCCCCCACTACAGATTCATTCCAAATTCATGTTCTTGGCATTGCTCCTTCTATCTTTACCACAAATTTATCAGAGTGGCCTTATCAATGACCCTTCCAATAAATTATAAATCCTTCTATTGCCTACAAGGGCCAATGATCTGGTCCCTGCCTTCCCATCTGGCCTCATTCCTACTATTATACTCTCCTTCATTCACTTTGTATGCCCCAGCTGTTCTGGTTTGTTCTCTTCCTTGAACATGCCAAGATTATTTCTATTTTAAAATCTCTGAAGTAATATCCTCTGCCTGGGTATCTCTGGCCCCCAAATTTGCTAGAACCACAGTATTTTAATTATCTAAGTTTTTTAATACAACAAATATGTGATAGGACTAGTCCTTTATGAACACTCTTCTTTGTCAAAGAATATGGGCAAATGTCATTGTTTATTTACCACATATGCTGTGGAATTCCCTTGTCTAGTTCCAAGCAACAACAAAAGGACAAACTTTATCAAATATTTTTATTAGGTTCACATAAGCACTATGGACTGATATCTTAATATAGGAGGAAATGACATCCTTACAATAGCAAGAGGTCTTTCCATCGGCTCAGGTTGTCTGGTATGTGAGTGCGTGTGTCTTCCTCTATGGTATTTTAACATTTTTCTTTATGTAGAGCTCATGTATTTCTAAAGATAATTCCTAGGTTATTTATCTTTTCATGTTATGGTGGTTGTCACTGTTGTAAATTTTTATTTTGGTTATTATAATATACAATTTGTTTGATTTGAGGAAGAATATTTATTCTTGTTTACATGGACTTTTCTTAAAGTTATGCTTCTCCTTAAAATAGCAC
Source organism: Manis pentadactyla (assembly GCF_030020395.1). Lineage (NCBI taxonomy): Eukaryota > Metazoa > Chordata > Mammalia > Pholidota > Manidae > Manis > Manis pentadactyla. Next base: position 119,988,507 of record NC_080023.1, on the reverse strand, counting down.
TTTTACCAATGAGCTGAATTGGTCTTACTTCAGTATATTCTCTTCTATGGTGATGATTTTTATTTCCACAGTGCTTCACTGCATCAATTTATTTAATCTCACAAATTCTATGAGATAGGCAAAAGTGCCATCCATATTTTATAGATGAAGTGTGGAATCAAAGGCAGAGAAAGGATGAATATACTTTCAAGATAACAAAGCTAGTAAATAGTGGATACAGGATTCCAACACAGTCAAGTGTGACCAAAAACTACACTGCAGCTCTACATTTCTGCAAAATAATATTTACATATATGTGGGTAAAATTGTAATATTTCCAGAGTATCTCACCTGGCTTTGGTACATCTGCATATTAATAGGCGTTCAGAGGTGTAAAGAAGTAGGCTTTTGTGCATTTGCATCTTTCATCTCCATAACAATGGGTAATTACCTTGGCAACAGAGGGATTATCTGTGCTGGAGCAGGAGAGAGAGAGGGGCCAGATGGCAGTTTTGTAAGACCCTTTCACCCCAAAGAGCGTTTTGTGGTCAATTTCTTTGGTCATACTGAATCCATAGGGCACTTGCCTGGGGCTGAAATCCATTATCAAGACAATTGGCAAAGGCGGCAGGGTTCACTGTTGACCAAGGGAAAGGACAGGCTGCCCTTATGGGAGGGGTGCTTCAGCAGGCTGCCCCTGTGAATGGGGAAACAGTGGATTGTCCCCCAATGGCTATGTGGTCTGAGGTGGCTTGCCTCCTAGAGGACTGGGCCCCACCCCAGGACTGGAGGCAAGTGGAGGTGACACCTGAGGCAGTAGGGGTGGCTCTTAGTATAGTAAGCAGAGCCTTTGAGAAACAGAGTGCCCGGGAGGCAGCGGGGGCTGTGGGTTGGCTGCTTCTCACAGTCTTAAAAAGGTCTACAGAGGAGACCCAAGAAATGGCGGCACGAGAACGTTTGCTGCAAACTTCAGTAGATTCCCTGAGGAGGGAAGTGGCATTTTTGCAAGTGGCAGCACGAGAATGCGAACTGCAAACCTCTGTGGATTCCTTGAGGAAGGAGATGGCCTGGATGTGGGAGGAGGCAGCACAAGTGCACCGGCAGCAAGGAGCCATTGGAGATGAGACGGCAGCGCTGCCAGGTGTTCTGAAGGAGGAAGAGGCCATCAAGGAAAAAGATGAGCTCCTGAGGGAAGCACAGGCGGAGGTGGCATGAGAACATCAGCTGTGAAGCATTGAGCTAAGGGTAAGGGACCTTCTGAAGACAGAGGTAGCATTGCTGTAAGGCACAGTAGGAAAGGTAAAGATTGTAGCAGAGGAGTCACTCGGGGGAGGGAAGAGAAAGGTGCCATCTGCCCCAGAAATGGAGGAGCTGGAGCAGGATGAAGGGGTGGTGCTGGAGGCACTGGCACCTCCTGTACTGAAAGCATGCCCAGTGATTGTAAAGAAAATAAAGACTCACCAGCTGAAAGTTCCCCAAGGAGAAGAGCAGAACCCTCCCCAGGTCATGGAGCACTCTATAGTCTGCCCCTATACTCAGGCTGAGCTGGTGGATTTGGGGTCCCTGTTCAGACAGAAGACCTTGGAGTCAATATCAGCTTGGCTCCTGTGTCTGTGGGACTTAGGGGTGGATGGAATTGTTCTGTCAGGATCAGAGATGGGAAAGCTGTCTTCCCTGACAGTTCAGCCTGCCTTGAGGCAGCGATTACAAAATGACATCAGACCCCAGGGAGTCACCCCTTCCTTAATTGGCTTATGGCTGCACTTCATGCTGTGTGGCCCAATCTGGGTGATATGCCATCCTCTCCTGTTAGATGGCAGACATATGCTGAGATCCAACAGGTGCTATGAGAGCTAGGCATAAGAAATGCCATCTATAGTTCAGACAATTATGGCCCAGATGAAGAGGTTTTCACTACCGGGATGAGAAATATTGTACTTCAAACAGCTCCTACATACTTCTTTGGGTCTCTAGTGGCCATTCTTTCCCCTCACTTAGGGCATCCCATAAGCAAGGTGACACATATAGTAGCAGACTTAGGAGAGGCAGAAGCAATGAGAATCCAGAAAGAAATAAGATCTGTTACTCACAAGAAGAATTTACAGGGCCCTATGAAGGTTACAAGGACCCAGATGTTGGTTTATTTAATATGGGAAGGAGCACATGGAAAGAAATTAGATGGAAAGTCCAATAGGATCTTACTAGAGCTATGGGAACAGCTGAAACCAGAGCAGCAGTTCCAGCCATTAAGACCAAAGAGGCAAACGTCAGAGACAGAGCCATGAGTCTGACCTGTGTGTTTGCAAGACTTCCTGCTGGAAAACGAGACAACATCACTCAAGCCCACACATGAAGGTGATTGGGGAACACGGTTTGACTGAGGGAAAGGTCAAGGTATCTGCCCTGAGGGACCAGGGGGTGACAGGAGGCCACATGTTGAAATCGCTATCCATTGGTCCCCAGTGAACATACAATGTGTCCTGGTTCTAGTGGACACAGGGGCTGAATGTTCATTGATTCACGGTAACCCTGAACAGTTCCCTGGGACCCCCACTATCATAGATGGATACAGGGGAAGGCTATCAGAGTAAAAAAAGCTCAAATCCCTTTGGGAATAGGGTGTCTACCCCCAAAGGAGTATACTGTGTATATATCTCCTATTCCTGAGTATATTTTGGGGATTGATATTCTGCATGGTCTATGGTTGCAGATCACTGCAGGTGAGTTCAGACTAAGAGTATGTGTGGTGAAGGCAGTTCTGAGGGGACATGCTAGGCACCTGTCCATAGCTTTGCCTGTGCCTTGATGGGTGGCTAATATCAAACAATACAAACTGCCTGGAGGGCATAAAGAGATTGGAGAAACTCTCCAGGAGCTAGAGAAGGTAGGTATTATAAAGCCCACCCATAGTCCTTTCAATCCCTCAGTGTGGCCTGTAAAAAATCCAGATGGCTCCTGCTGTATGACTGTGGATTACAGAGAACTGAAAAAAGTCATACCCCCTATGCATGCTGCTGTCCCCTATATTGCAGGCCTGATCGATACCCTCAGCCATGAACTAGGAACAGACCATTATGTGGTAGATCTTGCTAATACCTTCTTTTCCATTGACATTGAGCAGGAAAGTCAGGAACAGTTTGTCTTCACATGGAAAGGATGGCAATGGACTTTCACCATCCTCCCACAGGGATACCACCACAGTCCCACCATCTGTCATGTACTTGTAGCCCAGGACTTGGCTACATGGGAGAAACCACCAATGGTGCAGCTGTATCATTATATTGATGATGTCATGCTCACATCTGATTCTCTTTCAGATCTAGAAGGTGCAGCACCTAGACTGCTGCAACATGTACAGGAGAAAGGATGGGCTGTGAACAGCACCAAAGTTCAGGGACCCGGCTTGTCTGTTAAATTCTTGGGGGTCATCTGGTCGGGTAAGTGCAAGGTTACACCAGAAATAGTTATAGACAAAGTCCAGGCCTTTCCTCCCCCTACAACTTTAGCATTGCTACAGCAGTTTCTGGATCTTCTAGGCTACTGGAAAGTGTTTATACTGCACTTGGCACAAATTCTGAAGCCCTTATACCAGTTGGTATGAAAGGGTGTCATATGTGACTGGGATGAGACACGTGCATCTGCCTTTACTACAGCAAAACGTGTAGTCAAGGCCGTACAGGCTTTGAGTGTAATAGACCCATTAAGGCCCTATAACCTGGATGTTCATGTCACTGAAGATGGTTATGTCTGGGGTCTCTGGCAGTGGCTTGAATGAACTTGCCAACCCATTGGATTCTGGTCACAACTCTGGAAAGGGGCAGAGGTAAGATACACTTTGATAGAAAAACAACTGGCTGCCTTGTATCATGCCTTGCTGGCTACAGAACCCATCACTGTAATGGCCCCAATAAAGGTAATAACCACATATCCCATCTTGAGGTGGGTATGAGACTGAACCCAAAAGCCAAGGAGTGGTGTGTCACAAACACCCACACTAGCCAAGTGGGGTGCTTACCTACAGCAGTGTAGTGCTCTCTCTAGTAGCCTCTTGAGTGGAGAACTCCAACGCTTGTTGAGGATGATGACATATACTAGTGAAAATCAGAAAGAACTTGCTTTTGAACCATTAGTAGCAGAGAGTCACTATTGGGAGGGAAGAGCCCCTATACCACAAGATGCATGGTATACAGATAGCTCCAGCCATGGGCAGCCCCCAAAATGGAGCACCATAGCTTTCCATCCTAAGACTGAGACAATGTGGATGGAAAATGGTGAGGGGAAGAGCAGCCAGTGGGCAGAGTTGCAGGCTGTGTGGCTTGTGATCATCCAGGAGCCCTCCTCTATAGTTGTCTGCACTGACAGCTGGGCTGTCTATCGGGGCTCTACTCTGTGGCTACCAACCTGGTACCATGCCAACTGGCTGGTTGGTCACCAACCCCTTTGGAGGCAAGAATTATGGCAAGACTTATGGACATGTGGTCAGACCAAAATAATTACAGTATACCATGTGACAGGTCATTTGCCACTGGCATCCCCAGGAAATGATGAAGCAGATAAATTGGTCCAGATACGTGGGTTAGAAGGAAAGCCTGCCTCTGATGCAGCCCAATGGCTACATCAGCATTTGTTGCATGCAGAGCAAAAGACAATATGGGTTGTAGCCCATCAGTTGGGCTTGCCTTTGACCTTCAAGAAAGTTAGTAGAGCCCAGCAGGAGTGTGTTGTGTGCTCCAAAAAGGACTTACACTGAGTTTCACAGCAACATGGGACAATAGCTAAGGGGCCTATACCCCCCATCAGGTGGCAGATAGACTATATTGGGCCTCTACCTGTGTCAGAAGGATATTGGTACATGATGACTTGTGTGGACACAGCTACTGGACTTCTAGTTGCTTTTCCTACCAGTTATGCAGAGCAGCAGGCAACCAAAAGAGGCCTGGAATGTCTCTTTGCTGTCTATGGATGACCACAGGTGATTGAGAGTGATCAGGGCACCCATTTTACTGGACATGCACTGCAAGAATGGATACGACAGCTGGGAATCAAGTGGAAGTTTCATGTGCCATACAATCCTACCGCAGCAGGCATGATAGAGAGTCACAATGGCTTGTTAAAATCTGGACTAAAGTCAGATACCAATAGTCTGTGGGGATGGTCAGTCCACTTATAGATCAGGCTACGGCATTTGAATGAGAGACCCCAAAAGGGAGCTCTGAGCCCTGTAGACATGTTAACACATATGGCTGCCTCCCCTATACAATTGCAAGTTCAAACCAAGGAAGAATCACTGAAGTTGAGGTTTGGCCACCAGAATAACATCTTGCTGCCAGCACCAACTGCACTGAACCCTGGAGACTCTATTGAGTGGACATGGCCTTGGACCTTTTGACACATGGACCAATGATGGCTGGCTCTCCTGGCACCTTGGGGACAAGACCTGGAAACTGGCTTCCTGTGTATTTCTGTAATAACAGCAGAGTGGCCCCCAAAGGTGTATCCTGAACGGCCAGAAGGTAAGAGCATCTTACCGGGGAGTTTTGTTTTATCATTACAGCCAGTGCATGCACCTCCAGTAGCACTATATATAGACCCTTCAGTAACCCCCATGGGGAAAGGAGTATAAGTATGGTACACTAGACTAGACCTGGAAGGGACCCCCTTCCTGCTACAGTCCTATCACAGGACCACTCTCTTGCATGCATCCTACCTGATGGACAAAATTTACTTAGATTGGTGACATTAAAACATGTGTCTTATCACCCCTAAAGTTGTTGTGGACTGGAACCTCCTCTGGCTTGAGGATTATTATAATTTTTGTATCAAAACTTTGCTGTATCTTAATTTTTATTATCTCTAAGTTGTTGTTATACTCTGTTGTTATTGTAGAATCTGGTTACAGTGTTCCAGCTTTCTCACATAGGGACCATTGCGGAAGATTGAAATCATGTAGATTGTAAGGCTAGAATCCTGGAGGGGTGGAGTGTGGGTAAAATTGTAATATTTCCAGAATATCTCACCTGGTTTTGGTACATCTGCATATCAACAGGCGTTCAGAGGTGTAAAGAAATTGGCTTTAGTGCATTTGCATCTTTCATCTCCATACAGTGGATAATTACCTGGGCAACAGAGGGCTTATCTGTGCTGGACCAGGAGAGAGAGAGGGGCCAGATGGCAGTGTTGTAAGACCCTTTCACCCCAAAGAGTGTTTTGTGGTCAATTTCTTTGGTCACACTGACTCCATAGCGAACTTGCCCAGGCTGAAACCCAGTATCAAGATAATATATTTCATTTTTTTTCAAGCAGCTTCCTCCCAAATTCTGTGAAGTTGATAGGGGATGTTAAGTACCCGGACAGAGCATTTCAGTGAGCTTTTTCTTTCATGATCTATCTAGTACAAAACCATGTGAAAAACACATAGATCAGGAGAAATCCATAAGCCAGGAAATAAAGAACTTAAAAAAAAAGGGAGATCCACTATTCTAGTAGCTCATTTCTTCTAAGAAAATTAATTTAATATCCTTGAAGGTACTGACATTTTTTACCTGGGGATAAATTGCAGAGAGTCCTTGAAGATGGAGTAGAATGAATGAAGAGTAAAGGAGCCAACGAATGCAGTAGTTCTGTGTCCACGTCTACTTGTGTTTTTAGTCTTCCTGATTTCAGCCTCCATGGAATGGGAAGAGCTGAGCTTGACACTTTTCTAGGGTTACTACATAGTGAACTTCTTCCTGTTATTGAACTACTTTGTAAATTTATTCATTACTTTGCCTGCTTCCTATTTATAGTCGATTTTTTCTTACTGTCCTTAAATTCGTTAAGATTGTGTATCAGTTATTTTAATCCTATTTTACTTTACATGATAAGGAAAAATTTTCTCTAGTTACATCTTCATTGTGGTTTGTTTTCTTTACATGAGTATTTAAAGTAACTTTGTGTTCATGACTGTTTTTTCTCCTTTTATATTTCCTCAGATTTAATTTGCACACTGCATTTGTTTGCTTTTTCTTTGTTATGTTGGTTAGCACTTTCCTGTCACTTGTTCCCTGATCCCTTTAATCATTTTCAGTCATTTCTCTTGTAAATGTGTATGTTAATTATGTTCTTCTGCTTTGACTGTATGACTCAGTTTGAGACTATTCTTCTTCAAATCATAGACTTTAATCTTGACATTTAGAATAATATGCAGGTTTTATTTTACTCATACTTTTGTTCTGTTGTCCTCTTGTAAATTTTTTTCCTTGTTAATCTTCTTATGTTTTCATATGAAAAATACTCATGGGGTGTTTTTGCAGTTGTTGTTTGTAGTATTTAGCATTCTGGTTTTTTAAATTTATATTGATTTTAACATTACATTCTAATAATAAAATCTAATAATCCTTAGTTTTCACTAACATAAGGCACATAAATAAAAGATATTTAATATCAATATTTCTCTAAAATACCAATAAAATTTTACCTTTTTCTTAATGAAAATATGATATTTAGGGCACCTAATTACTGTTTATTACTGAAACTTCTTTTTTTTGTTATTGTTTAAATTCCATTTTTAAAATTACAGATTATTAATAGTTATTGAAATTGTATTACTTGTTATTGATTATATTTCATTTTAAACTTTTTGTTTAGATATGGAATACTTATTTTACTAGTTTTGGTACTCATTTGCTTTCTCTTAAAGTTTTTCAGCTCTCAGGTTTATGTTTGGCTCTAACATGTAATGCACGATAATCAGATAATAAAGTTTCAACACATATATCTAAGCAAAATTAAACTTCCTACTTAGTGTCCTACCTTAAATGGTCTACAGTCAACCTCAACCACAGCAAACCCTTACTGAATTCCAGATCTTATCCACAAACCTGCTTCTCTTTTACTCATTTTGTTAGTAATGCACAGTAGTTATGCTCAGCCCAGCTTGATAACTCCAATCTGTATCCTAACTCTCCCTGTAGGCTGACCACAAATTCTTTTGGTTCTGTCTAAAAAGCATCTCTAAATTTTATCTCTTCCTCTGTAAAACCTCTGCCACTTTTTTGATAAAGACTCTATTTTCTTATCCATTAATATTCATTACTTACCTAACTGATACTTCCTAATCATGTCCCCTGTATTTCCTTTTTTAAATGTTTTCCCCAAATATCAGCAGAGTTCTTTCAAACATACAAATTGATTAATAAAAATCTCTATCTTCATTTCTTCATTTTTCTCTGTCACTTCCAGAAAGAAAAAATCCAGCCCTCCTAGACTGCTATAGATGTTCTTTATGCTCAAATATGTACTTTATAATCTCAATGGTTGCCATCCCTTGCATAGCTCCTGCCTGAAATATGCATTTGCTGTCCTATCTGCATTCAATCTTGCCATTCCAGTTTTATGCCTTTGTATAATTCTCCCTATGGTAGTGGAATGTGAATTGCCATTAAAGATTGAAGTCCTAATCCTTTAACATGTATACACTGTAGTTTGTCTTAAATATTTTAGTAACATAATAAAACCTTTCTTCATCATTGCCATATACAGAATTGCAATTAAATGTCACCAAGTGTATTTGCTAACTCATATATTAGTTTTTGATCTGTATTCTTCTCCCCTCTTTTCTATATGATAAACCCCAAATTTCTTTGTAAATAAAGTAAACATTTCCTGTTAAGTGAAGTTCCCTTCTCTTCTCAACTTTTTGGCACTGTTATGCCATATCATCTAATCATATGATACGGCATCTATTTCTCAGAATTATAATTATCTTATTATACATTTATCTCTCTGACTAGGTTGTGACCTCCATTTAAATGACATTTTTCATTTGTTTTCTGTCTTTATCATGTAATATAATGCCTGGAAATTTTTTAAAAGGCACTTAACATTTAAAATTTTTTTTCATGAACAATTCACATATTAAGAAAATTAAATATATAGTTTTATATTTCTTACATAATCTTCAAATTTATTGACAAATTGATTTTTCTGTTAGTGTCTACTTACATATTTAAATGGCTTTTAATTGAAGTTTGATAAATCATTTATGAACAATTATTTAGAAATAAAGAAACTGTGTTGAATAATTCATTTTGCCCTTAACACCTCTCAAAAGCTAATTATCTAATTTCCATGACCTTTGTGTGTTTTTCTATTTGATTTCATAGTCATTCAACAAATGCTTGGTGATTGGGCACTATGTGTATGATAATGTGGTTATTTAATTAAAATTAATTTTTAGTTTACATTAATTATATCTTTAACCTTCAAAATGATTACAGCACAAAATGATTACTATGCACAGGTCCAATCCAACAAATATTTAGTAAGCACCTACAGTCTGGCAGCAAACACACTAAGTACTGGAAATAAAAGATTTGAGTGTAACTTTATCCTTGCCTTTGCAGAAATTACAGTGTTTTATGGAAACTTTTTTCATATAAGTATTTCTTAAAATATTAAATTATAGTATAACTCATGCTATGTTGTTTATGTCATATAATTTTTATTGTTAAATTTTAATTCAGTTTAAAATTATTTTATAGCTCTTCAGAAATAGTATATAAATTATTTCAAAGGAATAGGAAAATAAGAATAATAAGTAGAATTTATTTAGCACTTACCACATGCTAGGTACTTTGCTATGTACTTTGATATATTGTCACATGTAAGTCTCAAAACAGCTCTTTTTAGGTAGATACGATGGCTATCCACTACCTATCCTCATTTGCATAGTAAACCTTGGGCATAAAGAAGTTAAGAAATTGTCCCACATTTTAAAGAACTGTTTGCAGGATTAAGGATTCAAACAAGTTCTGTGTGACCACAGAGCTTGAATAGCTATTTTCACCACACTGAAGAGCCTTGATAGAAACATCTTGTATTAATTATTTGTTGCATAATAATGCTCAATAACAACTACAAAACTTCAGTGGCAACAGTCACCAGTAGCGGATCAGCTGACTGGTTCTGCTGATCTAAGCTGAACTTGTAAGTTTCCTCATGTATTTGCAGTGAGTGACAGCCAGTGGCCACTGTGCTTATCCTGGGAACAACTGTCTAGATGAGCTCTCAGATACATGTGTCACCTGCTAAGAACTGAGTGCAAGCCCAACATGGGGAAGGCAGAAGACAAAGAAAGAGAGTTAATACACACAATGCTTCTTGTAGTTTAGGCTTGGAACATCCTCTCTTTTGCCACACCATGTTGGGAAAAGCAAGTGTCAAGTCTAGCTGAGATTCAAAGTGTAGGAAAGTAAACCTGGCTACTTTATAGGAAGAGCTACAAAGTCACATTGCAAAGGGCATGAGCACAGGAGAGAATCAAGAATCGTTATCACAGTGCACATCCTGAACAGGATATTCACATCTTTTCCATCTACAAATTATAATTACTCACTCAAAACCACCAGATTGTCATTGTTAGGAATGTTAGGTAGAAAGATAGACATGAGCAGCCAGGGAAGGGGGAGAGAAGTTTCAAGGAAAAAAAACTGCCCCAACTCTGCATGGGTAGAGGGGGGTCCCACATGAAGACAACAAAAGCTTTGCAGGGAGATGATTTCTTGCCTGTGGGAACAAACTGGTCCCAGCCAGGTCTCAGGGCTCCAACCAGGTCCCAGTGTGGCCTCAGTTAAACAAAACCAAGAACAACCCAAACAAAACTGCCATTATCTTATTAAAATAAAATAGCGGTTTTGCTCCCCTTACCCAGGGATTTTTCTGTGTGCATTTTTGGGAAAAGACATACACACCAAGAGGCATGGGTGTATAACTAGACCTGTCAATCAAATTACTTCACCCTGTCAAACAAAAGAAGTGCTTCCTGGCCAGGTCATGGTAAGTAGACCCTCCTGTAAAAATTCAGGGCCTTTGTCTGCTTGGCCCTGGACTGCACCTCCCTTGGACTGTATTCAAATAAAACTTTCACTCTTCTTTGCTATTGTGTCTCTGCCTTTCAATTCTCCATTGCAGCAGGGACAAGGACTGAGAACAAACATAACTGGCAACAGTACCACATCATCACATTCACAGCCCATATAGATCTTGTTATGCTGGAGGAAGGAAAAACAAGGACATGCAAACAAAACAGGGGGAGAACAGACCAGACCCCAAGGTCCGTGCCTTATATGGAAAGGGGACAGCTCTTCCTGAATTACAACCTTCTGATGTGCCAACTAAGACCCTGGATGTCAGCCTCCTCCCTCCTTCCTTTCTAAGGAAGAAAATTTCTAGTTGTCTATCATGTCACCTTTAGCCAATCATACCTCTCCACGCCCCCTAGGATAGCTTGCCCACTCCTCCCCCTCCTAACCCCTTATAAGCCCCCACCTCCCCGACCGTGTGTGACTTCTCCCAGCCTGTAATATCCAGAGCGTGGAATATCACCTGGGGGTTGCACTCAAATAAACTACCTGGCCCTTTGTTGCCTCTCTTCGCCTGCTTATTTCAGCTAAAATTTATCTTACAGATCTCATGATCTACATTAGGTGTGGAGGTTGGTGCGTGGATGCAGTTCCTCCTAACCTGAAGAACTGTGAACTAAATACATAAATTTGCTCCACCATTCCACATCCCAAACACCCAGCATATAAATATGATACACAGACAGGTAACTGATAGATGACATACAAATGCATCCTCTCATTTGAAAATAGGAAGGATGGGAGGCACTGAGCAGGCTGGCAATTCTGAAATGTAGGTTTTGCCAGAATTATTAATCTGAGGTGTTTATTATTCTTTGACTGGAACCTGGGTCTGCAACTAGAGAATGTGTCCCAGTCATTGTTCTACATTTTGCTCTATTGGAAATTCTTTTTCCATTGTTCTACTTGGCCACTTCTAAGAGAGCATTAGCTACTTCTACTTTCTCAGCCTGATGCTTGTAATTTAAAGATGGGGTCATAGTGGCCTTTTTGCACTATGGACAGTCTCAGTCCCTTTGGGACCAGAGTGCTGGAACTTTTGCCAATTGCGATACTCTATTCAGCAATTCTACCTAGAGTAACATGCAACATTCTTGTTGAGGCAGGTCTTTCTGCTCACACTAATCAATGCATGAGTTGAAATGCAGTGAATATGTCAGCCTACTGTCAGTGAGACAAAAATCCTAAAGATTCTGACAATACCTTTTATACACTTGAAAATATCCACTAGGCAATGTGCTAATTCTCTCAGAGGCCTTTCAAAGAGAGTAAGAACGGAACACTTAATTTAATCTTTACCTTGAAGCCACTATATACTTTGATAATCTTTTCATGGCTTAAAAACCTGGATCTGCTAACTGGTTTTCTTTCTAACCTAACAAGATTTGGCACCTTTTTAATTTTTTCTACATCCTGCTTGTCCACACTGGATCAGGCATTTTTTTCCACCTTATCTCTTCCTTGTAACTCATGTGCAACACTAACATGCTCATCATTCTTGCCTAGAAATCCCAAGGGGTAGTTATAATGCAGCCTAATTTAATAATTATTTCTTTTGTTGCTTCTGAATCATAAATCATGTTACCATAGAGCTTTCCAACTCTCAGCTTATTAGGAAATGATCTTATATCTTCTTCTAGTATTTTTTATGGCATTAAAATATTCGGCCAATTTAGCACATTTTTTAGTGTAGAATATGATATATCGTGCAATCTTTGTGTGTGTGTGTGCATACAGATGTCAGAACACTGTGTTTGGAATAGTCCTATGTTTTTCTGCTTGATTTGAGATGATACCATTATAACAATTAACAACTCATACCCATTTAGTCTATTTCTGGACTTTTATAGAGCATTGACCTGTTTTTCTGTGTGTGCTCTGTAGTACACTGCTTTAATGTTGATATTTTATAATATGTTTTATATCTGGCAAAGCTAGTGCCCCTTCTTTGCAGTTCTTCATTGGATTTTTCTTCTTTATATTTGTTTGCTCATTTTTCCATGTGTATTTTATAAAAACTCCCCAAGTTTAAAAAATGGTATTTTATTAATGAATTCACTTGTGGAGGATTGAAATGATAATATCCAAGGTCATAATATGATTTCCTATCGCTTCTCAGCCTTTTGGCTAAGAACAAGTGTAGTATCTGTTCTTACCAGTTTAATATAATTTCACATATGTAAGGGCGTTATTTGTTCCCTACAATAGCTTAAGTTTATATAGATTTTAGGTATACCCTATTTAATATAGCTCATAGGTATATTTAATTTTCATTGCTATTATAAATAGGTTACTTTAGATAGTTAGAATTCTAAACTGTAATTGATTAAATATGGACCACTAGCTATTTCTGTTCATAAATTTGATTGCTTAAAATATTACTAATTGCTTAGGATTAATTTCAGTTGGTTCTCTTGCAATTACTGGCATGCAGTTATTACATCTACAAACATAGATATTCTATTTTCTCTTTTTTTGACTTTTTCTGCATCATTCAACTTACCATTACTAACTGTTTTGATTGGAACTCAAGTACAAGGCTTAACCTGCTTAGAGGGGAATTGAGGTTGTGATTGATCTGTTTCACCATCTTAAGAAAATATTCATAATTTTCTATTTTCTTCCATTTTTATTTACAAAAACTGACTTCAGTTTAGTCAAATATTTTTATTACCTGTGAAAAAAAATATCTGATATTTTTCTAGGAGTACTGATTTGATAAATTATATCAATCAATTTGTCAGTATTAAAACATGCTTGAATTCCTGGAATAAACTTAGCTAGGTCTTGTTGGATTTATTTCTTTAAATACATTGGCAAAATCTGTTTGTTTATGATTTTTGGATATTTTGGATATTTTATTTTCTATAAAATTATTATCATATATTGGAATTAATGTATATTCAATTCATAATATGAATTTGGAAAATCTCTTCCTTTCATGTACCCTTGAAATATTTTCATAGCATTTCAGTTGTCTGTTTTTTAGAGATTTACTAAAATTACCCAAGAATATCCTGATCCTAAGAGGTTTTGATTCAGTTTGTTTTATTTTTTGTTATTATTTCATTGTTTTGAGGCAACATTCTGTGTGGAAATCATATGTATAGACTTTATTTTCTTCTCAGGTCAGTTTTAGGAAATTATATCTTCTTAGAAATTATCTATCTCAAACAGGTTTCCAAATTTATTTTCAATTTTAAAGCAAATCTATTATAATTTCTTGATTCTTTGACAATTTTTCTGTTACTTATTTTATATGTCCCCACTTTTCCCTTTTTTAATTTAATTAGGTGAGTTAGGAGTTTTTTTGGTTGGCTTACGTTTGTCAAAGAACAATCTTTGGCATTTATATGTTAATTAAAATATCCTATCTTCCAACTCATTGATCTCTGTTTCTATGTTTCATGTTTGTAATTTCTGCTTTACTAATGTTGCCTCTATGTTATATTGTACAAAGATATGCATACATGTTTTATCTTTAGTGAAAAGTGCAGACTTTAGTATCATGAAGCACTCTTTTATCTTATGTACTGGACATTAGCCTGAATTCTGTCTTGTTTGATATTAAAGTCATAGTCCTGCTTTCTTTCTGTTTTTACTCGCATAATGCATATTTGCCCATCAGATTATTTTTCAGTTTTATGAATCACTTTTCACATGTGTCTCTATAAAACATAGATTTGTGAAGACAGAGAGGCGGAGCCAACATGGCGGCGTGAGTAGGACAGTGGGAATCTCCTCCCAAAAACATATATACTTTTGAAAATACAACAAACACAACTAGCCCTAAAAGAGAGACCAGAAGACGCAGGACAGTGGCCAGACTGCAGCTACACCAGTGAGAACCCAGCGCCTGGTGAAAGGGGTAAGATACAAGCCCCGGCCCTGCGGGACCCGAGCGCCCCTCCCCCCAGCTCCCGGCGGGAGAACAATAGGCAGAGCGGGAGGGAGACGGAGCCCAGGACTGCCGAACACCCAGCCCCAGCCATCCGGGCCAGAGCGCAGACACAGTATATGCCCAGGGGGCCCTGGATACTGGGAGAACAGGGAGTAAGACCTCTGAGCGGGTGCTGAAGCTGATGCCCCTGTGACAAAGAAAAGCGGGGGCTTTTTGAAAGTCTTAAAGGGACAGGGACTTAACAGCTTGACGGAAAAAACCCAGGTCACAGTACAGCAGCTGGAAATTACAGGGAAAACAGGGTGCACTAACCCCCTGGGCAACAGCTCCGAGACCCCTCACGGAGGCAAACAGTCAAGCAGCCCCCCCATCCATCACCCCACCGGGCGCTGCGAAAGCAGAGAAGCAGCCTGAGACAAATTCCGCCCACAGAAAGGGAAATTTCTCCCTCCCAGCCAGGCAAGACACAAAGACCCACTCTACACGCAATTACCCAACACAAGCCACTAGGGGTCGCAGTTGCCCCAGTAAAGAAAGGCCAGTAGTAAGTGAAAATTTTGGCCCTCCCAGCTGACAGTCAATAGCACCTGTCAACATGAAAAGGCAAAAAAATATGATCCAGACAAGACTAACCCAGACAGCTTCGGCATCTGCTACATCTTCCCCTGAGAAGGAATCTGGGGAGATAGATTTAGCCAGACTACCTGAAAAAGAATTCAAAACAAAAGTCATAACCATGCTGATGGACTTGCAGAGAAATATGCAAGAACTAAGGAAGGAGAATTCAGAAATAAAACAAGCTCTGGAAGGACTTCAAAACAGAATGGACGAGATGCAAGAGACCATTAATGGACTAGAAAACAGAGAACAGGAACGCAGAGAAGCTGATGCAGAGAGAGATAAAAGGATCTCCAGGAATGAAAGAATTTTAAGAGAGCTGAGTGATCAATATAAAAGAAATAATATAAGAATCATAGGCATTCCAGAAGAAGTAGAGAGAGAAAAGGGGATAGAAAATGTCTTTGAAGAAATAATTGCTGAAAATTTCCCCAAACTAGGGGAAGAAATGGCCTCTCAGACCACAGAGGTACACAGAACTCCCATGACAAGGGATCCAAGGAGGGCAACACCAAGACACATAATAATTAAAATGGCAAAGATCAAAGACAAGGACAAAGTATTACAAGCAGCCAGAGAGAAAAAAAAGGTTACCTACAAAGGAAAACCCATCAGGCTATCATCAGACTTCTCAACAGAAACCCTACAGGCCAGAAGAGAATGGCATGATATACTTAATGCAATGAAACAGAAGGGCCTCGAACCAAGACTACTGTATCCAGCACGAATATCATTTAAATATGAAGGAGGGATTAAACAATTCCCAGACAAGCAAAAGTTGAGGGAATTTGCCTCCCACAAACCACCTCTACAGGGCATCCTACAGGGACTGCTCTAGATGGGAGCACTCCTAAAAAGAGCACACAACAAAACACCCAACATATGAAGAAGGGAGGAGGAGGAATAAGAAGGGAGAGAAATAAAGAATCATCAGATTGTGTTTATAATAGCTCAACAAGCGAGTTAAGTTAGACAGTAAGACAGTAAAGAAGCTAACCCTAAACCTTTGGTAACCACAAACGTAAAGCCTGCAATGGCAATAAATTCATAACTTTCAATAATCACCCTAAATGTAAATGGACTGAATGCACCAATCAAAAGACACAGAGTAATAGAATGGATAAAAAAGCAAGATCCATCCATATGCTGCTTACAAGAGACTCACCTCAAACCCAAAGACGCGCACAGACTTAAAGTCAAGGGATGGAAAAAGATATTTCAAGCAAACAACAGAGAGAAGAAAGCAGGTGTTGCAATTCTGGAATCAGACAAAACAGACTTCAAAATAAATAAAGTAACAAAAGACAAAGAAGGACATTACATAATGATAAAGGGCTCAGTCCATCAAGAGGATATAACCATTATAAATATATATGCACCCAATACAGGAGCACCAACATACCTGAAACAAATATTAACAGAACTAAAGGAGGAAATAGAATGCAATGCATTCATTCTAGGAGACTTCAACACACCACTCACTCCAAAGGACAGATCCACCAGACAGAAAATAAGTAAGGACACAGAGGCACTGAACAACACACTAGAACAGATGGACCTAATAGACATCTACAGAACTCTACATCCAAAAGCAACAGGATACACGTTCTTCTCAAGTGCACATGGAACATTCTCCAGAATAGACCACATACTAGGACACAAAAAGAGCCTCAGTAAATTCCAAAAGATTGAAATCCTACCAACAAACTTTTCAGACTACAAAGGCATTAAACTAGAAATAAACTGTTCAAAGAAAGCAAAAAGGCTCACAAACACATGGAGGCTAAACAACACACTCCTAAATAATCAATGGATCAATGACCAAATCAAAATGGAGATCCAGAAATATATGGAAACAAATGACAACAACAACACTAAGCCCCAACTTCTGTGGGACGCAGCAAAAGCAGTCTTAAGAGGAAAGTATATAGCACTCCAAGCATATTTAAAAAAGGAAGAGCAATCCCAAATGAACGGTCTAATGTCACAACTATCAAAATTGGAAAAAGAAGAACAGATGAGGCCTAAGGTCAGCAGAAGGAGGGACATAATAAAGATCAGAGAAGAAATAAATAAAATTGAGAAGAATAAAACAATAGCAAAAATCGATGAAACCATGAGCTGGTTCTTCAAGAAAATAAACAAAATAGATAAGCCTCTAGCCAGACTTATTAAGAGGAAAAGAGAGTCAACACAAATCAACAGTATCAGAAATGAGAAAGGAAAAATCACAACAGATCCCGCAGAAATACAAAGAATTATTAGAGACTACTATGAAAACCTATATGCTAACAAGCTGGGAAACCTAGGAGAAATGGACAACTTCCTAGAAAAATACAACCTTCCAAGACTGACCCAAAAAGAAACAGAAAATCTAAACAGACCAATTACCAGCAACGAAATTGAAGCGGTAATCAAAAAACTACAAAAGAACAAAACCCCCGGGCCAGATGGATTTACCTCGGAATTTTATCACACATACAGGGAAGACATAATACCCATTCTCCTTAAAGTTTTCCAAGAAATAGAAGAGGAGGGGATATTCCCAAACTCATTCTATGAAGCTAACATCACCCTAATACCAAAACCAGGCAAAGACACCACCAAAAAGAAAACTATAGACCAATATCCCTGATGAACGAAGACGCAAAAATACTCAACAAAATTTTAGCAAACCGAATTCAAAAATACATCAAAACCATCGTACACCATGACCAAGTGGGATTCATCCCAGGGATGCAAGGATGGCACAACATTCGAAAGTCCATCAATATCATCCACCACATCAACAAAAAGAAAGACAAAAACCACATGATCATCTCCATAGATGCTGAAAAAGCATTTGACAAAGTTCAACATCCATTCATGATAAAAACTCTCAGCAAAATGGGAATAGAGGGCAAGTACCTCAACATAATAAAGGCCATCTATGAAAAACCCACAGCCAACATTATATTGAATAGCGAGAAGCTGAAAGCATTTCCGCTGAGATTGGGAACTAGACAGGGATGCCCACTCTCCCCACTGTTATTTAACATAGTACTGGAGGTCCTAGCCACGGCAATCAGACAAAACAAAAAAATACAAGGAATCCAGATTGGCAAAGAAGAAGTCAAACTGTCATTATTTGCAGATGACATGATACTGTACATAAAAAACCCTAAAGACTCCACCCCAGAACTACTAGAACTGAGATCGGAATACAGCAAAGTTGCAGGATACAAAATCAACACACAGAAATCTGTGGCTTTCCTATATACCAACAATGAACCAACAGAAAGAGAAATCAGGAAAACAACTCCATTCACAATTGCATCAAAAAAATAAAATACCTAGGAATAAACCTAAACAAAGAAGTGAAAGACTTATATTCTGAAAACTACAAGTCACTCTTAAAAGAAATTAAAGGGGACACTAACAGATGGAAACGCATCCCATGCTCATGGCTAGGAAGAATTAATATCGTCAAAATGGCCATCCTGCCCAAAGCAATATACAGATTTGATGCAATCCCTATGAAACTAACAGCAACATTCTTCAATGAACTGGAACAAATAATTCAAAAATTCATATGGAACCACCAAAGACCCCGAATAGCCAAAGCAATCCTGAGAAAGAAGAATAAAGTAGGGGGGATCTCACTCCCCAACTTCAAGCTCTATTATAAAGCCATAGTAATCAAGACAATTTGGTACTGGCACAAGAACAGAGCCACAGACCAATGGAATAGACTAGACAATCCAGACATTAACTCAGACATATATGGTCAATTAATATTTGATAAAGGAGCCATGGACATACAATGGCGAAATGACAGTCTCTTCAACAGATGGTGCTGGCAAAACTGGACAGCTACATGTAGGAGAATGAAACTGGACCATCGTCTAACCCCATATACAAAAGTAAACTCAAAATGGATCAAAGACCTGAATGTAAGTCATGAAACCATTAAACTCTTGGAAGAAAACATAGGCACAAACCTCTTAGACATAAACATGAGTGACCTCTTCTTGAACATATCTCCCCGGGCAAGGAAAACAACAGCAAAAATGAACAAGTGGGACTATATTAAGCTGAAAAGCTTCTGTACAGCAAAAGACACCATCAATAGAACAAAAAGGAACCCTACAGTATGGGAGAATATCTTTGAAAATGACACATCCGATAAAGGCTTGACGTCCAGAATATATAAAGAGCTCACACGCCTCAACAAACAAAAAACAAATAACCCAATTAAAAAATGGGCAAAGGAACTGAACAGACGGTTCTCCAAAAAAGAAATACAGATGGCCAACAGACACATGAAAAGATGCTCCACATCGCTAATTATCAGAGAAATGCAAATTAAAACTACAATGAGGTATCACCTCACACCAGTAAGGATGGCTGCCATCCAAAAGACAAACAACAACAAATGTTGGCGAGGCTGTGGAGAAAGGGGAACCCTCCTACACTGCTGGTGGGAATGTAAACTTGTTCAACCATTGTGGAAAGCAGTATGGAGGTACATCAAAATGCTCAAAACAGACTTACCATTTGACCCAGGAATTGCACTCCTAGGAATTTACCCTAAGAATGCAGCAATCAAGTATGAGAAAGATCAGGGCACCCCTATGTTTATTGCAGCACTATTTACAATAGCCAAGAATTGGAAGCAACCTAAATGTCCATCGATAGATGAATGGATAAAGAAGAAGTGGTACATATACACAATGGAATACTACTCAGCCATAAGAAAAGGGCAAATCCAACCATTTGCAGCAACATGGATGGAGCTGGAGGGTATTTTGCTCAGTGAAACAAGCCAAGCAGAGAAAGAGAAATACCAAATGATTTCACTCATCTGTGGAATATAAGAACAAAGGAAAAACTGAAGGAACAAAACAGCAGCAGAATCACAGAACTCAAGAATGGACTAACAGGTACCAAAGGGAAAGGGACTGGGGAGGATGGGTGGGTAGGGAGGGATAAGGGGGGGAGAAGTAGGGGGGTATTAAGATTAGCATCCATAGGGGGGTGGGAGAAAGGGGAGGGCTGTACAACACAGAGAAGACAAGTAGTGATTCTACAACAGGTTGCTACGCTGATGGACAGTGACTGTAAAGGAGTATATAGGGGGGACCTGGTATAGGGGAGAGCCTAGTAAACAAAGTATTCGTCATGTAAGTGTAGATTAATGATTAAAAAAAAAAAATGCAGTTCCTATGTGGTGACCTCTAATGAGTTCTACACAATGATATAAAGGACATATAAAAGTGTAGGCAAAGGGTCTGTTTGTGTTTATACAGAGGATCAAAGCCTAATTTGGCTACCCCGAAAATGAACTAAGAAACGATATGAAAGAGCACTTCCAACATCAGCACTCTCGGGAAGACTCATGCCAGAAGATGATCATCAAAAAACCCCAACAAAGATCCACGCACTGCTACATCTGTAGATGCACTCATCCCACCAGCTCCTGGACTTGCCATGGGAATGAAGGAGATATCTAAGCTGGCCTGTGCATACAGTAAAACAACAAATTTGACTGGATCTATACTGTTGGAACTCAACCAAGAATTAGGAGAAGTGCAAATTGTAGCGCTCCAAAATCTTACAACTACAGACTATTTACTGTTAAAAGAACATATGGGATGTGAACAGTGCCCAGGAATGGGTTGTTTTAATTTGTCTGATTTTTCTCAAACTACTCAAATTCAGTTAGATAATAACCATCATATCATTGATAAGTTTTCACAAATGCCTAGGGTGCCTAACTGGTTTTCTTGGTTTCACTGGAGATGGCTGGTAATTAAAGGTATGCTTTGGTTATGTAACTATACTCCTATTATGTTAATGTGTGTGCGCAATTTAAGTAGTAGCTTAAAATCTATACATGCTGAAGTTACTCTACAAGAAGATATGTCAAAGAAATAATCAATCTTCCCATGTTTTCTCCCGCCTGCTACTTCTATAGCTTTTCTTCTTTCTTCCTAATTACAACGAATTCTTAAATAGAATTCGTGCCTCATATCAAATTTACCGAGTATCATAACTCCTCCAAGTGGTAAAGATACCTCAAGACAAATGCTGGGCATAGAAGCCACAGGGCATAAATATGCAAAGAAATAAAAAGCTAACCATTTCAAACAATAAGGCTTCTCTCTCACTTACCAACTTAACATTTCCCTGTATGGCCCCGGAAGATGACTGGTTAGCCAGAGACGGGTAAGATTCCTCAAGGGAGGAACAACCTAAGACAGGCACAGTCGCAGGGGGGTCATCACGTGAGAAATTGGGGATCAACAGAGGTGAGGCTTAGAACCTCACCCCCCCTGTTCTGAGAGAAATCTTCTGCATATGTGGATGTTTTATTGCCCTTGTCTAGCTTGGATTAACACATAGTCTACAGGCACACACCTGATCATCTACATTTGCTCTCTTACAACACTAAACTATGTTTTCTACCTTTATGTTGTATCTACCTACCACTTCAGCATCTTATTAAAAATAATAAAGAGAGAAATGTGGTATCCACATATAAATCAAGTATAAAAATCAAATGTGTATTCATATTTGAACTGACTGTTTAGAGTTCATAATGCATGAGCAAAACTGAAAGTTTCTGTGATGACTGCCCTTGTACTGTTCACTATGTAACTTATTCATTATGTAAGAATTTGTTCTCCATGTAAGAACTTGTTCGTTATGCTTCAGAAGATTGGAGACTGACGAAAATTAGGCTTGGGGTGGATTAATGATTGTGCATTGAGCATTGACTCCCCTATACAGAATTTTATTGTTGTTAACAACCATTTGATCAATAAATATGAGAGATGCCCTAACAACAACAACCAAGAAAAAGTACACACTTCCAATTGTAAAATAAATAAGCAACCGGGATGTAATGTATAGCATAAGGAATATAGTCAAAATATTGTAACAACTTGGTATGGTGATAGCTGGTACTTAGAATTATCATGTATATAAATGTTGAATCACTGTGTTGTACACCTGAAACTAATGTAATGTAATACTGTGTGTCAACTACCCTTCAATAAAAAATAATTATCTAAAAAAAAAAAAAAAAAAAAACATAGATTTGTGTTTGCTTAGATCCAAAGGGAAGTTATTTTTAGATGATGAATTCGCTCTCTTAACCTTTATTGAAATTGTTTTATGGTTATGAAGTTTTTCATAATTTTATTTTATTTTTATTAACATGTTTTAAGTCTCTCATTATATAAATTTCTTTGTGCTTTTGTTTAGTTCTCATATTTCAGTATTTGCATTTTTATTCTGCTGTTAACTTTTTTGATTAAAACTTTTATCTATTTTCCACTTTAAATATTTCCTGTTAGTTTCTGACAAATAAAAAAAAATACCAAGTCTTCATCTTCCTTCTCCACTTATTTCTCCATTGTTACGTCATAATATTATTGTTCTTAACTGTGCCTTTGCATAGCTTTTATTCACTGCAGTTACTTAGTCTTTGCATTATTATGTGTAGAACAATTGCTTAAAAGAAGAAATATAATTTTTGCTTTCCTACGGCAGCCCCTCCTCTTCAGGGAGTATACCTTGCAGTTCCTTTCTGGTGTCTCAGTCTTTGCACTGCCTCCTCTCTGCACTTAGTGAACTAAATCATTTTCCTTCTGTCATTCTAAATGAAATGTATGTAATTTCAGAGTAAGGAATGAAAAGTGATTCATGCCAAAGATCCCCAATAATTCTTGAAAGTAGGTAGAGAAAGCTCTTCTATTTTTACAATGAAGGGTCAGAGAACAATATACAGCTAACCACAGCTACACAGGTAAAGCTAAGACTAGCAATGCTTTGTCTCTATGCCAGATAAATTGCTCTGAAAAGTGCTTCAATTAAATGAGAATACCTCTGAGCTATGCCTATATAAGCTTATGTTTCTTTTATTATTAATAGCAAAGTATGTGTAACAGCAAATAATTATCAATAATATGGTATATAGCCATATCTATGATCTAACTGTCCCCTAAAATCAAGGTTATCTTGATTATGTTAACTTGTGTACATCTCTAGTTTTCTCCTAGTTCAGGGAAAGTCAAAGCTTTGCTTAGTCACATTGCACATATATTCAGTTGGAGACATTTTAAACAGAACTTTGTAGTAATGCATTAATAGTCTACCACAAAGAACATGGAATATGAAATCTGCCACCCCATTTTCATTACCTTCTTGGGGTTTGATGAGAGAGATGGGACAAAGAAAGAAAGGGGCAAGTTAGCAAATGTGGTAGTCTTTTCCTTTTGGTAGATATATTGATAATCGTCTGGTGGTTTAGCAAAATACATCTCAGATGGAAGACATTTAGGGAATGTAGTACTAAAATATGCAGGAAACCTAAAAAGAAACAAATTTCTGTGCTTTGAAAAGCTTGTATTTCAGTTTCAGAGTTCATAAGTGATAGTCAGTTTAGAAGAACAACTCCAAAGCCTGACAGGCCAGGGATGGGCACAGTCTATGCTTATGCACCATATGTCTTCTCTGTGTGTTCCTATGTTTTGACATAACAGCAAAAAAATTTTAAATATAAACACTTTTAACTTTCTCAAAAGTTTTTCTCTTGGAATGAAATCACACATATGGCAGATTTTTTGAAGACTCTGGAATAGAGCCATTAACATTTGACTTTGAATCACTGAACAGACTTCACTTAGGCACCTGAGAATGTACACAATGAATTCCTGGAATGAAATTAACAAGGAATTGAATTTGTGTAGCATTAGTCTTTTAAAAAAATCAAAGAAATGGTGCTCCTTTGTTCACAGGCTGATTAATAACTTTGGGGATCACAGTTTTGCATAAATTATTTAATTTGTGTCTAAAATTCATGTACTGTCCATTATCCTAAGTTGCAGATCACTGACTTAAAATTAGAATGTGACATTTTAAATAACATCCTAAAAATGTTATAGTAAGTAAACGAATATGTCTTTATTAGTCCTTGAGAATCAATTTCAAAAGCCTATAGATTCTGATGAAAATTATGCAAATTCCAGCATACTATCATCCTTATAGTTTATGTTAATTTGACATTAATGTTAGCTGCCTATCTCCCTAACAGTAATCCATCTGAATGAGCAAGCTGGAATACCAATTACTGAAATGAGTGGAGCTCATCCTTGAAGTTTCCTATCTCTGTTGCAAGTAGACATATGTCAGCACACAGGGAATAGCACAGATGTATCAAAGTCTTTCAAGTAACCAGGCATCTTTGTGTAATGGAGCAGACTGTGGTTGACATACTAAATCTTAAAAAGAAAAAGAAGTCACATTGTATTGAGAACAAAAAGAGCTGCAAAAAAGAAAAATTGATGTGAAGATATTCTTGCATATTTAAAGTAATTATTTGAGAATGTTGACCAAGTAGAATATCTGTTTTACAGTGGATTTGTATGTATTTTATTGAATTTGTTTGTGAAGAATTCAATATACTAATTGATTTTCCTAAATGAAGATTTTCTTTTTCCCACTTGATTCTAGCTGCAGAGGATGAATTACCTCAATTGGCTTATAATGAAAGTAAAAGTTAAAAAAAAAGGAAAATTACTTTTGCCATTCAAAGTACATTGCATTTTGTATTCAAAGGAAGAGTTAGCTAGAATCTATGAATTTTTGTGCATGCTTTTCTTATAGTGCTGACTTTAGTTGAATGACTGGGAACTCCTTCGAAAATTCTCCCAATTTTTCCTCCTTCATTTATAGCAGGAAATACTAATATAAATGATCCAAAGAATATATGACAAATATCAAATCCTTGTGTAATTATTATACTACCTATTTTATGATAGTTAAAAAGTTACTTAACATACTACACATTTGACATATTTACATATTGCATTTAATCATTAGCTAACTTTTCATGTACATGTTCATGTGCATTTCTGTTTTTCAAATTGATTATAAGGTTCTTAAAGATTAAGACAAGTTTGATTCTCTTTATTTCTTACACATGCTCAAGGCAATAAAAATTCAAGTGTTTTCTCCACTTATCATGCCACAGTTATATAAGTGGGGTGGGGGATAATTAAAAATCTTCCCAAAAGTGCATTAACACATTATTGACAACTATTATCACAAATATACATATGGAATGGGAGGTTATGACTGACATAGAAAAGAAAAAGTAAAATGACAACTTACAGAAGTAGTTCAAGTAACTGAACTTGCAAATTAATCTTGCTATAGTTAAAGGTTAAAAAGAATCTTACCAATTAGGAACATATCTACCAAGATGGTAAAAAGTCTCCTAGCTTAAGGTATAGTCTTGCCACAGCAGACATTTTACTTTCCATTGTTTGAGTTTTATGAATATTCACAGTGATTGCACAAGAATGGGGATTAAGTTTATACTGTGAAATATTTTGAATAGAAAGAGTAGAGGAAGTCATATAGTGACATGTATATACCTTCCACCTAGCTAAACAACTACTTACATTTGCCAAATTGCTTGAAGTATTTTTTATACTGAAGTATTTTAACATAATTACAGATCAGTCCTGATAATTTATATCTTAATATTTCAGTACATATTACTGAAATGAAGGATCTTTTCCTGTTTAACAACAGTGCCATCTTCACAGTAGTACAATTAATAATAATTCTATTATCTAATAGTCCACCCATATCTAAATTACAAAATGGAGATCTTAGTGCCATGGCATTGTGAAGTGCACTATGGAAAGTTGTGCTCAACCATTTTTCTCCATTTATGAGGAGAGTAAGCTGTGTTTCTGATAGATGGCCCAGTGCTTTCTTAAAGAGCTGACTTGCTGTATCACATACTTGGAAGTTGCAAAGAGAGAAATTTTTTTTTTTTTTAGTATTAGGAGAAACTTTATTCATAATAGCCAAAAACCTAGAAGTCTCAAATATCTATCAATAGGTGAATGGATAAACTAATTGTCATATAGCCATATAATGGACTACTACTCACAAGTAAAGAGATGAAGTACTGGTCATAAAACAAGATGAATGAATATGAAAAGCATTTAGTGAAAGTGAAAAAAGCCAAACACACAAGACCACACATTGTAGGATCTCATTTATATGAAATTCTAGAAATGCTAAAACTATACTGATGGAAAGCAGTGTTTGCTGAAGGACAGGGATGAAGAGAAGGGACTGACTACAAAGGGACACAAGGGAACTTTCTGGGGAGGTGGAATCTACATCATGATTGCGATGGTGTTTACAAAACTGTATATACTCGTCCAAACTCATTATACAGTTAATAATAGGTGAATTTTATTGCATGTAAGTTATATCTCAATAAAATCGATTTTTTAAAATGTAAAAACCAACAAACAAAAAACTCCTATGCTCTCCTTATGCTATTCTTTGGAAGGCAGCAATGGAGGTTAAGAGTATGAGGCCGACTTGGGTTTGGATTCCGTATGATCCTGGCCAAAGTTACTTAAACTTGCTGAGCAGGGATAAAAAGATTATCTGGGTTGCTGAGAGGGTTAGATGAGAACCGGATATAGAGTGCATAACGAGTGCTTGGCGCAAACACTAAATGGTGACTTCCTTAGTGAAATGCACAATGGGAAACACTCCCCCTCTTGAACAACCTCAAAGAGAGTAAATTTTAAATGTTCTCACCACAAAAAAGAAATGGTAATTATGTGACATGATGGAGTTGAATGTGTTAGTAATGTTATGGTAATAATCATATTGCAATATATTTCAAGTATCAAATATATTTCAAATCAACAATTTATATGCCTTAAGCTTATACACAGTTATATGTCAAATATATTTCAATAAAGCTGGGGAAAAAAGACCTGATTTGGCAGAGAGGGTTGAAAGGCCTTTAGGCGAAACCAGTGACGAATGCACCCCCCCTCTCAGTTAGTGATCTCAGAAAGCAAGCTGCGGCCTCTGCTGCTCAGTTCTGGGATTTCCAGCATGGGCAGGTGATCTGTCTTTCATTTCCCCTGTGAATTTGCAAAGTGGCAGAAAATTGAGTTGCTTTACCAGAGGAAAAATCCATGCTACCTCTACATAGGATAATGAAAGATAAGTGACTTGGGACAGCTTGCATTTACCAAACTTCTGCCTCAATGTTCCCCTAACATATCTACTTTGAACTTACATTTTCTGTCTTTTAATATTTACACATAATGGCCGTTCAAAAATTTAATACCAGTAAAAGTAGAGGTGCAAGACAAGTGTATAGTATAACATAACAGCTATTATTGAAGGTACTTCCAGGGATATATGCCAAGAATTGTAGGAGTGGGAAAGTTATTGCTATTCCTACAGACAGTCTTAATAATAAAACAGAGATTCGTGAATTTTTCAATTTTAAAATTGATTTCAAATTGATTGTGCAAGAAAGGCAGACTTTACAAGTACTGATACAATTTCCAGATATAGAATGCACAATCAAAGTGGTATTCAAGTATATATAATGTAAAAAATTTACAAAAGGGGTATAGGAATTAATGTGTACCTGGTCTAAATGGTTTCCTTGTAAAACACAGGTGGTTAAAAGGGAACTATTGACTTTTGTTCTCCCTGAATAAATGCAAAGAGATGTTTAGATACAAATTTAGTGAACACATGATCCTTTGATCTTTTATAAACTAATGGCATCCTCCAATTTCCATAAAGGGATGTTTGGGGAAGGGACAGAATATGAACATCAACCTCATACATAGCATTATTTAAATGGTATCTTTTCTATGGCAAGAAGAAAAATTTGGAAACTGTTCCAAGATATTTTAGTTGTCGTATCTGAGTTATTTTAAGCTTACACTTGCCCCTTCCTATCTGTGGTGCAATGAGACATGCTTAAGAGAAGAATTTTAATATGTACAAATCACTCATGTAATCAGTCGTATAATCACAACAGAACATTTTTCCATGATGCTCCAATTCTTGCCACCTGATTATTTAGTACTCACTATCTCACTCCACCACAACTTTTATTTCTCATGTTCAGTGACCAGCCTGGTACCTGAGTTATTATCTTGTTACTCCTGACCTTTGGTTGTACACCCAAAACCCCCTACGTAGCTCTTCCTTCTTTACTGCTCTTCATGCATCAACAATGATCATAGGACAGATCCCAGCAATATAATACAGTTTTGAATAAATCTTAACACATCCATCCAACCCACCAGACTGGGATTTAGGGTTACACACTGCTCTTCTGGAGTCATGAGCTACAATGTCTGCAGATACGAATATCATATTTTTTTCTGCCCTATACTTTTGTCATCTCTTCTATCAGTGAGTTTTATCAAGATGTGTGTAATCTGTTAAATATGGGAATGTTACAGCCTTCAGTCTTGACATGAAATCTGGTTACTTAGTATATGTAACAATTTTACCCATCTAATATAGTTTGGGTATATATTTATACCCTGTTTAGTTCCAAGAATAAATGGAAGGAGTTTTCAAAGAACCATAGAATAAAAGGAGATGAAATAAATTAAAAATAAGAAAGAAGTCAATGAGGTTTATACTATAATTGGGTTCTTATGCATGTATTAAGACTTAAGGAGTAGTATATAAAAATAAGAAGGAAAAATAAGATAATTAAACAGAAATTGAAAGTATTTATGAGTTGGGGAGAAGTACTACCTGAAAATTTATGCAATAGATTTCCTTAGGTGGTGGATAGCATTTTCCCATAAGATGAATATTACTATAAATATTTATTGCCTTGATATGCAGGATGTCATGGTATAACTGTGCAGAAATCCCTTCAAGACCATGGTAGGCAGAATTCTAAAGTTGCCCCATCATCTGTTTTCTCTGGTGTTATGCCCATGAATGTGATACATTACATGGCAAAGGCATTTTAAAGATGCAATTAACATTACTAATCAGTAGACTTGATAGATGGAGATTATCTGGGTGGGCCTCACCTAATCATAAGAGCCCCTTTGTAGCAGATACTTCTGCCTGGTTGGCTGCAGAGGTGGAAGCCAGAGATTCTGTGTAAGAAGGATATAATGCAACATTACCAGCTTGAAGACACATGCAGCCAAGTGATGAAGAATGTGACAGGTTCTGGAAGCTGAGCAGGATCCCCAGAAAACAAGGGAACAGGGATTTAGTCCTTTAACCACAAAGAACTGAAATTGTCCAACAACCTGGAAGTACTTGGAACTGAATTCATTTCCAGAACTGCCAAATAGCATCCATTTGACCTTGATGTCAGCTTTGTGAGGTCTTCAGCAGAGAATTCAGCTGAGCCTACCCTCATTGCTGACATACAGGACTGTGAGATAGTAAATGGGTTGTTTTAAGCTGCCAGGTTTGTGGTTATTTGTTAAACAGCAGAAGAAAACCAGCACAGAGACCAACATACTCATTTATACAGCCTTTGGGAAGGTTGGTGGCTGATGGCTCAAAGCAGATAAACTGAATGTTTGTGTCTCCGACAAATTCAGATGTGGAAATCCTACTCCCCAGTGTGATGGTATTAGGATATGGGGCCTTTAGGAGGTAAATAAGATTAGGTGAGTTCATGAGGATGAAGCCCTCATGAATGGCATTACTGCCCTTGTAAGAGTCACTAGAGAACAAGCGAACAAGCTTTCCCTCTCTGTTCTCTGCCATATGAGGATGTAAGGAGAAGTTGGCAGTATGCACTCTGGAAGAGAACCATTACCTGACCCTGGTGTAAGAGTTCCAGGCTCCAGAACTGGGAGCAATGAATTTCTGCTCTGTAAAGCCATCCATTCTATTAAACTCTGTTAAAGCAGCAGAAACTGACTAAGACATACTCTACAGAAATTACCTTTGTCCACAAGGAGCTGACTTGACCATTCCGTCCCTCCTTGAGGGATTAACCACATCCAAGGTTTGGCTGATATGGGGTACAAAGGTGCAGCCTCTTGTCTCATATAAGTCAACTCCAAAGGACCAATTTGACCTCAAAGCTTCTTTTATAGGATTGATTGCGATGTCTATGATACTGCATCATAGATCAATTTCTGTTGCTGTACAATCCTACCTCCCTTCTTCATTTGCAGTTGCTGCCTATGAGGGAACTTCGCAATAATTTCTTCCACCCAAACACCCTTCTCACCCTTCTTTCCAGGGAACACACTCTAAGACATCTTATATTAGGTATAGATAGAAATGAAGATTATAATATTTTTTAAATTTATCTCACTTAAAGTCAAGTTTATGGTAGAGATCACACACACACATGAACATATGCGCACACATGTACAAACACATACATTTTCTCAACTCTGCAAGCAAATAGTGTTTCTAAGTATGGTGAATGTTTCAGATAAAGCTAAATATCATTTCATGCCTTCCTTGTTTTGGAAATAGAACCCCTATGTGTTAGGATAGTAGGTTGTCATCCAAATATGTTTTACATTTCCTTGTCTCCCATGCAGCTGGATGTAGTCACGTGGCTAATTTATTGACAAAGGACTTTGAGTAGAAGTGATGCATGTTATTAACACACCACATGCTTGAAAAGAAGTAGCTTATTCTCCATTTACTTTGTTTGCCCCTTTTATTACCTAGAGATGGAGATAGATGAAATTAACTCAGAAGTTATGTATAAAGGGCAACCAAGGCACTCTGCCAACCTGGATGACTCATATAGAGCCATTACTTGAGAGAATAATAAATTCCCTTTATATTAAAGCCACTTTATTTTGGGGTCTCTTTTGACAGCAAGTGTCCCTGAACTTTTTGCAATGCTACAGAATTGTTTTGGTGAAAAAGTTAGTGTCCTTAATGCTTTGTCTCAGTAAATCAATGAATAGAATTGTGCCAAGTATGTAGTTTACATAGATACAGTTCCTATATTGAACAAATGATCTGAAAATAAGACCTTAGCATTACCAAGTCAATATTTTCAACTTATCTATAAAAATTTCAGTTCCTTTAAAAATTAAACACAAAAAAAGGGATCTGCTAGTATAAATATACTGATGACGCTGTATTGTTATGCTAAGGTAAGTGTATCAGGCTTCTCCTTTTCATGTCCATAGGCTATATTAAGACTACTGGAGGCAAGAGCTCCAGTTGTGGAGATAAGGCCTGCTTTGAAATGTGTTTGTGGAGAGAGAATAGACTTCACTTGAAGGTGCCATCTAAGTATGTAGTGAAAAATAAGCAATTTGGCCTAACATGTGGAAAGGATGTTAGAATATTTAGAAGGTGGTATTAGCAAAGAGAACTTTATGCAATTCTGGAACATTTTGTAAATGATATAGGTACCATATTTTTGCTCTTTTTTTAAATATAATGGATCTTCTGTGGTATATTTGCTGTTGCTTTGAATTCATGTGTGTGTGTGTGTGTGTGTGTGTGTGTGTGTGTGTGTGTAGGAATGTATTTAAAATGAGGATCAGGAAAACTCTGGCAATCCAGTTTTATTCCTCATCTGGAATTTATAGTATAGGAGTTCCCCCCAAAAATATATCCAGATTTAGGAAAATAGTGAATCACTGGGGATCCTAAACAAATGAGAACAGTTTAAAATTTGCAGTTAATTTTAAAATTAATCATGTAGCCAGCATAGGCAGGTGCAGTGATTCTAGGGGTTTAGATGGTAATTTACTTCCTTCATATTTACACAGTATTCAGTATGATTTTGCAGCAATAATTTCTGGTTATTGCTTGCAACATGTGATCCAGTGGTAAATAAAATATTGTTTTTTTTCCTAGTGTGATCATGATAGTGTCATCTGATTCGATGTCTCCACAAGAGAGCACCTACTCATAGCATGAGAAAGCCATCTCAGCCCAAGAGGGTCAAGTGGAGAATGTGAGAAGGGAAAGCAAAGATGACATTCATAACTACACCAACACCATGTAACAATACTAGATATATCATCTACTTCACTTAATAGTGATGATTTCCTACTTTTTTTTCATCTTCTTCCTTAAAAAAAAAGACCCTAAATGCAATATGAAGAGGAAGCAGCATTTTATTTCTTGCCTCTATTGCTGAGCAGAACTGCTCCCATTTATTGAAAGTCTTCTACTTGATAGACTTTGTTTCAGATGAAATCATTTCTTTCAGATCAAAATTACTTGATGGCAAATTAAAACTTAAGCATAGAGAGTTTGAATCAACTACTGAAGTTTACACAACTAAAAAGTTGCTAGAGATGAGTTTTCAGTCCATATCTGCCAGATTCTAAAATTCTTTCTTTTATTTGTTACCACAATATAATGTCTCATCAATATTTGCTGTTTGGATAATGGTTAATTATGACCAGTTTATGACATGCCAAAAGAGCATGGAGAAAGTATTCCACACTGCTCTCTGGAAAAATTCCAATTATTTTCTTTAAATATGTGCTTGGCATTAGGTAGTAATTATTTCTGAGTTTAAAATAGTGATTTTGTAATCTATTTCCATCACAGTAAAGTGCTCAAAAATTAGAAATGTACATGATATGAGAAGAGTCTCTACCCCCATGACAAAATCACTTGGTTATAGAAGAATTAATATGTTTATGGAAGTTGTTCATGAAAAGTCAGTTTCATGCAAAATAAAATATGGAGCAGTTTTATGTAGTTATAAATATTCTCACTCAGCTCTAATGCCTAATTACTCAGTTCTAATACTCATTTAATCGTGCTTCTCAGATGTTGCTTTTTTTTTTAAGTTGAAGGTAACCCTTCATTGAGACAATCTATTGGTGCCATTTTCCAACACCATTTGCTCACTCTTGGTCTCTGTGTCTCATTTTGGTAATTCTCAAATATTTCAAAAATTTTCATCATTATTATTTTTGTTATGGTGATCTGTGATCAGTGATCTTTGATGTGACTATTGTAATTGTTTTGGGGACACCACAAATGATGCCTGTAGTACAAGACTGTGAACTTAATAGATAAATGTGTGCATTCTGACTACTCCATGAACCCACTGTTCCCCTCTCTTGAAGCCTCCCTGTTCCTTGAGACACACCACCATTACAATTAAGCCAATTAATAACCCTGCAATAGCCTCGGAGTGTTCAAGTAAAAGGAAGAAATGAACATCTCACACTTTAAATCAAAAGCTAGAAATGACTAAGCTTAGTGAGGAAAGCTGAGATAGGCTGAAATCTAGGCCTCCTATGCCAAACAGCTATCTAAGATGTGAATGAAAGGGTTAACAGTTCTTAAGGGAAATTAAAAGTGCTGCTCCAGTGAACACACAAATTATAAGAAAACAAAACAGCCTTCTATTGCTGATGTGGAGAAAGTTTTAGTGGTCTGGATAGGAGGTCAAACCAACCACAAAATTCCCTCAAACCAAAGTCTAATCCAGAGCAAGGCCCTAACTCTCTTCATTTCTCAGAAGGCTGAGAGAGGTGAGGAGCTGCAGAAGAAAAGTTTGAAGGTAGAAGAGGTTGGTTCACAAAGTTTAAGGAAAGAAGTCATCTCCATAAGAGAAATGTGCAAGGTGAAGCAGGAAGGGCTGAATTAGAAGCTGCAGAAAATTATTCAGAAGATCTAGCTAAGATAATTAATGAACATGGCTATGCAAAACAACAGATTTTCAGTGTAGACAAATCCTTCTATTAGACAAAATGCTATCTAAGCCTTTTACAGCGAGAGAAGAGAAGTTAATGCCTGGCTTCTAAACTCAAAGGACAGACTGACTTTCTTATTAAGGGCTAATGCATCTGGTAATTTAAAGTTGAAATGAGTGCTCATTTACCATTCCAAAAATCCCAGGGCCCTTTGTAATTATGCTGAATCTACTCTGCTTGTCCTCTATAAATGGAACAACAAACCTGGATGACAGCACATCTGTTTACAGTGTGCTTTACTGAATATTTTAAGTCCATTGTTGAGACCTATTGCTCAGAAAAAAAAATTCCTTCCAAAATATTACTGCTCATTTACAATGCACCTGGTCATTCGAGGACTCTGATAGAGATGTACAGGGAGATCAATATTCCTCCCATACTTGCTAACACAATATCTTTTCTGCAGCCCATCAATCAAGGAGTAATTTGAACTTTCAAGTCTTGTCATTTAAGAAACATGTTTGTGACAATGCAGTTGCCATAGATATTAATTTCTCTGATGGATCTGAACAAAGTAAATTGAAAATCTGGAAAGAATTCACCATCGGAGATGCCAGTAAGAACACTTGAAATTTATGGGAATAGGTCAAAATATCAAAATGAACATGTGTTCAGAAGAAGTAGTTTCCACTCCTCATGGATGACTTTGAGGCATTCAAGCTTCAGTGGAGGAAATGACTGCAGATATGGTGGAAGTAGAAAGAGACCTGGAATTAGAAGTGGAGACTGGAAGATGTGACTGAAATTCTGCAATGCCATGATAAAACTTGAGCAGGTGAGGACTTGCTTCTTATGGAGGAGCAAATAAAGCGGTTTTTTTTGTATTCCTGGAGAAGATGCTGTGAAGATTGTTGAAAGGACAACAAAGGACTTAGAATACAAAATAAACTTTGTTGATAAATCAGTGGCAGGGTTTGAGAGGACTGACTCCAATTTTGAAAGAAGTCCTACTGTGGGTAAAATGCTAACAAAGATCTTACTGTGAAGAGAAACTGTTTGTGAAAAAGGAAGAGCTGATCAATGTGGCAAACTTCATTGTTGTCTTATTTTAAGAAATTGCCACAGCCACTCAGCCTTCAGCAAGCACCACCCTGGTCAGTCAGCAGATATCAACACTGAGGCAAAACCCTCCAACAGCAAAAGATTACAACTTGCTGAAAATCCACATGATGGTTAGAATTTTTATGCAATAAAGTATTTTTTATTAAGATACATATATTGTTTTTGACATAATGCTATAACACACTTAATAGACAACAGTGTAATTTAAACAAAACTTTCATATGTGCTAGAAAAGCAAAAAATTCATTTGACTCACTTTATTACAACATTTCCTGTGTTGTGGTCATCCAGACCCCAAACCTCAGTACCTCCAAGGTATACCTGTATAAAAAACCAGCAAAACATTCTAATTTTTGAAAATCAAGCTGTGGTACCTGGTTGATAAATAAGCTGAGGTTTTCAGTATCCACAATTTCACATCTCTCATTACACTCCTCCTTTCCTCTACATCAAGTTCAAACAACTTTTATTTTTAAAATAGCCTTTCTTTTTCCCCTCCTACAGCTCTTCTCACATTTCAGCCTGCTCCTTATCTCACTCAGTGTGCTTTATTAAAGTGTCTTTCTTTTTATTCTGTTTTTCTGAGCATTCACACTTCATTAGCTCATTTACACTGATAGCTCATTTACATGTTTGCCCTGATAACTACTTTCCCATAAACCTCTTCTCAAATATCTAAATTGTTGTGACATTTTGGAGTAATCCCAAACATTAGGAAACTGTATATTTTAGAGTGACCTTTAATTGCACTTAATACTAAACTTCATTTGTAAAATGGGTATGATAATATGGTCATGATAACTATGTTTGGTGAATCAACAGTTATGAACTGTGTGATCATTGTTTATTAGAATCTTTGTAATTTGCTCATATAAAATGGAGGTTAAATTATCAACCTTGGTGTTTACCATGAGATCATAAATAGACTTGCTTAGTTTGTGAAGACAATCAAATGAGATAGTGTAGATTAAAGTTATTTGTAATGTGTATAATTCTCTGTGTGCATTATTAGTAATAATCTAAAATATTTAATCAGGTTTTCTAGATGAAAAATAGCCCTCTAAATAGCAAAGAATGAAAAAGAGGAAGCTAATGCTAGTCCTAGCATAGTTCTGAATTTGCTACTTTGTTCTGAGTGGACTGCCCTTTTTTTTTCCCTTTTCTTTTTAACCTCTAAAGACTTAGTTTTCCCCTCATGGTCTCATGGAACTCTCTTATTTAATTTCCCAGTAAATTCTTACTACTTTCTAGCTGCTCAAAAGTTTCCTGCTTCAATGAACTTGTTGTATCTATTTTCCTGCTGTTTACATAGTCTTAAATTTATATAAACACAATGTATTCCTATCTAATGGTAAGGTTGTAAATGTGCAACATTTATATTCCACTAATTAACAATTTAATCATGAATTTATACTGTGATCTCTTTAAATTTATGTTTTGATCATGAAATAATTTCGTTAGGTGATCTTTAAGTCAAATACATTCATAAGTCACCTTGTCTAGGCCAATGAGATAACCAGTTTGCTACCTTTTTACTCAAACCTGGCTTTCTCATGAGTGTCTACTCTATGCTAGAGGAACAGTTTAAGTTCGTAGAATGGGGATATACCTATTTTGAAAAATGTAACAAAGTATCATTTATAAACGATATATTCTAAGGTAAGAATTATGTAAAAGTTCCTCCATAGAAAAGACTGAAAAAATATAAGCTTAATTATATTAATTAGCATTTTGGCAACAACTTTGAACATTTATATCAGATTATCATTGAAGTATTTCTACTTCTTGAAATTGAAATTAAATGGTAACATATCAATTTAAACTTCATATAGTTTTTTAAATGTTACACTGTCTTGTTTTAGAAACATACCATAGCAGTTATAATTAAATTTGCCTAATGTTTGCACAATATTTTTAAACCAAATTTGGACAGTACTGCAAATGGATGAATTGTTTTCATTCTTGGATTTTGAGTTTGTTTACCCTTTGGACAGGGATACTCTAATTTTGCTAAAATGCTCTTTTACAATGTCCTATCATCGATGTTAAATAGATTCTTATAAATATGTTAAACCAACCAACATCAGAGTTCTTTGTGGAGTATATATATGATTTATTCATGCAATAAACATTTCTCATCACCTTTTATTTATAAGAGATTGTGTTAGATAGTAATAATAAAAAAAGGAAGGCTGTGTAATATTTATCTCTTTATCCCTCATATTTATTGTAATGCCTAACATTCAATAAATGCTTAAATGAATGAAGGAATACATTTAAATCAATGAAATACTAAGTACATTAAATATTAATTATTAAAATGTGCCTCAACTCCTCATAATATTTTCAGCACATACACTAGAAGGAAGTCATATAAACAAATGATTGCAATATAGAGAGATACATTGTAATAAGTGAATGTGTAAATGAGACTAGAAGTGCTGAGTAAACCAATGTAACAATTTGGAACTGAGGAGTGAATCCTAATGTTAAGTTCCTTGCAGGTAACAGAGGCTCAAATTTGTTGGTGTTTTATATAAGAAAGATTTTTAATTCTGTTTCACATACATAATTGTCCAGGGCTAGTATATTGGCTCTGTCTTCCTTAGGGCCCGAGTCTCATTCCAACTCTTTGTTGCAAGGCACAATAAATTCTTTCATCCTAGGTTGTTGAAAGAATACCTGTCACCCCAGCCTTGTGCCATTATCATCCTGATGCTCCAGTCATTGAGAAGCAGAAGGGTCAATAAAGGAAGAGTAGGGGGAATGCATGGATCATTTTTAGGACAGACTCTGAGGGTTCAGTATGACACTTGCTTACATTTCATTGCCCCCAAATTCATCTGCTAGCTACATAGCTTCAAGAATATCTGGGAGGAAGTACAGCATCTATACCAAGCAGGCATATGCCTTGCTTTAAAAAAAATGTTACATTTCTAAGATCTTCTTGAGTAAAAATAATGAAGAACTTTTTGAAATTTTAAAATAAAAATATTTAAAAACATATCTGATAGGTAAGAATAATCACCTTGCATTTAAAAGTAAATGTTCAGTCCACATTTGAGGAAGCTTAATATTTAAAAAAGAGTGAAAATAGACTGAAGTCACTGCCAAAGAAATCAACAAGTTTTTCCAGAAGATATAACATCTGACCTGAATTTTGAAGCAATATGAGCTTGAGAGGTAGAAGATAAAATAATATAAACACAGAAAAAGTCATTTACAAAGGCATAGAGGTCAGATGAAGTATACTGTGCTACATTAAATAAATTTCATACTAATAATTTGGACTTTTACTTAAGTGAAATTTTGGAATCTCTGTTGGATTTTGAAAATGAGTTGTATGATGATGTTTTGAGCAGACAAGAAATAGACACAGAATGGTGGGCTATCATGAAGAGACTATAGTGAGATCATGGTGATACTTTTGCAGTAATTCAGTTATAAAAAATATTGCTGATGATATGAGGAGAGGAAAAATGGAAAACAATGAGGATACATTTATAAGGTTGAGTAGAAAGGATTTGATAGATTGTGTATGGGCCTGAAGAGAGAGAAGTGGAAAATATTAGTTACGAGTTTCTAAGTACAATACTCAGGTATGTACAATACTCAGGTATGTAACAGAGCTCAGGAATGCAATGCAATATGAGAAATAGGTTTCATGTAATAAATAGATCAATAATGTCCCTTAATCTGAAATTGTATTAAATTTTTGAAAATATGAGATTTCGTAATTGAGGGTAAATCCTCTTGGCTTCTACTCTTCCTATTGCTTTCTTTATGCCCTTTCCTTATATGATCTTTTTACATAAAAATAATGAAGAATATTTTTGAAATTTAAAAATATATTTGACTGGGGCGGAAGATGGCGGCGTGAGTAGAGCAGCGGAAATCTCCTCCCAAAACAACATATATCTATGAAAATATAACAAAGACAACCCTTCCTAGAATAAAGACCAGAGGACACAGGACAATATCCAGACCACATCCACACCTGAGAGAACCCAGCGCCTCGCGAAGGGGGTAAGATACAAGCCCCGGCCCCGCGGGAGCCGAGCGCCCCTGCCCCCAGCTCCCGGCGGGAGAAGAGCAGGCAGAGCGGGAGGGAGACGGAGCCCAGGGCTGCCGAACACCCAGCCCCAGCCATCCGGGCCAGAGTGCAGGGCCCTCGATACTGGGAAAACAGGGCAGCAACAACAGTGAGCAGGCACTGGAGGCTGGGCGACAGAGGACATAAGAAAAGCGCGCGACCATTTTTTTTTTTTTTGCTTTTTTGCTGCTTTGTTTTGGCGAGCGCTTTTTGGAAGTCTTAAAGGGACAGGGACCCCAATATTAGGGAAACAGGGCAGAAAGACCGGTGAGCAGAGGCCTGAGGCTGGCACCGGAGAATAAAGAAAAACGAACGACCACCTTTTTTTTTTTAATTAAAAATTTTTTTTTTTTTTAATTAAAAAAATTTTTTTCTTGTTTTTTTTTGTGGTCGTTGTTTTGTTTTGGCGGGTGCTTTTTGGAAGTCTTAAAGGGGCAGGGCGGGCCACTTAATCCAGAGGTAGGGAATCCGGGATCTCTGGGCACCCTAACCCCTGGGCTGCAGGGAGCAGGGAGGCCCCTTACGGAGATAAATAGCCTCCCAGCAGCTCCTGCTCCAACGCGACTCCACCATTTTGGAGCAGCTGCCCGAGCCAGGCCACGCCCACAGCAACAGGGGAGATTAACTCCATAGCAGCCGGGCAGGAAGCAGAAACCCTGTCTGCGCGCAGCTGCGCAGCACAAGCCACTAGAGGCCGCTGTTCTCCCAGGAGAGGAGGGCCACAAACCAACAAGAAAGGAAGTCCTTCCAGCCGTCACTCGTCCCAGTTCTGCAGACTATTCCTATCACCATGAAAAGGCAAAGCTACAGGCAGACAAAGATCACAGAGACAACACCAGAGAAGGAGACAGACCTAACCAGTCTTCCTGACAAAGAATTCAAAATAAGAATCATAAACATGCTGACAGAGATGCAGAGAAACACGCAAGAAAAATGGGATGAAGTCCGGAAAGAGATCACAGATGCCAGAGAGGAGATCGCAGAAATGGAACAAACTCTGGAAGGGTTTATAAGCAGAATGGATAGAATGCAAGAGGCCATTGATGGAATTGAAATCAGAGAACAGGAACGCATAGAAGCTGACATAGAGAGAGACAAAAGGATCTCCAGGAATGAAACAATATTAAGAGAACTGTGTGACCAATCTAAAAGGAGCAATATCCGTATTATAGGGGTCCCAGAAGAAGAAGAGAGAGGCAAAGAGATGGAAAGTATCTTAGAAGAAATAATTGCTGAAAACTTCCCCACACTGGGGGAGGAAGTAATCAAACAGACCACGGAAATACACAGAACCCCCAACAGAAAGGATCCAAGAAGGGCAACACCAAGACACATAATAATTAAAATGGCAAAGATCAAGGACAAGGAAAGAGTGTTAAAGGCAGCTAGAG
Organism: Manis pentadactyla; assembly: GCF_030020395.1. NCBI lineage: Eukaryota > Metazoa > Chordata > Mammalia > Pholidota > Manidae > Manis > Manis pentadactyla. Next base: position 119,948,026 of record NC_080023.1, on the reverse strand, counting down.
AGAAAAAGGTCACCTATAAAGGGAAACCCATCAGGCTAACGTCAGATTTCTCAACAGAAACCCTACAGGCCAGAAGAGAATGGCATGATATATTTAATACAATGAAACAGAAGGGCCTTGAACCAAGGATACTGTATCCAGCACGACTATCATTCAAATATGACGGTGGGATTAAACAATTCACAGACAAACAAAAGCTGAGGGAATTTGCTTTCCACAAACCACCTCTACAGAACATCTTACAGGGACTGCTCTAGATGGGAGCACTCCTAGAAAGAGCACAGCACAAAACACCCAACATATGAAGAATCGAGGAGGAGGAACAAGAAGGGAGAGAAGAAAAGAATCTCCAGACAGTGTATATAACAGCTCAATAAGCGAGCTAAGTTAGGCAGTAAGATACTAAAGAGGCTAACCTTGAACCTTTGGTAACCACGAATTTAAAGCCTGCAATGGCAATAAGTACATATCTTTCAATAGTCACCCTAAATGTTAATGGGTTGAATGCACCAATCAAAAGACACAGAGTAACAGAATGGATAAAAAAGCAAGACCCATCTATATGCTGCTTACAAGAAACTCACCTCAAACCCAAAGACATGTACAGACTAAAAGTCAAGGGATGGAAAAACATATTTCAAGCAAACAACAGTGAGAAGAAAGCAGGGGTTGCAGTACTAATATCAGACAAAATAGACTTCAAAACAAAGAAAGTAACAAGAGATAAAGAAGGACACTACATAATGATAAAGGGCTCAGTCAAACAAGAGGATATAACCATTCTAAATATATATGCACCCAACACAGGAGCACCAGCATATGTGAAACAAATACTAACAGAACTAAAGGGGGATATAGACTGCAATGCATTCATTCTAGGAGACTTCAACACACCACTCACCCCAAAGAATAGATCCACTGGGCAGAAAATAAGTAAGGACACGGAAGCACTGAACAACACAGTAGAGCAGATGGACCTAATAGACATCTATAGAACTCTACATCCAAAAGCAGCGGGATATACATTCTTCTCAAGTGCACATGGAACATTCTCCAGAATAGACCACATACTAGGCCACAAAAAGAGCCTCAGAAAATTCCAAAAGATTGAAATCCTACCAACCAACCTTTCAGACCACAAAGGCATAAAACTAGAAATAAACTGTACAAAGAAAGCAAAGAGGCTCACGAACACATGGAGGCTTAACAACACGCTCCTAAATAATCAATGGATCAACGACCAAATCAAAATGGAGATCCAGCAATATATGGAAACAAATGACAACAACAACACTAAGCCCCAACTTCTGTGGGACACAGCAAAAGCAGTCTTAAGAGGAAAGTATATAGCAATCCAAGCATATTTAAAAAAGGAAGAGCAATCCCAAATGAATGGTCTAATGTCACAATTATCGAAATTGGAAAAAGAAGAACAGATGAGGCCTAAGGTCAGCAGAAGGAGGGACATAATAAAGATCAGAGAAGAAATAAATAAAATTGAGAAGAATAAAACAATAGCAAAAATCAATGAAACCAAGAGCTGGTTCTTCGAGAAAATAAACAAAATAGATAAGCCTCTAGCCAGACTTATTAAGAAGAAAAGAGAGTCAACACAAATCAACAGTATCAGAAACGAGAAAGGAAAAATCACGACGGTCCCCACGGAAATGCAAAGAATTATTGGAGAATACTATGAAAACCTATATGCTAACAAGCTGGGAAACCTAGGAGAAATGGACAACTTCCTAGAAAAATATAACCTTCCAAGATTGACCCAGGAAGAAACAGAAAATCTAAACAGACCAATTACCAGCAACGAAATTGAAGAGGTAATCAAAAAACTACCAAAGAACAAAACCCCCGGGCCAGATGGATTTACCTCGGAATTTTATCAGACATACAGGGAAGACATAATACCCATTCTCCTTAAAGTTTTCCAAAAAATAGAGGAGGAGGGGATACTCCCAAACTCATTCTATGAAGCTAACATCACCCTAATACCAAAACCAGGCAAAGACCCCACCAAAAAAGAAAACTACAGACCAATATCCCTGATGAACGTAGATGCAAAAATACTCAACAAAATATTAGCAAACCGAATTCAAAAATACATCAAAAGGATCATACACCATGACCAAGTGGGATTCATTCCAGGGATGCAAGGATGGTACAACATTCGAAAGTCCATCAACATCATCCACCACATCAACAAAAAGAAAGACAAAAACCACATGATCATCTCCATAGATGCTGAAAAAGCATTTGACAAAGTTCAACATCCATTCATGTTAAAAACTCTCAGCAAAATGGGAATAGAGGGCAAGTACCTCAACATAATAAAGGCCATCTATGATAAACCCACAGCCAACATTATATTGAACAGCGAGAAGCTGAAAGCATTTCCTCTGAGATCGGGAACTAGACAGGGATGCCCACTCTCTCCACTGTTATTTAACATAGTACTGGAGGTCCTAGCCACGGCAATCAGACAAAATAAAGAAATACAAGGAATCCAGATTGGTAAAGAAGAAGTTAAACTGTCACTATTTGCAGATGACATGATACTGTACATAAAAAACCCTAAAGACTCCACCCCAAAACTACTAGAACTGATATCGGAATACAGCAAAGTTGCAGGATACAAAATCAACACACAGAAATCTGTGGCTTTCCTATATACTAACAATGAACCAACAGAAAGAGAAATCAGGAAAACAACTCCATTCACAATTGCATCAAAAATAATAAAATACCTAGGAATAAACCTAACCAAAGAAGTGAAAGACTTATACTCTGAAAACTACAAGTCACTCTTAAGAGAAATTAAAGGGGACACTAACAGATGGAAACTCATCCCATGCTCGTGGCTAGGAAGAATTAATATCGTTAAAATGGCCATCCTGCCCAAAGCAATATACAGATTTGATGCAATCCCTATGAAACTACCAGCAACATTCTTCAATGAACTGGAACAAATAATTCAAAAATTCATATGGAAACAACAAAGACCCCGAATAGCGAAAGCAATCCTGAGAAAGAAGAATAAAGTAGGGGGGATCTCACTCCCCAACTTCAAGCTATACTACATGGCCATAGTAATCAAGACAATTTGGTACTGGCACAAGAGCAGAGCCACAGACCAATGGAACAGACTAGAGAATCCAGACATTAACCCAGACATATATGGTCAATTAATATTTGATAAAGGAGCCATGGACATACAATGGCGAAATGACAGTCTCTTCAACAGGTGGTGCTGGCAAAACTGGACAGCTACATGTAGGAGAATGAAACTGGACCATTGTCTAACCCCATATACAAAAGTAAACTCAAAATGGATCAAAGACCTGAATGTAAGCCATGAAACCATTAAACTCTTGGAAGAAAACATAGGCGAAAACCTCTTAGACATAAACATGAGTGACCTCTTCTTGAACATATCTCCCCGGGCAAGGAAAACAACAGCAAAAATGAGTAAGTGGGACTATATTAAGCTGAAAAGCTTCTGTACAGCAAAAGACACCATCAATAGAACAAGAAGGATCCCTACAGTATGGGAGAATATATTTGAAAATGACACATCCGATAAAGGCTTGACGTCCAGAATATATAAGGAGCTCTCACGCCTCAACAAACAAAAAACAAATAACCCAATTAAAAAATGGGCAGAGGAACTGAACAGACAGTTCTCCAAAAAAGAAATACAGATGGCCAACAGACACATGAAAAGATGCTCCACATCGCTAATTATCAGAGAAATGCAAATTAAAACTACAATGAGGTATCACCTCACACCAGTAAGGATGGCTGCCATCCAAAAGACAAACAACAACAAATGTTGGCGAGGCTGTGGAGAAAGGGGAACCCTCCTACACTGCTGGTGGGAATGTAAGTTAGTTCAACCATTGTGGAAAGCAGTATGGAGGTACATCAAAATGCTCAAAACAGACTTACCATTTGACCCAGGAATTCCACTCCTAGGAATTTACCCTAAGAATGCAGCAATCAAGTTTGAGAAAGACAGATGCACCCCTATGTTTATTGCAGCACTATTTACAATAGCCAAGAATTGGAAGCAACCTAAATGTCCATCAATAGATGAATGGATAAAGAAGAAGTGGTACATATACACAATGGAATACTACTCAGCTATAAGAAAAGGGCAAATCCAATCATTTGCAGCAACATGGATGGAGCTGGAGGGTATTATGCTCAGTGAAACAAGCCAAGCGGAGAAAGAGAAATACCAAATGATTTCACTTATCTGTGGAATATAAGAACAAAGGAAAAACTGAAGGAACAAAACAGCAGCAGAATCACAGAACTCAAGAATGGACTAACAGGTACCAAAGGGAAAGGGACTGGGGAGGATGGGTGGGTAGGGAGGGATAAGGGGGGGAGAAGTAGGGGGGTATTAAGATTAACATGCATGGGGGGTAGGAGAAAAGGGAGGGCTGTACAACACAGAGAAGGCAAGTAGTGATTCTACAACATTTTGCTATGCTGATGGACAGTGACTGTAAAGGGGTTTATAGGGGAGACCTGGTATAGGGGAGAGCCTAGTAAACATAATATTCGTCATGTAAGTGTAGATTAGTGATAGCAAAAAAAAAAAAAAAAAAAAAAAAAGGGCAGTTCCTGTGTGGTAACCTCCAACGAGTTCTACACAAGGGTATAAAGGGCATATAAAAGTGTAGGCAAAGGGTCTGTTTGTGTTTATACAGAGGATCAAAGCCTAATTGGGCTACCCCGAAAATGAACTAAGATACGATATGAAAAAGAACTTCCAACATCTGCACCCTCTGGAAGACTCATGCCAGAAGATGATCATCAAAAAACCCCAACAAAGATCCACGCACTGCTACAGCTGTAGATGCACTCATCCCACCAGTTCCTGGACCTGCCATGGGAATGAGGAAGGAGATATCTAAGCTGGCCTGTGCATACAGTAAAACAACAAAATTGGACTGGATCTATACTGTTGGAACTCAACCAAGAATTTGGAGAAGTGCAAATTGTAGCGCTCCAAAGTCTTACAACTACAAACTATTTATTGTTAAAAGAACATATGGCATGTGAACAGTCCCCAGGAATGGGTTGTTTTAATTTGTCTGATTTCTCTCAGACTGTTCAAGTTCATTTGGACAATATCCACCATATCATAGATAAGTTTTCACAAATGCCTAAGGTGCCTAACTGGTTTTCTTGGTTACACTGCAGATGGCTGGTAATTACAGATATGCTTTGGTTATGTAACTATACTCCTATTATGTTAATGTGTGTGTGCAATTTAAGTAGTTGCTTAAAACCTATACATGCTGAAGTTACTCTACAAGAAGATATATCAAAGAAATAATCAATCTTCCCATGTTTTCTTCCGCCTGCTACTTCTATAGCTTTTCTTCTTCCTTCCTAATTACAACCCTTAAATAGAATTCGTGCCTCATATCAAATTTACCGAGTATCATAATTCTTCCAAGTGGTAAAGATACCTCAAGACAAATGCTGGGCATAGAAGCCACAGGGCATAAATATGCAAAGAAGTAAAAAGCTAACCTTTTCAAACAATAAGGCTTCTCTCTCACTTACCAACTTCACATTTCCCTGTATGGCCCCGGAAGATGACTGGTTAGCCAGAGACGGGTAAGATTCCTCAAGGGAGGAACAACCTAAGACAGGCACAGTCGCAGGGGGGCCATCAGGTGAGAAATTGGGGATCAACAGAGGTGAGGCTTAGAACCTCACCCCCCCATTCTGAGAGAAATCTTCTGCATACGTGGATGTTTTATTGCCCTGGTCTAGCTTGGATTAACACATAGTCTACAGGCACACACCTGATCATCTACATGTGCTCTCTTACAACACTAAACTATGTTTTCTACCTTTATCTTGTATCTACCTACCACTTCAGCATTTTATCAAAAATAATAATAATAAAGAGAGAAATGTGGTATCCACATATAAATCAAGTATAAAAACCAAATGAGTATTCATATTTGAACTGACTGTTTATAGTTCATAATGCATGAGCAAAACCGAAAGTTTCTGTGATGACTGCCCTTGTACTGTTCACTATGTAACTTATTCATTATGTAAGAATTTGTTCTACATGTAAAAACTTGTTTGTTATGCCTCAGAAGATTGGAGACTGACAAAAATTAGGCTTGGGGTGGAATAATGATTGTGCATTGAGCATTGACTCCCCTATACAGAATTTTATTGTCGTTAACAACCATTTGATCAATAAATATGAGAGATGCCCTCACAAAAAAAAAAAAAAAAAAAAAAAAAAAAAGGACAGACTTCCAATGGTAAAATAAATTAGTAACCGGGATGTAATGTATAGCATAAGGAATATAGTCAAGATATTGTAACAGCCTGGTAGGGTGATAGCTGGAACCTAGAATTATGTATATAAATGTTCTACCACTGTGTTGTACACTTGAAACTCATGTAATGTAATACTGTGTGTCAACTACCCTTCAATAAAAAATAATTATTAAAAAAAAATATATATATATATTTGATAGGTAAGAATAATCACCTTCTTTTATTATTAATTTTATTTTGGTGTCATTAATCTACAATTACATGAAGGACATTATATTTACTAGGTTCCCCCCTTCACCAAATCCCCCCCACATACCGTTCACAGTCACTGTCCATCAACATAGTAACATGCTGTAAATCACTACTTGTCTTCTCTGTGCTGCACAGCCCTCCCCGTGCCCCCACACACACTAGACATGTTAATCGTAATGCCCCCTTTCTTTTTTCCCACCCTTGTTCCTCCCTTCCCACCTGTCCTCCCCAGTCCCTTTCCCTTTGGTACCTGTTAGTCCATTCTTGGGTTCTGTGCTTCTGCTGCTGTTTCGTTCCTTCATTTTTCTTTTGTTCTTATACTCCACATATGAGTTAAATCATTTGGTACTTGTCATTCTCCACCTGGCTTATTTCACTGAGCATAATACCCTCTAGCTCCATCGATGTTGCTGCAAATGGTAGGATCTGTTTTTTTCTTATAGCTGAGTAATATTCCATTGTGTATATGTACCATATATTCTTTATCCATTCATCTACTGATGGACATTTAGGTTGCTTCCATATCTTGGCTATTGTAAATAGTGCAGCAATAAACATAGGGGTGCATCTGTCTTTTTCAAATTGGAGTGCTGCATTCTTAGGGTAAATTCCTAGAAGTGGAATTCCTGGGTCAAATGGTATGTCCATTTTGAGCATTTTGAGGAACCTCCATACTGCTTTCACAATGGTTGAACTAATTTACATTCCCACCAGCAGTGTAGGAGGGTTCCCCTTTCTCCACAACCTTACCAACATTTGTTGTTGTTTGTCTTTTGGATGGTAGCCATCCTTACTGGTGTGAGATGATGTCTCACTGTGGTTTTAATTTGCATTTCTCTGATGACAAGCGATGTGGAGCATCTTTTCATGTGTCTGTTGGCCATCTGAATTTCTTCTTTAGAGAACTGTCTATTCAGCTCCTCTGCCCATTTTTTAATTGGATTACTTGCTTGTTATTTGTTGAGGTGTGTGAGTTCTTTATATATTTTGGATGTCAACCCTTTATTGGATCTGTCATTTACGAATATATTCCCCCATACTGTAGGATACCTTTTTGTTCTATTGATGGTGTCCTTTGCTGTACAGAAGCTTTTCAGCTTGATATCGCCCCATTTGTTCATTTTTGCTTTTGTTTCCCTTGCCCAGGGAGATATGTTCAAGAAGAGGTCACTCATGTTTATGTCTAAGAGATTTTTGCCTATTTTTTTTCTAAGAGTTTTATGGTTTCATGACTTACATTTATGTCTTTGATCCATTTTGAATTTACTTTTGTGTATGGGGTTAGACAGTGATCCAGATTCATTCTCTTACATGTGGCTGTCCAGTTTTGCCAACACCATCTGTTGAAGAGACTGTCATTTCCCCATTGCATGTACATGGCCCCTTTATTGAATATTAGTTGACCATAAATGTTTGGAGTCCCTATTCTGTTCCATTGGTCTGTGGCTCTGCTCTTGTGCCAGTACTAAATTGTCTTGATTACTGTGGCTTTGTAGTAGAGCTTGAAGTTGGGGAGTGAGATCCCCCCAATTTTATTCTTCCTTCTCAGGATAGCTTTAGCTATTTGGGGTCTTTGGTGTTTCCTTATGAATTTTTGAACTATTTGTTCCAGTTCATTGAAGAATGCTGCTGGTAGTTTAAGAGGGATAGTATCGAATATGTATATTGCTTTGGGTAGGATGGTCATTTTGACAATATTAATTCTTCCTAGCCAGGAGCATGGGATGAGTTTCCATTTGTTAGTGACCTCTTTAATTTCTCTTAAGAGTGTCTTGTAGTTTTCAGGGTATAGGTCTCTCACTTCCTTGGTTAGGTTTATTCCTAGGTATTTTATTCTTTTTGATGCTATTGTGAATGGAATTGTCTTCCTGATTTCTCTTTCTATTAATTTATTGTTAGTGTATAGGAAAGCCACAGATTTCTGTGTGTTAATTTTGTATCCTGCAACTTTGCTGAATTCCGGTATTAGCTCTAGTAGTTTCGGAGTGGAGTCTTTGGAGTTTTATATGTACAATATCATGTCGTTGGCAAATAGTGACAGTTTAACTTCTTTAACAATCTGGATTCCTTGTATTTCTTTGTTTTGTCTGATTGCCATGGCTAGGACCTCCAGTACTATGTTGAATAACAGTGGGGAGAGTGGGCATCCCTGTCTTGTTCCCTATCGCAGAGGAAAAGCTTTCAGCTTCTCGCTGTTCAGTATGATATTGGCTGTGGGTTTATCATATATGGCCTTTATTATGTTGAGGTACTTGCCCTCTATTCCTGTTTTGTTGAGAGTTTTAATCATGAATGGATGTTGAATTCTGTCGAATGCTATTTCAGCATCTATGGAGATGATCATGTGGTTTTTGTCTTTCTTTTTGTTTATGTGGTGGATGATGTTGACGGATTTTCGAATGTTGTACCATCCTTGCATCCCTGGGATGAATTCCAATTGGTCATGGTGTATGATCCTTTTGATGTATTTTTGAATTCGGTTTGCTAATATTTTGCTGAGTATTTTTGCATCTACATTCATCAGGGATATTGGTCTGTAGTTTTCTTTTTTGGCAGGGTCTTTGCCTGGTTTTGGTATTAGGGTGATGTTGGTATCAGAGAATGAGTTTGGGAGTATCCCCTCCTCTTCTATTTTTTGAAAAACTTTAAGGAGAATGGGTATTACGTCTTCTCTGTATGTCTGATAAAATTCTGAGGTAAATCCATCTGGCCCAGGGGTTTTGTTCTTTTGTAGTTTTTTGATTACAGCTTCCATTTCGTTGCTCTTAATTGGTCTGTTTAGACTTTCTGTTTCTTTCTGGGTCAGTCTTGGAAGGTTGTATTTTTCTAGGAAGTTGTCCATTTCTCCTAGGTTTACCAGCTTGTTAGTATACACGTTTTCATAGTACTCTCTAAATATTCTTTGTATTTCTGTGGGGTCCGTCATGATTTTTCCTTTCTCGTTTCTGATTCTGTTGATGTGTGTTGTCTCTCTTTTCCTCTTAATAAGTCTGGCTAGAGGCTTATCTATTTTGTTAATTTTCTCGAGGAACCAGCTCTTGGTTTCATTGATTTTTGCTATTGATTTATTCTTCTCAATTTTGTTTATTTCTTCTCTGATCTTTATTATGTCCCTCCTTCTGCTGACCTTAGGCCTCATTTGTTCTTCTTTTCCCAGTTTCAATAGTTGTGACATTAGACCATTCATTTGGGATTGTTCTTCCTTCCTTAAATATGTCTGGATTGCTATATACTTTCCTCTTAAGACTGCTTTTGCTGTATCCCACAGTAGTTGGGGCTTTGTTTTGTTGTTGTCGTTTGTTTCCATATATTGCTGAATCTCCATTTTTATTTGGTCATTGACCCATTGATTATTTAGGAGCATGTTGTTAAGTCTCCATGTGTTTGTGAGACTTTTTGCTTTCTTTGTACGATTTATTTCTAGTTTTATGCCTTTGTGGTCTGAAAAGTTGTTTGGTAGGATTTCAATCTTTTGGAATTTACTGAGCCTCTTTTTGTGTCCTAGTATGTGGTCTATTCTGCAGAATGTTCCATGTGCACTTGAGAAGAATGTGTATCCTGTTGCTTTTGGATGTAGAGTTCTGTAGATTTCTATTAGGTCCATCTGTTCTAGTGTGTTGTTCAGTGCCTCTGTGTCCTTACTTATTTTCTGTCTGGTGGATCTGTCCTTTGGAGTGAGTGGTGTGTTGAAGTCTCCCAAAATGAATGCATTGCATTCTATTTCCTCCTTTAATTCTGTTAGTATTTGTTTCACATATGTTGTTCCTCCTGTATTGGGTGCATATATATTTATAATGGTTATATCCTCTTGTTGGACTGAACCCTTCATCATTATGTAATGTCCTTCTTTATCTCTTGTTACTTTCTTTATTTTGAAATCTATTTTGTCTGATTCTAGAATTGCAACACCTGCTTTTTTCTCTCTGTTGTTTGCATGAAATATCTTTTTCCATCCCTTGACTTTAAGTCTGTACATGTCTTTCGTTTGAGGTGAGTCTCTTTTAAGCAGCATATGGATGGGTCTTGCTTTTTTATCCATTCTATTACTCTGTGTCTTTTGATTGGTGCATTGAGTCCATTTACATTTAGGGTGATTATTGAAAGGTATGAATTTATTGCCATTGCAGGCTCTAAGTTTGTGGTTACCAAAGGTTCAAGGTTAGCTTTTTACTATCCTACTGTCTAACTTAACTCACTTATTGAGCCATTATAAACATGGTCTGATGATTCTTTATTTCTCCCCCTTCTTATTCCTCCTCCTCTCTTCTTCATATGTTGAGTCTTTTCTCTGTGCTCTTTTTAGGAGTGCTCCCATCTAGAGCAGTCCCTGTAAGATGCCCTGTAGAGGTGGTTTGTGTGAGGCAAATTCCCTCAACTTTTGCTTGTCTGGGAATTGTTTAATCCCACCTTCATATTTAAACGATAATCATGCTGGATACAGTATTCTTGGTTCGAGGCCCTTCTGTTTCATTGCATTAAGTATATCATGCCATTCTCTTCTGGCCTGTAAGGTTTCTGTTGAGAAGTCTGATGTTCGCCTGATGGGTTTTCCTTTGTAGGTGACCTTTTTTTCTCTCTGGCTGCCTTTAATACTCTGTCTTTGTCTTTGATCTTTGCCATTTTAATTATTATGTATCTTGTTCTTACCCTCCTTGGATCCCTTGTCATGGGAGTTCTGTGTACCTCTGTGGTCTGAGAGGCCATATCCTCCCCTAGTTTGGGGAAGTTTTCAGCAATTATTTCTTTAAAGACACTTTCTATCCCTTTTTCTCTCTTCTTCTTCTTCTGGTACCCCTATAATGCGGATATTGTTCCTTTTGGATTGGTCACACAGTTCTCTTAGTATTGTTTCATTCCTGGAGATCCTTTTATCTTTCTCTATGTCAGATTCTATGCATTACTGTTCTCTTGTTTCTATTCCATCAATGGCGTCTTGCATATTATCCATTCTGCTTATAAATCCTTCCCAGGTTTGTTTCACTTCTGTAATCTCTTTCCTGGCACCTGTGGTCTCCCTCCAGACTTCATCCCATTGCTCTTGCATTTTTCTCTGCATCGCCATCAGCATGTTCATGATTTTTATTTTAATTCTTTTCAGGAAGACTGGTTAGGTCTGCTCCTTCTTAGGTGTTGATTCTGTGATCTTTGTCTGCCTGTAGTTTTGCCTTTTCATTGTGATAGAGATAGTTTGCAGAGCTGGTACAAGTGACAGCTGGAAGAACTTCCCTTCTTGTTGGTTTGTGGCCCTCCTCTCCTTGGAGAACAGCGACCTCTAGTGGCTTGTGCTGGGCAGCTGTGCGCAAACAGGGTTTCTGATTCCTGCCCGGCTGCTATTGAGTTTATCTCCAGTGTTGCTGTGGGCGTGGCCTGGCTCGGGCTGCTACTCCAAAATTGTGGAACCCCATTAGAGGAGGAGCGGCTGGGAGGCTATTTATCTCCATAAGGGGCCTCCATGCTCCCTGCTGCCCAGGGGGTTAGAGTGCCCAGAGATCCCCAGATTCCCTACCTCTGGACTAAGTGTCCCGCCCTGCCCCTTTCAGACTTCCAAAAAGCACTCACCAAACCGAAACAACAACAACAAGAACAACAACAAAAAATTAAATAATTTAAAAAAATAAAAATAAAAACCGCACGATTTTCTTTGTCCTCAGGCACCTGCTCACCAGTATTGCTGCCCTGTTTCCCTAGTATTGGGGGCCCTATCCCTTTAAGACTTCCAAAAAGCACTCGCCAAAAAAAAAGAGAAAAATAAAATAAAATGGCCACTCCCATTTCTTTGTTCTCCAGCGTCGGCCTCAGGCTCCCACTCACTGGTCTTACTGTCCTGTTTCCCTAGTATCCAGGGCCGCACGCATGCACTGTGTCTGCGCTCTGGTCCGGATGGCTGGGGCTGGGTGTTCAGCAGTCTTGGGCTCCCTCTCCTTCCTCGCTCAGACTCCTCTCCTCCTGCCAGGAGATGGGGGTAGGGGCGCTCGGGTCCCGCGGGGCTAGGGCTTGTATCTTACCCCCTTCGTGAGGCGCTGGGTTCTCGCAGGTGTGGATGTGGTCTGGATGTTGTCCTGTGTCCTCCGGTCTCTATTTTAGGAAGAGTTGTCTTTGTTATATTTTCATAGATATATGTGGTTTTGGGAGGAGATTTCCGCTGCTTTATTCACGCCGCTATCTTGGCTCCGCCTCTCTTGATTCCTAGTGTCTTGTTTTGGGCCATTGCATGTAGACTTGGTCTCTGTGTCTTGCCCGGCTGGTATGGAGGAAGCTTCCTTGCTGTGGCTTGGCCAGCCTCAGGCTGCTACTCTGCTATGGTGGGGCCCTGGAGGGGTAACGGATGGGGGGCTGTTTGGCTGTTTACCTCCCTGAAGGGTCTCAGAGCTCTTGTCCAGGGGATTAGTGTGCCCGGAGTTCCCTGGAATTTCCAGCTGCTGGACTGTGAACTGGGATGCTTCCGTCCAGTCGTGGGGTCCCTGTCCCTTTAAGATTTTCAAAAAGCACTCGCTTTTCTTTGTCCCTTGGGCACTGGCTGCAGGACCCACTCACAGGTCTTACTGTCCTGCTTCTCTAGTTTCTAGCACCCCAAGTGTGCACTGTGTGTCTGCACTCTGGTGCGGATATCTAGGGCTAGGTGTTTAGCAGTCCTGGGCTCCCTCTCCCTCCCCACTCCAACTCTTCTCCTTCCTCTGGGAGCTGGGGTGAGGGGACTCGGGTCACGCCAGGCTGAGGCTTGTATCATACCCCTTTCACCAGGTGCTGGTTTCTCGCAGGTGTGGATGTGGACTGGCTGTTGTCCTGTGTCTTCTGGTCTCTCTTTTAGAGATAGTTGTATTTGTTGTATTTTCAAAAATATATACATTTTTGGGTAGAGATTCCCACTGTCCTACTCACGCCACAATCTTGGCTCTGCCCCTAGAATAATTACCTTTAAAAGTTAAAAGTACAGACTACATTTGCCGAAGCTTAGCATTTAAAAAAAAAGAGTGAAAAATTTAGAATGAAGTTAAGAAAAAACAATATTTTGGCAAAAAAGTATTTCAGTGTATTTTTCAAATTAATCAAGAACCAGATTATTTTGGAATATAGTTAAAAAGTGAATCCTCACTGTATTTAGTATTAGTAAATATTTAATAATATCAAGAAATAATTTCAAGAATATTGGTAGAGGGAAACTTACACACACATTTATCGGTACATTTAGATAACATAAAAATGCTATATTAAAAGTGGGAAAGTAACTTCATCGAACATAAATTTAATGTCTTCATTCTCACTAAAAAACTGTTTGCATGTTTGATCATTGATCTCACTGTAGCCCTGTTAGCTAATGTAAAGTAAGTACTATAAAAGTGAAATTGCTTGCTTGAAATTATTCAGCAACTTGGAGAAGATAACTATAATAAACCACATTTTAGTAAATACTCACAGTTCAATTCAGAACAAAATGGCTCTGGACATCAAAACAGTTTTTTATTTTGGGAATTTTATAACCCATACAATTACTTATTTGATATGAGGGTGAATGAGACCTTGCATCAGTATTAAGTTTTACTCTTCTTAGGATACTTTCATTTAGTTCCCAGAAGAAAGAAAAATGAAGATTTTAGTATACAGGCAAATTCTTGTGGTTTTCTAAATAATGGCAAAATGTAAATTTTAGAAATAAAAGTTTTCTTTTGAGCTGTTTCTTCTCAGCAATAATAAATCAATCAATATGAGCATTGAAACATTTCTTAATTAGGAAGTTGTCCATTGGTTTACTTAGAAATTAGGTTAATCCAGTTTTTATTTTGTTTTTTTTATAAATATTTATGTACATGAATGTTTTATTTTTACCAAATGATGGCTGTAAAATCAACTTAATAGGCATCTTCACAGTCCTGTAAACTTACTAATAGCTTTAACAGTAATAACGGCTGAAGAAATTCCCATAAATAAGAAGCATATTTTAAAAAATACATAAAGTTTTATAAGGTTATTCTAGCTTTTGAAAAAATCAAGACTTTTATAAACAATAATATTTTAAATCTATTTTCTAGATATTTTACAAATTTTTCTAAAAAGACTCTGCACCAATTATTCTTTTGGATTAGTTGAAAAATACTTTCAGGATTTTCTTCATGGTATTATCCAAATCATGATTTCTACTTTTCTTAATTATTTTGTTAACTCATGAATTTTTAAGTAAGACCTCATTTTATCCAAACTTTCAATATAATTCATTCTATTTCTCCTTTGTATTTCAACAGATACTTTGGCAATTATTTTATTTTATTTCTGTTTTTTTTTAAGGTGAGTTCACTTAGAAAACATTTACAAAAAAATCCAGTCCTGTTGATTGCATTTTTCCTCTTATGAATCGCAAAGCTTACATTACAATTCTAATAGATTAATAGTAACACAGAAAAAATAAAATTGTAACTATGGATTTATCTCTGTGCCAAATATTACTTTAATGATTATTTAGACCTAACTCTTAATTACACTGTTTCCTAGCTCCTAAAAATATTCTTTAGTAGCATCATTTCAGTATTCTTAAAATCTTGAATTTTGATTATTTCACCCATTTGTTCTGGTTACTTTTACAAGTAGTTGTTTTCAGAGGAGGAATGTATCATCAGTATATATTTTTAGAGTTTTAAGTCTGAAAGTATCCATACAATTGAAAGGTAATTTGCTGATGGAGATTTCTAGGACCATCTTGTTTTCTGTTTCAAACATACATCTGTCTTTTAGCACTTAGTCTTATAGATGTGTAATTTTCATTCCATTTTCTGGTAAAAAATAATTCTGACTAGAAGCTTTGTAGAGTTTTAAAGTTACCTTTAACACAAATTTTCATCTGAATTTGTTTTGGTGTGGATTTTCACCCCAAAATACTTTCTGAAACTTGGTGGTCCTATTTAATATGTGTATTCAAGTCTATCTTTAATTCAGTGAAACTTTCTTGGATTATTCCTTCTTCTCCATCACCTTTGTTGTCCCTTTCTGTTCTTATTTTACTTTACTAAATCCCCTGGAAATGTTCTTTCCTTTTACAGTCTGTTTTCAATGTTTTCTTTGCTTTACAGGAATTCTTTGACTTAGTTTTCCAAAATGGGTTGTTTAAATGTTCACTTCAGTGTCTTGAATGTATGAATCTTTGTCCTAAGTTAGATATTTACTTTGGACTGAATACTGGAATGCTTTTATATCATTTGCTATTATTTTTCCTTCATGACCATCATCTTATCTTCCCAGATCCCTCAGGTTAAAATGTTGAAAAGGCCATACTTCCCTTTGGTCAAAGGATTGTCTGGCTATGGTAAGTGGGGAGCGTGTGAGAGAAACATCTCTATTCTCTTTCCTTTTAGGTTGCCCTACACAAATTCTGCACCACAGGCCATACTCTCACTCCACTGGTATCTGCAACCTTTACTGCCTGAAGTCTTCACATCACAGCAGATGGATGACAGCAGATGCATGAATTGGGCTCATCTTCAATGTACAATGTTGTTACAATTCCTTTCCTGTTAACTTCTGGTTGTTTTAACAAGAAATGGAAAGTTCAAATATCTGTTCTTAGGGTTTTTTATTGAAATAAATTCCTGGACAAAAGAAAATGATGCAATATTCTACCTAAATTATTTTTCTGTATTTCTTTTTCATATAATAAATTGAATACTTCTCTGGGCAAGGGGTCCTTCCTGGATCCCCCTTTGTTTGCGATACCCTACTCAAACTTTTGTTCAAATGTCAAGATGGATGACAGCACACATGCTAAGAAGGTTTACCACTTACACAATGGGGCTTCTCTGGGATTTGCAGAGGGAGGCCTCCAAGCTAATAAGAAAATTAGTTGAAAGAGCGAGAAAAAGAGACTAGACTGGGGTTTTTGTTGTGGTTGAGGTATGGGACTGGTTTGAGAGTTCTCCCCCTTCATGAATGTAAAGTAGTATGTGGGCAAGGATGTGAACTTTGATACCCCCGAGAGTGTCAAAGTAAGGAGGACCTGTTTTTTTTTTTTATTTTTATTGGTTCACCTAGATGTGAGACAAAAGGCAAAGATGGAAGTGGCCCCTTAAAAGCTGTCAATAAACACCAAAAGATCAAGTCAGATTCCTTATTACACCCTTCTTGTGACTGTTTCTATGTATTCTTGAAGAGTGCATCTGTCATAAAATACTGTTACTCTTTGCCCCTAACTATGTATTCTCACGTCCTTGATAGAAGGGCCTTTTCCTTGTCTACTATTGTAAACTTAGGGCTTTTCACAGTCCTTCAAGACTCATCTTTGTGGAAAAAATATGGGACATCAAATGTACTTTTAACACTAGAATTGGCCAAATTACCTTTTGCTACAATAATACTTGTTTAATCCACAAGAATTTTATTGTACTCCTTATTTAAATTGTCCTTCATTGATTTTACCTTAGTATTCTAAGACATTTTATGAATTGACAAAGAAATAATATTTTAGGGAGTATTAGTTAATTGAACAAAATGGAATTTTCAGGAAGGCAGATTTTTATCATGTTTTAATAGGTATTAATAAACAACTTAATCCATGCGTTCCTAGCTTCCTTCCTTCTTTCTTCATTGCTTCCTTTCATTCCCTAAGACATTTATTGATTTGCTGAGGCATTTGGAAAGGGACATTTTGATCATATACACAATAATATTTCGTATCCCAATAGTTCCATCCATCATGTATTGTAGCAAACTAAATAGACTATGTGCCAACATGATCATCAACATCTGAAATCTGACAGTGAGACAGCCTTGGTGTTAAAAACTGTCTGTACCACTCTGAGCCATATGAACCTGGGTAAGGTGGTCATGCTGTGTTCTGTCAAATGAAATAGCATTGTCTTATAGGCTGGTGGAATTAATTGAATAAAATATTATACATAAGCCAACCAATGTCATTCACAGTATGGCATTTGGCAAAACCAGTGAGATGTAAAAATTGAAAATGCATAACTTTAGATGTATAGCTGTTATCTTGTTTTTTGGTATTTTTGGACTCCTACTATTTTTGAAATGAAAGTAACTTTAGGAATCACACAGCTTCCTAGTTGCCAAATGCAAATCCAAAGCTCATCTTTGGGGCCTCTAGAAAATACACATTCTTGTGCCCTGTGTTCAGGTGATTCCTATGATGATGTTATGGGATAAGGACAGGAATCTGTATTTTTGAGAAGCTTTTCAAGTAATACTGAAGCATAACAACTGTTTTTGGGAACCACTGATGTTTGTACAACTTGCTCATTTTAAACCTAAGAACTGAGGACCAGGAGGCTGTCATTTTCTCAGAGCTAAGAAGCTGATTTGTGGCTGAGATCATCTGCACCAGTTCAGGTCTTCGTTCTTGGTGGCCCTTCCTTCATGTCTTCGTTCTTGGTGGCCCTTCCACATATGGCATCAATGCACAGAACCAGAGGCTTTGTGAATTTAAAGGAGTGTGCCTGCTGAGACTTTCCTAAGAAAGTCTTGATGACTCTGTGGAAGCTGCACTGATCAGACATGGCCAAGGAGTCTCTGTTGAAAAAATAATGTGTTCGGGGTCTGGATATCAGAGCCCTGTGGCCATTGAGTCTTTTTCTCATTTTTCAGTCTAGACAGTGTTTGAAAAGAGGGTGATATTAAGGGAAAGGAAATGGATTGTTGCCTTGGATCTATCATTAAGAAAGATAACTGCTCTATGCTTAATCTTAAAGGCAAGATCATATGAGAAAAGCAAATTGAAAATAGATCTTTGTTTGAAATACAGAGCAGTTACTGATTGTTAGTATTTTGTTCTGGAGACATCTTGATGCATTTTGTGATGAGTGCAAGATAATATCACTATTTTATAAGCTTTCTAATTTAATATGATCATCTGAGTCTTATCCACACTCTGAGAATTGACCTTCCTCTTAATGTTTAAGTGTGCTGAGTGCTTTGACTGAAAATAATTACCACACTTCAGGAATCTTTTATTTTTTCCTATTTTCCCTTAATGTTAGATCCTGGGGTTCTCAGGGGTCTCTCAATGCTGATTTTGCTAAACAGTGGCAGAACTCTCACTTAAAACTGAAGCAAAACCCCAGTAAAAGAACTAAGGAATTATAAATCTAGAAATATGATGATTGAAACACAAAATAATCTGCATTTAATTTCCTCAACCAATACAGTCCCCAGAAACTTACACAGTGGTTTTCCCTTAGACACAGAGATAATGTTGGCAGTTAAAATTGCCATTCAGTTTTGAAAAAATATGCCATTTTCAGAACCAAAATAGAACAACTGAATGTGTAGTACAGAATGAAGTAAGGGTTCACTGAAGTGAAATATATTTTTAATACAATTTGGATGGTGACCTTTTGATAGAAAAACACTCATAATACATGTAATATCTCCAGAAGAAAGACAGTTTTCATAAATCCCATGGCACCCCTGTTTCTTTATAAACCTTTGAAGGAGAAATCTTGGCAGATTCCTTTTTTGAAAGCCTGTCCAACGTTCAAATATAAAACTATGAAAACCACAATTTATACCAAAGGCTTCAGTTTCCTTTCTCATTATTTTCATTTTAAGTGGTAGAGCATTTTTAAAAATTTCAGGGTGTTTATAAAAACTACGTAAATTGTCCTATGCTAGTAGATATTGTTAATAATTCACAGCTATATAGTGCTTTCCTCTGCAGACCCCAAAGGGATTTTTGAATGTTATAATCTCCATTTTATGGAAGACAAAAGAGAATTCTGAGACAGCAAATGTGTAGTACTACCCCAAGGCTTTCTGATTATTTAACTAACAATATACTGGAATCGGGATGATTGGAATGAAAGTTGTCTACTTCTGTCATAAATGTGTTCATGTATGAAAAATTGTCCAATCTGATCCCCGTTTGTGCCTGTTTGGTGTTCATTTTAATTTGATTTCATTCTTCTCTTTTACCTCTCCTCTTTCAGGCACATTACATCTATCTGCAGTCATTTAAATTATTTTTTCTTCTCCTAGTGGCTCCCCCTAACCCACTAGTAGAATATTAGAAACCACTTTCCAAGTATGTGGGTGAGAAATATTTGTATCTATTATGTACTTCCCAAACAAACAAAAAACTCCACTCATTTCACCTGTGGCCATGGTGCTATGGTTATATTCCATGTTTAAACAATTTCAAGAATTGAAACAATTTCAAAAAGCAGAAACTGGATAAGACAATACTTTCAAGCTGAAATCTCTTTCCTTCATATTTGAATTATCTTTATCTTTCCGTTGAAAGCAACATTGATTAAGAAAATGGTCCTTACAAATCAATCCAGAGACTATTTTCATTCTCTCTCTCCATTATTGAAACAGTTCTACCGTTAACTATATTGTTTACTCTTTATTCTTTTAAAAATGTAACTTGATTTATGACAAATAAAAGACAGTTGGCAAGACAACTTCTTGAGTGATTAATTGTTTATTTCGCCCTCACTGTTTTAGGTGACTTGCAAAATGGAGAATTATTTTCACTTGAACAAACTTTTCAGTTTTGATTTGGGTTTCACTTTCTCAGGCAGCCACTAACACTTACCTTGTTCCAGGGCAAAATGATATTTTTTAAACCTCTTTGAGACACAGTATCCCACCAAGACCTGTTTATTTTAGAAGATAAAAGCATGAGAGAGAAAAGACAGAGAGGATCATTAAGGAGGGATGGTGTAGAGGGCCAAGCCCAGATGACAGGGAAAGCTTCCTGAGACTGAGAAGTGAAAGTTTTAGGACTGTTCTTCTTTGTGTCCTTATATGTTTAAGAGAAGCAAAACAATGGCCAGCTTATCCTACTGTGGATGTCTTTGCATCCTTGAGAGACAGATGAATTGAGAGAACCTGTGGGGGAGTCTTCCCTCCATAGGGAGCCCCTCTGGAGCATCTGTGGGCCCAGAAGTTAAAGGATTCCACTAGGCCACAATCACTGTGGGGAAGAAAGGGCAATAGGGGACCACAATGGAATGGGATTTGGGTCTACCCATGTATTTTGGCAATATAAAAACCCCTCTTCCAAACTCCTGTCTGACCCTGAGAGGGGAAGGAAGACCTAAAACAGAAAGGAAATGAACTTTCACTGCTAGCCTATGGGAACTTGGGTCAAATTGAAAACTTGAATTAAGAAAAAGAATTTTAAGTTTATTTTTGCACAAGAAGAGTGTGGGGGAAAACTGTAATTATTAAAATTATAGGCACTTTAAAATTAATTAAGATGTATTTTAAACTCAGATTTACTGTCCTGAGAAATAGTGGTTTATCGAAATTATTTATTCAGTTGGTAACATAATTTCAACATATTTTTTTCTCTTCATTTACCCTTCATATTCAGGAAATGAATCGAATTTCACAACAAATTTATTTTTAAAAACATGCCATTGAGATTCTTTTGAGTTAAGCAATAACAAGAACTCTACACAAAAATCAATAGCATTTTGGATTTCTGTAATAAGAACATGTATAGCAAGCAAACTCATGGTTTTCTTAGTTTTGCTGGAGAAGGTCCAGTCTCCAAAATATGTGACAAACAAATAAATGAATAATGCATTTGTTAATCCTAATGTTTGACTAATGCCTGAGAAGTTTTGAAAAAAAATATATGTATCATTTAATTTAAATTTAGAAATATACTGTAAATTACACATACATTAACTGTATGGATATCTATGTTTGTATATGTGTGTACAAATGGTACTTCAACTTAATCCACGTGACTCTGTAAAAGCATAGCCACTTTAACCTTGAGAACACACTTAAATGGGGAAAGAGTTGGCAGAAAAAGCTGAATTTAACATGAAAAAATATAACTTCTTGTTAGCTTACCTTATAAACTATTATTACACTAGAATTTGTCTTCCTTAGAGCTCTGAAATGAATTTTCTAATTAAATTTTATTTTAAAAGAGGAGTTCTAAAATCATATTCGGCAATTCTTCCTTGACTACAGGATGTATACAGGTCTCTGTGTTTCATAATAGTGGCTTTATTTTATCCATATACAGAGATTATGGACTTAAGGTGGCATTCAGCCTGGGATGTTTGCAATGAAGGGAAAATAGTCTTTTCAAAATTAAATTAGGTGATTGTTTTCTTTGTGACTACTGCTAATCAAATTATTATCTGTTAATGAAGATAGGCACTAATTAAAAAAGAGTAGAGAATTATGATATACTACTGGGAATGTCCAGGAAAAAAACTATTTATTTAATGTTTACTATAAGCCAGACAATTATCCTAGACATTTATGATCTCCTATAATAAAGACAAAAACCCTTAGATACAAGACAATATAAGTTGTGGATATTCCAATTTTTACATTTGAAGAAAGAGGTACAGGTAGTTCAGATCACTGGCTGAAGGTCACACAACTGGTACAGCATAGATCTGGAATTCAGACTCAGACAATCTGTCTCCAGAGCACACACTCCTGAGCGCTATGCCACAGGACTGCTAAGTTAGGCATTGCTTACATTTAATGAGGGCTCATTATGTATCCAGCATTTTGCTATGCCCATTAGGTCATTATACCATTGACTACTTAAAAGACAACTATAGGATAGTACCATTATTATTCATATTTCATATATTAGAAAATTTTAAGAGTAAGTAACTCTTCCAAGTAAATATGAAAATAAATGTGGATGAAGAATGTGAAATCAGTTATTTCTTGGAATCTGAAGCACTTAACATGTCTGCCAAAGGGTTGTTCCACATAAATGTGCACATAACATTTTAATCACTGTTTTATTTCCAAGGACTTTGAGTAATAATTTCTGTACTTCTAACTCATTTTAATGGCTGGAACCATTGAATATATATATATATATATATACATATATATATATATATATATATATGTATGTATGTATACTTTGGTGAAAAATTGCATCTTTAGTATCTAGAATCCTTAAATATCTAATGAATCTTCAAAATGTTTCTATAAATTGGGCTAGTTATTTTTTAATCAGAAATCTGATTCTAAAAACATAAGTGGTTTTATAAGTAAAAGCTGTTCATTGCATAAACATATAACAATAAAAACAAAAATTAACAATGACCTAAATACTAGCAATAAGGAAAGAGCTGTGTAAACTATAGTATTTATTTTTGGTGGGAAATCATGATTTCATTAAAATATTTCCTCTGAGTAGGCAATAACATGTGAAATACTTATGGAAATATATTCAGAATAAAAATGTGGGTATAATCTTGGTCATATGGCAATGGTAAAATTATGTTAAGTGATTTTTCTTGCTTTCTCTCTCTTTTTTTTTTTTCTCTTGTGATTTTATTTTTTCCATTTCAAGTATTTTGATAAGGAGAAAAATATCTGAGGAGATGAGATGGTACTGCCAAAGCATTAGTCAGAATGCAGTTACTGTGCTTAAGAAATGATCTGCAATTAGAATAATGTGTTTCATCTGGCCTATGTGGTGTTCAAAGACTTAATTTCCAAGGATATACCATTAAAGGTCATTTAGTGAAGGTGTCCAGAGGTGATTAGCAGAGAACCATGGTGTTATTTATGTTAGAAAGGGATTGGCTGAAGACAGAATGAATAGAATATTTAATTTGCAGACATCAGTGCCGAAGTTCACTTTTCTCAGTGGTTGTAGAGAAAGCAGAATAAGCCTATTCTGATTGTTTTAATTTGATTAATCTGGGTACTTCCATTAATCCACTGAGCCCCTAATCGATTCCCTTTGGATATCTGTATGCTAGATTCCCATAGGGAGTATGCTACCAGGCTACAAACTAACAATGTTTGAAAGCATGTAAGACAAGACATAACAAGCCCAGATGACATTCTAAGGATAAGTGGAATCTGGACTCCAGGTGTAAGTTTCCAGATGTAGGACAGGTTACCTTCATTTGGAGTGTTCAAGATAACTAGCTTTCAGCATACACAGCACTATTTATAGTATTTAGAATAAACAATTACTCCTGGGTAGCCTGAATGAGAAGCATGGGGGTAGGCAGGAGAAGCTTCAAACATGGGTGATTAGAACCAGGTTAATTTAGGATCAAATCCCGAGTACCCTTTTTATTAGCTGTTCAACCTTGAGCAATTCACTATACTACAGTAGGTTCCAGTTTCCTCATTTATAAAGTTGAGTTAATCATAGACTCATGAGGTTGCTAGAAGGGTAAATTAAGAGTGGACTTTTCTACACAGTGTTCCACATGAAGCATATCATCACCATTACTATTATTAGTAGTAATATTATTTCCAAAATCCATGGAGGGAATAGATGAGTGCTAAGCAATGACTCCTTGCACTTACTAGATACAGAAAAAGGTTTGGGTCATTTCCTGACTAGGAACTTTCTGTTTGAAAGAGTATAAGAAGGCTAAAGTGCAGAATGAAGAATTAAGGGCAACCCTAGAAGAAGAAAGAAAAAGGTCCACATCATACCTTGAGCCTTCTGTTTGGGTGACAGATTGCTCAGAGACAAGAAAAAAAGGAAAATCCCAACTTGCAATGAAGAGTCTGTCTTGATGGCGAATGATATGAAGCACCACCAAAAGCGGTGTAGAAAACACAAGGAAGCTGATTTAGGGGGAAAAGCTTTCATCAGAAGGGAACTATGAACTATAAAGTTCAGATTTGGAAATAAAGGAGAAGCAAATTGTAGTTTTACGTTTTGAATATAAGCAGAATAAGTTGGAAGTTAATAGGGAAAAAATGTGACAGGGGTTTGACATTAAGATTTAAGAAGTAATAAAGAGAGCTGAAAAAATGACAGCTATAAAAATAAATACCAGAAGGCTATGAATTGGCATCTTCTTTGGTGCACTATCAAGCTTCTGTTAATATACTTGTTAATTTTTTTCCTTTAATAAGTAAAATGTTTCACCACTTACATAAACATTTTCATCTAATTAAGCAAACATGCAAACATTAGCCAAAAATCATTGAGGATGGCTTGAGAAATCAATGATTAATTTAAACAAACGGATTGTTTAAGCAGAAATTTAACTTTCATTGTACAAAACTGGGGGAGGATTTTAATGGTTTCAATTGATTCCTAGGTTCCCTAAACACTTGTTGGCAATCATTCCCATCTCTCCCCTTGACCCAGCCAAACTCCCAGCCAAGAAATGTTAGCTTTATCCTTGCAACATTTAGTGCCTACATGAGTCTCATAAGGTTGAACTCTGGCCCACCATATTATAATGTTTTCAGCCACTGCTAATCTATGCTTCATGTTCCATGCTGGACACAAGGCTACTTGGTGAGTCTTGTAGAACTCTGGGAAGCAACCATGTGGGAAAAAGGCAGCTCTCCCTTTCTTTTAGCACTTATCCTTCCACTCGGCTCCCCAAATATTTATTCTTATATTGACTTTCAGGGCACAGGTGGGCATCCTTTCCTCATGTACGACAATAGCATCTAAGATCTCATTATATCATGTCTATTCTATATCTTGACTCCCTTTAGTAACATTTTATGTTATTGTGATATTATCATGGTTTTAGATGATGTCAGTCTAATTCTGTAACATAAAGTTCATCAAAATTTTGCTTGATGATTTTACTGTTGAAAGTCATTACCTAGATCCATTATTTCATTATATTATAGAAGTTTTGATAATAGTAACAAAATATTTTATTTCCTTTTTAGTGAGAGGTTTGGGGTCCTTTTACTTACCCTTTATTTTATATTTCTCTATGATATTATATATATATATATATATATATATATATATATATATATATAAGTGCTGGAATCAATAGAGATTACCTGTAATTTTCTATTCTGGGGATATTTTGCCTACTACAAAAGCTTGAATTTGTATATGACTGTGATTTCCTGTGACCCTAAACTGCATCTTCAGGGATATGGACATTATCATTTTGTATTTAGAAAATTATTTAATGAGCATTTACTACTTTTAGACTAGGGGGGAAAAAGTATTTTTAGAAACTGGGTAATAGAAGCAGAGTACATTTACTGCTGAGTAACACTGGTAAATAATTAAATATGCCTTCAGTATAAAAATCTGAGGAGACCCTTTACTCATAATGATCATCTGGGGATACACTGATGCATTTTATGAGTTAACCTACTTACTAGTACAATTCTGATGAAAGATTTTTTATTCTATCTTAAAGCAAATAAGAGATGACCCTTAAGAGAAGTACACTATAATTCTGGTAGCCCAAAATATGTCATAATGAAATATTATTACCCTTGTTTCAATTATGATAAAGGTTTTCAATAAATTTTTGACATTTTTGCAGGCCTGATTCTCAATAACTTCATTATAGAGCAATTGGAATTATTAATCCTCTGTGAGAGCTTTGTCTCTCCCAGTGTAGTTTCAACCTTCAAGCCCATATTGCCATTTTGTAGAGTACTTTTAGAGGGATCATTTTAGTGATCTTTAATACTCACAATGCAAACCTCTAACAGCACTACTAGGGAATCATATCTAACATTCGCCGAGGACCCTCGGATGGTTAGCAGTGTGATCAAATCTTTGCATGTTGCAGAAAGTAAAGAATGGTTTCTAATACAAACACTAACTTGGCAGCAGCAAGATTCTTGACATCAGCTTTTCAAAAAAGAGGACATCCCATGTTAGCTTGTCTTCTGATAAATACAGACTAATAAATACCTGCTGCAGAGAGTTAACTTTGTGGTTTGCAATTTTAAGCACATGTATTTATTCTATAATAGTGAAAAAGGCTCAAGTTCCCTTAGAATTAAATAGAAGAATTGCCACAGCAACACACATTGCCTGAAATCAGATGATCCCAAATATTCTCTTGGTAAATAGGGAACTTTATCATCTTTAAAAATTTCAAAGCTAGATGCCCCAGGATGGAGCAATATTTGAAATATTGCTTTCATGTCGTCATGACGAAAGAGTTCAATGCAGTTCTGCAAATGTTGACTTAGTAAGTTCAATGTGCAAAAAGATTGGAAAGCATAAAGGACACAGATTGTGATTTTCTTAATAATAAGTAAAACCACTCTGTACTATGTTACAAGTGACAAATTCATACTTCCAATAAAGAAAAGCTAGTAGAAGAAAAGTACGAAGCTGTCTGAAGATAAGCTGTGGCTTTGTTTAAAAGGGGCCTTGTGGCAACCTAAGAAGGCATTGCTCATTTCTAAAAGGTTGGAGGCAGAGGACCATTGCTTCTCAATGCTGATGAACTGTTTTGTATAAACAACTTCAGACAGCAATCCCAGCATTATGTGATCCAATTATTCGATGGCATTTAAGCTTCTGTTTTTAGATACATTACCAGCTAGTTAAACAAAACTCTATTCTAGCCAAACAAAATAAATATATTTTTAGAAACTTTGCACTAAATTCTCCACACGTGTATGATAACTACTTCATATTTTTCAATACACTAGTTTCCTCACAATGACATTAGTGAGAAAATTAAGCAAATGCTTATTATTAATTCCTCCTTAATTTACATAATTTATTTAAATGTAAACTTCTTGTCTAGGAAATAGAAGTAAACAGAATCCCTGACCGTCCCCTCCACTCTTATATACTAGATATGATGAGGCCTTTACACACATTTATTTCCACCCTTCCTCAAACCATTTTTGTTGAGATTATTTGGAATTTTACTTTCAGATTTTTTTCAATGTTATGAATATTTTCCATTTATAGTTCAAAAATTAATTTCAATAGCAGCATTAAATCTCAGAAAACAATATCAAAATTCTATTTCAAATTGTATTTTATTTCTCATCATTCTGTCCTGAACACCACACCTTCCCTTTTATATGTCCCTGCCTTTTAAAATGTATTAGTTCTTTCTTCTCTTAAAAGGAGAAAAATATTAATAATGTGAATTATCCAAAACCCAACAATCCTGGACTGTTGTTAAGAGTTACTGGTTGAAAGGGGGAAGCAAGTCTCTAGCTCAAATAGTGTCTCTGTGTTAAGAACTATAACTTTTACTTTTAAGTTTTGTGTCTAAATCTGGCCGGACAATGGAAGGTATTGACAAACAATTCCAGTTGCTGGACTTTTACTCACTTTTGATTTAGAGTTTGAATTTCCTCTCTGTAGAGTAGGATCTTTCCACATGAAAAACGAACCCATGAAAGGACTGGACGATTGAGCATTCCTTTCTCTGCTTTGCAGTGAATACAAACTGACTCAGTTTCAGTTTATACACCTACTCATTTTCTACTTTAGAGCAGCTTTTTATACTGAGAAAATGTCTGAAGAACTTCTATTCCCTGGGAAGTAAAGTGTGCTCTATGTCAAAGCTGCAGTAGTTAAAAGACTAAAATATTTTTAAAGGGTGGGAATCAAGGTCAAATCAAAAGGCTAGGTCCCTTTACTTTCCTGCATATATTGTTTCCATTTTTCTTCTCTCTATTATAATCATGTCTATTTGTTAAAAGGTTATGCAAAATAAATTAGTCTTTTAGAGCACCGAAAGCTCAGCCATACAGAAATTTTCCTATTTTTTTTTGCACTTTATACGTGAACACCTGCTACACTTTAAATGAGCTTTAAATTATACTTTACACCCGTGTAACAAAAATGGATATTGCTCTTCAGTTATAATCAAAGAAAATATCAGGATGACTTGTTGCTAAGAGCAACAGCTTGTCAAAAATGATATTTCCTCCAGTAACAATATAGATGGATTGGTCCAGGTTGATAGATGGAAAATATGATTTATGCTACATTGAGAGTTATCAATCTTTTAAATTTTCTTGTCTTTTATGATTTAAGAAGAATTTGTCATTGCTCTATGGCTATGCCTAGATTATTTTCTTTCATTCTTATCTTTGTTCTTTCGGTCTCATTACTTCTTAGAGGCCAAATGAAAACTTTCTTTTATTTTTAAAATTTTCTCTGACATATTAAAGTGGATTATTAAGAACCTCTTGAAATACCAAAATATAATGATATTAATTTATTTCTTGAATTCTATTTCCTCCGAAATTTGATTCACTTTTAAATACTTAACTCTTTTTAAATGACTTTTAGATTTCCTTTAAAAGCAGCATAATATAGGACAGAAAAGCAAGCACTGAACAAATGAACAATAGCAATATGGATACATACCACCTTCACATGAGAGATCTTGGACTTCATGGCCAATAAGAAATAATTTATTTTCTACAATGGTATCAATTTAATTCTGTCTAGAGGTGATTGAGTGGAAGGGAGGACTCTTGTGGAAGTAAATTAGATATGATGTAGTAGAGGCAGAAAAGGGGGCCATGGCAGGGAGATCCTGGCCATGAAGGTTTCTATCCAATGCCCCAGTCAGGCACTGAGTGAGGCAAGATAATATGATGCAAGTATTGCTGCTGTGGGGATCACCCGCAGATACTGTAAAGGCAGAGTACCTTCTGCTGAGATAAATACCTACCAGTTACTTGCCTTAATGTTGAGTCATGTGCTGAGGTGTCCATAGTATAGTTTCACTAATAGTTACATTTGAATTCATTATTTGTTTAACTTTTTCCCTCCACAATGAAGAGTAGGACTGGGCCTCATGTGACTACTCCTTTATTTAAAATGCTTTTTTAATATGGAGTTGAAATATAATAGGAAAAAAAGGAAAGATGAGGAGAAAACAACAGAATGGGACAGGAAAGAAAAACTGAAAGATTGTGAAGAAAAATGAGCAGAAAAAATAAAAAAACAAGGTAGAAATATTTTAGCATATTTTCCCATGCCATTTTACAATCCCCATAAGATTTGGAAAACAATGCACTGCTTAATTGGAAAAAATAATAGCATAATAAATTCCATAACTTCAGCTTTCAAACTTTTTCATTTTTATAAAAATACCTTTTAAGTTTTTGAACTAAATAAATAAAATAGCAAAAAAAAAAATCTTCATGTGTTTCCTAAAATACTTTACCTTTACCTATGTGAGCACACACTACTTTCCTTTTCAAAATTAGAAAGTTAAATGTCTCATTAAAAAGTGGAAGAAGAAATGTACTTTTTTCTCTTATCACCAATAACAAAAACTTCAAAAATGTTCAGTTCTAAAGCTCCTCAGTATGCAAGCTATCTATTTATACTGATTATTCAAGCCTTGAGAGACTGAAAACTAGAGAGAGAATTCTCATGAGAAAAAACGAACTGTACATTACATGTGAGCTTTTCTAAAATTTACTGCTTCTATTCAGAGCAGCTCCTAAAATAATATCATATCTGGTATTTTGATTTAGTTAATAACAATGACAACTCTTCATAATAAAACAATAAAAATAATAGTATATTTACAGAGATATTTATTGAGTCAAATTGCCTATAATGGCATCATTAAACATGCAAAAGTGTCCTTCAAGCATACTTGCTCATTTTCTCTGAAACTAACAAAATAGAATACAAAACATTGGAACTGGTACTTGATTTTTCATGTGATTATTAAGCCCAGTGATAAAAATGTGTTAAATCTAGTGAACATGTTCTGCCATATTCTGTAAGATATTCAGGGAAGATTTTATCTTACCTTGCTTCTTTACATTATATCTGTCTGCATGTTCACTAAATGGTACTCAATTTTCCCAAAGAGCCAAAGCTGAAGTTCAAATACAACTCTGTATCAAGTATTCACTTATGTTTAATTGTATCTCTGTATAACTTAAAATCCCACATGATTTGACAACTTTAAGTTAGGTTGGGAGCCATATGTCTTGTCTTATATTATAGTATAATAATGTTAGACACATTTATTTGAGTCCTCATGTGCTAAACTAAAAAAAGAAAAAGAGCTTCTTTAATTTTAAAGTGACTTTGGTAAGTCACTAAGTAGTTAAGTTTGAAAAATGACTATTTTTGATATTAGGTTGATCTTTCATGTAATGACTGAGAACCTCATTTATTCACAACTTTTATATTCATTGAACATTGGCTGTGACTGTGTGTCTGTAGGAGGAGAGGCCATTGTAGATGGAGGTAGAATTATATGGCAACTAGAAAATAAGAGGCCGTCATTTGATATTATTGAAATTTAACTGTACAAATGGCAGAATAAAAAGACTAAGCAGACTTAGTGGTCTGCACTCTTGAATTTTGTGATTAAATTCAGACTCAGAACCCATAGCTGTACAAAATCAGCCACAAGGTGGCACAGAGACAAAGTGTGTTCTTGGGTGAGTGGATCTAACTGAGAGGAAGATGGGGTGCACAGGAGAGGCTGCCAGGTGAATGATTCAGTGGGCTTGGAATAGACCCTAACATTCACTCTATTCTACAGAAAGAGCATCTAAAGATCTTCTTTTAAATCTTTAATAGAGGTGGGTGATGGGAGGGGTACACAATTACCTTATAAATAACACTGTTTACCTTTAAAAGGATGCATTTATAATATTTTAATAAAAGAGATCATATATATATATAATATATATATCTAGATTAGTTGCTTTCTATGATGGTTCATTTTATCTGTCAAGTTGGCTGAGCTAAGGGATACTCAGCTGGTAGAAACATTATTTCTGGGTGTATTGATGAGGGTGCTTCTGGAAGAGACTGACATTTGATTCAGTAGACTAAGTAAAATGATCCACCCTCACCAATGTGGGTTGGCATTATCCAATCCTTTGAAGGCCCAAATAGAACAAAAGCCTAGGGAAGGAATCCTGTCTTTGTTCTAGAGCTGGTACATCCATGTTTTCTTGCCCTTCAACATCAGAGATCGTGGTTCTTGGGCTTTTAGAATCTGAGACTCAACACCAGTGGCTCCCAGTTCTCAGGCCCTTGGGCTTGGAGTGAATTACACCACTGGCATTCCTAGTTCTCCTGCTCACAGAAGACAGCTGCGGAAGGCAGACTCTGGGAACGCTTGGTTTCTGAGAACCCTGAATAATCCACCTGTATATAAGCAGGTGCACATATTCTCTTAGATTCCCTTGTATTTCCCTTTCAATAGAAAGCTAGAGTCAGGCAGAAAGGTTTGTGTTTTTGTTTTCTTTTGGTAGTGGGAAGGAAAATGACAAAAGACAATTGAGGGAACAATAAGTCAACATAGGAATTTTAATTTTAGAGTACTAACTTGAAAAAATAGCTAAAAAGCCAGAAGCCATTAAAGAAAGCCAACCAAATATGTGTAAAATGCACATATACTTCAACATATTTCTATTTTAGAATGTGTTTTTCTAATCATTATTATTTGCCTGCTCATTGAGCTGTTCATTCATTTTAAACTGTTCTGCATTTCCATCTGCAAGAAATTCTGAGTTGGTAATTTTGATTAGCAGCCCTTCCTGCATACACGTCCTTTTATTATTTTCAACTGTTAGTTTTACTTTTTATTTTAATGAATTATTCATTTGATGGCTTGTAATTTCACACTAATGTCTGATTAATGTAGAGATTTGATCACTTTACATTGACAAAGATATGTAAACACATTCATTAATTTTTCAATGAAAATTGGCATACTGTAGGGATTTAATAAGTAATTATACATGAGAAAATGGAGGTATGTCAGTGTCTTTGTTAAGTAAAAGTAACAAGTCATGTAATTTTTTATCCATGTGAAGAATAGGTCTTTGAGACAATGATATAGGAAACTTCTAAAAAGAAGGTTTTACAGCAAGTGATGAGTAAAACAAATAATCTCTTGCATGCAGTTTAGTACCACCATAACTCCATGGCAGTCTTGTTCATCCCCACATTGGCCACACAGGGATGACTCAACCACAATTTGAATGCCCTGTGATATTCCCTGGAACACAGTGAAAGAGATAGTCCTTATGGGAGAATATATTTGTAAATGACATATCCTACAAGGAGTTAACATCCAAAATATATAAAGAACTCATATGCCTCAACACCCAAAAAGCAAATAACCCTATTAAAAAATAGGTGGAGGATATGAAGAGACACTTCTCCAAAGAAGAAATTCAGATGGCCAACAGGCACATGAAAAGATGCTCCGCATAGCTAAATATTAGGGAAATGCAAATTAAAACCACAGTGAGATATCACCTCACACCAGTTAGAATGGCCAACATAGAAAAGACTAGGAACAACAAATGCTGACGAGGATGTGGAGTAAAGGAAACCCTCCTACACTGTTGGTGGGAATATAAATAGTTCAACCATTGTGAAAAGCAGTATGGAGGTTGCTAAAAACACTAAAAATAGAAATATCATTGACCCAGGAATTCCATTCCTAGGAATTTACCCTAAGAATGAAGGATCCTTATTTCAAAAAGACATATGCACCCCTTTGTTTATTGCAGCACTATTTACAATAGCCAAGAAATGGAAGCAACCTAAGTGTCCATCAGTAGATGAATTGATAAATAAGATGTGGTACATATTCAAAATGAAATATTATTCAGCTATAAGGAGAAAAACAAATCCTACCATTTGCAACAATATGGATGGAGGTGGAGGGTATTATGCTCAGTGAAATAAGCCAGGTGGAGAAAGACAAGTACCAAATGATTTCACTCATCTGTGGAGCATAAGAACAAAGGAAAAACTGAAGGAACAAAACAGCAGCAGACTCACAGAACCCAAGAATGGACTAACAGTTACCAAAGGGAAAGGGAAAAGGAAGGATGGGTGGGAAGGGAGAGATAAGGGGAGTAAGGGGCATTATGATTAGCACACATAATGTAGATGGGGGCACGGGGAAGGCAGTATCACACAAAGAAGACAAGTTGTGACTCTATAGCTTCTTACTACACTAGTGGACAGTGACCGTAATTGGGTATGTGGTGGGGACTTGATAATGGCGGGAATCTAGTAACCACAGTATTGCTCATGTGATTATATATTAATGATACCAAAAAAAAAGAGGCAGTTCTCTGAGGAGCTGTCATAAGGCCATTTCTTGTTCACTTCATTCCTCGCAGAAGGCTGTTAGGAGACAGTTTTTCATCTGTCTCAGTTCCACCAGGCCTGAGTCTTTTTATGACAGCCTTGTTTGGGTACAGCTGCAGATAGAAAACTGCTTGACTGTGGTTTAGGATTGTCTCCCTAAGGACAGAGCCCCACCACCACTCATGTTATTAATCTGGCACCTTCCATTTAGTGTGGTGCTGTGGAACTAGGTGTGTGAGGAGCTGATGACAGTGAAAATGGTTTTGCTGTTGTGGATAAAGTGAAGGTTCCTGTGGCCAGGAGTCTCACCTGGTCCTGGTTGATTAGCTCACTACACAGGTGAGGGCAATATGTTCTATTGATTCTATATAAAGAGCTCCATCCAGTGCTCTGGGTGACACAGTGGCACAGCTGCAGGGCTGCCAGAAAGCAGGGCAAAGGCTGGAGAGGTGGCAGTGCTGAGGATAGAGGCCCAGAGGACACCTGTGCAGGAGGACTGTGCAGGCAGAGAGGATGAGAGGATGGCTGTGCAGGCAGAGGTGCCCAGAGGATGTCTGTGCAGGATGGCTGTGTGAGCAGACAGTCCCAGAGGCAGACTGGCTTGATGTGTGCAGACTCGCTCTGAGTAAACAGGATTTTACTGATTGACCTGCCACCATGGAAATAAAGTTGGTATAACTCTTTCACCCCAAGAACTTTTTACTGTCATTTTCTTTGGTCACACTGAATTCATAGCAGACTTGCCCAGGGATGAAACCCATTGGCAAGACACTGTCAATAAAAGCAATGCACTTGCCAACTCCATTTAGGCTCATTGTCTCTGTTTCAGACAAATCTATTTAAGGACCACAAACTAAACTAACAGGTCCCAGCAGGCTGCTGTTTAATGATTAAATGACTGCTTACCTGGCAGAGACATTATAATTAATAATAATCTACTCTGTATAGTTTATAGGAACCTTTACCATTGCTTGACTTACACTTTATTTACTTATTTTCATGTTTTCCTCTACTTTTCTTCCTTTATTCAACTATATGATATTTTGTTTTGCTGGATCAACTGAGGTCTTCTCACTCATATTCTTCCTAATATGTACTCTTACACACTCATAGATATTTACCAACATGGTAAATACAGTGTAGCCACAAAATATCAGAAAAATTCCATGCAGTAAAAGGAGGAATTAAAGTAATTTGTGAGGTGAGAGGGGAAGTAGTGGTGGTGGGTATTCTCTGCAAATCTTCCTCTATCCTTTCCTTATATTTCAAATATGTTTTACCTTTTAATTTATACAGGGATATGATCAACTACTACATGCATCCTCTTTCTGATAAGTAAACCCATTCCATTCAGAAGCTTCTCACTGCACATTTACTTTTTTTTTTTTAAGAGGGCATCTCTCATATTTATTGATCAAATGGTTGTTAACAACAATAAAATTTGGTATAGGGGACTCAATGCACAGTCATTAATCAACCCCAACCCTAATTCTCAACAGTCTCCAATCTTCTGAAGCATGACGAACAAGTTCTTACATGGTGAACAAGTTCTTACATAGTGAATAAGTTCTTACGTGGTGAACAGTGCGAGGGCAGTCATATCACAGAAACTTTCGGTTTTGATCACGCATTATGAACTATAAACAATCAACTCAGATATGATTACTCGTTTGATTTTTGTACTTGATTTATGTGTGAATCCCACATTTCTCCCTTATTATTGTTATTATTATTATTTTTTTTTTTTTAAATAAAATGCTGAAGTGGTAGGTAGATGCAAGATAAAGGTAG
This sequence comes from Manis pentadactyla, assembly GCF_030020395.1. Lineage (NCBI taxonomy): Eukaryota > Metazoa > Chordata > Mammalia > Pholidota > Manidae > Manis > Manis pentadactyla. Next base: position 119,912,874 of record NC_080023.1, on the reverse strand, counting down.
AAAACTTAGTTTACTGCTGTAAGAGGGCAAATGTAGATGATCATGTGTGTGCCTATAGACTGAGTATTAATCCAAGCTAGACAAGGGCAACAAAACATCCACGGATGCAGAAGATTTCTCTCAAAACAGGGGGGTGAGGTTCTAAGACTCACCTCTGTTGATGCCCAATTTCTCACCTGATGGACCCCCAGCGACTGTGCCTGTCTTAGGTTGTTCCTCCCTTGAGGAATCTTACCTGTCTCTGACTAACCAGTCATCTTCCGGGGCCATACAGGGAAATGTAAAGTTGGTAAGTGAGAGAGAAGCAATATTGTTTGAAAATGTTAGCTTTTTACTTATTTGCAGATTTATGCCCTGTGGCTTTTATGCCCAGCATTTGTCTTGAGGTATCTTTACCACTTGGAATTTCATTATGAGGCACGAATTCTACTTAAGGGTGGTAGAATATTTGTGGTCCTTAAATAGATTCGTCTGAAACAGAGACAATGAGCCTAAATGGAGTAGAAATATTCGGTAATTTCGTTATGAGGCACGAATTCTACTTAAGGGTTGTAATTAGGAAGGAAGAAGAAAAGCTATAGAAGTAGCAGACAGAAGAAAACATGGGAAGATTGATTATTTCTTTGACATATCTTCTTGTAGAGTAACAAACATGTATAGGTTTTAAACTACTAATTAAATTGCGCACACACATTAAGATAATAGGAATACAGCTACATAACCAAAGCAGACATACAATTACAAGCCATCTCCAGTGAAACCAAGAAAACCAGTTAGGCACCCTAGGCATTTGTGAAAACTTATCAATGATATGATGGATATTGTCTAACTGAATTTGAATAGATTGAGAAAAATCAGACAAATTAAAACAACACATTCCTGGGAACTGTTCACATCCCATATGTTCTTTTAAAAGTAGATAGTCTGTAGTTGCAAGATTTTGGAGCACTGCAACTTGCACTTCTCCTAATTATTGGTTGAGTTCCAACAGTACAGATCCAGTCAAATTTGTTGTTTTACTATATGCACAGGCCAGCTTAGATATCTCCTTCTTCATTCCAATGGCAAGTCCAGGAACCGGTGGGATGAATGCAGGTACAACTGCAACAGTGCCAGGATTTTTGTTGAAGTTTTTTTTTTTTTTTTTTTTTAATCATTAATCTACACTTACATGACAAATACTTTGTTTACTAGGCTCTCCCCTATACCAGGTCCCCCCTATATACTCCTTTACAGTCACTGTCCATCAGCGTAGCAAACTGTTGTAGAATCACTACTTGTCTTCTCTGTGTTGTACAGCCCTCCCCTTTCTCCCACCCCCCTATGGATGCTAATCTTAATATCCCCCTACTTCTCCCCCCCTTATCCCTCCCTACCCACCCATCTTCCCCAGTCCCTTTCCCTTTGGTACCTGTTAGTCCATTCTTGAGTTCTGTGATTCTGCTGCTGTTTTGTTCCTTCAGTTTTTCCTTTGTTCTTATATTCCACAGATGAGTGAAATCATTTGGTATTTCTCTTTCTCTGCTTGGCTTGTTTCACTGAGCAAAATACCCTCCAGCTCCATCCATGTTGCTGCAAATGGTTGGATTTGCCCTTTTCTTATGGCTGAGTAGTATTCCATTGTGTATATGTACCACGTCTTCTTTATCCATTCATCTATCGATGGACATTTAGGTTGCTTCCAATTCTTGGCTATTGTAAATTGTGCTGCGATAAACATAGGGGTGCACTGATCTTTCTCATACTTGATTGCTGCATTCTTAGGGTAAATTCCAGGGAGTGCAATTCCTGGGTCAAATGGTAAGTCTGTTTTGAGCATTTTGATGTACCTCCATACTGTTTTCCACAATGGTTGAACAAGTTTACATTCCCACCAGCAGTGTAGGAGGGTTCCCCTTTCTCCACAGCCTCGCCAACATTTGTTGTTGTTTGTGTTTTGGATGGCAGCCATCCTTACTGGTGTGAGGTGATACCTCATTGTAGTTTTAATTTGCATTTCTCTGATAATTAGTGATGTGGAGCATCTTTTCATGTGTCTGTTGGCCATCTGTATTTCTTTTTTGGAGAACCGTCTGTTCAGTTCCTTTGCCCATTTTTTAATTGGGTTATTTGTTTTTTGTTTGTTGAGGCGTGTGAGCTCTTTATATATTCTGGACGTCAAGCCTTTATCGGATGTGTCATTTTCAAAGATATTCTCCCATACTGTAGGGTTCCTTTTTGTTCTATTGATGGTGTCTTTTGCTGTACAGAAGCTTTTCAGCTTAATATAGTCCCACTTGTTCATTTTTGCTGTTGTTTTCCTTGCCCGGGGAGATATGTTCAAGAAGAGGTCACTCATGTTTATGTCTAAGAGGTTTGTGCCTATGTTTTCTTCCAAGAGTTTAATGGTTTCATGACTTACATTCAGGTCTTTGATCCATTTTGAGTTTACTTTTGTATATGGGGTTAGACGATGGTCCAGTTTCATTCTCCTACATGTAGCTGTCCAGTTTTGCCAGCACCATCTATTGAAGAGACTGTCATTTCGCCATTGTATGTCCATGGCTCCTTTATCAAATATTAATTGACCATATATGTCTGAGTTAATGTCTGGATTGTCTAGTCTGTTCCATTGGTCTGTGGCTCTGTTCTTGTGCCAGTACCAAATTGTCTTGATTACTATGGCTTTATAATAGAGCTTGAAGTTGGGGATTGAGATCCCCCCTACTTTATTCTTCTTTCTCAGGATTGCTTTGGCTATTCGGGGTCTTTGGTGGTTCCATATGAATTTTTGAATTATTTGTTCCAGTTCATTGAAGAATGTTGCTGGTAGTTTCATAGGGATTGCATCAAATCTGTATATTGCTTTGGGCAGGATGGCCATTTTGACGATATTAATTCTTCCTAGCCATGAGTATGGGATGCGTTTCCATCTGTTAGTGTCCCCTTTAATTTCTTTTAAGAGTGACTTGTAGTTTTCAGAATATAAGTCTTTCACTTCTTTGGTTAGGTTTATTCCTAGGTATTTTATTTTTTTTGATGCAATTGTGAATGGAGTTGTTTTCCTGATTTCTCTTTCTGTTGGTTCATTGTTGGTATATAGGAAAGCCACAGATTTCTGTGTGTTGATTTTGTATCCTACAACTTTGCTGTATTCCGATATCAGTTCTAGTAGTTCTGGGGTGGAGTCTTTAGGGTTTTTTACGTACAGTATCATGTCATCTGCAAATAGTGACAGTTTGACTTCTTCTTTGCCAATCTGGATTCCTTGTATTTTTTTGTTTTGTCTGATTGCCGTGGCTAGGACCTCTAGTACAATGTTAAATAACAGTGGGGAGAGTGGGCATCCCTGTCTAGTTCCCGATCTCAGCGGAAATGCTTTCAGCTTCTCGCTATTCAATATAATGTTGGCTGTGGGTTTTTCATAGATGGCCTTTATTATGTTGAGGTACTTGCCCTCTATTCCCATTTTGCTGAGAGTTTTTATCATGAATGGATGTTGAACTTTGTCAAATGCTTTTTCAGCATCTATGGAGATGATCATGTGGTTTTTGTCTTTCTTTTTGTTGATGTGGTGGATGATATTGATGGACTTTCGAATGTTGTGCCATCCTTGCATCCCTGGGATGAATCCCACTTGGTCATGGTGTACGATGGTTTTGATGTATTTTTGAATTCGGTTTGCTAAAATTTTGTTGAGTATTTTTGCGTCTACGTTCATCAGGGATATTGGTCTGTAGTTTTCTTTTTTGGTGGTGTCTTTGCCTGGTTTTGGTATTAGGGTGATGTTAGCTTCATAGAATGAGTTTGGGAGTATCCCCTCCTCTTCTATTTCTTGGAAAACTTTAAGGAGAATGGGTATTATGTCTTCCCTGTATATCTGATAAAATTCCGAGGTAAATCCATCTGGCCCGGGGGTTTTGTTCTTTGGTAGTTTTTTGATTACCGCTTCAATTTCGTTGCTGGTAATTGGTCTGTTTAGATTTTCTGTTTCTTTTTGGGTCAGTCTTGGAAGGTTGTATTTTTCTAGGAAGTTGTCCATTTCTCCTAGGTTTCCCAGCTTGTTAGCATATAGGTTTTCATAGTAGTCTCTAATAATTCTTTGTATTTCTGCGGGATCTGTTGTGATTTTTCCTTTCTCATTTCTGATACTGTTGATTTGTGTTGACTCTCTTTTCCTCTTAATAAGTCTGGCTAGAGGCTTATCTATTTTGTTTATTTTCTCGAAGAACCAGCTCTTGGTTTCATTGATTTTTGCTATTATTTTATTCTTCTCAATTTTATTTATTTCTTCTCTGATCTTTATTATGTCCCTCCTTCTGCTGACCTTAGGCCTCATTTGTTCTTCTTTTTCCAATTTTGATAGTTGTGACATTAGACCGTTCATTTGGGATTGCTCTTCCTTTTTTATATATGCTTGGAGTGCTATATACTTTCCTCTTAAGACTGCTTTTGCTGCGTCCCACAGAAGTTGGGGCTTAGTGTTGTTGTTGTCATTTGTTTCCATATATTTCTGGATCTCCATTTTGATTTGGTCATTGATCCATTGATTATTTAGGAGCGTGTTGTTTAGCCTCCATGTGTTTGTGAGCCTTTTTGCTTTCTTTGAACAGTTTATTTCTAGTTTAATGCCTTTGTGGTCTGAAAAGTTGGTTGGTAGGATTTAAATCTTTTGGAATTTTCTGAGGCTCTTTTTGTGTCCTAGTATGTAGTCTATTCTGGAGAATGTTCCATGTGCACTTGAGAAGAACGTGTATCCTGTTGCTTTTGGATGTAGAGTTCTGTAGATGTCTACTAGGTCCATCTGTTCTAGTGTGTTGTTCAGTGCCTCTGTGTCCTTACTTATTTTCTGTCTGGTGGATCTGTCCTTTGGAGTGAGTGGTGTGTTGAAGTCTCCTAGAATGAATGCATTGCATTCTATTTCCTCCTTTAGTTCTGTTAATATTTGTTTCAGGTATGTTGGTGCTCCTGTATTGGGTGCATATATATTTATAATGGTTATATCCTCTTGATGGACTGAGCCCTTTATCATTATGTAATGTCCTTCTTTGTCTTTTGTTACTTTCTTTATTTTGAAGTCTGTTTTGTCTGATACCAGAATTGCAACACCTGCTTTCTTCTCTCTGTTGTTTGCTTAAAATATCTTTTTCCATCCCTTGACTTTAAGTCTGTGCGCGTCTTTGGGTTTGAGGTGAGTCTCTTGTAAGCAGCATATGGATGGATCTTGCTTTATTATCCATTCTATTACTCTGTGTCTTTTGATTGGTGCATTCAGTCCATTTACATTTAGGGTGATTATTGAAATGTATGAATTTATTGCCATTGCAGGCTTTAAGTTTGTGGTTACCAAAGGTTTAGGGTTAGCTTCTTTACTGTCTTACTGTCTAACTTAACTCGCTTGTTGAGCTATTATAAACACAATCTGATGATTCTTTATTTCTCTCCCTTCTTATTCCTCCTCCTCCCTTCTTCATATGTTGGGTGTTTTGTTGTGTGCTCTTTTTAGGAGTGCTCCCATCTAGAGCAGTCCCTGTAGGATGCCCTGTAGAGGTGGTTTGTGGGAGGCAAATTCCCTCAACTTTTGCTTGTCTGGGAATTGCTTAATCCCTCCTTCATATTTAAATGATATTCGTGCTGGATACAGTAGTCTTGGTTCGAGGCCCTTCTGTTTCATTGCATTAAGTATATCATGCCATTCTCTTCTGGCCTGTAGGGTTTCTGTTGAGAAGTCTGATGATAGCCTGATGGGTTTTCCTTTGTAGGTAACCTTTTTTTTCTCTCTGGCTGCTTGTAATACTTTGTCCTTGTCTTTGATCTTTGCCATTTTAATTATTATGTGTCTTGGTGTTGCCCTCCTTGGATCCCTTGTCATGGGAGTTCTGTGTACCTCTGTGGTCTGAGAGGCCATTTCTTCCCCTAGTTTGGGGAAATTTTCAGCAATTATTTCTTCAAAGACATTTTCTATCCCCTTTTCTCTCTCTACTTCTTCTGGAATGCCTATGATTCTTATATTATTCCTTTTATATTGATCACTCAGCTCTCTTAAAATTCTTTCATTCCTGGAGATCCTTTTATCTCTGTCTGCATCAGCTTCTCTGCGTTCCTGTTCTCTGTTTTCTAGTCCATTAATGGTCTCTTGCATCTCGTCCATTCTGTTTTGAAGTCCTTCCAGAGCTTGTTTTATTTCTGAATTCTCCTTCCTTAGTTCTTGCATATTTCTCTGCAAGTCCATCAGCATGGTTATGACTTTTGTTTTGAATTCTTTTTCAGGTAGACTGGCTAAATCTATCTCCCCAGATTCGTTTTCAGGGGAAGATGTAGCAGATGCTGAAGCTGTCTGGGTTAGTCTTGTCTGGATCATATTTTTTTGCCTTTTCATGTTGACAGGTGCTATTGACTGTCAGCTGGGAGGGCCAAAATTTTCACTTACTACTGGCCTTTCTTTACTGGGGCAACTGCGACCCCTAGTGGCTTGTGTTGGTTAATTGCGTGTAGAGTGGGTCTTTGTGTCTTGCCTGGCCGGGAGGGAGAAATTTCCCTTTCTGTGGGCGGAATTTGTCTCAGGCTGCTTCTCTGCTTTCGCAACGCCCGGTGGGGTGATGGATGGGGGGGCTGCTTGACTGTTTGCCTCCGTGAGGGGTCTCGGAGCTGTTGCCCAGGGGGTTAGTGCACCCGGTTTTCCCTGTAATTTCCAGCTGCTGTACTGTGACCTGGGTTGTTTCCGTCAAGCTGTTAAGTCCCTGTCCCTTTAAGACTTTCAAAAAGCCCCTGCTTTTCTTTGTTACAGGGGCATCAGCTTCGGCACCTGCTCAGAGGTCTTACTCCCTGTTCCCCCAGTATCCAGGGCCCCCTGGGCATGTACTGTGTCTGCGCTCTGGCCCGGATGGCTGGGGCTGGGTGTTCGGCAGTCCTGGGCTCCGTCTCCCTCCCGCTCTGCCTATTGTTCTCCCGCCGGGAGCTTGGGGGAGGGGCGCTCGGGTCCCGCCGGGCCGGGGCTTGTATCTTACCCCTTTCACCAGTCGCTGGGTTCTTGCTGGTGTAGCTGCAGTCTGGCCACTGTCCTGCGTCTTCTGGTCTCTCTTTTAGGGCTAGTTGTGTTTGTTGTATTTTCAAAAGTATATATGTTTTTGGGAGGAGATTCCCACTGTCCTACTCACGCCGCCATGTTGGCTCCGCCTTGTTGAAGTTTTTGATGATCATCTTCTGGAATGACTCTTCCCCAGAATGTTGATGTTGGAAGTTTTTCTTCATATTGTATCTTAATTTGTTTTCTGGGTAGCCAAATTAGGTTTTGATCCACTGTATAAACACAAACAAACCCTTTGCCCATGCTTCGATATGCCCTTTATATCATTGTGAAGAACTTATTGTAGATCACCACATAGGAACTGCTTTTTTTTCTTTTTTTAAGAGAAAGGAATATTATCAGAAAAATGTACATCCATAGCTGATCATCTGACACCTTTTAATGATCAAAATTAAGAATATTTAAAGCATGCATTAATCGTTGATTTACAGTTAGTTTTATCCTAACAGGGAGTAATCCCGTTATTCTTTCTTTTTTTTTGTTGTTATCATTAATTTACAATTACATGAAGAATATTATGTTTACTAGGCTCTCCCCTATACCAGGTACCCCCCACAAGCCCCTTTACAGTCACTGTCCATCAGCATAGCAAAATGTTGTAGAATCACTACTTGTCTTCTCTGTGTTGTACAGCCCGCACGTTTCTCCCACCCCCCCCATTTTACATGCTAATCATGATACCCCCTCTCTTCTTCTCCCCCCTTATCCCTCCCTACCCATCCATCCTCTCCAGTCCCTTTCCCTTTGGTACCTGTTTGTCCATTGTTCGGTTCTGTGATTCTGCTACTGTTTTGTTCCGTCAGTTTTTCCTTTGTTCTTATACTCCACGGATGAGTGAAATCATTTGGTATTTCTCTTTATCCACTTGGCTTATTTCACTGAGCATAATACCCTCTAATTCCATCCATGTTGTTGCAAATGGTAGGATTTGTTTTCTTCTTATGGCTGAGTAATATTCCATTGTGTATATGTACCACATCTTCTTTATCCATTCATCTACTGATGGACACTTAGGTTGCTCCCAATTCTTGGCTATTGTAAATAGTGCTGTGGTAAACATAGGGGTGCATCTGTCTTTTTCAAACTTGAGTGCTGTGCTCTTTGGGTAAATTCCTAGGAGTCGAATTCCTGGGTCAAATGGTAAGTCTATTTTGAGCATTTTGAGGAACCTCCATACTGCTTTCCACAATGGTTGAACTAATTTACATTCCCACCAGCAGTGTAGGAGGGTTGCCCTTTCTCCACAACCTCGCCAACATTTGTTGTTGTTTGTCTTTTGGATGGCAGCCATCCTTACTGGTGTGAGGTGATACCTCATTGTAGTTTTAATTTGCATTTCTCTGATAATTAGCGATGTGGAGCATCTTTTCATGAGTCTGTTGGCCATCTGTATTTCTTTTTTGGAGAACTGTCTGTTCAGTTCCTCTGCCCAATTTTTAATTGGATTATTTGTTTTTGTTTGTTGAGGTGGGTGAGCTCTTTATATATTTTGGATGTCAAGCCTTTATGGGATTTGTCATTTTCAAATATATTCTCCTATACTGTATGGTTCCTTTTTGTTCTATTGATGGTGTCTTTTGCTGTACAGAAGCTTTTCAGCTTAATATAGTCCCAATTGCTCATTTTTGCTGTTGTTTTTCCTTGCCCGGGGAGATATGTTCAGGAAGAGGTCACTAATGTTTATGTCTAAGAGATTTTTGCCTATGTTTTTTCTAAGAGTTTTATGGTTTCCTGACTTACATTCAGGTCTTTGATCCATTTTTAATTTACTTTTGTTTAGAGGGTTAGACAATGGTCCAGATTCATTCTCCTACATGTAGCTCTCCAGTTTTGCCAGCACCATCTGTTGAAGAGACTGTCATTTTGCCATTGTATGTCCATGGCTCCTTTATCAAATATTAATTGACCATATATGTTTGGGTTAATTTCTGGAGTCTTTAATCTGTTCCACTGTTTTGTGGCACTGTTCTTGTACCAGTACCAAATTGTCTTGATTACTTTGGCTTTGTAGTAGAGCTTGAAGTTGGGGAGTGAGATCCCCCCTACTTTATTCTTCTTTCTCAGATTTGCTTTGGCTATTCGGGGTCTTTGGTGTTTCCATATGAATTTTTGAAATATTTGTTCCAGTTCATTGAAGTATGTTGCTGGTAATTTGATAGGTATTGCATCAAATCTGTATATTGCTTTTGGCAGGATGGCCATTTTGATGGTATTAAATCTTCCCAGCCACGAGCATGGGATGAGTTTCCATTTGTTAGTGTCCCCCTTTAATTTCTCTTAAGAGTGACTTGTAGTTTTCAGGGTATAGGTCTTTCACTTCTTTGGTTAAGTTTACTCCTAGGTATTTTATTCTTTTTGATGCAATTTTGATTGGAATTGTTTTCCTGATTTCTTTTTCTATTGGTTTATTGTTAGTATATAGGATAGCCTCAGATTTCTGTGTGTTAATTTTGTATCCTGGATCTTTGCTGTATTCACATATCAGTTCTAGTAGTTTTGGAGTGGAGTCTTTAGGGTTTTTTATGTACAATATCATGTCATCTGCAAATAGTGACTGTTTAACTTCTTCTTTACCAATCTGGATTCCTTGTGTTTCTTTATTTTATCTGTTTGTGAAGGTTAGGACCTCCAGTACTATGTTAAATAACAGTGGGGAGAGTGGGCATCCCTGTCTTGTTCCTGATCTCAGAGGAAAAGCTTTTAGCTTCTCGCTGTTCAGTATAATGTTGGCTGTGGGTTTATCATATATGGCCTTTATTATGTTGAGGTACTTGCCCTCTATTCCCATTTTCCTGAGAGTTTTTATCATGAATGGATGTTGAATTTTGTCAAATACTTTTTGAGCATCTATGGAGATGATCATGTGGTTTTTGTCTTTCTTTTTGTTGATGTGTTGGATGATGTTGATGGATTTTCTAATGTTGTACCATCCTTGCATCCCTGGGATGAATCCCACTTTGTCATGGTGTATGAACCTTTTGATATACTTTTGTATTTGTTTTGGTAATATTTTATTAAGTATTTTTGCATCTATATTCATCAGGGATATTGGTCTGTAATTTTCTTTTTTGGCAGGGTCTTTGCCTGGTTTTGTTATTAGGGTGATGTTGGCTTCGTAGAATGATTTTGGGAGTATTCCCTCCTCTTCTATTTTTTGGAAAACTTTAAGGAGAATGGGTATTATGTCTTCTCTGTGTGTCTGATAAAATTCCGAGGTAAATCCACCCAGCCTGGGTGTTTTTTTCTTGGGTAGTTTTTTGATTAAAGTTTCAATTTCTTTGCTCGTAATTGGTTTGTTTAACTTTTGTGTTTCTTCTTGGTCAGTCTTGGAAGGTTGTATTTTTCTAAGAAGTTGTCCATTTCTTCTAGGTTTTCCAGCTTCTTAGCATATAGGTTTTCATAGTAGTCTCTAATAATTCTTTGTATTTCTGTGGAGTCTGTCATGATTTTTCCATTTTCATTTCTGATTCTGTTGATTTGTGTTGATTCTCTTTTTCTCTTAATAAGTTTGTCTAGAGGCTTATCTATTTTGTTTATTTTCTCAAAGAACCTGCTCTTGGTTTCTTGATTTTTCCTATTGTTTTATTCTTCTCAATTTTGTTTATTTCTTCCTGATCTTTATTATGTCCCTCCTTCTGCTGATTTTAGGCCTCATTTGTTCTTCTCTTTCCAGTTTCGATAATTGTGATGTTAGACTATTCATTTGGGATTGTTCTTCCTTCTTCAAGTGTGCCTGGATCGCTATATACTTTCCTCTTAAGACTGCTTTTGCTGCGTCCCACAGAACTTGGCTCTTTGTGTTTTTGTCTTTTGTTTCCATATATTCCTTGATCTCTATTTTAATTTGTTCATTGATCCATTGATTATTTAGGAGCATGATGTTAAGCCTTCATGTGTTTGTGAGCCTTTTTGTTTTCTTTGTAGAATTTATTTCTAGTTTTATACCTTTGTGGTCTGACAAGTTGGTTGGTAGAATTTCAATATTTTGGAATTTACTGAGGCTCTTTTTGTGCGCTAGTATGTGGTCTATTCTGGAGAATGTTCTATCTGCATTTGAGAAAAAAGTATATCCTGTTGCTTTTGGATGTAGAGTTCTATAGATGTCTATTAGGTCCATCTGTTCTACTGTGTTGTTCAGTGCCTCCGTGTTCTTACTTATTTTCTGCCCAGTGGATATATCCTTTGGGGTGAGTGGTGTGTTGAAGTCTCCTAAAATGAATGCATTGCCATCTATTTCCCCCTTTAGTTCTGTTAGTATTTGTTTCACATATGCTGGTGCTCCTGTGTTGGGTGCATATATATTTGTAATGGTTATATCCTCTTGTTGGACCGAGCCCTTTATCATTATGTAGTGTTCTTCTTTATCTCTTGTTACTTTCTTTGTTTTGAAGTCTATTTTGTCTGATATTAGTACTGCAACCCCTGCTTTCTTTTCTGTTGTTTGCTTGAAATATGTTTTCCATCCCTTGACTCTTAGTCTGTGCATGTCTTTGGGTTTGAGGTGAGTTTCTTGTAAGCAGCATATAGATGGGTCGTACTTTTTTATCCATTCTATTACTCTGTGTCTTTTGATTGGTGCATTAAGTTCATTTACATTTAGGGTGACTGTTGAGAAATATGTACTTATTACCATTGCAGGCTTTAAATTCGTGTTTACCAAAGGTTCAAGGTTAGCCTCTTTAGTATCTTACTGCCTAACTTAGCTTGCTTATTGAGCTGTTATATACAGTGTCTGAAGATTCTTTTCTTCTCTCCCTTCTTATTCCTCCTCCTCCATTCTTCATATGTTGGGTGTTTTGTTCTGTGCTTTTTCTAGGAGTGCTCCCATCTAGAGCAGTCCCTGTAGGATGCCCTGTAGAGGTGGTTTGTGGGAGGCAAATTCCCTCAGCTTTTGCTTGTCTGGTAATTGTTTAATCCCTCCATCATATTTAAATAATAATCATGCTGGATACAGTATTTTTGGTTCAAGGCCCTTCTGTTTCATTGCATTAAATATATCATGCCATTCTCTTCTGGCCTGTAAGGTTTCTGTCGAGAAGTCTGATTATAGTCTGAAGGGTTTTCCTTTGTAGGTGACCTTTGTCTCTCTAGTTGCCTTTAACATTCTTTTCTTGTCCTTGATCTTTGCCATTTTAATTATTATGTGTCTTGGTGTTGCCCTTCTTGGATCCTTTCTGTTGGGGGTTCTGTGTATTTACATGGTCTGTTCGATTATTTCCTCCCCCAGTTTGGGGAAGTTTTCAGCAATTATTTCTTCAAAGACACTTTCTATCCCTTTTTCTCTCTCTTCTTTTTCTAGTATCCCTATAATACGGATATTGTTCCTTTTGGATTGGTCACACAGTTCTCTTAATATTGTTTCTTTCCTGGTTATCCTTTTATCTCTGTCTATGTCAGTTTCTATGCTTTCCTGTTGTCTGGTTTCTATTCCATCAATGGCCTCTTGCATCTTATCCATTCTGTTTATAAAGCTTTTCAGAGTTTTGTTTCACTTCTGTAATCTCCTTCCTGGCATCGGTGATCTCCCTTCAGACTTCATCCCTTAGCTCTTGCATATTTCTCTGCATCTCTGTCAGCATGTTTATGATTTTTATTTTGAATTGTTTTTCAGGAAGACTGGTTAGGTCTGTCTCCTTCTCTGTTGTTGTCTCTGTGATCTTGATTTGCCTGTAATTTTGCCTTTTCATGGTGATAGAAATAGTTTGCAGAGCTGGGATGAGTGATGGCTTGAAGAACTTCCCTTCTTTTTAGTTTGTGGCTTTCCTCTCCTGGGAGACCAGCGACCTCTAGTGGCTTGTGCTGGGCCACTGCACGCAGAGAGGGCTTCTGATTCCTGCCCGCCTGCTATGGAGTTTATCTCCGCTGTTGCTATGGGCGTGGCCTGTCTCAGGTTGCTTCTCCAAAATGGTGGAGCCGCATTGGATGGGGAGCAGCAGGGAGGCTATTTATCTCCATGTGGGGCCTCCGTGCTCCCTGCCACTCAGGGGGTTAGAGTGCCCAGAGACCCCCAGATTTCCTGTCTCTGGACTAAGTGTCCTGCCCTGTCCCTTAAAGACTTCCAAAAAGCACTCGCCCAAACCAAACCAAACCCAGCAAAACAAAAGAAAAGAAAACAAAAATTAATAAATAATTAAAAAAAAATAAAGCTGCTCACTTTTCTTTGTCCTCAGGCGCCGGCCTCAGGGACCCACTCACCGGTCTTGCTGCCCTGTTTCCCTAGTTTCCAGCACCCCACGCATGCACTGTGTCTGCGCTCTGGCGCAGATGGCTAGGGCTGGGTGTTCAGCAGTCCTGGGCTCCCTCTCCCTCCTGGCTCTGACTCCTCTCCTCCCACTGGGAAGTGGGAGTAGGGGTGTTTGGTTCCCGCTGGGCTGGGGCTTGTATCTTACCCCCTTCACGAGGCGCTGGGTTCTCGCTGTTGTGGATGTGGTCTGGATGTTGTCCTGTGTCCTCTGGTCTCTATTCTAGGAAGTGTTGTCTTTGTCATATTTTCATAAATATATGTGGTTTTGGGAGGAGATTTCTCCTGCTCTACTCATGCCGCCGTCTTGGCTCTGCCTCTGTGCACATTTACTTTTGACCTCATCTTTGTTCTCTGCCTGTAAGAATAATTTAACTTTTAAACTCTTACATTTTCTTTTATATTTAGTATTTTCTTCTCTCCTAGGTCTTTTTGTACATCATATAAATGTTGTCAGGGGTCATTTATCATTATAAAAATAAATAACAAGAATAAAACAACCTTTATCAAACTGGAAAGTCACTGAACTTATATCCAATATCTGTCTTTTCTTTCTTTACCAAACTTTCTGGAAAATAGCCTACAGTCATTGCTCCCATGTGCTTTCCTCCCACTCATTTCTCAACTACCATAATTGGGTGTGAATTACATTGTCTTGCCAATGGGTTTCTCCTCCAGGCAAGTTTGCTATGGATTCAGTAGGACCAAATAAATGGCAGTAGAACATTGTTGGGTGAAAGGGTTTATTATCAGGCTTGTTCTCCGGGCAGTAGTTCAAGCACTAGCATCTCTGCCTCTGCCCAGAGCACTGGGACATGCTCTCTATATAGTGCAATAATAGCTTATTGCTTAAAGGTGTGGAAGCGTAGCCTAGCAAGTTACATCATAAAGTGGCTTAAGTTCAGTGAGGATTCTGTCCATAGGAACCCCAACTTCTCCACACTCCATCCCTCCAGGATTCTCATCTTACAATCTACACATTCTCAATCTTCTGCAATGGTCCCTATTCGAGAAAGCTGGATCACTATAACCAGATTCCACAACAGCAACAGAAGTTAACAACAGCTTAGAGATAATAACAAAAACAAAGATACAACAAGATTTTGATACAAGGTAACAAAAATTATAATAATCCTCGAGCCAGAGGAGGCTCCCAAACCACAAAGACCTCAGAGGCAATAAGACACATGTTTAATAACACCAACACAGGCAAATCTTGTCCATCAGGTAGGATGCATGCAAGAGATTGGTCTTGTGATAGGACTGTAGCAGGAAGGGGGTCCTTTCCAGGTCTAGTACACTATAATTTTACTCCTCTCTTCATGGGAGTTACTGAAGGATCTATATATAGTGCTGCTGAAGGTGTGTGCACTGGCCATAATGATAAAACAAAACTACCCAGTAAGAAGCTCCTACCTTCTGGCCCCTACTGTGACCTTTGGAGGCCACTCTGCTGTTATTCCAGGAATACACAGGAAGCCAGCTTCCAGGCCTTGTCCCCATGGTGCTGTTAGGGTCAGCCATCATTGGTCCATGTGTTAAAAGGTCCAAGGCCATGTCCACTCAATGGAGTCTCTGGGATTTCATGCAGTTGGTGCTGGCAGCAAGGTATTATTCTGCTGGCAAAATCTCAGTTTCAAAGATTCTTCCTTGGTTTGTACTTACAGTTATATAGGGGAGGCAGCCATATGTGTTAACATGTCTATGGGGCACAAAGTTCCCTTTCGGGGTTTCTCTTACAAATGCTGTGGCATGGTCCATAAGAGGACTGACCATCCTCGCAGACCATTGCTATCTCACTTTAGTTTGAATTTTAACAAGCCATTGTGCCTCTGTATCATGCCTGCTGCAGTAGGATTGTATGGCACATGAAACTTCCATTTGATTCAAAAATGTCACACCCATTCTTGCAGTGCATGTACAGTAAAATGGGTACCCTGATCACTCTCAATTACCTATGGTCAGCCATAGGCAGCAAAGAGATGCTCCAGGCCTCTTTTGTTTGCCTGCTGGCCTGCACAACGTGTAGAAAAAGCAACCAGAAGTCCAGTGTCTGTGTCCACACAAATCATGGCATACGAAATTCCTTCTGATACAGGTAGAGGCTCAATATAGTCTATCTGCCCCCTGATGAGGGGTATAGGCCCCTTAGCTATTGTCCCACATTGTTGTGGAACTTGGTGTAAGTCCCTTTTAAAGCACACAACACACTCCTGCCAGGATCTTCTAACTTCTTCAAAGGTCAAAGGCATGCACCAACAGGCTATAGCCCACATTGTCTTTTGACCTGCATGCAACAAACACTGATGTAACCACTAGGCTACATGAGAGGCAGGCTTCCCTTCTAACCAATGTATATGGGCCAATTTATCTGCTTCATCATTTCCTAGGGATGCCAGTGGCATATGACTTGTCACATGGTATACTGTAATTAATTTAGTCTGGCCGCAGGCCCATAAGTCTTGCCACAATTCCTGACCCCAGAAGGGTCAGTGACCAACTAGCCAGTTGGCATGGTACAAGGTTGGTAGCCACAGGGTCAAGCCCCAATAGGCAGCCCAGCTGTCAGTGCAGAGAACTATAGGGGAGGGCTCCTGGCTGATCACAAGCTACATGGTCTCCAACTCTGCCTGTTGGCTGCTCTTCCCCACACCATCTTCCATCCAATTGTCTCAGTCTTAGGATGGAAAGCTATGCCCCTCCATTTTGGGGGCTGCCCACAGCTGCATCCATCTGTGTACCATGCATCAGGTATAGGGGCTCTTCCCTCCCAATAGGGAATCTCTGCTTCTAATGATTCAAAAGCAAGTTCCTCCTGCTTTTCAGTAGTATATGTCACCAGCCCCAATAAGTGTTGGAGTTCTTCACTCAAGGGGCTACTAGAGAGGGCACTAAGTTGCTGTAGGTAAGCACCCCAAATGGCCAATATGAGCATTTATGCCACAACACTCCTTGGCTATTGGGTCCAGTCTTGTACCCACCCCAAGATGGGTTAGGTGGTTATTACCTTTATTGGGGCCATTATAGTGATGGGTTCTATAGCCAGCAAGGCATGATACATGGCAGCCAGTTTTTCTATCAAAGTGTATTGTGCCTCTGCCCATTTCCAGAGTTCTGACCAAAATCCTGTAGGTTGGCAAGTTTGTTCAAGCTGCTGCCAGAGACCCCAGCCATAACCATCTTCAGTCAAATGAACATCCAGCTCACAGGACTTTGATGGGTCTATCACACTCAAGGCCTGCATGGCCTTGTCTACCCATTTTGCTGTAGTAAAGGCAGATGCACATGTCTCATCCCAGTCCCACCTGACACCCTTTCATACCAACAGGTATAAAGGGTTCAGAATTTGTGCCAAGTGTGGAATAAACACCCGCAAGTAGCCTAGAAGACCCAAAAGCTCCTGTAACAATGCTACAGTTGTAGGGTTAGGAAAGGCCTTGACTTTATCTATTACTTCTTCTGGTATAACTGTGGTCTTACCCGAGCAGATGACCCCCAAGAATGTGACAGACAAACCAGGTCCCTGAACCTAGGTACTGTTCACAGCCAATCCTTTCTCCTGTAAATGTTGCAGCAGTTTAGGTGCTGCACCTTCTAGATCTGAAAGAGAATCAGACATGAGCATAACATCATTGATATAATGGAACAGTTACACCACTGGCAGTTTCTCCCACATAGCCAAGTCCTGAGCTACAAGTCCATGACAGATGGTGGGGCTGTGGAGGTATCCCTGTGGAAGGAATGTGAAAGTCCATTGACATCCTTCCCACATGAAGGCAAACTGCTCCTGACTTTCTTGCTCAATGTCAGTGGAAAAGAAGGCAAGATCTACCATATAATGGTATGTTCCTAATTCGTGGCTGAGGGTATCCATCAACTCTTCAATAGAGGGGACAGCAGCATGCATAGGGGGTATTACTTTATTCATTTGTCTATAAGCCATGGTCATAGGCCAGGAGCCATCAGGCTTTTTTAATGGCCAAGCTGGGGAATTGAAAGGACAAGGGGTGGGCTTTATAATACCCACATTTTCCAGTTCCTGGAGGGTTTCTCCAATTTCTTTGTGACCTTCAGGCAGTTTGTATTATTTAGTATTAGTCACCCACCGAGGCACAAGAAAAGCTATGGGTGGGTACCTAGCATGTCCCCTCAGAACTGCATTCACCACACGTACTCAGTCTGAACTCACCTGCAGTAAGCCTGCAGGATATCAATCCCAAAATATACTCAGGGATGGTAGATACATACACAGTATACTCTTTGGGGGTAGATGCCCTATTCCCAAAATGATTTGGGCTTGTTTCACTCTGATAGCCTTACCCCCATATCCATCTATGATAGTGGGGGTCCCAGGGAGCTGCTAAGTGTTACCATGAATCAGTGAACATTCAGCTCCTGTGTCCACCAGAGCCAGGACTTGTTGCATGTTTACTGGGGACTAATGGATAGCTATTTCAACATGTGTCCTCCGGTCCCCCACTGGTCCCTCAGGGTATGTACCTCGATGTTCCCCTCAGTTGAACCATGTTCCCCAATCACCTTGCTGTGTGGGCTTGAGTGAAGTTGGCTCGCTCTCCAGCAGGAAGTCTTGCAGACACAAAGGCTCTGTCTCTAATCTCTGCCTCTTTGGTCTTAATGGCTGGAACTGCTGCTCTGGTTTCAGCTGTTACCATAGCTCCTGTAAGATCCTATTTGTCTTCCCATTTAATTTCCTTCCATCTGCTCCTCCCTGTATTAAATCAGTCCACATCTGGGTCCTCATAACTTTCTTGGGGCCCTTTAAATTCTTCTTGTGAGTAACAGACCTTATTTCTTTCTGTGTTCTCATTGCTTCAGCCCCCCTATGTCTGCTACTGTATGTGTAACCTCGCTTATGGGCTGCCCTAAGCGAGGGGCACGAATGGCCGCTTGAGACCCAAAAAGGATTTTGGAGTCTTTTGAAGCACGTTTTTCATCCCTGTGGTGAAAATTTCCTCATCTGAGTCATGATTCTCTGGACTATAGATGGCATTTCTTATGCCTTGCTCCCATAACACCTGTTGGAGCTCAGCGTACATCTGCCCTCTAGCAGGGGAGGATAGTAGATCACCCGATTGTGCCACACAGTATGAAGTGCAGCCATAAGCCAATCAAGGAAGGAGTGACTCCCTGGAGTCTAATGTGCACTTTGTAACTGCTGCCTCAAGGCGGACCGCACTGTCAGGGAAGTCAACTTTCCCATCTCTGATTCAGACAAAACAATTCCATCCACCCCTAAGTTCCACAGGTGTAGGAGCCAAGCTGATATTGACTCTGAGGGCTTCTGCCTAAACTGGGAACCCAAATCCACCAGCTCAGCCTGAGTATAGGGGTGGACCATAGAGTACTCCATGACCTGGGAGGGGGCTGAGTGTCTCCTTGGAGAACCCTTAGCTGCTGGGTCTTTATTTTCTTATCAACCACTGGGTGTGCTCTCAGTGGAGGAGGGGTCAGTGCCCCTAGCACCAGACCTTCATCCTTCCCAGCTCCTCCATATCGGGGGCTGATGGCACCTTTCTCTCCCCTCCCCCGAGTGCCTCCTCTGCTACATCCTTTACCTTTTCTACTATGCTGCACAGCAATACTACCTCAGTCTTCAGAAGGTCTCTTACTGTCACCTCAATGCTTCACAGCTGACATTCTCGTTCCACCTCTGTCTGTATGCGGAGTTCGTTGTCTTCCTTGTTGGCCTTTTCCTCCTGCAGAGCACCTGGCAACACTGCCATCTTGTTCTGTAAGGAGTCTTTTACCTCTTCAATGGCACCTCGCTGATGGTGTTCTTGTGCTGCCTCTTCTCGTATCAATGTCATTTCCTTCTCAGGGAATCCACAGAAGTTTGCAGCTCACATTCTCATGCCGCTATTTCTTGTGTCTTTTTCTGGAGTATCTTCCTCTCATCTGTAGACTTTTCTAATACTGTGAGAAGCAGCCAACCCACAGTCCCTGCTGCCTCACAGGCACTCTGCTTCTCAAATGACCTAATTACTATACCAAGGGCCACCCATACAGCCTCAGGTGTCACCTCCACTTGCCTCCATTCCTGGGGTGGGGCCCAGCCCTCTGGGAGGCAAGCCACCTCAGACCACATACCCACTGGGGGGCAATCCACTGTCTCCCCATTCACGGGGGCAGCCCACTGAAGTACCCCTCCATACTGGCTGGCTTTTTTCCTTGGTCAACAATGAACCCTGCTGACTGTTGCCCATTGTCTTGTCAATGGGTTTCAGCCTCAGGCAAGGTCACTATGGATTCAGTGTGACCAAAAAATGACATCAGAATGTTCTTGGGGTGAAAGACCCTGGCTTGTTCTCCTGGCGGTAGGTCGAGCACTAGCATCTATGCCTCTGCCCAGAGCACTGGACTGAGCTCTCTATATAGCACAAAAATAGCTTATTGCTTAAAGGTGTGGAAGCAGTAGCCTAGCAACAGGCCAGTTACATCATCACATGGTTTAACTTCAGTGAGGATCCTGGCCATAGGAACCCCAACTTCCCCACATCCATGCACACTCTACTGAAATAGTGAATAAGGCTACATTTGACTAATCACGAATATTACTAATCAAAAATACTATGTTTCTTAATATTTATAGGAAATTGGTATTAGGTTACTTAGTAGTCCCTTAAAATTAGTAAGCCCAAACACTGTTCAGCATCTTAGACACTGTATGCTC
This sequence comes from Manis pentadactyla, assembly GCF_030020395.1. Taxonomy (NCBI): domain Eukaryota; kingdom Metazoa; phylum Chordata; class Mammalia; order Pholidota; family Manidae; genus Manis; species Manis pentadactyla. The sequence continues at coordinate 119,892,876 of NC_080023.1, read as the reverse complement.
CTCTTATGTATTCTTTATCTCTAAAATAAAATGTCTATTTTACCAATCCTTCTAGAACCATCATTCAAGTTCTTTCTACTCTCAGTCACCAACTATTCCCTCATCCATTTGACAAGTCTCCTCTATTTTACTTTTCCACTGTCCCCTGAAGCAGTATTATTGTTTCATTCCTCATTGTTACTGTCCTAATTTAGACCCTCATTACTGTTTATTTATCAACATTTATCAACCAGTTTATTGCCAATATTGCTCCCTCATATAAATTTTATACTCTCCTATGTCAGATATGCTTATTTGTATATGGACAACCATCACTTTCCTCTCTGTTGGAAAAGCCTCAGTGCTGCTTTGGCATTCACCATCCTTCGTAACATAGGCAATGTAACTCTCTTAGTCCCTTATGGTTCATCACAATGGATTCATATTGGTCATGTTTCTTTTATTTCCCTTAACATGATTATTTTTGTCATTGCTTATGGAAAATTTTCTGTAAGCTCTGAGAAAGGTTTTACTGCTGGACTGAAAGAGAGCCAAGGCTGAAAATGCCCTTTTTTAACAGGACATTAACTTTCTGTGTGGGAAGTTTAAACTTGTACAGCCATCAGTCATGGAGATGTCACCAGCACATGGGGATGAGGATTCAGATTGTTGGAAAGCCTCTCTTCTTTAATGAAATGACTAAGCAATTGAATTTGCTAACCCTTTAAGCACACTGTCTCGAGAAACTCTTACATAAAAAACTACTTTTATTTAAAGCCTTTTTAAATTAATTAAGCTAGTTTATGTGTGCTCTTCTTTAGAACTAAAAACATATGATTGCAACCTAAGTCACTTCACTTTATTGCTTTGCTTTGTTTTTTATTCCCTCTGCAAAATGTAAGACCTTCAGCATTTTATTTAAGGATGTGTATGGACTGGTGACAGGATACCTTTCCTGTCTAATCCAAAATAGTCCATTAATTCAGTTTTTGGACATAGTAATATCTTTTTCATTTGTCTTGCAATATTCTCCCTTCCACTTGTAATAGCTTGCCCCACCTTCAAAATTTATTTTTTTCTGTGATATCAATATGATCTTTTAAAGTTGAGTTCAAACCACACAATATTCATGAAGTCACCCTATTCCCTTGGTTGGACTTTAAAATCTTTCCATATACCAGGTATTTAGGTCAGGTGGTAATTTTATTCTAGCACTTGTCACAGTCTTTCTTAGGGTTCTTATCTCCTTAGGGTTCTCTTGTTTATGTCACTTTTTCAGACTATTCTTGTTTTTAATGAGCTTTTGATGAATTTTGAGGAATACTGCTTTGGTATTTTGTAGAACAGCCCTCAACTGGGATTTGTCTGACATTTTCCTTATGACTATATCAAAGTTGTAAGTTTCTGATGGATGAACACAGAGGTAAAGTGCCATTCTCATCACATCATATCAATGGTACATACTAGTCAAGTAATGCATCACTGCTGATATTAACACTGATCAAGGTTGACATAATTGCAAAGTTGTCTCAAATTCTGTGCTTTTCTTTCACCACTACTGTTAGGAAAGCTTGGTTTGATTAGAATACAGACTCTTGACTCCAATTTTTGCCTTCAAGTATAATTTCCTAATTTATTCTCTGCACTACTGCAAGTATGATCTTCCCCCCCACAAAAAATATATGTATATACATTTACAGCATATAAGACACTAGCTAGCTCCTACCATATCTCTTTTGTATTTTGATATACATACCATGCTTCAGTTATATGGAGACATGTACACTTCATAAAATAAATTGTGCTTCCCCTGCCTCAGGGCTTTACCACATAATATTCTCTTTGCCTGGAGTCCTTTCCTCTTCATGCCTACTATCCATTGTTAATTTCCTTATACTTCTGATTGACTCACTCATTTGTTAAGACTTAGCTTTTTAGAGAATGTTAACAGAAAATGTAAGATAATAAACACTTTCTCTGGGCCTCCAGAGCTCCCACCATGTGCTAACTCTGTTATAGTTCTCCTAGATTTTAACAATCAGAATTCATTATCTGCATATTATTTAAATGAAGTCAATGCACTTCATTATGGAATTAAGCACAAAAGGGACATATTGGGTGTGATAGATAAATGTTCATGAGTAAACAAACTAATAGTAATAAAGGATTTGGACTTACTGGTCAAACTAATTTCTGAGAAGGTAGTGGAGAACATACACCCAGTGTCAGTGCCAAGGGGCACTTTTTCAAGCAATCACTATCAAGCTTCTTTACAGTCTTTGACCTATATGATTAACTTTTTTTCAGTCTTAAGTAACTACCCTTAAAAGTCCTCTAGCTACCAATAATGTTCTCCACAAAATCAATTTTTATACCAAATTCTTCCGTATCAGTTAGAGGAATTTTGTCTTATAGTAATTTAAAAATCCCAATTAAAACCAGTCTACAAATACAGAAATATGTCATTTCACATAGTATTGTATCAAGACTACTGTGGGCTTTGTAATTGATGCACCATGGTTTTAATTTCTTTACAATTTTTAGTGTAACCCAAATCCCCATGGGATTAATCCTTAGAGTTTGTCAAGGGGATTGTAGAATTCCAAGGACTCACATTCAGACATAACAATATCTTCATGGAGAAATGACCACCTCTTCCACCTTTTTCTTACCGAAGGAGGAAACCTTTCTCTGAAGCTATCTCTACTTCTATCAACTCAAGTTTCTTGCAAACTTTAGGTAATCTGTATATCATGATTTAGGTCTCTCCACATGCCCACTCTGAGACAAGAATTTGAATGGAATAATTATCAGGGAAGCATCATGAGAGAATGGTAGGAATTCAGGAGAAGGGAAAACAAAGTGATTTACACTCTGGATAAGGGAATTCAATTCTGCCAGGGAAACTTTCTGAGACTGCTCAGAACCCAAGGAAAGCTGGGAGATTTATTCTTCAAATCTTTTTCCCATCTGGGTAATAGTTAGTACTCCCTGGCACTTTCACCAACCTTGCATATGGTCTAGAACTTTCTATTGGCCAGAAAAAACCTCAGACAGACAACTACAGGTGACTCAGGTAGGAAGTTGACGGTATGTACAATAACTATCCACTGAAGGTATGTAGGAAAATTTGGTTAGGTTAATTAGGGAACACACCAATAATGGCTGCTGCAAAGCCCATTTCAGAAGAATTCACCACCAGGGATAACTGGAAAATAATAATTAGCTTAGCCTTTTCAATTTTGATGAATGTATATTGAAATGCCAACTGCCATGGCCATATGACCTCTATAAAAGACTTTTGTGTTTATACTAAAGAAATGAACCTAAGCTAAATAGATTCAGTTTGTATTCATTACTATAACTATTTTCCACAGCTTGTGAGATCAAACAAGACAAAATAAATAAGTTTAATAGAATTCTAATACCTGATTGCTTTTTCCATCCTTACTAAATTACTCCAGTCATCATGCTTCATTCCTTTCAGAATTCTTCTTTTTACTATTCTCATTTATCTGGCTATTAACTCTTACCTCTACAATAAAAGTTTAAGATTATGAAAAGAGTCAATGTCACTTTTCCTCCTATAATTTTAAATTATTGACTTACAGTAAAAATAAGACTAATTAAAAGTTTTAATAATTTTTAGCATGTGGCCTTATTTGCTCTACATCTTTATATCAGTATAGAATCTATCATCTATCTATCATCATATTATTTGCCAAACCAGTTAAAAGTTATAGATACCATGATATATTTTTTTATTAAGGTGTCTTTGATATACAATCATGCTCAAGTTTCATATGAGCAACATTGTGGTTACTATACTCCCCCCTATTATCAAGTCCCCACCATATACCCCATAACAGTCACTGTCCATTAGCATAGTAAGATGCTACAGAGTCACTACTTGTATTCTCTGTGCTATACTGCCTTCCCCATGCTCCCCCCAAATTATGCTTGCTAATGGTACTACCCCATAACCACCTTACCCCTCCCTTTCCATCCCCCATCTGCAACCCCTTTCTTTTCAATAACGACTAGTCCATTCTTGGTTTCTGTGAATCTGTTTCAGTTTTCACTTTGTTGTTATACTCTAATAGAGAGTGAAATCATGTGGTACTTGTCTTTCTCCACCTGGCTTATTTTACTGAGCATAATACCCTCTAGCTCCATTCATGTTGTTGCAAATGGTAGGATTTGTTTTCTTCTTATGAATGAATAATATTCCATTTTGTATATGTACCACATCTTCTTTATTTATCCATTCATCTACTAATGGACACTTATGTTGCTTCCATACCTTGGCTATTGTAAATAGTGCTTCAATAAACATAGGGGTGCATATGTGTTTTTCAAATGGGGATCCTGTTTTCTTAGGGTAAATTCTTAGGAGTAGAATTCCCAGGTCAAATGGTATTTCTATTTTTAGTTTTTTGAGGAACCTCCATATTGCTTTCCACAATGGTTGAACTAGCTTACATTCCCATGAACATAGTAGGAGGGTTCCCCTTTCTCCACATCCTTGCCAGCATTTGTTTTTGCTTGTTTTTTGGATGTTGGCTATCCTAACTGGTGAGAGGTGATATCTCATTGTGGTTTTCATTTGCATTTCTCTGATGATTAGGGAAGTAAAGCATCTTTTCATGTGCTTGTTGGCCATCTGAATTTCTTCTTTGGAGGACTGTCTGTTCAGATCCTCTGCTCATTGTTTAATTTTGTTATTTGCTCTTTGGATGTTGAGGCATGTGAACTCTTTATGTATTTTGGATGGGAACCCCTTAGTGAATATGCAATTTATGAATATATTCTCCCATACTATATGATGCCTTTTTTTCCTACTGATGGTGTACTTTGCTGTACAGAAACATTTTAGTTTAATGTCCCACTTATTCATTTTTGCTTTTGTTTCCCTTGCCTGTGGAGATATGTTCATGAAAAAGTTGCTCATGTTTATATTCAAGAGAGTTTTGCCTATGTTTTCTTCTAAGAGTTTTATGGTTTTATGACTTACATTCATGTCTTTGACCATTTTGAGTTTAATTTTGTTTATGGAGTTAGACAGTAATCGATTTTTATTCTCTTACATATAACTGTCCAGTTTTGCCAACACCAATTGTTGAAGAGGCTGTCTTTTCTCCATTGTATGTTGATGGCTCATTTATCATGTATTAATTGGCCATATATGTATGGGTTTATATATGGACTCTCTATTTTATACCATTCATCTAAGGCTCTGTTCTTGTGCCAGTAGCAAATTGTCTTGATTGCTGTGGCTTTGTAGTAGAGCTTGAAGTTGGGGAGCATAACCCCCACTACTTTAATCTTGTTCTAAGGACTGTTTCAGCTATTTGGGGTCTTTTGTGGTTCCATATGAATTTTAGAACTATTTTTTCTAGTTCATTGAAGAATTATGTTTGTATTTTGATAGGGATTGCATTGGCTCGGTAGATTGCTTTAGTCAGGATGGTCATTTTGACAGTATTAATTCTTCCTACCCATGAACAGGGATGTATTTCCATTTATTGGTTCCTTCTTTGATTTTCTTCAAGAATGTCTTGTAGTTTTCAGGGTATAGGTCTTTTGCTTCCTTGGTTAGGTTTATTCCTAGGTATTTTATTCTTTTTGATGCAATTGTGAATGGAATTATTTTCCTGATTTCTCTTTCTGCGAGTTCATCATTAGTATATAGGAATGCAACAGATATCTGTGTATTAATTTTGTATCCTGCAACTTTGCTGAATTCAGATATTAGATCTAGTAGTTTTGGAATGGATTCCTTAGGATTTTTTATGTACAATATCATGTCCTTTGCAAATAGGGACAATTTAACTTGTTCCGTGCTTTATATAAAAATGCCTTTTATTTATGTGTGTTGTCTGATTGCTATAGGTATGACCTCCAGTACTATGTTGAATAAAAGTGGGGAGAGTGGGCATTCTTGTCTTGTACCCAATCTTAGAGGAAAAGCTTTTAACTTTTCACTGTTAAATATGATGTTGGTTGTGGGTTTGTCATATACAGCCTTTATTATGTTGAGGTACTTGCCCTCTATATGCATCTTGTTGAGAGTATTTATCATTATTGGATGTTGGATTTTTTCAAGTGTTTTTTTCAGCATCAATGGAGTTGATCATGCAATTTTTGTCCATATTTTTGGTGATGTAGAGGATGATGTTGATGTATATTTTAATATTATACTATCCTTGTCTTCCTGTAATAAATTCCACTTGATCATGATGTATAATCCTCTTGATGTATTTTTTAATTTGATTTGCTAATATTTTGTTGAGTATTTGAGCATATATGTTTATCAGAGATATTGATTTATAATTTTCTTTTTTTGTGGTGTCTTTGCCTAGTTTTGGTATCAGAGTGATGCTGGTTTCATAGAATGAGTATGAAAGTATTCCCTCCTCTTCTACTTTTAGAAAAACCTTATGAAGGATGGATATTACATATTCTCTAAATGTCTGACAAAATTCAGTGGTGAAACCATCTGGCCAGAAATGTTGTTCTTGGGTAGTTTTTGATTACTGATTCAATTTCATTGCTGGTAATTGGTCTGTTCAGATTTTCTGTTCCTTCCTGGGTCAGTCTTGGAAGGTTGTATTTTTCTAGGAAGTTGTCCATTTCTCCTAGGTTTCCCAGCTTGTTAGCATATAAATTTTCATAGTATTCTCTAATAATTCTTTGTATTTCTGTGGGGCCCGTCGTGATTTTTCCTTTCTCATAACTGATTCTGTTTCTGTGTGTAGACTCCCTTTTTTTCATGATAAGGCTCTCTAGGGGTTAATCTATTTTGTTTATTTTCTCAAAGAACCAGCTCTTGGTTTCATTAATTCTTTCTGTTGTTTTATTCTTCTCATTCATTTATTTCTTCTCTGATCTTTATTATGACTCTCCTTCTACTCACTTTGGACTTCAATTGTTTTTTCCCTTTCAGTTTCATTATTTGTGAATTTAGACTGCTCATTTGGGATTGTTCTTCTTTCTTTAAATAGGCTTGGATTGCTGTATACTTTCCTTTTATAACTGCTTTTCACTGTGTCCCACAGAAGTTGGGGCATTGAGCTGTTCTTTTCATTTGTCTCCATATATTGCTTGATCTTTCTGTTAATCTGGTCATTGATCCATTGGTTATTTAGGAGCATGTTGTTAAGCCTCCAGTTGTTTGTGAGCCTTTTGGTTTTCTTTGCACAATTTATTTCCAGTTTCATAACTTGGTGATGCGAGAAGTTGTTTCGTACAATTTCAATTTTTTTAGTTTACTGTTGCTGTTTGTGGCCTAGTATGTGATCTTTTCTGGAAAATGTTCCATGGGTACTTGAGAAGAATGTGTATCCTACTGCTTTTGGGTGGGGTGTTCTGTATATGTCTGTTAGGTTCATCTTTTCTTATTTGTTGTTCAGTTCTTCTGTCTCCTTACTTATTTTTTTGTCTGGTTGATCTCATCTCTGGAGTAAGTGGTATGTTGAAGTCTCATAAAATGAATGCATTGCATTCTATTTCCCCCTTTAATTCTGTTAGTATTTGTAGCACGTATTTGGGTGTTGCCGTACTGGGTGCATGAATATTTGTAATGGTTATATCCTCTTTTTGGACTGGCCCCTTTATCATTATATAATAATCTTCTTTGTCTCTTGTTCCTTTCTTTGTTCTGAAGACTATTTTATCTGATAGATGTAATGTAACTCTTACTTTTTTCTCCCTATTGTTTGAATGAAATATCTTTTTCCATCCATTCAGTTTTAGTCTACATACGTCTTTGGGTTTGAAGTGAGTCTCTTATAGGCAGTCTACAGATGGGTCTTACTTTTTTACCCATTCTGTTACTCTCTGTATTTTGATTGGTGCATTCAGTTCATTTACATTTAGGGTGATTATCGATATATATACACTTATATCCATTTCAGGCTTTGGATTCATTTTTACCAACATTTCAAGGGCAGGTTCTTTACTATCTAACAGTCTAACTTAACTCGCTTATTACTCTATTATAAACACAAACTGAAGATTCTTTTTTGTCTTCCTCCTCCACTCTATAAATTAGGTGTCATATTTTGTACTCTTTGTATATCCCTTGTCTGTCTTTGTGGTTTGCTGATTGAATTTTGCCTTTGGTTATTAAATAATTGGTCTACTTCATTTACTGTAGTTTTGCTTTCTCTGGTGACAGCTATTTAGCCTTAGGAGCACTCCCACCTACATCAGTCCCTTTAAAATATACTGTGGAGATGAATTGTGGGAGGTAACTTCCCTCAACTTTTCCTTATCTGGAAATTGTTTAATCCCTCCTTGAAATTTAAATGGTAATCTTGCTGGGTAGAGTATTCTTGGTTTGAGGCCCTTCTTTGTCATTACATTGAATATATCATGCTACTCCCTTCTGGCCTGTAAGGTTTCTGCTGAGAAGTCTGATGATAGCCTGGTAGGTTTTCCTTTGTAGGTGATCTTTTTTCTCTCTCTGGGTACTTTTAATATTCTGTCCTTGTCCTTGATCATTGCCATTTTAATTATTATATGTCTTGGTGTTGTCTTCCTTGGGTCCCTTGTGTTGGAAGATCTGTGCACTTCCATGGCCTGAGAGAATATTTTCTTCCCCATATTGGTAAGTTTTCTGCAATAATTTCTTCAAAGACACTTTCTATCTCCTTTTCTCTCTTTCCTTCTTCTGGTACTCCTATAATGCAAATTTTTTTGCTTGGATTGGTCACACAGATCTCTTATTATTCCTTCATTCCTAGAGATCCTTTTTTCTCTCTATGTCACAGCTTCTTTGTATTCCTGTTCTCTAATTTCTATTCCATTTACCATCTCCTTACCTCATCTAATTTGCTTTTATATCCCTCCTTTGTATATTTCATTTCAGTTATTGTATTTTTCAAGGTGCCTAGCTCCCTTTTGAATTTGTCCTTTAGCTCTTGAATATTTTCCTGTAGCTCCATTAGCATGCTTATGAATTTTATTTTGAATTACTTTTCAGGATCATTGGCTATTTCTGTTTCACTGAGCCCTCTTTCTAGTGTTTCAGGGATTTTGTATTGAACAAGGTCCTTCTACCTTTTCATAATCCTATTGGCTAATGAGAAATATTAGGTTCATGTAAGTGGTACCCTCTAGTGCCCAGAAGCCCTGCTCTTTGGAGCTGCCCAGCCCCTAGAGCAATCGTAGTGGTTACAGGTGAGCGGTGCTGATGTCTATGTCAAAGAGTGAGCTCTTCAATGCTTCCTGGCTGCAATACCTACCTCTGGTGTTAGGGCCAGTGATTCATGCACAGGGAGCAGCCTCTGCTTTAAGGCCCTAAGCTGCCATAGGCTGGGCTGCCCTGTGTCTGCCCTGGAGTGATGGTAGGGGTTGTAGGTGAGTGGTGCTGGTGCCTGATGGGAGAACAGAGCCCTTTCCTGCTTCCTGGGTGCAGTGATTGCTTCCAATATCAGGGCCAATTAGTGGTGCATGCAAGAAGCAGCCTCTGTGTGTAATCCGCTGTAGTTGCTGTAGGCAGGGCTGTTCTCCTGTTAGCCTGGTGCAATGGCAGGGGCTGAAGGTTTGCTGGCAGGTACTGGAGGGAAGGAAGTTGTGGCAGGCTGCTTACTGAGGTGGGGAGCTTCTGGGCTCTGCTGTCAGCCAGGAGGATGGAACACCGGTAGCTCCTGAAAGTTCCTAACCTGCTCTACTGAGTGTGCCAGGACAATTTTTTCCTCCTGTTCTTTCTCTTGAGCAGCAAGCTTTGTGTAATCCTTGTCCCTTTAGCAGCCCTATCACTGTTGGAAATTCTTTCAAAGTGTACTCCCTTCCTTTTGTCCCAGAGCAGCCAGTTGTAGGAACCTTTTCTCCACAATTAGCTGGAATCTGTCTCTGACTTTGCTTTTCAACCCCTCTGATCTCCAGAGCACCATACAATGTGGGTTTGTGCTCCCAGAGTAGATTTCTAGGGCTGGGTAATTAGCAGTCCTGGGGTCTGCTCCCTCCCCGCTCTGTTTCTCTTCCTCCTGGAAATGATCTGGGTGGGGGGAGTGCTTGGGTTCTGCCGGTCGTGGCTTTGTTACTTTCCCTTTTCTGTGATGTAGATTTCTGGTTCTCGTTTCCCAGATTTAGACTGGAAGGCACAATCTTATTTCTGGTCACTCTTTTAGAAGTAATTGTATTTGCTGTATTTCCATATTACATGTGGTTTTGGGAGGAGATTTCTATCTCACTACTCATGCCACCATCTTTTTTCCCCCGACAAATGATATCATGATATTTTACTGTTTCATGAAACAGGGCAATTCTCTTTATAATTACAATAATATAATTGTTGCATAATTTGTATATATATACATATATATGTGTGTGTGTGTGTGTGTGTGTGTGTGTGTGTGTGTGTGTGTGTGTGTATGTATATGTCAAATTCAAATAAGTTTAACTTTGGTAAAATAATATATAACAATAAAATTCATATTCAAATTTTCCCCATTTTTCCAAAGTGCACAGCTCTTAGTTATATTTTATTAATCTAGGATAAACATAATTGTGCATTTTATTTTGTTGTTAGGTCTCTTTAGACTTCTTAACCTAAATGTTTCACTTATTTTGGGGGACAGTAAAATATTTTAGTTTGAACCAGTTTTCTTTATTTTTATTTTGGAATAATTTTAGATTTACAGGAAAGTTGCAAATACATCCAGAGACTTTGCTTAAATCACCTTCTCCTCTACTTTTAACATCTTACATTGCCATGGTGAATTTTTAAAAACTGAGAAATCAACTTTCATATATTACTAATATATAAAATCCACCTTTACTTGCATTTCCAATTATTCTAATCAATCTTCTTCCTGTTTCAGCATCTCATCCAAGATGCCACATTGCATTTATTTGTCCTACCTCTGGTGTGTCCTCTGTTTTCAGTAAGCTTCTGATTCTTTCATTGATTTTCATTGTCTTTAACAGTCTTGAGTACTGAGTAGGTATCCTGCAGAATGTCCCCAATTTTGGTTGCCTTTTCTTTTTTTTTTTATGATTAGGCTAGAATAATGGGTTTTGCAAAGAATACCACAGAGGTGAATAGCCTTTCTCATCGAATTTATCATAGTGGACTTAATATCCAAATGTTCTCTCTTGTAATGTTGACATTCAAAACTTGGGTAAGGTGGTATTTGCCAGGTTCCTTTATTGTAATGTTATTATTTTCCTTCCTTACTCTCCTTTTGGAAGCAAGTCATTAACTCTAGAACACCCAGGAAAGAAGGGTGTAGGGGAGAGGGGCATTAAGCTCCACATCCTGTAGGGCAAAATATCTACATATATTATTTGCAGTTCTGCACAGGACATTTGTCCATGATTTACTTATTGTTTATTTATATCAGTATGGACTTCTGTATATTCCTTTCATACTTTGGGTTAGAATCTGAAACTACTTTATTAATTTTGTAGATTGAAATGTTCTAGCTTTGGCCATTGATAGCTTTTCAGAAGGCCAATTTCTTTGATCATTATTCCTCTTGATTTCCACAATTTCCCCCAAAATCTCATGGCACCTTAGCATCTCATAGGATAGAAATTCAATATATTTGGACAGTAACTTTCAGCATAAGCTAGAACCAAGAAGAATACTCTTTGGTTCTATTTTTAAAATTTTGTAAACTTACTTTCTATCATTTGATTTCTGAAACAAATTAATTTGACATATGAGGCATTATTAAAATATAATTGTTATAGTGAAAATTAGAACTCACAGAATATAAAAAAAAAAGCTATCAAGCCATCTGTTGGAGAACTCTTGATACTTAAAAGGACTTTCCTTTCCTGACACTTGTACTTCTCTCCTACCTCTCATATGCTGCTCTAAATATGACAGCTGCCATGGGTGATTAGTTTCCTCACCTGCAAAATCTAAATTCCACATGCTTAATATATCATTTTATCTAAAATAATTTATAGTCATGGAAAGGCTAGCTATATTTATACATGGATATGTTTGTATATTGGCATCTTATATGCCACCACAGTGCAGAGGAAGCCTCAATATGTCACTTGCATTTAGCAGAGGACTTATTGCTTTAATTTTTCAAAAAGGGCATGAAAATTTTTATATACTTTTGTCTAATTTTAAATTGTCTACTCACTGTCAAGTTGTATTTTTAAAGGGAAGATTGATTTTAAAAGAAGAATGTGTTTAATATCATAGTTATTGATTGAAATTTAGCAAATAATATATTAACAGAAAAAGGTCAGACCTATCTCCATATTTGTCTGCTTTTTTTATGCTTTTGTATAGTATTCAGTTATTACATATGAATAATAGAGATGAAAAATGGTAAAATGGAATATGAATTCTAATAGTTTAGAATACTAGCTCGATTACTTAATGCTTCCATCTGTACAAAGTAGAGAAAATAATAAACTGTTAACAAGGTGATTATAGTAATCAAATAAATTTAAACGAAAACTTAGTACTCTTATTTAGTAGTCTATGGAACAGACATTTAACTTTTTGTGTTAAGATACATGCATTTATTTTCTCTAAAAATTAAATATGTAATGGGAATTTTAATGAGTATATTGCAATTATTCCAGATGGCAAGTCAAACCATACATGCTGATCCATTGCACAATATCCTCCCAGACAAGAATGCCTTTTGCCTGTGTTTGGGACATGTCCTAGTCTTGAATCCACTTGTCTCTTGTCACTTCCCTACTTCTCCCCAGAGGATTTAAAACCTGTCCTCTCAATGTTATTATTTGGGGAGAGAGCCAGGGGAGGTAAAGCAGAAATACAAAATGCAGCAGGAAGTTCACAACCATGTTTGTTTCCTTATCCTTCTCTAATAAAATCAAACAAATTCCAGCAGGGGAAACTGAAGCTCCTCTGGAACAGGTAGGCTCAGTATTATGCTGTTACTCTGATGCTCTTTTTCTCCAATTAAGGCTTACCTTGACATCCATTCTCTTTTGGTATTGTCTCTGGAAAGTGATAGGGAGACTATGGAGCTCATAGTGAACTCATACTCTGTGATCTTTAATCTCTACATGTAACCCTTCTATTTCCCCTGATGTTCTAGGCTTGAAATTGTACATCTGGAAGCAACAAGAATTTCATAAAAGTTAATGTAATATAAATAAGTAAGAACTTATCTCTCAATGAATTTGGTCATCTCAGTGTCCTAGAAGGATCAGTATTGTTTCTATGAGTATATAAATCACCAAGGACTACTTTAAACAGTGTGAAAATGCAAAACCATGATAACACCCACTGTTTCCCACACACATTTGCTATATTATATCCTGGACCTTAATGAATATGTATACATTTTTGCATATCATATGTCTACTCTATTTACAATACTTTTCAGATTACTGAAGAATCTTAAATGCTGTGTAATTTGCAATGGTTATGCAGTTTAGCACTAGGGAACGATTTAGGCATTGTGGAAAATATGTACTTAGACCCAAATTGAAGGAAATATTCTTAGTTATTATATTCTTAATAGCTAAACATATGTTTATACTAAAAAATGGATTCTGAGTATGAATAGGGTAATATGTATAAACAAAGTTATAGAATATAATTTCCTTTGTTTATGATAAATGACATGTATTGCTTTGAGTACTAAATGATACTTTGATATTTTGCATATTTTCTTATAAAACCTTAAATATCATTAAATACATTGAAAATTATTTAAAAAAAAACAGAAATCAGTTCTATGCTCAACTATTAGAATGCAGTCCAAGTAACCATAGATTTTAATAGTAATAAGTGAGTCAACATATATAATATCCACTTTATTCATATTGTATATAAAGGACAAATTTCACACCTTCTTAAAAAAGGACAAACTTGCTATGCTAACTACCCATCCAACATGTTTAGGATTGATCTCCATTTTAATTATTTTCCTCAGTGTAATAATAAGAACACTAATACTCATAAGGCCATAGATTTTGTGTTTGACTTTGTAAACGTGATTATTATAAAACTGAAACTAAAGAAACAAGAAAGAGCATCATAACTATTTATAGCCTTCAATACCATACTTTAAATTTATACTAATATGTGGTTACAATAGAAAGTTTTGTTACAATTTCTCCTCTAAAAATTTTTTATCATTTTGCTGGGAAACTAATATTTAAATTTATAAAATAATCTATAAATATGGTAAAGTTTAGAGTACGACATATCATCCATCAGCAGTTACCCTAAGAGAGAGGAGTGATCGACGTAGTCCAGTGCCTAGAGTGGGAAAGTGGAAAAGGGTGCCATTGCTGGGCAGTAAATTGAAACAAGATGGAATCATGGAGATGTAACCACATTAAATTTGACCTGAACTAATAGATTGGAATAGCGTACTTTGAATTTTAAATCTGTCAACATTAGAAAAAGACTAAAGATCAACTAGATATGAAAATTAACTCAGATCTGTCTTTTCTAAGAAACTTAGTTTATTTTAGGAATGAAGTCTAAATGAGTTCCAGTGCCTGAAAAGCTTTAAAGATATTAGTACAAACCTATAGAACTCTTTTTCAGTGCTTATAACTTCCCGTTTTCTTTTTTTCCGGTTGTATTGCAAGTATTATTTTATAACTACTTCAAAATTGTTCCTAAACTGCAGTCCTGGAAAAATAGGCTTTTCATAGCTGATTTTTAAATGTATTTGTCTGTTTATTTATAAATCAAAGGAAAATGCTTTAATTCTTGTAGAGCAAATATTGTCTTCTATTATTGCAAATAGTAGGAGTTCACTTATTTCAAAAGTAAGTTAGCAACTTTTGAGTTCCCTGGAATTTATGAAGCTACTTTATATAATCTTTTCTTAAACAACTATCAGGTTTAAGTGACACTCTACATTGACTCTGTAAAGAAAGCTAACTCGTGCTCATAGAATGCTCAACACTCATGACAAATGGCTACTTTCTAATGCCATAAATCAGTTGTTTATTTCTTAAAGCACTTTATGCCAAAATTACTTCTTATTATAATAAATTTTTAGTAGATATTATGTAAAATGCTGCACTACAAGAAGAGAATATACTAACTTGTATTTTTATGAAAATATATTTGTGAAGATTTGATAGAAGTCAGTCAGTAAAAAATTGTTCTGTTGGTTTTTGAAAGACTAAAATTTCAGAAAGTGCTATCTGAGAGAGATTTTTTTAAAACTTCAAAGAGAACTACTATCTATATTTAAGTTCTCTTCATTTAAGGAAACCATACTTGAAAACCTATTTCTGTAATATATGCCAGCCATAAAATGAACTTCACATTTTATATATTTATTTAAAGAAAACACCTTAAATCATGTTGTGACAACTGGATAGCTATTTGATAAAAGAAAAATTGGATTCTTTTTTCCTTCCTACTCCAGGATAAATTCAAAAATGATGAGAGAATGAAATGAACAAAATAGAATCACATATGAACTGGAAGAAAATTGGTGTGAAGTTTTCAATAGGTGAAAATTGGGAGAAAAACGCAATAAGCTAAGTTAAAACCAACCGGTAAACTGGGAAATAATATTTCCAATTCATATGACACAGAATTTATATCCTTATCTATTAAGAGCTCCTACATATCAAGGAATGAAAATCAACAACCTATAGCATAGTGGGCAAGTGATATAAACTAAGAATTCACAGAAAAGAATGTCCTTAAACATGGTAAGTTGCTCACTGTAACTTATAATAAGAGAAAAACAAATGAATACTTTTATGTTTTCAGACTGGCAAAATTCCAAAAGCATGACAAAATATTTTAAGCAAGTGTAAAGAAATAGATACTCACATTACTGGTGAGGTTAAGGGAAAAAAGCATTAGAGGTATGGAGAAATAGTTGACATCAACCAAATTACACTATTAATTAACCCTCTGATTTCACTTCTTGGAATCTATCATCAAGATATGTTGGTAAAAATATGAAATGACATAGTCATTATGGTATTCTTTTTAATAGAAAATTATTTAACACAATTTACTGAACTTTATTAGGAAACTGAAAGCTAAAATCCTGTATATGGGATTCACTATAGTCACAGAAAAATGAAAATGTTCTTTATATAGTGATATAACATGATTTTTATGATATATGTGGAAAAGGCAAAGTATAGAATAGTGTATATATATGTTTTCCAATTATCTGTATGGAGGAAAGACTCAAAGTGCAGGAGACAAGACTGGAGGCAAGCCTATACCTAAGTGTCTTGTTATTTTGTTTCTAATTTACTAAGTTTAAACAGTTTAAAAAAAATAAAAAATAATAAATCAGAAAGTAAAAGTTCCTAAAAATTGACACTATGTTGCAATGTTTTAAAACATATATTTTTCTGTTCAAACTTAATGAAATATACTTGAAATAAAATTAAGCTGGAAAGAATTCTTTAAACTCATTCAATCTTTTTCAATCTACAATGTCTGACATTGAAACTAATTTATTTATAATTGGATAAGCAAAGGAGTAATAAAATTTATACTTTGGAACCAAAATGTTCAATATAAGAGAAAATAAATGTAAGTTTAAAATAAAACAGGTGAGATAAAAATCCTGTAGTAAATTTGAGTTGGAAATATTTTGTGAACACAAGCTTTTGTCTTGTTTCTACCATGCAATTTCCCTAGCTCTGCCTCTTGAAAAGGCCAAAAAGACAGTGGTAACCAAGTGGCAGCCAGACTGGCTTCCCTAAATACCTTTTACCAATAAAAAGAACAGCAATAGCTGCAGGAAGAAACATGGATAACTAGCTGAAACATCTTGTGCTAAAAAACAAAGATGCTATTGAAGAAAAATGTTACATCAAAAGAAAACAGAGCTATAAATAAGGTAATTTGGGCACAATGAAGAAATTATTTTCATGGAAGATGTTAAATATCTAAGCAGTATTTTCATATAGAAGTGTTTCAGCTAACCAAAACAGGAACTCAAGCCATGAGCCAGCTAGCCTTCAAGTTCAGTCCTGACCACTACCATTACCAGTAACAACACTGGCCAATTAGAGCCACACCACACTATGTCCTGGACAATGATGGTTGGGTGCCTTCCCAAAACAAAGGACAATTCCAAAACAAATGTCTGGGAAATGGAGCTGAAGAAAGATACTATTATCTTTTTCTTTTTTTTCCCAACTGCTTTTTAAATTTATTTTTTAGTTTTTAAATGTATTTTGTTTTATTTTTATTGAAGTACAGTTGATATTTAATATTTTATTTTTTTAAATATACAAAGTAGTGATTCATCAGTTATCTATATTATTAAATGCTTACCCCAACTATTGTAGTTACTATCTGTCAACATAGAAGGATGTACAGATTATTGTTTATATTGTCTAGCCTGTACTTTTATCCCCATGAATAATTGTATTATCACGATTTTATGTCTCTTTTTCCTCTTGACCTATTTAGTTCACCCACTCCAAACTCTCCCCCATAGGTACCATGTCACTTTTTAGTTTCTATTGAGTCAATTGATCTTTTGTTTGTTTTGTTTCATTTCTTACTATCTGCATGTAAGTTAAATCATAACACTTGTCTTTCTCTGCCTGACTTATTTCACTTAGCATAATATCCCTTAGGTCCATCTATGTTGTCACAATTGGCAAGATTTATTTCTTTTTTTATGGCTGAGTAATATTCATTATATACATGTACGATATCTTTATCCATTCAGCTATTGATGGACACTTTGGTTGCTTCCATATCTTGGCTGTTAGATATAATGTGGCAATAAACATAGGAGTGCATATATCTTTTTGAATCAGGGATTTTGTTTTCTTTTGGTAAATTCCTAGAACTGGAGTTACTGGATTATATGGTATTTCTATTTAGAAATTTTTGAGGAAACTCCATACTGCTTTCCATAGTAGCTGCACCAATTTACATTCCCATCAACAGTGTAGGAGGGTTCCCTTTTTTGCACATATTTGCTAACACCTGTTATTTCTTTTCTTTTAGATAGTGGCCATTCTGGCTGGTGTGTGACAAATTTCACTGTGTTTTTTATTTCTATTTCCCTGATGATTAGTAATATGGATCATCTTTTCATGTGCCTGTGGCCATCTGTATGTCTTTGGAAAAATGTCTATTCAGGTCCTCTACCCACTTTTTAATTGGGTTATTTGGGTTTTTTTGGTGTTGAGTCATATGAGTTCTTTATATATTTTGAATGTTAGCCCTTACTGGATACATCATTTGCAAATAAATTCTCGCATACAGAGGTTTGCTTTTCATTTTGTTGATCATTTCATTTGGTGAAGAGAAGCTTTTTATTTTGATGTGGTCCCACTTGTTTATATTTGCTTTTTTCCCCTTGCCTGGGAAGACATGTCCAGAAAAAAATAATTCATGCTTATGTTCAAGAGATTTTTGCTTACCTTCTCTTCTAAGAGTTTTATGGTTTCATGAGTTATATTTAACTCTAGCCCATTTTGAATTTACTTTTGTATATGGTGTTAGACAGTAATCTGGTTTCACTCTCTTGCAAATAGCTGTCCAGTTTTCCAATGCCATTTATTGAAGACATTGTTGTTTCCCAATTGTATATTCCTGGCTCCTTTATCATATATTAATTGACCATAAATGTGTGGTTTTTTTCTGGGCTCTTTATTCTGTTGCATTGTTTTATGGGTCTCTTCTTGTGACAGTGCATTACTGTTTTGATCACTATAGTTTTGTAGTTTAGTTTGAAGTTAGGGAGCATGAAACTTTTAGCTTTGTTTTTCTTTCTCAAATTGCTTTGACCCTTCAGTGACTTTTGTGTTTCCATATAAATTTTAGGATTCTCTGATGTAGTCCATTGAAAAATGCCTTTGGTATTTTGATAGGGATTCCACTGAATCTATAAATTGCTTTGGGAAGGGTGGCCATTTTGACAATATTAATTGTACCTATCCATGGACATAGGATAGATTTCCATTTATTTGTGTCTTCTTCAATTTCTCTCAGCAATGTCTTATAGTTTTCAGAGTACAGGTTTTTACCTCTTTGGTTAGGTTCATACCCAGGTATTTTATTCTTTTTGATGCAACTGAAAATGTAATTGTTTTCCTGATTCCTCTTTCTGTTAGTTCATTGTTAGTACATAGGGACACAACAGATTTCTGTGAATTGATTTTTTATCCTGCAACTTTGCTAACTCCAGTTATTTTAATAGATTTTGGTGGAGTCTTTAGAGTTTTCTATGTATACTATCATGTGCAAATAGTGGCAGTTTAAATTCTTCCTTACCAATTTGGATGCCCTTTATCTATTTATCTTATCTGATTACCATGACTAGGATCTCCAGTAATATGTTGAATAAAGTTGGTGGACATCCTTAGCATATTCCTGATCTTAGAGGAAAAGATTTTAGCTTTTTGCCATTAAGTCTGATGTTGGCTGTGGGTTTGTCATATATGGCCTTTATTATGTTGAGGTACATGCCCTCAAGACCCATTTTATTGAGTTTTTGTCATTAATAGATGTTAAATTTTGTCAAAAGCTTTTTCAGCATCTACTGAGATCATCATATGGCTTTTATCCTTTATTTTAATGTGCTGAATCACTGTTTGACTTATAAATATTGTATCATCCTTGCACCCCTGGAATAAAACCTATGTGTTTGTGATGGATGATCCTTTTGATGTATTTTTGAATTTGGTTTACTAATATTTTATTGAGGACTTTTGCATCTATATTCATCAGGGATATTGATGTGTAATATTCTTTTTCTGTATTTTCCTTGTCTGGTTTTGGTATTAGAATAATGCTAGCTCATAGAGTGAGTTTGGAAGTGTTCCCTCTTCTATTTTTTAGAGTACTTTAAGGAAGATGAGTATTAACTCTTCTTTAAATGTTTGGTAGAATTCAGCTGTGAACACATCTGCTCCTGGACTTTGTTTGTTGGGAGATTTTTTTATTCCCACTTCAGTTTGTTACTAGTAATTGGTCTGTTCAGATTTTCCATTTCTTCTTGGATCAGTCTTGCTATGTGCTTCAGTCTTAGAACTGTTTTTGCTGCATCCACATATTTTGAACTATTAAGTTTCTGTTTTCATTTGTGTCCATGTACTGTTTGATATACTCTTGATCTTCTCATTGATCCATTGATTATTTAGAAGTATGTTTAGCCTCCATGTGTTTGTGTGGATTTCTTTTGTTTTCTTCATGTAATTAACTTCTATTTCATATCATTTAGTCTTGATAAAATTAAATCTTCTTGAATTTATTGAGGCTTTCTTTGTGACCTCATATGTGATCTATTCTAGAGACCATTCCATGTGCACTTAAGAAGAATGTGTATTCTGCTGTTTTAAATGGAATGGTCTGTACAAATCTGTTAAGTCTGTCTGTCTAATGTGTTGTTCAGTGCCACTCTTTCCTTATTTCTTTTCTTGGTGGATGATTGATCCGTGATGTAAGTGGGATGTTAAACTCTATTAACATGATTGTGCTGCTGTCTACTTCTCCTTTAAGTCTGCTGGCATTTGCTTTACAGTTTTAGGTGTTCCTATTTTGGGTGCAAAAGTATATACAGTTGTTATAGTCTCTTGGTTGGACTTATCCTTTTATCATTATTTAATATTCTTCTTTTGTCCTTTGTTACTTTCTTTGTTTTGAAGTCTATTTAGTCTGATATAAGTATTTCTGGTCCTCCTTTTTCTTCCTTTTAATTTGAGAGAAATATCTTTTTCCATCCCTTTGCTTTTAGTCTATGTATGTGTTTAGGTCTGAAATGAGTTTCTTGTATGAAGAACATAGATGGGTCTTGTTTCTTTATCCATTTAGCTACATTATGTCTTTTTATTGTATAATTTATACATCTAAATTTAAGGTTATTATTCATGGGCATATAGTTATTGCCATTTTATTAATTTTCTTGTTGTTTTTGTAGTTCCTCTCCCTTTCTTCTCTTATATTCTTCTCTTGTGATTTGGTGATTTCCTCCAGTGTTATGATTGGATTTTCATTTTTATTTTTTGTGTATCTTTTGTAGGCTTTAGGTAAGTGGTTAATATAAGGTTCGTATACAGTTTTCTAAATATATAACAGTCTATATTAATTGATGGTCATTTAATTTTGAGCACATTCTGAAAGAACTACTTTTTATTTATCCTCCTCCATGCTTCACATATATGATGTCATAATCTACATCTTTTTGGTTTCCTTTGACTAATTTTGTGTATAGTTGATTACACTACTCTTTTTTTATATTCATACTTGCTTAGTAAGTAATTGGCCTTCTATCTTTACTGCAGGTTTATTTTCACTGATGAAAAAGATTTAGGCTTAAGAACATTTCCATCTAAATAAATCCTTTAGTATATCCTATAAGGTCAATTTGGTGGTGGAGAATTCTTTTAACCTTTGTTTATCTGGAAAACTTATAACCTCTCCTCAATTCTGAATGATAACCTTGCTGGATATAGAATTCTTGGTTGTAAATTTTTCCCTTTCAATATTTTGAATATTTCATACCACTCTCTCTGGCCTGTAATGTTTCTGCTGAGAAATCTGCTGAAATCCTTATGGAATTTCCCTTATAGGTAAATCTCTACCTTTCTCTTGCTTCTTTTAAGATTTTCTCTTTCTCTTTAGTCTTTCCTATTTTAATTACTATGTATATTGGTGTTGTCCTTCTTCATTTCATCTTGTTAGGGGCTCACTGTGCTTCCTGGATCTGGTGTCTATTTCCTTCCCTAGATTGGGGAAGTTTTCACCTATTATTTCTTCAAATATATTTTCCACCCTTTTGTCTCTTCTCTTTCTGGGATCCTTATTATGAAAATATTGTTTCTTTTGAAATTGTCACACAGCTTTCTTAGCATCTTCTCATTTTTAGGAATTATTTTTCTCTGTTTCTTGGCTTGGTTACTTGGCTGTTTCCTATCTTCCATCACATCGATTCTTTCCTCTGTTTCCAGCAGTATGCCTTTCATTCCTTCTATTGTATTTTTCATTTCAGTTATTATATTATTCAGCCCTGAGTGGCTCTGTTTCATATTTTCTATTTCTTTGAGATTAATGATTGTTATCAATTTATTCCCCCAATTCAGTAAGCATCTGTATGGCTCTTACTTTGAATTATTTATCAGTATGATTGCTAATTTCCATTTAATCTAGCCCATTTTCTGGTATTTTATCTTGTTCTTTTGTTTGGAACATATTCCTCTGCCCCCTCAATTTGCCTGGGTCTCTGATTTTTTTCTTTGTATTAGACAGATCAGCTATGCCCTCTGGTCTTGAAAATTGTGACTTTATGAAATGGGCATCCAAGGGTACCCAGAAGCTCAAACTCTCTGCTTACCAATAAAGTTCTCTGTTGTGGTTGAGCCATAGTTGCTATTGGTGGGCTGTTGGAAGGGCATACCTTTCTTTTCATCTGCCAGCAATGGCTGATACCCACAGCTAGCCTCTGCATGCCCTTTATGTGACATGGCATGCTTCTGCTTTGATTTGTTGTGGCCTTGGCTGTCCTCTGCCTTTCGGTCTACAATGTCAGACCACTGCTGGATTGAGTGGGGCATGTGAGGTAGGTATTTCAGAGGCACTGGGACTGAGCCAATGGTGCAGGTGGAGAGTTTCAGAGCTGGCTCCTCTAGGGGTCTGTCCAGTTGAGCTGAAGGAGGGCCTGGAAATCCAGAAAAGTGTTGTCTGTCCTTTACCTTCTACTCAGCAGTGTTGGACTGCTGCTGGGCTGGGTGGGTAGGGCAGGTAGATATGGGAGTACCACTGCCAGGGCTTAGTCAACAGTAAGGCAGATGGAGAATTTCCAAACTGGCTTTGCAAGTTCCTGGTCAGCTGGGCTGAGGGACAGCTGGGAAAGTGTCACTCACTTGCCTTTTCTCCTCTGGAGAGAGTGCTCTCCAACCCCTGTCTCTCTGGCACACTTTCCCACTGCTGGCAAATCTTTCAAACTGCCACCTCTGTATTGCATCTCAGGGGACTGACAGAACACACTGATCCTCCACAGCAACAGGAGTCTAAGCCTGCCCAAAGCACTCCAACTCTCCCTGGTGCCCAGCCCCCTTAATCATCAAAACCCAATGAATGTGGACTTGTATTCCTGGAGCAGATCTCCAGGGCCATGTATGACAGATACCTGAGAATTTACTCACTCTCCATTCTGTTCCTCCACCTCCCACTTGTGGGCTTGGAGGGGAAATGGCTTGATTCCCAATCAATCATGGTTCTTCCTCTTTATCCTTCTCTGTGTGATCTACTCTTCTTTTACAGGTGTAGATGGTCTTTTTGCAATATTCAGGTTGTTAGTTGAATTTACTATGGTTGCTTCCTTGGTTTGTCCATGGGATCAGGTTCTTGCCTTGCTGTCCTACTCTGCCATCTTCTTCTACTCCCCCTCTTGTCTTTTCTGAAGTATTTTATTTATTTCTTCTGCATGGGTTTTCCTACATTTCTGGTGCATGATTTCCTTTATCAATGCATTTGATTATTATTCATTTGCTTATTTCTTTTGGTAACACTGTGGAAATTGAAGAACAATTACATTTATGGCTGACATTTAATATCAAGGAAGTAAATATCAATAACAATAGCTAAATGTATACAGCACTTATTATGTCCACTAGTTTAGACCCTTTAACTTTAACTCCTAGAGAAATTCTATAGGGTAGGTACTGTTATGACTCCCATTTTACATACGAGAAAATTAGACAAATTAGAAGACTTGTCCAGGTTAGAGTCAGTGGCTGAGCCTGGAGATAAACACAGAGAGTGGGGTGCCAGAGTCCATGCTAGAACCTACCCTGATAGCCTATTATTGCAGCGACAAGATTCCCCTCAGCTCTCTTTCAAGATAATTGTTTTAATCTTCCCCATATATGCTTATATTTAATTTAAAAAATATTGAAGCAGTCCCTTTCATGTGACTATTTATCTCATAAAACATAAAAAGATTATACATAAAGGATGTACACTTAAGTTGTAATGATTTGTCACTCAAAATCTGCTCTTGTATGCTAATTGACCCTTTGATAGTGCTTATAAGTTCTTTTTAGTCAATTTAAGATTACCTGTGCTTAAAATGATAGTGCTTGCCATATAAAAATAAATTTTCAGGTGATACTAATTAATGGATTCTTATTTTTTCCCCCAGTTCTCCATTTAAAACAAATTAAAACATATTTTTAAAGCATCTAGACTGGTAGATATAGCACAGTTTAACAATACATAATATTTTTTTGTAATAAAATAACTCACAAAATTTACAGAGCATAAGAATAAAGAATAGCTTTCTCTTGCTATTATTTGTAAGTTTTCTAATTTATTCTTTTTATTAAATCTTCAAAAAAAAGCTAAAAATTAAAAATGTGAAATTTGCAAATTAACTTTTACTAAAGACTTTATATTATTTGCATAGGAGAGTAGTATATTAACACATACTTTGAATAGAGCCAAACAGTCTTAGCAAAACCATTACACAGATATTTATAGAACAATCTTAATAATTAGGAAAAGTTAAAAAGCACTGCAAACAATGTTGAATAAATTTCCTCATTGATCTGATGCGTTATTTTAAACAAACTATCAGTGGCATAAAAAGAAAGCTTTTGGACAAATTGTCTTCTTTTTTAGCTTCAGTGGGAAAAAACACTTTTAAGTAACTTTTATTAAAATGATATATTCATGATAATTTATTTAAATAAAAGTGTATGGAGTAATCAATTTTAAAATGCATGTTAAGGCAACATATTTCCATATAAAAACACCATGAGACCTTATATATTTTTATTTTATAGTAGGAAGGAGATGATACATTGTATCTCTTTATTATTTCTGAATCTATGTAATAATAATGAAATACACCTTAAATTCATGTTGTATTTTTATTGCATTTCAACAAATATAAGTATGCTAACAAATACTATTTTCATGTTTTTTTAAACAAAAAATATATCTAAAAGTGCTCATTTTCTTTTGCATGCACATACACACAAGATAACAACGGGTCCACTTGAACACATGAGTTTAATTATCTATAATTATTACTATAATCATCAATCTAGTACTAAATTCCCTTAAGTCATGCATACTTACCACTGAAGGAAATTGTTGCTGTTTCTAATTCATAAAATTTTTAATTTATCTGGTTAACATTTGCCTCCTTTGACTTATAAACAAGCTTTAATAATAACCTTATTAAGGACGTTCCTTAGTGAATGACGTTCTTAACTAAATGGGAATGTTGATGTCAAGTATATTAGAATATGACCTCTAGTTAATTTAATTAAATTAGTAGTATTTTTTAGCAAATTAACAAAAAGCTTTCATATTACCTTATCTTCTAAGAATAGCTTCAGAACCTAGTGAGGCTGCTGTTATTATTTTCAACCTCAGTTTACAGATGGGAACAGTGAATTTCAGAGAGTGTGAGTTATCCAATCATATAAGAATAACCTGGACTGAGACAAAGTTTGGATTCCAAGTCCAGTTTTTTTCTATAATGTCCTACTGTAGCTATTCATTATAAATAATTTATTATTATAATAATATAAGCTGATCATTTGTAGATAGCACTCTCAGCTTGATTCTTCTTCACATTTAGATATGGTGCTTACTGATAAGAAATTTCACTATATAAAATGTGTTATTGAATTTTTAAACAGAACAATGTTTTCTTGTGCCATGCTCATCCTTAAAACTGTTTCCTCTAATGTAATTCTGAATCTCTTTAACTTCTTATATATATAATACATATATAACATAAAAATGTATCTGTTATATATAATTTACATATATAAGCATTTATTATGTATAGTTTATTTATGAATCCTGTAAATTAGGATGTATTTATACAAATAAATTGCTGTAGAAAGCAAGTGATATTTAAAATCTAGTACTTCCCATATTTCTTTCTGTGAATTCTACGACAAACCAGAAGACATGTCATTCCTGTGAATGAATAAAGCAAATTAGTATCTGGAGCTAGTAATTATTAACTAGTGCAGTTAAACTGGGAAACAACTGTTATGTAAGTTCCTGGAGATATTTTAACTAGTAGTATTCTCCCACATCCAAATACCATATGAACAACATGATAAATATACTGCTAGAGTCATAATCCACAAATGCCATGACCTATGCCCAGGAGAAGCTCAACACAGATGGAAATGACTGGGAACTATAATAAACCACATGTAAATATCCTCAAGTAGATCACGACTTCTGCCATTTTACCTGCATCAACATCTGGAATATCCAGTTGTGTTTTACACAGACAAATCATGCAGTACATCAGAGCATTTTAAATGCCTGGGAAACTTGAAATCCATTGTGAACAATATATGCTGTCAAAACAGGGCTTTTTAGTATTTAGGATGATTTCCTGATATATAATTTGCTTTATAAAACTATCAGGAACATTTTTTATCAAAGTGGCAATGGTGGGCAATACTGATGGGCCATATTCTGTGGAAGGCTATACCTAATTTGTGAATTATTTATCTTCATAATGAGTTTTGGAGAATAGATGTCTTGAAGCATATACTGTCATCTAATAATAAAATTCAAAATAAATCATAGTAATGTAGTCACTTTATACAATTCACAAAAATTACCAGAATAAAAATAAAAGCATAGTATTTAATTCATGATTGTCAACCCTGATTATTTTTATTCAATTCTATTTTGTTATTTCTCTTATTGCTGTTGCATACATTCTGAACATATCTTCCTGAATCACAGTTCCATGACCTCTTTATGGAAGCAAGATTTTTAAATGTGTATGATTTGGTTCTCTTGTTTTTCTCCACATTACTAAGTAATTGTTTATGCTTGCATTTCTTGAAATATAAGTATTAACAAATTTTTTTGTTACTTATTTCTATGATAGATGAAATTGAGAACATATAGAATTGACTTAATATCACCTTTACTCTTTAATTTCAGGTATATGTGATAATTGTTGTCACTTTTATAATAAAATGATATTCTGGCAAATAAATTCTCATTTTCATTAATTCATTATTTATTTACCATTATTATGAAAAATTTCTAATATACACAACATTAAGGACCAGAGCATAATGACCACATATATCCATTCTCATCATATAGACTTAGCTAATATAACATTTTTCTATACATGCCTTATCTCATGATATATTTGGGGCTGAATGATTTTAAATTGTGAATGTTATACACACAGGTTGTTTTGTTTCAGAGTTAATAATTTCCTCTTATATTTTTGGAAAAAGAAGGAAATGTTTTATTTCTATATCATTGCAAATATTACCTTCCTTACTCAATTTATATTTGATAAAATGATAACAATCACAGATGAATTTATCAAGCTCTCATAACTACATAATGTTACCTACATAGCATCTGTGTCTGAATACTCCACTTTTTCTCCTATTACCACAAAAGAATCATCTGTATTCTTGACTTTAGTTGAGCACCCATTTGTACCTTGGATGGCATATTCTCATGTTCATATGAAGATATTACTAAGACAATTATCCCTTTTCTATGTGCACATTTTGTTTTCCTTCCCTACCTTATTACTTCCATAAGCTTGCAAATATGCTGTTGTTTTCTCCATTAAACAAAAAGGAAAACTTTTCTTGACCTGAATTAATTGCTTATCTGCTTTCTCATTACTTGCCTTTACAGCGTAACTCTGTGAAAGACTAGTCTGTACTTGCTAACTCCAATTCTTTTCTTAATATTTCATGAAAACCAATTTCTATTGAGCTTTTGCAGAGCTATTTCAATTGAACAATTTGAGCCAAATATTCCTCCCATTTCAGTATGCATCCCTTATGCAATGTGACTTTTGTGTTCCCAGAATGTCTATTTCCCAACCCCTTGAATGTGGTGTGTTTCCATAACAAGAACCTAAAGCATTTGCTATTGGCTTTGGAACTATGCAGTACAGGAAGCCTGGAATAATAGTAAATAGACAGTCAGTGGAGACTGCAAGAGCTATGAAGAAACATATATACAAAAGCATAAAGTAAACAACATGTTTATAAATATATAAATCAATAGCTTTCACTGACCTTGCTGATTCTTTCAATTTTGTTTCATTCTTAACTGTGGTCTTCTAGAAGCAGTATTATAGCTGTGTCCATTCTGGCACTTTCCTGCAGTGTTCAGCTCCCTTAAATGCAGATTTTGGGTTCTTGTTTCTGGGCAGCTCCTGACCAGATGTGCTTTCTTTTTAGACAGAGTAAATGTGATGGTTCTTTCTACATTCATATCTTTTCAGCCCCTTCTGCAAAAGAGAAACTGAGCTTCAGAAAACTATGTACAACTCATATTTGCTCAGCATTTTCTTTGGACAAGGAAAAGTAATGGTATCAGGGGTTGTATAGTAAAATGAAAAGAGAATTAGGGTGAGAGAACTAACGATGGCCATGGGATAGCTGAGTCACTGGAGAAAGAACCTAAGAAAAGAAAATGAAGCTACAGAATATCTAAAATAACCATATAACATCAAAACTACCAGCCACTTTAAACCTTATAATGACATGTAAAATTAGTATACTAGAATCTTAAAACCTATGGTGGGCCTGGAAAATTGGCCAGAGATTTTGCAATAACTGTGGAGAGGAGAAGCAGAATTTTAATGGCAAGAAACCTTAATGTCAAGCTCCATGGAGACAGACACTACCTTAATTATCACTGTGTTCCCAATGGCCAGTTGAGATTCTTGCATATAATAGGCACTGAAAAAATATTTGCTGAATATGGAAAAATGCATGTTAAAATTTGTCAATCTTCATATAAAAATAGGTAGGAAAGCAGAAGTTTTCAGATATGTTTAAGAAATAGTAAGTAACAGCTTAGCTGGAGTCTAGGTGATAATGAAGGTCAAGGCACCAAGCTTAAAAGGGAGTAAAATACTTGGTATTGTATTAATATATTCTCATTGCATAATTTTATCAATAGAAGATAAACAGTATGTAAGAGCTTTAAGGAGATGATAATTTTTCAAGATACAGGAGTGAAAGATTTATAATAGAAAGTATGCATATTTAGGGAATTGATAGGCTTTTAAGCATGTTTCAGATCACACCATACCACAATTTTATTTTGAGACTATGCATAAGGCCATATTTTCCTTGTGTAAATAATAGGGAGCTATTTTACTGAGGAACATTAAAACATTTGTTTTAATTATTTAGCATTCTTAAGTACACTCATGGAAAGAAAATGGGAAGTTTATATTCTGGGATACTTCCTAATCAATATTTCAAACTATTTTGGGTATGTCTGAACAGGTGATTTGATTTAACTAATATGTCTAACAACATGTGATATGGTTTCTCATTCTGTTTAGGAACAAATTATTTAGTAAACTCAGATGTTGCCTCCTGAAATTTCCGTTGTCTACTGATCAAAAAGAAGCTTCCATTTTCATTGTATGATGCCAACACAGAGGAAGAAGGGAATTCAGTAACTAAGTGGCTCAGGTGTGCAAACCATCAATGGCAGCAGCAAGGGACCGGGCAGCATGTGGGACTGGCTAGAAATTGGAAAGGCATGCTGCGCTATTTGCAGAAAAATGTTCAATCCGTACCCTTACCCATTGTGGAGACAAACTAGATTTATTGTAAATTAATAGGTGAGACCTAGAAATTGGACATAGTTCAGAAAAGGTTGGAGAGACAGTAAAATCAAAGAAAGGAATAGGAAATTACTAGGAAGCTGAGCTCAGTGTTTTTTGCAGGCTTTGAGTGAAGAATGAGGTATTTGTCTCTTGATGTGTTAAATGTCCTGTAAGAAAGTTTCAGCTGTCTGATTATTAAATAGATATTTAAAAAAATAGATTTGCTTTTCTTAGGTAATATCTAACTATAAATCTGGGTTGAGGATGTAGTTAAAAAGAGGTGCATTTAATCTCTCTATTTCAAATATTCCAGATAGAATACTATAGCTCTTGGGAGTGGAAGAAAGAAGGGATAAAAGGAGGGAGGAAGGAAGGAAGGAAGAAAAAGAAAAATATTTATTTCTTTAGGACTTTAGGCCAGCATATTCTTCTCTACTAATTGCAAGTAATAATAATATTGCCTTGACTTCTAAATTCTCCAATTTTTATTCTCTTCAGGTACAGAAGTTATTTTTATGTAAATGTGTTTGTGTACGAGAGTGAAAGGGAGAATGACTACTACTTTTGAAATAGAATCTGTTGTTGAGAATGAAATCAGGATTAAAAAGAACTTCAACTTGTTAATATTTTATTTTAGTATTTGAAATCAGCACAATTGATCCATAGATTTTTATTTTAGGATATGTCACTAAGTTTTATTTGCATTGTGATAATTTAAAATTTACAAGAAATTCTTTTTTATACCCTGGAATAGTTTAAGAAACAGACTGATTACATATTCCTGTAAGTTAAATATCTATAAAAGGTCTTAACTGCACAGTCATCTGAAAATAACACTGAATGTATGCTGTATTATTGGGTAGGCTTGAATATATTATACATTTTTTGTGTGTAACATTTATTACTCTTCTCTTTTTTTTTCTAGTAGTGATTCTTTCTTTCTCTGTCTTCATACCTTCTTAGGGCATCTTAACCACATTGCCTTTTCAGAGCCTATGATGTGTTGGTCAAGCCACATACCATGGAATTTTTGAGAGTAATGAAGACTAACTTGGAGGCACTTTAAACCAAGAGTGTTAGCAAATGTTTAATGTCTATTTTTAAAATATTATAATTTGAAGGTAAACCTGAATCACTGAATTTACACCCCTTTAATATAGATATTTTAAAAATATCTTCATGGGTAAATAATGTCAATTCTATTTCTTTGTCCTATAAAGGTAAGAGCAACTGTTGAGAGCTAAAACTACAACCAAATTTATGTATTTTAGGGTTTTTTTTGTTGGCTGATTCCTATTTTAAAATTATTTTAAAGTGATAATGTAGTTGTTTCCTCTTTGGGTGGCTATCTTTAGTAGGGAAAGCCTGTTTAACTCTTGAAGTAAAGAAAAAAATTTGAAGATCAACACACACTATTCCTCAAAATGATGAGTCGTATTTCTTCACCCTAAAGACCTCTGTGAGAGAAAGCAATTGAGGACCACCTTTTCAAAGTTCTTATACATCAACCTGGACTGCAATCTGATGGGAGGCTAGCAGGAAATAAGGCAGCAAGTGTAATAGAGTGTGTTCACTGCCTGCTTTTGCGGCAACAATGCCCCCTCTGCCTCTACAAGACTTCCATGCCCATATCCGATTTCTGTGAAGGGACCCAAGGAACTGGAAAATTTTCTTACTGCAAAGTGAGCTGGCTAACTACAGGCAATTAGACTAGAAAAATGCTTAAGGATTCCTTACAGGGCAGCCCCATGGGATGCTGCATAGCTACTACAGATTACCGGGAAACCATGAGAGTAGAAAACACACATTGAGTAGGTGGTTTAGACTTTGGGTAAGGAATTCTCGTTGACTATTAATTTCATGTCATTCAAATTTGTTTAAATTTGCTTAAATGTGTACTTGACATCCTCCTTCACTACAGCATGACTTAAACTGCATTTTGCACAGTGAACACTGAAGAACATTTTATTTGAAATGAGCATGTTGAGTAAATTTCCCAGGGAATGTATCCGTGGTGATAATGATTGCTTAAAATTAGTCTTTGCTACCTGCCATTACCTGAGAATAATGGAGCACCAATAATAAGTTAATCTTTTTAAAATTTGCCACCTGGCATTGTCAAAGCAAACAACATTGACATAATGCTTAATACTTATCCTAATCGCTGTTTACCTTAAGCTGTCAAACAAGATTAGCTCCATTTCAACATCATTTTCTAGTATATTGTATTGTTTAATGTTCACATTAAAATATTTTATTTAGTTTCTATACCCAGTCTCTCAGATCTTTCACTTCCAGTACCCAAATTAGAGACTTGAGTTTGTCTTTGATTCTTTCTTCTCTCTCACCCTCAGTTCCCCAACACTGTCCTCACATTTGTCTATTCCACTCCACCTGTTTATACTGTCAGAGATAATTCTAGAGTAAGTTCTCACCAAGTCTAATTGGCACTAATGCCAAAGCCTTCTCATTTATTTTCTGTGCTTTTAGTTGTATATTCCTCAAATCCAGCTATTACATCTATCTAGAGCAATGGATTGT
Organism: Manis pentadactyla; assembly: GCF_030020395.1. Taxonomy (NCBI): domain Eukaryota; kingdom Metazoa; phylum Chordata; class Mammalia; order Pholidota; family Manidae; genus Manis; species Manis pentadactyla. Next base: position 119,860,831 of record NC_080023.1, on the reverse strand, counting down.
ATTAAAAATCCATTCAAGTGCCACCTGTTTAGTCATTTTGTAATTCAAAATGTGATCATGGTTTTTATATTATCATGACTTTTTTTCTGTTCTATGGGAGGGGAGAAGGTTATCTAATCTTTTCACAGCCTAATAGTATCAAATTGAAGCTTATTTACACTTATGGATGTGGTTTGTGCTTTTCAGTTCTGCCATTTTAGTTTGTATTTTACTTCTGATTTGCACTGTCCTCTAGCTGTGCTCACTTGTTAAACCTTTCATTTACTTTAAAAAATCAGATTATTACACAATCTCCTGCTATGTTGCTATGTTTTAATGAAGTTCCCTGTTTTCTTTTGAACTGTTATTTATTTCATCATTTTCATCTTATAAAACTTGTACAGAATTAAGCAAAAACCTTTTTTTGTTTCCCATGTTTAAATTAGGTGCATATTTCTAAGCTGTTAGGAGAAGGTTATATATCCTCACCTTTACATTCCCAGGGGAGTCCTTCCTTTTCTTTTCTTCTTTTTAGGTATACAACAACATACTTGTATATTTTGCAAAATGATTACTGCAACAAGTCCAGTTAATACCCATCACCATGAATAGTTAACAAAAATTTTTTTTTCTTGGGATGAGAAATTTCAAACTTTACTCTCCTAGCTACTTTCAAATGAGCAATACAGTAAGTATTATTTACTATAATCACCATGCTGTGCATTACATGCCCATGACATTCATTTTATAATTGGAAATTTGTGCCTTTTGACTCTTGTCACTCTTTTTGTGTTCCCCTCTCCCAGGCACACACCAATCTGTTCTCCATATCTAGGAGCTCACATTTTTTTGTTATTTATTATTTATTTGTTTCTTACATTCCACATATAAGTGAGATCATATGATATTTATCTTCCTCCCCTGTTTTAAATATGGAGTATGTCCTTGCTGTGCAGCCACTGTCTTCTCTGATTCAGGAGAACTCTCTGCCTCTCACCATAATTTCCACTTTTATGGCTCTACAAGATGCATCTTTCAATGTTACACACTTCTGCTGGTAAAATACTTTATAAAATTGTCTTCCTGTGGGTTCTACTCCTGTCCAAAATCAGGATCTTTTTTAAATTTCTCTGAGTCCCAGGGTTCCCATCCTGTTTATTTTTTTGTTTATGTGACTTTCCTTCAGAGTTAGGCATTACATTCTGCAAGAATTTACATGCTGTGTATTTTTCAAGTTATCAGAAGCTTACAGTGTCAAAAATATGCTTTATTTTTCCTACAAAACACGCTGTTTATTCTTTTTTCTGCTTAGGCACCACTTGAAGTTTGTCAGGACTTTACTGAGTCTGTACTCAGAATTTGGTTTGCTTTTTGTTTCTTTTCTTCACTCGTTTTGTTCTGTTTGGTTTGGTTTGTTCCCCAGACTGTAGAGTTCATCAGTAATTTCCTTTTCCTCTTGGTATTGGATTGGTTAGAATGTCTATTTTAGAATGCCAAGGTGTTATGATTATAACCACGTATGTTATCAAAGGAACTCAGGGATGACATATTTAGCTAAAATTTTGATCCTTAACAACAATTTTATGCCTTTTGAGTTGTAACATAGGTAGTATAATATCCTGTTGTTGAGACCAGAATAGATTTAAAATGTATATGATAAATCAATGTGTTCCTTATATGAAAAATGATGCTGACAAAGATCACTAATATCAGTAGGTACAAACTATTTTTCCTCTGGTTAAACAAAACAAAACAAAACAAAACCTTGTCTCTCGTATTTGCTAAAATTTGAGTTGCAAAGAATAGTGCTGTATTTTATTAGGGTGAAGCATTATTTTACAAAGTGTGCTCTGTGAAATATCCACAGTTCGGTGGATACCAGAGAAAAGTTAGAGTAGTCCCTCAAATTCAGAGGCTAGATAAATGTCATCCATCACTGATTATATTTAATGTTCTATACTGGAGGTACTAATCAGAGTTAGAAGAAGAATTAAGAACTATAAAGAATGGAATGAAAGAAAGAACACTGTTATTTGCAGAGGACATTAATGCATATATAGAAAATTCAAGAAAATCTACAGATAGGCAAAGTGTTAACACATGAATTTAACAAGTTTATTGAACCTAAAACCAATATCATATATTGATATGATTTCCTTTATATTAGCTATAAAATTTAGATATATGGTGATATTAATATGAATATTCCATTTTTCAAAGTAATAAAAATCTCTTAATCTTAATTTTCAGAATATGTTTATGATAAAAGATAATAGAATCATACAGAAGCCCATTACTTTTCACCAAAGGAAAAAAATCAAATATGTTAAAGTATATACCATACACAAGGAGAATAAAATCATGTGTTATTAAAAAAGGCATTTTATATTAATCTATAAATGTAATACAATTCCATTTTTATAAAAATGAATTTTTATATTGATTGCCAATTATTCTGCAATTGGCAAAAGGATTAATAATACCCAGGACAAATTTGAAAACGAATTAAGGAAAACTGCTCTACCAGATGTTAAGATTTACAGAGCTATAGAACATAAAACTGATAGTTGTGCAAATTGATCACAATACTGAAAATTGAAATTTACAGTTGCCCTCTAATCCTGCTAAACAGCCATTGTTAAAGGAATTCTCCCACCCCCATTTTGTGTTCCAGAAAACAGCATACTGCTAAGGAATATCCCCCACTTATGGTTTAGATCAGACTCATGGCTGTCTTCCTTGCTTACAGACCACTACCCAAATGCAAAGCCTCCACTTTTCTATTCTTGGCTATAAAAATGGTGCTGACCTGTTGTGCCCCCACTAATCAGTTGAAACAAAATATTTGATAGTCAAATTTTGGTTAAGTTTCTCTGCTTAAGACCTCTCTAACTTTGACCCATACCTCACCCTGAGCCAGCAGACAACATTTCATTGGCATCCCTTTCAGAGAATAGTCTGGCTTAGGGTGAGACATTCTCCCATTTAGTATTTCATTACACCACCTTTATTCATCCCACTTCTCCACATCTGGTTCTTGCTCATCTTATTTCCTCTTCTCTATTAAACAGCAACAACAAAAAGTTTCTATCTAATCTCTGAGATGCTTGCAGATTTTACACTGGGAGCCTTCTCTCTATTACAGTAATACTCTGCCTATTTTAATGGTCTCTTCCCATCTCTTGCAATAATCCTTTTAAATAAAATCTCTTCTTACCTATGTCTGAAACTGTTTATTATTTGAAATTGACCAGTGGAACAGAATGGCCAAACCATAGGCAGACCTAAAAATTACGGATGTTTTTATTATAAGGAAGAATAAATTATAAGTCAATGGAGGAAATATTGACTAGTTAATAAATTATGATGGGAAAACTCTCTAGCCACATTGGAAAGATAAAATAGGACCTAGCTCAATTCACATACAAACACATTTCAGATGAAAAAGCCCTAAATGTGAAATGGAAAACTGTTAACTCATATGAAAGATATATTGGATATATTTATAACCACAGTTAAAGAAAAATTTCTTTAGATAACTTCCAAAAAGTACAATTTATATGAGTAAAAGTGTACATTTCATTTCACTGGAATGTATATTCTGGTAAGAGGGGGAAAAATATGTTAAGGAAAGTGAAAAAAAAAACAAAAGGACCAATCCAGGATCAACCACCTGTAATGTATAAAGTAAGAAGAGATTGCAAACTCAGAATATATAAAGAAATCCTAACTTTCCTATTCTTCTTTTGTCCTCCAAAATTTTCTAAACAATTCATTCTAAAAGGCACTCAGTGGCTAGCCAGGGAGGACAGGATCCTTGGTTACACAAGGAGATTGTTGGAGCCTGAACAGTACGTAAAGGGAGGGTGTGCAGGGGATGGAGAGAGTGTATGGCAGATGGGAGGAGCTACGTCAAAATGGGAAAGGTGTACCAGAAGTCAGTTTGGGCATATTCAAGTAAGCTTCCCAACAAGGTAAAATCCAGAATACAGTGAAGATTACCGAGAGAAAACAGATAGCATTTTTCCATTGGGATAGGAGAATATCTTTATCCCCTACTTTTACAGAATATCTAGATAATGTAATAAATAATCATATGTACTAAACAAGTATATAATGGCTTATAATTGCACACATTTACTTCTTAATCTCAGGTCTGTGGGGAGGTGTATCTATGCTGGGCTTTTCTGGGACTAACTGGGTTTTACTCTAGGCTGTTGGTTCAGTTCAGGTTTGTTTCAAGTGTCTCCTATTGGCTATTTAGAAAAATGTTGTATCACAATGAATAGAATGGCTAAAGTATAAAAGGCAAAGCAGAACAACCTAATATACCTAAAACCTCTGCTTACATGGGTTCCCTAAATCACATAGCTGAGCCCAAAGTAATGGCTTAGGGACTATTATTCCTCATACTCTACAGGGAGGTGCAGCAAACATATGTATATCAAAATAATTATTCTACTGCAGTAGGGTCAGAAGAAGTAGTTAGATTAATAATACAATCTACCACAATTAGGTACATATTATTTTAACTTTTTTAGTTAAGGGACAAGAAGTTGAGAGTATTTCCCCTTTATTTTCTATGCAAGATAGGATATAAGATTGTATTCAGTAGAAGTTAGTAGGGTAGTGGTATAAATTATTTGAAGAAAATGGCGAAGGTTTTAAACACACTAAGAGGAGTGAAGATGTGAGCACAAAGAATGATTCCCAAGTAGTTTTGAGGATCTAACAGAGGTTGAAGACTGCATTGGTAGGCCATCAAGTCAACAAGATTTAGACCACGTTATGACTGGTTGTTGGAGAACAGAGGTAATGGTGACTGGATCTGAGAAAAAAAGACTGAGATTAATGTGTTACTAGTATTGTCCATACAGTAAAGTCATTGTTATTTGATTATTGTATTTTAATGGTATATAGGCAATAGGTCAAATATCAAAATTGTTAATATTGTGAAATGACAATATCAGTGGATAAAAGAAACTCCTGAGAACTTCAAAATAATAGGTGAATCTTATGAAATTGTCTTTTGTAAAGGAGGAAAATGGTGGGATGTTTTCTATTTTATATGGTTCAATCTACTAGTTAGTTTTTGGCAGATAGTAGGAGGTGATGGCTTGGAGCTATGAGAATGCATTACACTTCCAACTGCATCTTCCCTTTTCTGATTATGTGAAGTCTGTAGGGAGTTGATGAAAATGAGACATTTCTACTAAAGATAACTGGAAAGAAATTATCTTTGGAGTTACAGACCTCAAATAAGGGAGCCTCCAGATTCATCCTTTGGCAGAAACAGTCAGTTGCATTAAGTGTTTTTCAATTTTCCATCAATAAAATTTAAAGTTCTTGGTCTGATATGTAACTGTTTTCAAAAGTGGTATGTCCTTAATTTGCATGTCAAACATCAACATACTGCTTTAGATGATTTGGCAACTGTGCTGGGTCTGGGGAGTGGAAATGATTGTTTCTGTGCCTACTCTAGGATTCACCATAGTATGCCTTTGTTACATGTTACATGTTTAATTAATTAATCAGTGCATGAATATTTAATAAGATAAATTAGTGAGCATGACTTTAAGGGAATTATTTCAGAAAGTTATTTTTTTACTCAAGTTCTTTTAAAGGATAAGTCTGACAATTGTTTGAATTAGGCACACCTATATAGGGCCACTAAAGTGGAAGAAAAGACCTTGAAAAGAAACCCTTGGTTTCTATTATTTTCTATTTGAAGTGGTATGATACAGGTTCTATCTGGTGAAACCCTCAAATTATATCTCCTACTAATTATGATTTAGAATACATATCTTAATACTTCTTTATTCAATATATGTAGCAGAGGAAAAATAATTTCCCTCTACTTTTCTAAGTTCTCCCTGGTGCCCCATAACAAGGGACAGGTTAACAAGAGAAAAACACACAGAAGTTTGCTAATGCGTATACCTCATTTATAAAGGGGAGACACCCAAGGGAAAATGAGTAACTCAAAGTGATGGCTTAGAATTCTGATTTGTATAGCATCTTCAACAAAAAACAATACATTCCTGGAGAAATGACATGACAAAGGAAAGCAGTTGTAGGCTTTCAAGGGTGGTGAATTGTGGGAAGGTAAATATGTGGAGGGAAATTAATGGGATAAAAACTAGTGAGCAAGCTTTGTTATGTATTTTCCTCTGGTTCCTTCTCTTAGGCTGATAGGTTCTAAAGTTGTCTCCAGTTACTAACTTGTCTTTCTGGGTAGAAAAGGGAAGAGGGACACCTTCGGAAATTTGCATTCAGCTTTTACATAGCGAAAAGGTGGAGAACTTTTCTCTTATTTGCTTCTTTTCAATTACCTTCAGTTCAAAATCAACCTTATGCCAAAGTAGCATATCTTGGGATGGCATATCCTGCTACCATTCATGCAGGAACACGACTTTCAAGAAAAAGGTAGAAAGTAAAGCACTTAAAATATTATGTTGTTTTAAACTTTTCACAGTGCTTTACCTTGCTAAGATTTAAGAGCACTCCACTGTGATATATTTTTACTTTTTTCTATTTGAAAATTAATGATAATTTTGATGTAAGAATTTAAAAAGTCCTAATAAAAACTTTTAAACATACATGATTGTGAGTTTGTTAATGTAAAGTGAAATATTGAGTTCAAACCAGATTATCAGTTAAAACAGATACCTAATTGAAAACTCTTAACATTTAGTAATGTTTAATATATACCAATTCATTAAAGGTAATATATATTTACATTTATAAAGCATTTTAATAAATCAAATGCTATTTGAATTTTTTAATTGAATATTTATAAAGTAGAATTTGATGCTTCATGTGATATAATCCCAAATACATGTATTTGTAGGCTAATCTATTATTTCTAATGCCTTTAGCTGGTTTAAAGTTTGCAGTATCTTTCATCCTGTTAATATGTTTTTATCTCTTAAACTTTAAAGATGATATTTTATCGATATTTGTAGAGCATCTCAAATTGTAGTGTGGTATTTAATGATGGATTTAGACTGATTTTTGACATATTTTTGACTCCAATCAGCTTAAATTTTATCTGCTTTTCTGGAATAAAGCCATTTAGTTACAAAAGATTCAAGCAGCTTAAAGATTATCAAACAGTATGTGTTTTTTTCAGTGATATAGCTTAAAGTGTTCCTATTGTGTGGGAAAAATTCCTTGAGATGCAGCAAGCCATCAACAAAATACATAAAATACCACAAAAGGACTCATGATTAATTTATTTTGTTGTATTGATTTGTATTCTGCTTTATATTTGTATTATACTCCTTAGCTTAATAAGGTTAATTTTAGAAGGAAAGAGACTTAAAATTGTTTTGAATCATGATCTTATCAGTTCCATGATTTCTGAACATCCTTTTACAGCTGATATGCGGTATTATTTCCAAGACTTTCATGTTGAATTAGATATTTAAAGAGTAGAAGAAATTCAGGTATTTTAGGGGAACTTCGTTAAATAAATCATTCTTTGTGAAAACAGCCTGTATTAACACAGCAAATAATATTCTTAAAAAAGTTGTAATAAAAATTAAGAAAACAGTGCCCTTTTTTGTGTTGAAAGAGTTTACACTTTCTGAAAATTAGAATTTTATGTTATGAATGAAAGGTAGAAATGAATATCAAAAATGAGATTGTGTATGCATAGGTTTCACATTATGTGATATCTTCAAACATTGTAGAGGGTATCTATCATAAAAAACATGAAGAGAAAGCTTTGGAAATTCAGGTTGGGAAAATAAAATATTTGTAAAATTAGAATATACAAAATTAACTCTATCTTCCAATCCATATATTTCTTATAGCTTTTTTTTGTTTTCTTTTTTTAAGAATTTGTAAGTTCATCTCTCAGAACTTTCCCTCCACATCATGCTGCAGTGACACAACAAAGGCTTGCTTTTCTTTTTTCTTTTTGTTTTTCTTTAATTGTTAATTGAAGTGTAGTTGACTTATAATATTATATTAGTTTCAGGTGTACAGCACAGTGATTTTATAACTATGTACATTATGAAATGCTCACCATACTATGTGTAGTTAACATCTGTCACCACACAGAGTTAATACTGTATTATTGACTGTATTCTCTATGCTGTACTTTTCATTCCTGTGATTTTATTTCATAACTCGAAGTTATCCCCTTCGCGTATTTTGCCCCAACTCTCCTCACCTCAGGCAAGCACCAGTTTGTTCTTTGTATTTATGAGTTTGTTTCGGTATGCTTTATGATCCTGCAACATGTCCTTTGAAGGCAAGCAGGAGGCACTGCTTCACTCCAGCCTCAGTATTGGAGAGAGTGTGGTGAAGCACATGCTGTTTTTCAAAATGTCAATCTAGAAATGACACAGCTTCTCTTGCTCACATTCCATTGCCCAAAATGAGTCACATGGCCACATTCAACTTTGAATGCATTGAAAAGGCAACAGCATGGCAGAAACAGATATGAAATACTTGTGAAAAAAACATGCTGTTCTACTGAACATGAAAATGTAGAAATATATGAAAGAATGAATGTTAGTGGTATAAGTGATCCACGGAAAAGATTTTTAAAAAGGTAAGCACAGGATAGAACCTCAGTTATTTCACATACCATAAAGATAGTGTCAAAATATAGAAAACCTTAACGTAATAAAATTCTGTCTTAAGTATGTGTGTTGGATTGAGCTTCTAGTGTTTTGGTCACTGGTCTATACTCTATAAGCACAATTGTCAGTAAAATAGTTTCAGCAAACTTAAACATAAATAGTCTATGTGCATTGATGCACAGCTAAGTTATCAAGTAGACATATGCTCTTTTTTGCTCGAAGTAGAAGGGGGAATTTTGTTTGTAGCTTAATACTAAAGGCTATAGGTAATGTAATTTATTGTTCTTTAAATGTAATGATGGTTGGAGCCAGCAAAATGGTACTCACTGTTGAGAGACAATGACAGATGCTTGCTACCTCTTGCATTTCCTACACTCTGCGATTTGGGCACTGTAATATACATCACTCCCTGTGGCCTCAGTGGTTAGATAGCATCATGCAGTCAGGATACAATAAAGCTAGATGCATTTTGACTTCTGAATAACTGTAAAATTAGGTCTGGCATGAATTATTGTAATTATTATCTTCTTCCACATCAGTAAAGAAAACAATCCCAATATTTTAGTAAGTCTCATGATCCTTACTTTCCAGTATTTTTAGCATTAATAGAAAAATGCATTTGATTTGTTTTAATGTGCTCATTGTCTTTTTAAATACTTAATTAAGAAAATTAATTTTAAGTAACATCTTTCATGTAGGTACAAGAAAATTTCTCTACCTGAATGCATAAAAATAATTTTTGAATGTTTTCAAATGAGAGATTTATAACGATTCTATTCCTATATTAATCTTCTTTATAATGAAACAAATAAATAAGCAGTTCAACATCGTGCTATTTTCTTAGAGTTCCTAAATGAAAATCATAAAAGAATGCAGACCTGAGATATGTTTGAGGATTTAAAATTTGTTTTTAAATAAATTATCCTGAATATATCTAGAGATCTCAAAATATTTCATCATGAATTTTCTTTTCTGAAAACATCAAATAGATAGGTATCTCTCTCTTAGAAATATGTTATTTGGAAATACCCTCATAGGCTTGACAGAGGTAAATTATGTACTTTTCCAAAAGTAAACTTTTCTTGGCTGTCACTGTGTAGAATTTTGAGCACAGTTGTTCATGCTGGGTTTTCTAAGTTGAAAAGATGTCACTGACGGGCTTTAAACATATGGGGCAAAGTGCCAGTGAGGACAACTTGCCCAGTGTCTGTCAAGCCAGGCTGAGTATGGGGTGGTGCCCAGAATCCATGAAGAATACTCTGAAGGTCAGAACATCAGCTACCTACAAAGAGCTCAAAATGAACTTCTAAAGAGTATAAAGTGCCTTATCATGTTTAACGTGCATAAAAGGAATCAGGATTTCTCAGCCATCAGAAATTAAAATGAATATTGATAGCTTGGTTAGAAGTCAAACACTTTAGGTAGTGTTATGGCTCAACAACAAGGCTGTCCATAATTAAAAAGATTATATGATCAATTTCTGCTTCAGAATAGGTAGAAAATTCTTCAGGTACTTACTTAAGACCTAAAGAATATTTTAAGTTAAAATTCACAGTAAATGAATCTTAACATACTGAATACAGGAGAGATTAATTATTTATCTAGCATTATAATCAATAGAGAACAGATATGCTATGTTTCAAAGTAAGATTTTGTGTCACTGTATGGGAAAAAGGAATTTAATTTTCAGTCCCTAGAAGGGACAAACATGTAGTCATCATTTTTTTTTCCTGCAATATGAACAAGGGACAAATAACAGATATTTAAACTACACATTGAAAGTGGAAGTAATAGCCATGGTCAAGTGTTTCTTTTTTTTTTTTTTTTTTTTTAATAATTATTTTTTATTGAAGGGTAGTTGACGCACAGTATTACATTACATTAGTTTCAAGTGTACAACACAGTGGTAGAACATTTATATACATAATTCTAGGTTCCAGCTATCACCCTACCAAGCTGTTACAATATCTTGACTATATTCCTTATGCTATACATTACATCCCGGTTACTTATTTATTTTACCATTGGAAGTCTGTCCTTTTTTTTTTTTTTTTTTTTTTTGTGAGGGCATCTCTCATATTTATTGATCAAATGGTTGTTAATGACAATAAAACTCTGTATAGGGGAGTCAGTGCTCAATGGACAATCATTAATCCACCCCAAGCCTAATTTTCGTCAGTCTCCAATCTTCTGAGGCATAACAAACAAGTTCTTAGATGGAGAACAAATTCTTACATAATGAATAAGTTACATAGTGAACAGTACAAGGGCAGTCATCACAGAAACTTTCGGTTTTGCTCATGCATTATGAACTATAAACAGTCAGTTCAAATATGAATACTCATTTGGTTTTTATACTTGATTTATATGTGGATACCACATTTCTCTCTTTATTATTATTATTTTTAATAAAATGCTGAAGTGGTAGGTAGATGCAAGATAAAGGTAGAAAACATAGTTTAGTGTTGTAAGAGAGCAAATGTAGATGATCAGGTGTGTGCCTGTAGACTATGTGTTAATCCAAGCTAGACCAGGGCAATAAAACATCCACATATGCAGAAGATTTCTCTCAGAACAGGGGGGGTGAGGTTCTAAGCCTCACCTCTGTTGATCCCCAATTTCTCACCTGATGGCCCCCCTGCGACTGTGCCTGTCTAAGGTTGTCCCTCCCTTGAGGAATCTTACCCGTCTCTGGCTAACCAGTCATCTTCCGGGGCCATACAGGGAAATGTGAGGTTGGTAAGTGAGAGGGAAGCCTTATTGTTTGAAAAGGTTAGCTTTTTACTTCTTTGCATATTTATGCCCTGTGGCTTCTATGCCCAGCATTTGTCTTGAGGTATCTTTACCACTTGGAGGAGTTATGATACTCGGTAAATTTGATATGAGGCGCGAATTCTATTTAAGGGTTGTAATTAGGAAGGAAGAAGAAAAGCTATAGAAGTAGCAGGCGGAAGAAAACATGGGAAGATTGATTATTTCTTTGACAAATCTTCTTGTAGAGTAACTTCAGCATATATAGGTTTTAAGCTACTACTTAAATTGCGCACACACATTAACATAATAGGAGTATAGTTACATAACCAAAGCATATCTGTAATTACCAGCCATCACCAGTGAAACCAAGAAAACCAGTTAGGCACCTTAGGCATTTGTGAAACCTTATCTATGATATGGTGGATATTGTCCAACTGAACTTGAACAGTCTGAGAGAAATCAGACAAATTAAAACAACCCATTCCTGGGGACTGTTCACATGCCATATGTTCTTTTAACAGTAAATAGTCTGTAGTTGTAAGAGTTTGGAGTGCTACAATTTGCACTTCTCCAAATTCTTGGTTGAGTTCCAACAGTATAGATCCAGTCAAATTTGTTGTTTTACTGTATGCACAGGCCAGCTTAGATATCTCCTTCCTCATTCCCATGGCAAGTCCAGGAACTGGTGGGATGAGTGCATCTACAGCTGTAGCAGTGCGTGGATCTTTGATGGGGTTTTTTGATGATCATCTTCTGGCATGAGTCTTCCAGAGAGTGCAGATGTTGGAAGTTCTTTTTCATATCGTATCTTAGTTCATTTTTGGGGTAGCCCAATTAGGCTTTGATTCTCTGTATAAACACAAACAGACCCTTTGCCTACACTTTTATATGCCCTTTATACCCTTGTGTAGAACTCGTTGGAGGTTACCACACAGGAACTGCCCTTTTTTTTTTTTTTTGCTTTGTTTTTGGTATCACTAATCTACACTTACATGACGAATATTATGTTTACTAGGCTCTCCCCTATACCAGGTCCCCCCTATAAACCCCTTTACAGTCACTGTCCATCAGCATAGCAAAATGTTGTAGAATCACTACTTGCCTTCTCTGTGTTGTACAGCCCTCCCTTTTCTCCTACCCCCCCATGCATGTTAATCTTAATACCCCCCTACTTCTCCCCCCCTTATCCCTCCCTACCCACCCATCCTCCCCAGTCCCTTTCCCTTTGGTACCTTTTAGTCCATTCTTGAGTTCTGTGATTCTGGTGCTGTTTTGTTCCTTCAGTTTTTCCTTTGTTCTTATATTCCACAGATAAGTGAAATCATTTGGTATTTCTCTTTCACCGCTTGGCTTGTTTCACTGAGCATAATACCCTCCAGCTCCATCCATGTTGCTGCAAATGATTGGATTTGCCCTTTTCTTATGGCTGAGTAGTATTCCATTGTGTATATGTACCACTTCTTCTTTATCCATTCATCTGTTGATGGACATTTAGGTTGCTTCCAATTCTTGGCTATTGTAAATAGTGCTGCAATAAACATAGGGGTGCATCTGTCTTTCTCAAACTTGACTGCTGCATTCTTTGGGTAAATTCCTAGGAGTGCAATTCCTGGGTCAAATGGTAAGTCTGTTTTGAGCATTTTGATGTACCTCCATACTGCTTTCCACAATGGTTGAACTAACTTACATTCCCACCAGCAGTGTAGGAGGGTTCCCCTTTCTCCACAGCCTCGCCAACATTTGTTGTTGTTTGTCTTTTGGATGGCAGCCATCCTTACTGGTGTGAGGTGATACCTCATTGTAGTTTTAATTTGCATTTCTCTGATAATTAGCGATGTGGAGCATCTTTTCATGTGTCTGTTGGCCATCTGTATTTCTTTTTTGGAGAACTGTCTGTTCAGTTCCTCTGCCCATTTTTTAATTGGGTTATTTGTTTTTTGTTTGTTGAGGCGTGTGAGCTCCTTATATATTCTGGACGTCAAGCCTTTATCGGATATGTCATTTTCAAATATATTCTCCCATACTGTAGGGATCCTTCTTGTTCTATTGATGGTGTCTTTTGCTGTACAGAAGCTTTTCAGCTTAATATAGTCCCACTTACTCATTTTTGCTGTTGTTTTCCTTGCCCGGGGAGATATGTTCAAGAAGAGGTCACTCATGTTTATGTCTAAGAGGTTTTCGCCTATGTTTTCTTCCAAGAGTTTAATGGTTTCATGGCTTACATTAAGGTCTTTGATCCATTTGGAGTTTACTTTTGTATATGGGGTTAGACAATGGTCCAGTTTCATTCTCCTACATGTAGCTGTCCAGTTTTGCCAGCACCACCTGTTGAAGAGACTGTCATTTCGCCATTGTATGTCCATGGCTCCTTTATCAAATATTAATTGACCATATATGTCTGGGTTAATGTCTGGATTCTCTAGTCTGTTCCATTGGTCTGTGGCTCTGTTCTTGTGCCAGTACCAAATTGTCTTGATTACTATGGCTTTATAATAGAGCTTGAAGTTGGGGAGTGAGATCCCCCCTACTTTATTCTTCTTTCTCAGGATTGCTTTCGCTATTCGGGGTCTTTGGTGTTTCCATATGAATTTTTGAATTATTTGTTCCAGTTCATTGAAGAATGTTGCTGGTAGTTTCATAGGGATTGCATCAAATCTGTATATTGCTTTGGGCAGGATGGTCATTTTAACGATATTAATTCTTCCTAGCCACGAGCATGGGATGAGTTTCCATCTGTTAGTGTCCCCTTTAATTTCTCTTAAGAGTGACTTGTAGTTTTCAGAGTATAAGTCTTTCACTTCTTTGGTTAGGTTTATTCCTAGGTATTTAATTTTTTTAGATGCAATTGTGAATGGAGTTGTTTTCCTGATTTCTCTTTCTGTTGGTTCATTGTTAGTATATAGGAAAGCCACAGATTTCTGTGTGTTGATTTTGTATCCTGCAACTTTGCTGTATTTCGATATCAGTTCTAGTAGTTTTAGGGTGGAGTCTTTAGGGTTTTTTATGTACAGTATCATGTCATCTGCAAATAGTGACAGTTTAACTTCTTCTTTACCAATATGGATTCCTTGTATTTCTTTATTTTGTCTGATTGCCGTGGCTAGGACCTCCAGTACTATGTTAAATAACAATGGAGAGAGTGGGCATCCCTGTCTAGTTCCTGATCTCAGCGGAAATGCTTTCAGCTTCTCGCTGTTCAATATAATGTTGGCTGTGGGTTTATCATAGATGGCCTTTATTATGTTGAGGTACTTGCCCTCTATTCCCATTTTGCTGAGAGTTTTTAACATGAATGGATGTTGAACTTTGTCAAATGCTTTTTCAGCATCTATGGAGATGATCATGTGGTTTTTGTCTTTCTTTTTGTTCATGTGGTGGATGATGTTGATGGACTTTCGAATGTTGTACCATCCTTGCATCCCTGGGATGAATCCCACTTGGTCATGGTGTATGATCCTTTTGATGTATTTTTGAATTCGGTTTGCTAATATTTTATTGAGTATTTTTGCATCTACGTTCATCAGGGATATTGGTCTGTAGTTTTCTTTTTTGGTGGGGTCTTTGCCTGGTTTTGGTATTAGGGTGATGTTAGCTTCATAGAATGAGTTTGGGAGTATCCCCTCCTCCTCTATTTTTTGGAAAACTTTAAGGAGAATGGGTATTATGTCTTCCCTGTATGTCTGATAAAAATCCGAGGTAAATCCATTTGGCCCGGGGGTTTTGTTCTTTGGTAGTTTTTGGATTACCGCTTCAATTTCGTTGCTGGTAATTGGTCTGTTTAGATTTTCTGTTTCTTCCTGGGTCAATCTTGGAAGGTTATATTTTTCTAGGAAGTTGTCCATTTCTCCTAGGTTTCCCAGCTTGTTAGCATATAGGTTTTCATAGTATTCTCCAATAATTCTTTGCATTTCCGTGGGGTCCGTCGTGATTTTTCCTTTCTCATTTCTGATACTGTTGATTTGTGTTGACTCTCTTTTCTTATTAATAAGTCTGGCTAGAGGCTTATCTATTTTGTTTATTTTCTCGAAGAACCAGCTCTTGGTTTCATTGATTTTTGCTATTGTTTTATTCTTCTCAATTTTATTTATTTCTTCTCTGATCTTTATTATGTCCCTCCTTCTGCTGACCTTAGGCCTCATCTGTTCTTCTTTTTCCAATTTCGATAATTGTGACATTAGACCATTCATTTGGGATTGCTCTTCCTTTTTTAAATATGCTTGGATTGCTATATACTTTCCTCTTAAGACTGCTTTTGCTGTGTCCCACAGAAGTTGGGGCTTAGTGTTGTTGTTGTCATTTGTTTCCATATATTGCTGGATCTCCATTTTGATTTGGTCATTGATCCATTGATTATTTAGGAGCGTGTTGTTAAGCCTCCATGTGTTTGTGAGCCTCTTTGCTTTCTTTGTACTGTTTATTTCTAGTTTTATGCCTTTGTGGTCTGAAAAGTTGGTTGGTAGGATTTCAATCTTTTGGAATTTTCTGAGGCTCTTTTTGTGGCCTAGTATGTGGTCTATTCTGGAGAATGTTCCATGTGCACTTGAGAAGAATATATATCCTGCTGCTTTTGGATGTAGAGTTCTATAGATGTCTATTAGGTCCATCTGCTCTACTGTGTTGTTCAGTGCTTCCGTGTCCTTACTTATTTTCTGCCCAGTGGATCTATTCTTTGGGGTGAGTGGTGTGTTGAAGTCTCCTAGAATGAATGCATTGCAGTCTATATCCCCCTTTAGTTCTGTTAGTATTTGTTTCACATATGCTGGTGCTCCTGTGTTGGGTGCATATATATTTAGAATGGTTATATCCTCTTGTTTGACTGAGCCCTTTATCATTATGTAGTGTCCTTCTTTATCTCTTGTTACTTTCTTTGTTTTGAAGTCTATTTTGTCTGATATTAGTACTGCAACCCCTGCTTTCTTCTCACTGTTGTTTGCTTGAAATATGTTTTTCCATCCCTTGACTTTTAGTCTGTACATGTCTTTGGGTTTGAGGTGAGTTTCTTGTAAGCAGCATATAGATGGGTCTTGCTTTTTTATCCATTCTGTTACTCTGTGTCTTTTGATTGGTGCATTCAATCCATTAACATTTAGGGTGACTATTGAAAGATATGTACTTATTGCCATTGCAGGCTTTAAATTCGTGGTTACCAAAGGTTCAAGGTTAGCCTCTTTAGTATCTTACTGCCTAAATTAGCTCGCTTATTGAGCTGTTATATGCACTATCTGGAGATTCTTTTCTTCTCTCCCTTCTTGTTCCTCCTCCTCGATTCTTCATATGTTGGGTGTTTTGTGCTGTGCTCTTTCTAGGAGTGCTCCCATCTAGAGCAGTCCCTGTAAGATATTCTGTAGAGGTGGTTTGTGGAAAGCAAATTCCCTCAGCTTTTGTTTGTCTGGGAATTGTTTAATCCCACCGTCATATTTGAATGATAGTCGTGCTGGATACAGTATCCTTGGTTCAAGGCCCTTCTGTTTCATTGTTTTAAATATATCATGCCATTCTCTTCTGGTCTGTAGGGTTTCTGTTGAGAAATCTGACGTTAGCCTGATGGGTTTCCCTTTATAGGTGACCTTTTTCTCTCTAGCTGCCTTTAACACTCTTTCCTTGTCCTTGATCTTTGCCATTTTAATTATTATGTGTCTTGGTGTTGCCCTTCTTGGATCCTTTCTGTTGTGGGTTCTGTGTATTTCCGTGGTCTGTTCGATTACTTCCTCCCCCAGTGTGGGGAAGTTTTCAGCAATTATTTCTTCTAAGATACTTTCCATCTCTTTTCATCTCTCTTCTTCTTCTGGGACCCCTATAATACGGATATTGTTCCTTTTGGATTGGTCACACAGTTCTCTTAATATTGTTTCATTCCTGGAGATCCTTTTGTCTCTCTCTATGTCAGCTTCTATGCGTTCCTGTTCTCTGATTTCAATTCCATCAATGGCCTCTTGCATTCTATCCATTCTGCTTATAAACCCTTCCAGAGTTTGTTTCATTTCTGCGATCTCCTTTCTGGCATCTGTGATCTCCTTCCGGACTTCATCCCATTTTTCTTGCGTATTTCTCTGCATCTCTGTCAGCAAGTTTATGATTCTTATTTTGAATTCTTTTTCAGGAAGACTGGTTAGGTCTGTCTCCTTCTCTGGTGTTGTCTCTGTGATCTTTGTCTGCCTGTACCTTTGCCTTTTCATGGTGATAGGAATAGTCTGCAGAACTGGGACGAGTGACGGCTGGAAGGACTTCCTTTCTTGTTGGTTTGTGGCCCTCCTCTCCTGGGAGAACAGCGGCCTCTAGTGGCTTGTGCTGCGCAGCTGCGCGCAGACAGGGTTCCTGCTTCCTGCCCGGCTGCTATGGAGTTAATCTCCGCTGTTGCTGTGGGCGTGGCCTGGCTCGGGCAGCTACTCCAAAATGGTGGAGTCGCGTTGGAGCAGGAGCTGCTGGGAGGCTATTTATCTCCGTAAGGGGCCTCCCTGCTCCCTGCAGCCCAGGGGTTAGGGTGCCCAGAGATCCCGGATTCCCTACCTCTGGATTAAGTGACCCGCCCTGCCCCTTTAAGACTTCCAAAAAGCACCCGCCAAAACAAAACAACGCCCACCAAAAAAAAAGAAAAAAAAATTTTTTTAATTAAAAAAAAAAAAAATGTTTTTAATTAAAAAAAAAAAAAAGGTGGTCGTTCGTTTTTCTTTATTCTCCGGTGCCAGCCTCAGGCCTCTGCTCACCGGTCGGTCTTTCTGCCCTGTTTCCCTAGTATTGGGGTCCCTATCCCTTTAAGACTTCCAAAAAGCGCTCGCCAAAACAAAACAGCAAAAAAGCAAAAAAAAAATGGTCGCGCGCTTTTCTTATGTCCTCTGTCGCCCAGCCTCCAGTGCCTGCTCACTGTTCTTGCTTCCCTGTTTTCCTAGTATCGAGCGCCCTGCACTCTGGCCCGGATGGCGGGGGCTGGGTGTTCGGCAGTCCTGGGCTCCGTCTCCCTCCCGCTCTGCCTGCTCTTCTCCCGCCGGGGGCTGGGGGGAGGGGCGCTCGGCTCCCGCTGGGCCGGGGCTCGTATCTTACCCCCTTCGCGAGGCGCTGGGTTCTCTCAGGTGCGGATGTGGTCTGGATATTGTCCTGTGTCCTCTGGTCTTTATTCTAGGAAGGGTTGTCTTTGTTATATTTTCATAGATATATGTTGTTTTGGGAGGAGATTTCCGCTGCTCTACTCACGCCGCCATCTTCCCTGTCTCAAGTGTTTCTTTTTATGTACTGTTTCTCAACTAGGTAATAGCAAATAAGACAAAGGAAACAACCAACCTAGAAAAAATATATAGAGTAAAGTGAGGGAAAAGTAGGTAAGGGAATCTCATATAAGTATCAGCTAAAACCAGCTGAACAGATGTCTTCATATAACATTTTTTAGGATTTTCTTTTGTTTCTTAATTTCAATCATTTTAAGTAATATTTATTATTGGTCAAGGACGTTTTTTATGCTATTTCTCCTATTACCTGTTCTCCAACTGCCATCACATTTTTAATTCCTATCTATCATCTGAACTATTCTCATTTCCCATAGGGACCAAAATGCAATAAAATGTCCAAAGGATTTGCTAACATGTTTCTAAACTTGACCTACAGCATAGACAATTCATACTGCACATTTGAAGAAATATACTGGAGAGGCATAAAATCAGTGATGAAATTGAGGGATTTTAAAAGATTTTAAGTGTCCCTTAATTTTAAAAGGATATATATGTTTTATGATTTTTCCTATTTGACTTTCTGGTAGTTATTAAAATTGAACAGTAACTTTATATGAGAAAAATGGGAATTGTTAAAAATTAGTAGAAAAAAGTGTGATGATTTTGGTTAATGTTCAAATACTCTGAAATGTTAACAGGTGTACAACAACTTTATTTTTTTCTTTAAGAGAAGGTATTCTAATAGCTAGAGAAGGTGTGGAACCATCTTCTTGGAAAGGTCTTTAGGTAATTCTCTGTAAGCTTCTTGTTAATTAACAATAGCTCCTAATAAATAAATCAGATTTTGCCATATTAAGTAAACGGTTATCATCTCTGTTGTGACTAAGTGACTTGCATTTTGTAAATGTGGAAAGGAATTGACTTCACATTTTAGATTAAATTTGATATTTAAAATATAATAGGTAATTTATACAATGTGACATTAAAGATTTTTTTCTAATAAAGATTTCTGTAGGAGAAAACTTGGCCTGAAACATAAAGATTACTGCAAGAGGCTTTTTTCTCTAAACAGACTTGAATGGCTTTCGAATCACATTTTTTTTCAGGTCTCATGGGTATTATTTTCAATTTAAATAGAACAATTTCTGTATTTAGAATTCCACTGGAATAAGAGCAACAAACTGGTATCATTTAGGTAAATATTTAAACAAATTTACAAAGCAGAATATAGGTAATTCTAACAGTGGAAACAAAGTGAACTAGCTGGAAATATTCAAAAGACAACACCACTTCTTTAAGAATCAAAGTAATCAAGCAGAAATAATGTAGTTTTCCTAATTTCTAGATTAAATTTGTTTAAGTTTAAAAACTACTTATATTAACTAGTCTAATTAATTTGGCCATGTTTTCTTTTAGTAAATTTGTAAGTTTTTAAAACGCTGAAGAAATTACTTTTCTATATAGTTTTAATAATTATACTTCCAATTATGTTAATAAATAGAGCTGACCTTCATAAATTAATACAGCTAAGGAAAATTTTCAGCAATTACTTGGTAAGTTCTAAATAGTTAATTTTAAATGAAAATAAATACATTAAAACGGTAGATTGAACTTTGAGATGTAATGTATGTACATATATACGTATATTTTAAAAATCATATAGAACTTTTACTTTTTGTTCTTCTGTGTCTACATGTCAATATTAAACTATTAACCTGCCTTTTTCTATTTTTATCAGAAGTTATCAGAATATTTTTCAAAGGATGCCATAATCCAATTTCAGTCAGTTGAATAACTAAACTTAAGTAAATGTTTTAGACCCTCAGTAAAAATATTGTAGTTGGAAAAAATTGAAAATAGGAACATCACAAACCTCAAAACATTCAAGTTTTGCTTGTGAAACTATTCATTATATGTGTGTGTGTACTGGTCATGACATTTCAAACTATTTTAAAGGTTTCTGAATCATTTTTAAAAATTTACAAATGTGTACACTTTCAAAATAGACCAAACTGATTAACTTTCTCTCTTGTATAATTGAGTGCTAAGTGTGTATAATTCTGGGTATGGGGAGGCTGTTTAAAATATAACACTTATTATATACAGTTTCTCCCTTTTGGACAGTACTCTTTGCAGCTCTCTGATGAAGGAGAGTATCTGATTTATACCATTGGAGGATAACAGATCCCAGACTTACAGAAAACAATTTGCCCAGCTCTAATTTTGCTGCTGACTGATATATAACCATCCTTAATTAATCTGCTCTCTCTAATCCCAGATTTCTCTGTTAGTGAAATAAGGAAGTTTGACTAAATGTTCTTCAAGATCTCTTCATGAATTAATATACATGTTATATCCATCCTCTGAAATGAAAATATTTCAGTTTCCATGCTCTTAGTGCCTCCTTCCTCTTCATGCAGTTTTGCTTCTGTTAAGGTCAATGTCCAGGTTCCTAATGAAATAGAATATATGTGTATCATATTGTATATGTTGAAGCATAATCTTTGGTGATTGTTAACCCATATAACACTTTAGTAAAAGTCTTCTTGTATCCCTATTTTTACCTAACATCTAGGTATCTCTTGTTTTAGTTTAATATTTTTATAATAGAATAGTTTAAATATGTAGCAAATAGTACTACAAATTCATAATAAATAGCAGAAGACTTTAACCCTATTTATCCTCATCCCCCTTTCCTGGAGTGCCCTATCAGCTCTTTTAGTTGTTTCTTTAAGAATTTAACTCCAGCATGAATAAATAATAACTGAATAGTAATCACATCTTTATCTTTCTATTTTACACAACATCTACCAAATTCCTATTCTCAAAAGTAAGAGTTTCACTTTCTTACTATTGAGCCATTTTTCCTTTGATAACGTGCAGTGCATACTACACTTTGAGAGGAATTCATTATTAAGAGAAACCTCTGTAATGAAAATGAACTACAAGTTAACATAGGCTTAATAGGTCACCTTTCTGAACACTCTGAAACTGTTAGTATGTTGATACGTTGACTTACCTCTAGTATAAAGGTTAAAGGACAAAGGGATTAAAAATAGCTGTAGCTTCAACATGAAGATAAAATCATAGATATTCTGACAGTGTAACAGCTGCCACGTGACAGTACGCAACCTGAGTTCCAGACAGGAACAGAAGAAGCCTGACTTTAACGGTTTAAGAGGACTTTGCAGTAGTACATGTGGTGGGGTGCAAACATAACAGAACATGGATTTAAGGACTGGAGCACTATGACAACTACCACAAAGCTGCTCATAAAATTAAATATGAACTTAATTCTACAGGGGTAGAGAGGAGATATCTGTATTCAGAAATGTATTCACCGCTAAAACAAAGCTGGCTGCTGACCTCAATCTAATCATTTATATTAGAAAAAAAAATGGTTATTTATAAATACTCCTTTACAAGCTCTAAAATCTGTTTTCTATGCTGTTGCTTACTGTATAGTAAGTATGATTTTATTCTCATTTTTAATAACAACCTTTAGGTAGCATCTTTAGTCTCTCTGAAAGTATTTATATGAAAACAACCACTACATGTTTGGGGAACAAGTGCTCTAGAGAAGGTGAAATGTTTGGATTAATGAATGCTTTATTTCACTTAGTATCTGTATGATTACTTTAATTAGTTATGCAATTGTGATTTCAAAAAAATCCCATACATATGTGTGCATGTGCATATATACAGTGCTACTTAATATTAATTTGTAGTACTATTTGATTTTTCAAACATATGTATATATACATACACACATATATATGTTATAATTTTACATATTATATAAAGATTTATATATATGTGTGTGTATATGTGTGTGTGTGTGTGTATATATATACATATATATATATTTTTTCTTTTTACTTTTTCTTGGTATGAAAATGATACTATGGACTGAAATTTTTCTGTGAACAAGAATGCCTCAAACTCTGTATGTATGTCTAACAGTCCCTTCCACAATGAGAACACATGTAGCTAATGCTTCAATCCATGACTATTGCAGTGTGTCACTGAAAATTTGTCCCTTAAATTCATGGTTAGCCGCAGAAGTCATTCTCAAAAAAGTTAACTAGTTTATCCTGGCTTGATGCCCTGTTGTATCTTTCCTGCTTTCCCTTTCATGTTTCCCACCCTGGAGTTTTTCAACTACAGGACAACGTTGGCAAATTCATTTCAGTGTGCACCTACAGAATCCATCTGTTCCTTCCTAGAGTTTCTGCTTAGATTACCTGCTTGGTTGAGCTATGCAGTGATGTTACTGTTCATGTGTTAATACCTCATTAGTTCACCTATATTTGTTGTTTCTCAATATTTCTAAGAAAACTGCTCCAAAACAAAACATCATGTCTATTTCTCTGTGTGTGTTTTAGGGTTCGTGATACGTTAGCACCATAATCTAACCAACTTACAGACAATTTTTGGACAAACAATTGTTCAAAATAGTTCAAATTTCAAGTTGTTATGGATACATTATCTCTGTTGAGTAAATCTAAATTTTGTATACAGAAACTGCTAGTTGGTTTAAAAAATTAACAATTGAAATCACCTCTAAATTTCCCAGATAAAGATAGGACTTTACAATGATGCCAGGAAAGGAAGATAAAATTTTAAGCATCAGTTTTCATCACTCCACAAAGAAAAAATGAGTTTATATAATGATATAGGGGAGAATTAATGTCTTCTATAGAATAAATGAACATGTAATGTGCACAGGGACTTTATACTTTCTAGGGAGTTGACGTGTGAAGTTTTCAATAGTTGAGTGAAGAAAATGTACTAGAATGCAGGTTGTAATCATATTGTAAACCACTTTTTTGGTTGACAGATTTAATCAGCTACCATCTGAGGGAAACATACCTAACTTACAGTCTGTGAACTAGTCATCACTATAGAGTAGAGTCTGTTTTGTAAAAGGACATTCAAAAGAATGAGACATTCATTTATATGTATTTTTATCACTGTTTGTTTTATAGTCTAATGGAAATCCATATGATTTTATCCTTCTTTATTTATGCAATAAAATGAAAGCAAAGAACAATTTTCTTACCACTTAACATAAAGATAATGTCACAGACGCAGGCTGTGCCAGGTATATCCAAATTCTCTCACCATTCTCCCTGCTCTGCCTGGAGCACTGACCTTCTCTGGGCTACACCTTTTGGGTTGGGGCTAGCCTCAGAGATGCACGCTAGCAGGTGGTCTTTGCCCAGAAGGCAGGAGGAGAAAACAGAGCCTTTATTCCATTTAGCCTCTCCTAAAGTCTAGTACCTGCAATCTCCCCAGGTCCAGCATGGCACCACCCAGCCTTTCACCTACCTTGGTCACTGGACCTGAGACATACAACATTCTTCTTGTTTTTCCACGGCCCTTTTCAAAATTTTCCTTCATTAAACTCTGCCAGATTACCCCATTTGAGTAAGACATAGATATCCTAGTGAGGTCTGAATATTGAGTTAAACTTAGTATTTGTAGGACAAACTCAATCATAAAATTGAAAGCAGAATTCCAAATAAGATAGTTTTGTTTGGAAATGAGTTTATAAAGAAAGTTAAAGTATGTGCACATTTGATTTCCTTTTTAATAATGAATGTATATAAATATAAGTGTCGTCTAATTTTCAGCATGTTTATATGAAAACAAATGTATTTAAACATTATCAGCCTTCATTCTCTAGCAATTGTTGCATGAAGGAGCACCATGTCTGAAATAATGCTCATCTGTTTCAAATAGTGCTTTATTAATAAGGCATGGTTTGCCTGTGAGTATGTCTGAAAAATATACAATAATTCACAGTGTGCGCATATGATAAATGCCCTTGATTTTCACCCTTTGGTGTACTTATTAATTATAAAACTCCATTATAAATTTACCCTGAGAATGCAGCAATCAAGTATGAGAAAGACGAATGCACCCCTATGTTTATCGCAGCACTATTTACAATAGCCAAGAATTGGAAGCAACCTAAATGTCCATCGATAGATGAATGGATAAAGAAGATGTGGTACATATACACAATGGAATACTACTCAGCCATAAGAAAAGGGAAAATCCTACCATTTGCAGCAACATGGATGGAGCTGGAGGGTATTATGCTCAGTGAAACAAGCCAAGCGGAGAAAGAGAAATACCAAATGATCTCACTCATCTGTGGAGTATAAGAAAAAAGGAAAAACTGAAGGAACAAAACAGCAGCAGAATCACAGAACTCAAGAATGGACTAACAGGTACCAAAGGGAAAGGGACTGGGGAGGATGGGTGGGTAGGGAGGGATAAGGGGGGGGAGAAAAAGGGGAGTATTAAGATTAGCATCCATAGGGGGGTGGGAGAAAGGGGAGGGCTGTACAACACAGAGAAGACAAGTAGTGATTCTGCAACATTTTGCTACGCTGATGGACAGTTACTATAAAGGAGTATATAGGGGGACCTGGTATAGGGGTGAGCCTAGTAAACAAAGTATTCGTCATGTAAGTGTAGATTAATGTTAAAAAAAAAAAAAGCAGTTCCTCTGTGGTGACCTCCAATGAGCTCTACACAATGATATAAAGGGCATATAAAAGTGTAGGCAAAGGGTCTGTTTGTGTTTATACAGAGGATCAAAGCCTAATTGGGCTACCCCGAAGATGAACTAAGATACGATATGAAAAAGGACTTCCAACATCAGCACTCTCTGGAAGACTCATGCCAGAAGATGATCATCAAAAAACCCCAACAAAGATCCACGCACTGCTACAGCTGTAGATGCACTCATCCCACCAGTTCCTGGACTTGCCATGGGAATGAGGAAGGAGATATCTAAGCGGCCTGTGCATACAGTAAAACAACAAATTTGACTGGATCTATACTGTTGGAACTCAATCAGGAATTAGGAGAAGGGCAAATTGCAGTGCTCCAAAATCTTACAACTACAGACTATTTACTGTTAAAAGAACATAAGGGATGTGAACATTCCCCAGGAATGGGTTGTTTTAATTTGTCTGATTTCTCTCAGACTGTTCAAGTTCAGTTGGACAATATCCACCATATCATAGATAAGTTTTCACAAATGCCTAAGGTGCCTAACTGGTTTTCTTGGTTTCACTGGAGATGGCTGGTAATTACAGGTATGCTTTGGTTACGTAACTGTACTCCTACTATGTTAATGTGTGTGCACAATTTACTTAGAAGTTTAAAAACTATACATGCTGAAGTTACTCTACAAGAAGATATGTCAAAGAAATAATCAATCTCCCCAGGTTTTCTTCCACCTGCTACTTCTGTAGCTTTTCTTCTTCCTTCCTAATTACAACCCTTAAATAGAATTCATGCCATATATCGAATTTACCGAGTATCATAATTCTTCCAAGAGGTAAAGACACCTCAAGACAAATACTGGGCATAGAATCCACAGGGCATAAATATGCAAAGAAGTAAAAAGCTACCCTTTTCAAACAGTAAGGCTTCTCTCTCACTGATCAACTTTACATTTCCCTGTATGGCCCCAGAAGATGACTGGTTAGCCAGAGACGGATAAGATTCCTCAAGGCAGGAACAACCTAAGACAGGCACAGTCGCAGGGGGGCCATCAGGTGAGAAATTGGGGATCAACAGAGGTGAGGCTTAGAACCTCCCCCCCTCTTTCTGAGAGAAATCTTCTGTATACGTGGATGTTTTATTGCCGGTTAGCTTGGATTAACACATAGTCTACAGGCACACACCTGATCATCTACATTTGCTCTCTTACAACACTAAACTATGTTTTCTACCTTTATCTTGTATCTACCTACCACTTCAGCATTTTATTAAAAATAACTATAGTAAAGAGAGAAATGTGGTATCCACATATAAATCAAGTAAAAAAATCAAATGAATATTCATATTTGAACTGTTTATAGTTCATAATGCATGAGCAAAACCGAAAGCTTCTGTGATGACTGCCCCTGTAATGTTCACCATGTAACTTATTCACTATGTAAGAATTTGTACTCCATGTAAGAACTTGTTCGTTAAGCTTCAAAAGATTGGGACTGACGAAAATTAGGCTTGGGGTGGATTAATGATTGTGCATTGAGCATTGACCCCCCCTATAGAGAATTTTATTGTTGTCAACAACCATTTGGTCAATAAATATGAGAGATGCCCTCACAAAATATATATATATATATATATATACATGCACTTCCAATTGTAAAATAAATAAGTAACCGGGATGTAATGCATAGCATAAGGAATATAGTCAAAATATTGTAACAACTTGGTATGGTGATAGCTGGTACCTAGAATTATCATGTATATAAATGTTGAATCAGTGTGTTGTACACCTGAAACTAATGTAATACTGTGTGTCAACTACCCTTCAATAAAAAAAATAAATTAAAAAAACTCCATTATAAACAATTACTATACAGATGTTCTTTGGTTAAAGCATTCTATATGCATGTTGAGGATACAGAGATGAGCAAAACTCCACCAAACATTCAGAGGTAGGTGTGCTAGTGAGGGAAACACGTATGAAATAACAGTTAAGCTCAAGGATAAGAACACTGATTATAAATGAATGCACGTGTGTTGTGAAATTGCAACAATGGAACATCAGCTCTGCGGACATTGTTATTGCTTCTGTCTGATTCTTAGATCCATGGAATAGTTGCAGTGGTCCATTTTCTCCTAACCACACTTCAGCTGGTACATTTTTCTTTTGCTTAATAGCATTTCATATTTATACCATCTTGAAGAATAAAATAGCAATTGGAGTCAAAGATTCAAGGTATTATATGTACAGGAAATACCAAATCTAACCTCATTTTGACAGATAATTCCATCACAGTAGGCACAAGTATGTACTAAAATATTAAAAGAGAATAGATAAAAATAAAAGCAAATGACCAAAGAGATCAACCAGCAGGATTCTTGAAGGGTCTGTTATCTTCCTATTAAAATGCAAGACGTGCTTTCCAAAGCTATTCTTAATAGTGATTTATATTCAATAATACTTTTGTTGTCAGGTTTAAAATTACATTATTTTCTATAATTACTACTAATTGTAAACAGAAAGCTTTCTAGTGTAAAAATTTTGTAGGCAAAGTGTATATTAATGTCCTAAAATTGCAGAATATATGTCTATGTTTTAAATAAAATGTTTAAATACATTTTAGTTAAACAACAAAAAAATACTTTAAATGTGTGTGATTTAGTGATAAGCTTGGATTTATGAGTTTATAAAATAGTGAAAATACCAGAAATCATTAGATTACTCAATTTAATTAAAATGAATTTACTCTCTGAAACCCAAATTCGGTATAACAAACATGTTCAATAAAGTAGATTACAGGTGATTAATAACAGGGATTTCAATAATTGACATTTTTCTCTCATCTTTATTGCATAAAATGACAAGGATGATACACTTCGTCTCCAGCTTACATAGCCAGATGGGGAGTGTTGCCTTTTACTTAGATGCACAGTGACTGGAGAGGGACACATTTGTGCTTATGGAATCCTGACTTAGTTTGGTTATGTAGAGTATGAAATGCTTTGAAGCTTCAAAAAAGAGGGCAAGCATACAGGGTTCTGAGTCTGAGAGGACATCTCCTGACCATCCTTTTGATGGAGAATTTTATGTGTCAACTTGGCACCCATTTACATCTCCTTAAACCTTATTTAATCCCCAAATATAGACAGTAACAAAGTCATACTTACAGCTAACATAGTGCAACCATTCTGGGTAAACCAAAAGTGTATTTGCCCTTCCCTAGTAGAGGATGTTTACTAGGGAAGGGTAAGTCGTTGGGTGATGTTTCCTCTTCTTGACAGCCTATGACTTAAGTATTGTGATGTAAAGTTAACCTTACTTAGATACTATGACATAAAGTCAACACATCTTATATATAAGGTTAGGCAGAATTATGATCTGTTATTGTTTTTATTTGGGGATTAAGTATGGTATAAAGGATATATATGGGTACCAGGTTGGCAAGGGATGGACTTGTGATGGTGAATTTTGTGGGTCAACTTGGCTATGCCATGGTACATAGATAGTTGATCAAATATTATTTTAGATGTAGACATTGAGTAGACTACCCAGCATAATGCAGGTAGGCCTCACTGACATCCTCCAAGGAAGAGGGAATTCTGCCAGCAGACTGTTTTTGGACTTGAGCTGCATCATAAACTCTTTCCTGGGTCTCAAGCTTGCTAGGCTACCCTACAGATTATGGACTTGCCAGTCTCCACAACTGAGTGAGTCAATTTCTTAAATTAAATATGTCCTCTGTCTCTTCCCTTTCTTTATATGTATATATTTCTATGGTGTGTGTTTATATATATATGCATACATTCTACAAACTATATGTTATTTTTCTAAAGAGAACCCTTATACAGTCATTTTCCTGCTGATGTGCAATGCCACGTCCATCAACTGCCATGTACATATGTGCTTGAAGGAGTATGAACTTCAAGTTCTATTCCATCTAACCAGTTTAAACTCCTATGGCTTGATAATATACCTCTTCTTTTCCCAAAGTGCCATAGATGTTTTTTGACTTTTACAATGCCACTAAGATTATAGTAGCAGTGTGTCAACTTACTGCTAAAATTCCTAGTGAGATTTTTATTAGAATGTCAATGGATTTTTTTACTTGGAGAGGAAACACTTCCGTTTCTTCCATCTGTCAACTTTTCCTCATTGCATGTCTCCTCATATGGATTGTAAACACTGACTGTGCACTCACCCTCAGGGTGGTTTTCATGATAGCCCCATGTGTCTTGGGTTTGAGAAAGATCCGTAAAGGAAAGCCGTTTATGTTTTTCCCAGGACGGGATCCACAGTTGCTCTCTGTTTTCAAAATCATAGGTTTTCATACTAATTGCTCAAGCTATCATAAATAAAATATAAGTGGTTGAAATTTGATACCCACTTCTGCCTGAGGTTACTGATTCTCCAAGTTATTTCTTACTTTAGCCTAGCCCTTGAAAGAATATGAGATTTCTTAGTAGTTCCCTAAATAGGTGACAAGAATTATTTCAAAATCCTTCTTATATACATTCTATGACATCTTATTTTCTGTAGGGAGCTCAGCTCAGGTTCCATTTATTTGCCTCCTGATTCCTAAGATCCTTAGTCTATGTGGGTATCAAACTATAGCTTCCTGCCTTTACCTGGAAGATGGGGGTACAGATTGTCCCCGAACACATTTATACCTCAGTTCCTGCAGACCAAACTTCATTACTTTTTCTTTTATTTCACTGATCATAATTGCTAAAGATATACTTACCTTTTTTAGGTTTGATTTTCCAAATCAAAATCTGTTCTTGGACTTACTCTCAGTTCTATGGCTTTTGGAGTAGTTAGTTGGCAGTGAAATGGTTATGTAGACCACATAAAATGTCTGCCTTCTAGTAAAGGATACTACATTATCTTCTTGGCCTCCATTTTTCTCATCTATGAAATAAAAATACTGAAATAATAAAAGTTACAAGAATTGTTTTATATACCATAAGCAGCATGCAGCACCTTATAGCTATTTATAACATTATGTACTTAATATACAGAAATATAATATGTGCATGAGAGGGGAAAGACAAGTAATTTGAAAAATACTAAACGTATAGGTAATTTTGCTACCATGTTTCAATCATAGTGCTCATTCCCAAAATTGTGTTTGAGATGGGAGTCATGAATTAATTAAGCTCTTGTAAAGTAAACACACAGACATACATACACATGTACACATACATATACAGTCAGAGAAAGAAAGAGGAGGTAAAGAAAGACTTCTAAAAGCAACTCACATAGTTTTTTTTCCTTAACCTCAACTGAGAAAACTGATTTGTTAGAATGCAAAAAGAAAACCTGAAAAACTGCCATGCAGTTTACCTCTATGAGAACTTGAGGTGTAATTTTTGAATGATATCCTCTTTATATCTTAACACACATGAAAAAAGTTATGAATTTTTTCAAAAACTCAGAAGTAAGGTCCTGCAGCTTCACCTACAAGTATAAAACTGAATATTGATAGGCCTCATTACAAATAGTTACTGTGGTGATTAGATTATATATGTCCAAAATTTGCACTTTTTTGAGGGTGAACTATATTTTCTCATTTCTGTTATTAAAATCATTTTTCTCATCTTCATAAATTACTAAAATGAGGATTCTATGAATAGAAAGATTTCTCCCCTCCTTCCTTCTCTCTCCCCCTTGCTCTTTTTCTGTCTGTATGTCAGGTAGTGTCATGTGCATTGTAAACCTATATGTCCCTCTTGGGAGTATGCTGATGTACTTTGTTCGATTTATAATGTTTTTTTAAGTTTAATTTTATAACTTTCTAAGTTTAAATCTTATGTCTTTTTTCCTTTAAAAATATAAGCATGTAAAACTTGAGCTTGGAAATTTTACAATTCTTATTTTGTTAATAGTTAATAAAATTTATTTCAAACATTATCACAAGTTGTGTTTAAAAAACTGTTACCACTTATTTTTGTTGTTACTGTCATTGCTCTCTGTTAATGATTCTAATCATGATTTGTTTTTATATTTCTATCAAGGGATCTGTTTCTTTTTACAGTTTCACTTTGAGAAATAACTGTGTTTTGGGTCTGTACGTTGCCTTTTTAAAAACTACTTTTTGATGTGTTTTGTGAATTCATAAAATAAAAAGATATATTCTCTTTTGTAATGCTCAATTTTCAATTTATATTAATAGAATCAATCTTATGAGTGATATTTTATTATTGACTTTTCTATGATCCTTAAAGTGTGGTTCATAGATCCAGGGTGGTTGTTAGAAATGGACATTACTGTTACCTCTTCTGCTCTGACTGAATCAAAATCCATGGATGTGATTTTATATCATAAGTCAACATCATTACCCACGTTCCTAATTAATTTTCATACAAACTGAAGTTTGAGAATTGTTGTTCTTTTCATATTTGACAGTCAATCCGCTGGATAAACCCCAGCACTTAAACAGACCAAGGCAGTGGTACTAGGCACACACTGCTTTTTTTAAAAAGTTTCTACAGTAATCTTACTGTGGTATTGCTGTTAAGAATCAGAGTGCTGTAGCAATTTGCATATGATCCTACCTTCAATAAACTGAGGTTTTGTTCAGGTCATCAGGCTCCAATGCCCATGTTTTAATCACCAGACATAAAGTTCCTTCTAAATAGAGACATAAAAACCATGTGTTTAGTAAATTAACAAACTATAAATATGTCAGGGTGTTTATGAATTTAAAACAGATACCAAGGTTGGCGACTACAAAATCTTCATTGTTAAGTGTGTGTGTAATTAAAATAATGCAATCACCTTTGCTCCACTTTATGCATTTCACACAAAAGTAGGTATTTATATTACAATATCTGTTATTTTGCCATTTTCTTTTGGCTGATCTGTATTTGCTCGAGCTTTATTTGATCATTTTGATTTCACTCTCCCTCTAAAGGACATATACCAGATTGGCTTCCCTTCTGGTCTGCCAAAAAATGCATACTTCTGGGTATTGATACCTAAGGTTGGATTGGTGTGGAAAAAGGAAGTCTTAGTTTTTAGTTTGATTTCTATGGAATTTTCCAGTTTTGCCTTTGAGTTTCAGGTACAGTTTGAATGTGTTCTCCTGCATCTGAGAAATGATTGCCCAATAACTTTTGTTAATAGTATGCTGTTAACAAAATCTTACTTCTTTTACTTTTTTGGACTTTCATGAGGATTTTAACAAGTTAATGAGAGAATATAAATCAGAAATCACAAATAACATCTTATTAAACTATCAGTAAGCTAGTAGAGATTTAATAGTTTAATATTCTTATATTTGAGAATAGAATACACAACAAAGATTAAGTATTTGGGGGTACTATCTGTTACTAAGTGATGAATTTATATCTCAAAAGAATTTTACATTGAATACAAGAAGGAAGGGAATAGCTATTTCCAATTCATGGATAATATAGAAAGGATATGCAAATGGAGAAGTGAAAAAATCACAAACTTAATCTTTGCTTTATAGTGTTAGGGGAAGCAGATTTCACTTCTGGAATGCAACATTATTTGGACCATTCCAGAAAAGTTACCTAAATTGACTGTTGAGGCTCCCCATTAATACCCAGAACACCAATGCTCGTTAGGAAAGATTCAGTGTCTTGTTAAAGCCTTTTAAAGTATAAATGTTTTCATATTGGGGACCTGCTCTTTTTCCATGAGTGTTTATATGATGAAAAAAAAAACAAGAAATTCTTTATGAAGTAATATTTTTTTTATTGAAGTATCATCAATATACAATCTTATATTGGTTTCAACAGTTAACCATATTCTTAAATCCTCACCTCCTCTAGTGTGTTTACCATCTGTCAACATAGAAAGATGTACTGAATCATTGATTATATTCTCCATGCAGTACTACTATCCCCATGACCAACTTATATTATGACTGAGAATTTTTATGCACCTTTATCCCCCTCATGCTCCCCATCTACCCACTCCAACCCCAATAGTCACTTTTCAAGATCTATGAGTCTAACACTGTCTTGCTCATTCTATTTTGCTTTGTACATTCCACAAATAAGTGAAATAATTTCGTATTTGTCTTTCTCTGCTTGGTTTATTTTGCTAAGCATAATACCCTCTAGATCTATTCATGTTGTTGTAAATAGCAGGTTTTCTTTCCTTTTATGACTGAATAATATTCCATTGTGTATATGTACCACATCTTCTTTATCCATTCATCTATTGATGGACAGTTAGGTTGCTTCTGTATCTTGGCTATTGTAGAGTACAGTTCTTTCAGCTCCTTGTTTAGGTTTATTCCTAGGCATTTTATTCTTTTTGATGCAATTGAAAATGTAATTGTTTTCCTGATTTCTCTTTCTCCTAGTTTGTTATTAGTATACAGGAATGCAACAGATTTCTGTGAATTAATTTTGTTTCCTGCAACTTTGCTAACTCCAGTTATTCTAATAGTTTTTTGGTGAAGTCTTTAGGGTTTCCTATGTAATATCATATCATCTGCAAATAGTGACAATTTAACTTCTTCCTTACCAATTTGGATGACCTTTATCTATTTACCTTATCTGATTATCATGGATAGGATCTCCAGTACTATGTTGAATAAAATTGGTAAGAGTGGACATCCTTGTCCTGTTCCTGATTTTAGAGGAAAAGCTTTTAACTTTCCACCATTGAGTATGATGCTAGCTATGGGTTTGTCAAATACATGCTTTTATTATGTTGAGAGCTTTTATCATGAATGGATGTTGAATTTTGTCAAATGCTTTTACAGCATCTATTGAGATGATCATGTGTTTTTTATCTTACTTTGTGTTAATGTGGACTATGACATTGTTTGTTTTACAAATATACCATCCTTGTATCCATGAAATAAATCTTACTTTGTCATGATGGATGATCCTTTGGATGTATTTTTGAATTCAGTTTGCTAATATTTTGTTGAGGATTTTTACATCTACGCTCACCAGAGATATGGTCTACAATTTTCTTTTATTGTAATGTCTTTGCCTGGTTTTGGTATTAGAGTGATTCTGGTTTCACAGAAACTGTTTGGAAGTATTGCCTCTTCTTCCACTTTTTAGAATACTTTGAGAAGAATGGGTATTAGCTCCTTTTTAAATATTTGGTAGAATTCATCTGTGAAGCCTTTTCTGCTCCTGGACTTTTGTTTGTTGGTAGATTTTTTTGTTTACCAATTCTATTTCATTGTTGGTAATTAGTCTGTTCAAATTTTCTGTTTCTTCCTTGGGTCAGTCTTGGAAGGTTGCATTTTTCTAAGAATTTTTTCATTTCTTCTAGGTTGTTTGATTTATTGGCATATAATTTTTCACAGTATTCTCTAATAATTCTTTGTATTTCTGTGGTGTCTTTTGTGAGTATTTCTTCTTTGTCTCTGATTTTGTTTATGTAATCTCTTTGTTTTTCCTTGATAAGTCTGGCCAGGGGTTTGTCTATTTTGTTTATTTTCTCAAAGAATCAACTCTTGGTTTCATTTATTTTCTTTTCTATTGTTTGATTCTTCTCCATTTTTTAAATTTCTGTTCTGATCTTTGCTGTGTCCCTCCTTCTACTAATTTTGGGCTTGATTTAGTTTTCTTTTTCTATTTTCTTTAATTGTGAGTTTAGACTCATTATTTGGGATTGTTCTTGTTTCTTGAGGTAAGCCTGTATTGCTATATACTT
This sequence comes from Manis pentadactyla, assembly GCF_030020395.1. Lineage (NCBI taxonomy): Eukaryota > Metazoa > Chordata > Mammalia > Pholidota > Manidae > Manis > Manis pentadactyla. The sequence goes on along the minus strand of NC_080023.1, from coordinate 119,826,167 downwards.
TCCTCTTATCACTGCTTTTGTAGCATCCCACAAATTTTGGACTGTTGTACTTTTCTTTTGATTTGTCTCCATGTATTGATCAATTTCTGTTTTGTTCATTGATCCATTGATTATTTAGAAGCATGCTGTTTAGCTTCCATGTGTTTGTAAGCTTTTTTTCCTTTGTGTAATTTATTTATAATTTCACACCACTGTGGTCTGAGAAGTTGCTTGGTACAATTTCAAACTTTTCTAATTTATTGAGGCTCTATTTGATCTTTATCAATAGTATTTGATCTTTTCTGGAGAATGTTCCATGTACACTTGAGAAAATGTGTATCTTGCTGCTTTTGGGTGGAATGTTCTACAGATATCCATTAAGTCCATCTGATCTAGTGTATTGTTCAGTACCTCTGTTTCCCTATTTATTTTCTTTCTGGTTGGTGCATCGATGTAAGTGCTGTATTAAAGTTTCTTAAACTGAAGGTGTTGCATTCTGTTTCCCCCTTTAATTCTATTAGTATTTGTTTTACATATTTAGGTTCTCCTATGCTGGGTGCATAGACATTTTTGATGGTTATATCCTCTTATTGGACTGATCCCTTTATCATTATGTAATCTCCTTCTTTGTCTCTTGTTTCTTTCTTTGTTTTTAAATCTATTTTGTCTGATACAAGTACTGCTACTTCTTCATTTTTCTCCCTTTTGTTTGCATGTAATATCTTTTTCCATCCCTTCACTTTTAATCTGTGTATGTCTTTGGGTCTGAAATGAGTCTCTCATAGGTAGCATATACATGCGTAGTGTTTCTTTATCCATTCTTCCTCTCACTATTTTTGATTGGTGCATTCAGTCCATTTACATTTAAGGTAATTATTGATAGGTATTATGTACTTACTGGCATTTTACTAGTTGTTTAATGGTTGTTTTTATAGCTCCTTATGTTCCTTTCTTCCTCTTATACTCTTCACTTGTTTTTTTTTATGGTTTTCTTTTGTGTTGTAATTGGATTCCTCATTTAAAATTTTTTGCATATCTGTCATAGGCTTTAGGTTTTTGGTTACCCTATGGTTCAATGAGAGCCTCCTGACTATATAACAATCTATATTAAGTAGATGATTGCTCTATTTCAAACACAATCTAAAAGTACATTTTTCTTCTTCTTCCTCCTCCACAGTTTATATATTGGATGTCATAGTCTGCACTCTCTGTGTATCCCTTGACTGATCTTGTGTATAGTTGGTTTTACTACTTTTGTTTTAATTTGTATTTGCTTGGTAATTAATTGGTCTACTTACCTTTACTATGGGTTTATTTTCACTGATGAAAACTATTTAGCCTTAGGAATATTTCCTTCTACAGCAGTCCCTTTAACACATCCTGTAATGCTGGTTTAGGGGTTATAAATTCTATCAGCCTTCATTTATCTGGGAATTGTTTATTCTCTGCTTCAAATTTAATGATTACTTAGCTGGGTAGAGAATTCTTGATGAAGGTCCTTCTCTTTCAATACCTTAAATATTTCACTTCATGGAGTAACTTTTATCTGTACTACAGTAGGTAATATATACATGTCTGGCAGAAATAAATGACCTGGTTCCATTTTGTATGTGCAGCTTTCAAGTTATATTGTGCATCAACACACAGCTGGATTTGGAATCTAAAATCAGAGTTTTAAATGGTTGACTCAAATCAAATGAAAACAAAGAGCCAATCGGATTCTACATGTATCTGGCTTTTTATTGAACAGAGTTATTTCTTTTCAGCATTTAAAGCCATGTACTTTAACCTCACTCATCTGACATTAGGAGGACCATAATAAATACCACTCTATTACTTAGATTTTAGAAGAGCTGCTAAAATAATACTCTTATTTCATTAGAAATACATTTATATCATGTTATTTCATTTTATTCAAGATGTAAGAACCCACCCAGTTCTTTCATTTACAGTATACAGAAATTAATCCATAATGATTCCATTTCTTTAATTTTATTTCTTTAATTCAATGCAGTCCATTTATTCAATTTTAATTTTAACTATCTTTGTACTTCTCTGAATTCCAAGATCATTAAATGAGACAAATAAAATTTGCCTAATTTTATATTTGATGTTATTTGTACATAAAAGAACATGTTTTCCTTAGTACAGCTGCAAACTAGTGTTAATCTGCCATTAGAAGCATGGTAAACTCTATAACAACAAATGTAAGAAGTTAGATTGGATCCTAATCTTTTCATTCTGATAAAGTGAGGATCTATTAAAAATAATGATACTATGATAACACTAATTTGGCTGGTATTGCTGTCCCAAATCAGAGCTGTAGCTGGAGGCAGCTGGAAGTATTTTATTGAAAGCCAAAGTAAATTGGGGCAGTTCCCCTAACAGTATAAATTACTAAGAACCTTGGAGACATAGGTATATTTTAGGAGTGAAGTACTGAACTCTTTTTCTAAGAATTATGTCATTAATTCAGTAATTTCATATGCCTTAGGGTTTGCATGTATTTTAGAGATACTGTAATGAAGCGTGTGAGTATTCATTTAAACACAGAAATCCCCCAAGAATAAAAGGCACGCATAATTCACTGGAAATGCTATCATTCTCAGAATGTTTCTAGGAGTAAAGCAAACTTGTACCACCTAAGTTAGATAAGTTATTAGGAGCATATGGGGATGAAATGGGTAAAATGTGCTAAAGAGATCACTGAAAATTAGGTCATCCTTGAATTAATAAAAACTCAGAGTTTCCAACCTGAAGGACTAAAGAGTGGTTTGCTTCCCTAACCTTTTCCCTTATAGCCTCTGGCTTGGCTGGACCTCACTATTTCAATGTCTTTAAAGCCTGTATGTTTTTAGCAATCTAAATTAAATGCTATACATAAAAATGAGATTGTACACACTGAGATCATTGTCTTTGTCTCATATAGTAGACTGAGAATTCACAGAGGTTCTATATATTATTAAAATTAAAGTTGAAGAAACAGAGATATATTTGTATGGAATAAAATAATTTTTTCTTAAAGCTACAGCTTAGTGGAAAACAATGACAAATAGATTTAAAAATCTATGTACTGTTTGCTTACTTTTATTCATAATTAACTGCTTCAATCTAGGAAATGTTTCCTTTTATCCTGCACACTGACCCTTCACCACTCCAGGTTTTACTATAATTATATGTAACTTTGTATTTTTCTCCTCATAATTAAAATTTAAACAAGTAAAAATGTGGTATAATTAAAAGTATAGGTTTTGGAGTTAAATGGCTCTATACTGAAACCTTAGTCTGTCTTTTTTTGTGGTATAAATCTTGATATTATTGTTAAGCTTGGTGATACTTATTTTCTCCTTTCAGATATGGGTATTAGATATATGTGCTGAGATTTAGGTTATAATCATTAAGCCTGGAAAACAAAAGTTCCTTTCCTAATTGTGGGTAACTGAGAATATTTAATGAGAAGAAAACATATTTTTCTATCATTCTTATTATTTATATGAATATTAATTACACATATGTTCTTATTTTGTAAATAATGCACACATTTTTCTTATCACTGTACCAAATATGCTTTGATTATGATTTTAAATTCTGATTTTGATACTGAGTAGTATCAAAAATATATTAAATGGTGATTTTGAAGCTCTGTTCACAATGATTTGCCTTTTATGGCTTTAGAAAATGATGAAAAAACATCATTTTGGGAACAAAATCAATGGGAAGGTGTGCATCAAGGCTTTACATCAGTGCTAGTGATTTCTGGTGGTCTGATGTTTATGTTGAAAGTAATGTGCAATGCTGCTAATAGAAAAAGTCAGACTATGTTCAGAGGATTTAAAGATGTAAGTAGTTGAAATACAAGAGTACAAGCCTGGTATTTTGATTTTCACTTAAGTAATGAGATAATTGACTAAGATGTTTTCACTAATGTCATTGCAAATTGTGTTATGCAGACACACCACATGTTAGGACAGGAATGAAATCAAAGGGTTATATTAGAAGTGTTTTTGCATGCATTTTAATATGTTAGTTTGCTGTAGAATATATTTTCCTATGAGAACATATTATTGTCACTACTAAAGATGAGATTGGGAAATGTTTACATTTCTTAGGACTTTTTCCAAATAATACAGTGGCCATGAATAAATTTATTAAGGCATGTAGGCAGAGAGACATTACTATGCTGACCTCAGGTGACAAAATTAAGGTTGTGATTTTAGTAGAAGGCAAATATTAATCTGTATTCTTTGAGATTCAGTGATCCATCATGATCTTAATTAATTTGTGTAAAGAGGAATATCTCAAATGTTTAGTACATGTCTATCTAAATTGTTTAACACATATTTCTATAAACTAAAATTATACTTAGCTTAGCCAAATAGTTACTTTTAGAAACTAAATGTTAAAAATGACACTTATTAGACACTAAAGACACATGCATGTGTCAGTATGATAAAATATGATACTTATTTCAATATCATTTGTTTTTATCACTATTATAATTTCTTAACCTTCCAGGTCATTCTCTTGCTCTGTCTTAGATGGACAGCATTTGTAATATGTTGATAGTATAGCCTTTCAATGATGGGAACAAAAAGATGGAAATAAAAATACACTTTTCAAATGAAAAATTTTTTCAGACTACATTAGTTGCACAAAATGCTAAAATATAAATCTTTAAAAACACTTCAGTTATATAAATACGGCATAAAGGTATTTAAAGGCAAATAAAGATTAGATTTATAAATATACCAACATGCCTTCTGAGTTGAAAATTGTTTATTCACAATTTTTTGTAGTTCATGTATGTGTGCATACGGAATTGGAATTTAACCAGCTTGTTAAGAAAATGATCCTTGGACAAATGACAGATATTTTGGTTACTTTTAACTACATACTTAATTACATGAGATTTATGTTTCTTTGGGAAGAAATATAAATTGGAATATTCTTTGTTGCTGTGAATAGTTGTAGTAGTTCAGTAGACTGAACTATGAAAAAAATCAATATAATTGCACACAAATATTTCAAGGACACCATATTAAACCAAGTGTACTGAATTCTCCTGATATACTTTTAAAAATGAATATAATTCTTGTTGATTCAAAGGTTCTGAAGAATATCCTGCAAGTGTGTGTTTGGAAAAAGATTAATGTAAATAAAATAAAGGAAAATAAAACTCTACCACTGTGTATCTGATTGCTCATTTTAGTATAAATGTTTAATTTTTATTCTAATAATTTGATAAACATTACAACCAAGATGCCCTTTAATTAGTGAATGGATAAAGAGATTGTGGTGTTTCCATAAAATATAATTTTCTTCAATTATAAAAAAATAGTGCAACCAAGCCACAAAAAGATGTGGAGGAACCTTAAATGTGCATTGCTAAGTGAAGAAAGAAGTTTGAAAAAATTACAAAATACATGATTGTAATTATATGGTATTCTGGAAAAGTCTAATTATAGGGGTGGTAAAAGGAGTGGTTGCCATGAGTTCAGGGAGATTGAATGGTTGAAGCACAGGTTTGTTTAGGGCAGTGAAACTATTCTGTATGATATTGTAATGGTGGGCACAGGATACCATGCAATTGTCAAAACTCCTGGTATGTTTACAACCCAAAGTGTGAAACAGTATTTGTAAATTTTAAAAATACAATTTAGGAGATCAAGGGGATCCCCGATGGAATGTAGAATGTGACACCAACATCAAAAATATTAAAAGTCTTCACTGAAGGGTGGGGATAAAGTACCAACTTATTTGACTTTGGAAATAGAGTCTGTACAATTAAAGGCAAAGGAACTGCATATAAACACTGTACTATAAGTAACAAAGTTGCTTTATATAGACATATAGGTTAGCAATTCTGGTACTACATTACATATAAAATAGAATTGAACAGTTAAGTAAATGGAGAGTGGATGGGATGAGCCAGGTTTCTCACTGTTGGGGAGGAAGTTTATAGTCAAGCTGAGAAAACTAGAATGATCCATGTAGCAATAGACTTGTGTTGGAGATAACAACAAGCACTCTATTTACCTTAATAAAAGTACAGATGATTAGATAGTGTAATATTTACATGTGTGAACATACATGAATTAGTATGCACACATGTATTTCCCTACTCTGTCACCTAGAAACAATAGCCCTTCAGTAGTGACAAGCTCAACTCACACCTAAATCTAGATTTCTAATATTACTCTCCAATGTTAGGAAACAGGGCTTCTAAGAGATATAGCTGATTCTAGGATTGGAGCAAGAAGGATGCAAAATGAACCTGAATCATCTTATAGAGCTCAAACCCTATCCCCCACCAAGAAATAAAAAACAATAACTAAATACACACACACACAATGATTACAGTGATGAGTGTTTGTCAAAGGGACATTAGAGTCAACTGAAAGAGTTCTCAAAATACGAAGCTGGAAAAAAAGTAATAAATTAAATACAGTAGTATTGGATTATAATACAAAGTATAAATTAAATATCCACAAGTTCATGCTAACATAAACAAGTTTGAATAAATGAAGGACAGAATAGACAAATCTCCTATGCAGAGTAATTCTGAATCATTAATGTAGATATTCTGACATTAAGAAGATCAATACCTTTCCTTAAACATGGATTGCAAATATTAATTGACTTCTAAGAGTAACTTCATAGTGGAGGAACCTGACAAACAGTACCTCAGCAAGATTATCATGGTCAACATCAACAGTGCAGTTCATATTGATAGTATGTATTATTGGTAGGACGTAGTGAGGCTTACCATACGATAGCACTTCACTTCCATGGTCTACAAAAACAAAAGACCCACATATAGATAAGAGGAAATGAAAAAAGTCAGACAAATCCCAACTGAATGCCATTCTACAAAGTATCTGCCTAGTACTCTTCAAACTGTCAAGGTCATCCAATCCAAAACAAGGAAAATATGCGAAACTATTAAAGCCAAGAGGAGCATAAGGAAGCATTATGACTAAATATCATGTGGTAAATTGGATAGAATACTAGAGAACAGGGAAGAGAGATAGATAAAATCTAAGATAATCTAATTTAAACAATGGGCTTCAGTTATGGCATTATATTGATACAGGTTCATTAATTATAATAATGTGCTATAAAATGTAAGATACTAATAATAAGGGAAATGGGGTTTAGGGTATTTGTTTATGGGAACTCAGAAATATCTTTGAAATTTTTCTGTATACCTGAAGCTGGCTTAAAGTAAAAAAGTTTATTTAAAAAATCTAGTCCATCATGTTGCCCAATGCATATTAACAATGAAATAGTCTGGTTTCCTTAATAATCTGATTTAATCAAAATTTAAAATAGTACACAATCTTTTCTCCAGTTTCTTTACTTTCTGTTTTACATAGACCTAAAATGTTGCCAGTTGACCTAATTACTATTAGAAATTTAGGCAGCTCTTCCTCAATGTTAAGTTCATTTCCTTTCAAGGAAAGAAGCTTTTAAGGAAAGCTCATTAACAATTTCATTTCACTAAGTTTGTAGCTCATATGTAAATTACTCTTGTTTGTATATGCAAAACCACATGTAAAAATGGTGAAAATATTGGGATGTATGCTGTTTATCATCTGGGATGGGACAACAGTTCATCTACCTGAAAAGACAAGACATGAAACATATGACAAACATGATTCTGGGACAATGGAACTGAGTAATTATTTTAATAAATTTTACAATGCACCTAAAATATCTCTTCTAGGTATTCTGCTTTATAGAAGAATAACCCACCTATAAATATATATTTCAAATATTTCTCATAAGTAAGTATTCACATTACCAATTCAATCAACACATTAATTGCATGCCTAATGTGTGCCAGGCAGTTCTAGCACTAGGGATGCATCAATAAGCAGAATAGATGCAAATCCCTGCCTTGGTGACTCATATCACTGTGCAAGGTCATTATGGGCTCTTTCATAGATTGCTTTTAAATGAAGAAGTTATGGAAAACAGTAGCATTAACAATTTTTACATATTTCCACTTCTAGGTTACTTTGAGCCTGCCATAAGTAATTAAAACTTCTCCCTCTAGAATGTAATATATTAAAAATCTTTTTAAACCAGTAAGAATTTGAACACTAGAAAAAGTACCAATAGGTTTGTTTTATGGGCTGTGGAATGTAAAAAATACATTTTTTATAAAGGAAAAGTACATTTTGGATCCTCGACTTTCCCTTTCTTTATCTCTATCTCCAAATTTTTAAACATTATTTTTCTTTTAAGTTCTTTCAACAGTATTTATTGAACACTGAGAGCTGTAAGCTTTTGCACCAGATACTGGGAATAAAAGTGAATATAATAGTATCTCTATATCAGAAATATTATGAATCAAATCAGAGCTGTTTTATTTTATTGTAGATTATAAAATGCAAAAAGTTTTATTAACTGTGAAGCCTATCCTAAATATTTTGGGAGGAAGGGAAAGAACACAAGGTCCTACACACCACCAGTCTAAAATGTGGAAGTTACAATTAATTGAATTGACAAACTTAAGTTGTAAAGTTGCATTCCTTCATTCCTTTACCTTGACCAATATAACTTGTCAAAACGAGAGGTTTAAAAATATCTTGCTATGAGTTGAATTGTGATTCTGCCCCAAAATTGATATGTTGAAGTGCTAATTCCAAGTACCAGTGAATCTTTTTTGGAAATAGGGTCTTTACAGATTTAGTCAAGATAAATTGAGGTCAATTAAAGATGGTGGTGTGAGAAGTGAGACAGAGGCTTCTTCCTAAAACTGCATATAATATGAAAATATAATTAACACAGCTAACCCTGAGAGAGCAAAAGGAAAGAGGACTATGCCAGACTGCATAAACCTGGAGAAAAGAGCAGACCTCACAGAGGAGGGTAACATATAAAAGCTGTGGCCAAGCAGGATCCAAGACCTTCCCCCACCCCAGCTCAATGGTGGGAAGAAGAAAAACTGAGCAGGGAGGGAGTGGAAGACTGGGACTGCTGAATACCTAACTCCAGAGATCTGCTCTGGGAGCATAAACCTACATTTCATGGTCCTTTCATGATATTCTCATGATTACGGGATTGGAACATTAGTACAAGCAGAACTCCTGGAGAGACTGAGATTCCAGTTGCTTGTGGAAAGCAGGGAACCATATTCGGCTGCTCTGAGACAACAGATTATACTTGTTTGCTCAGCCCACTGGTTCAGGCAGTGGAGGCAGGCATAGCCACCTGGAAGCAGGAAACAGCTCTCTCCTCCCCCTAGGCACCAATACCACTCCCCAGCAACTACCGACATTGCTTCAGGGGCTGAGCATCTTCAGAGAGTAGAGCTTCAGGACATTAGAGGGTGCCATATACAAATATGAAACACCAAAGGAACCTGGTCCAGAGTAAAATTATTAATACCGAGAAAGATCGAAATGAGATGGACCTCATTACTCTTCCTAAAAGGGAGTTCAAAATAAAAATCACTAACTTGCTCATGGAGGTATGGAAAGATATTCAAGAACTCAGGAATGAATTCCGGTCAGAGATCCAATCATTGTAGAGCACAATGGAGGACATTAAAAGCAGATCGGATATGGCAGAGGAAACAATAAATAAAATAGAAACAAGAGAAGAGGAATACAAAGAAGCTGAGGCACAGAAAGAAAAAAGGATCTCTAAGGATGAAAGAATATTGAGTGAAATGGGTGACCAATCCAAATGGAACAATAATCACATAATAGGGGTACCAGAAGAAGAAGAGAGAAAGGGATAGAAAGTGTCTTTAAGCAGGTAATTGCTGAAAACTTCCCCAATCTGGTGAAGGAGACAGTCTCTCAGGCCATAGAGATGCACAGATCTCCCAACAAAGGACCTAAGGAAGACAACACCAAGACATATAGTAATTAAAATGGAAAAGATCAAGGATAAGGACAGAGTATTTAAAGCAGCTAGAGAGAGAGACTAGAGGAGCCAAGAAGGCGGCATGAGTAGAGCAGCAGAAATCTCCTCCCAAAACCACTTACATTTATGAAAATATAACAAAGACAACTCTTCCTAGAATAGAGACCAGAGGACACAGGACAACATCCAGACCACATCCACACCTGCGAGGACCCAGCGCCTCATGAAGGGGGTAAGATACAAGCCTCGGCCCGGCGAGAATCAAGCGTCCCTCCCCCCAACCCCCGGCGGGAGGAGAAGAGTTGGAGCCGGGAGGGAGAAGGGAGCCCAGGACTGCAGAACACCCAGCCCCAGCCACACGGAACAGAGCGCAGACACAGTGCATGTGTGGGGTCCTGGATACTAGGGAAACAGGACTGCAAGACCGGTGAGTGGGTCCCTGAGGCCGGCGCCAGAAGACAAAGAAAAGCAAACGGCCTTATTTTATTTTATTTTTGTAATTTAATTTTTGTTTGTTTGTTTGGTTTTTGTTTTGTTTTGACAAGTGCTTCTTGGAAGTCTTAAAGGGACAGGGCAGGACACTTAGACCAGAGGCAGGGAATCTGGGGATCTCTGGGCACTCTAACCCACGGGGAGTCAGGGAGCACAGAGGCCCCACATGGAGATAAAGAGCCTCCCAGCCGCTCCCCATCCAACACGGCTACACCATTTTGGAGCAGCAGCCTGAGACAGGACACGCCCACAGCAACAGCGGAGATAAATTCCATAGCAGCTGGGCAGGAATCAGAATCCCTGTCTGTGCACAGCTGCACAGCACAAGCCACTAGAGGTCGCTGTTCTCCCAGGAGAGGAAGGCCACAAACCAACAAGAAGGGAAGTTCTTCCAGCTGTCATTCGTTCCAGCTCTGCAAACTATTCCTATCAACATGAAAAGACAAAATTACAGGCAAACCAAGATCACAGAGACACAAGAGAAAGTGACAGACCTAACCAGTCTTCCTGACAAAGAATACAAAATAAAAATCATAAACATGCTGACAGAGATGCAGAGAAATATGCAAGAACTAAGGGATGAAGTCTGGAGGGAGATCACAGATGCCAAGAAGGAGATTACAGAAGTGAAACAAACTCTGGAAGGATTTATAAGCAGAATGGATAAGATGTAAGAGGCCATTGATGGAATAAAAAACAGAGAACAGGAACACATAGATGCTGACATAGAGAGAGATAAAAGGATCTCCAAGAATGAAACAATATTAAGAGAACTGTGTGACCAATCCAAAAGGAACAATATCTGTATTATAGGGGTACCAGAAGAAGAAGAGAGAGAAAAAGGGATAGAAAATGTCTTTGAAGAAATAATTGCTGAAAACTTCACCAAACTGAGGGAGGAAATAATCGAACAGACCATATAAATACACAGAACTCCCAACAGAAAGGACGCAAAGAGGACAACACCAAGACAAGTAATAATTAAAATGGCAAAGATCAAGGACAAGGAAAGAGTTTTAAAGGCAGCTAGAGAGAAAAAGGTTACCTATAAAGGAAAACCTATCAAGCTATCATCAGACTTCTTGACAGAAACCTTAAAGGCCAGAAGAGAATGGCAAGATATATTTAATGCAATGAAACAGAAGAGCCTTGAACCAAGGATACTCTATTCAGCACAATTATCATTTAAATAGGATGGAGGGATTAAACAATTCCCAGATAAACAAAAGCTGAGGGAATTTATCTCCCACAAACCACCTCTACAGGGCGTCTTACAGGGACTGCTCTAGATGGGAGCACTCCTAAAAAGAGCAGAGAACAAAACACCCAACATATGAAGAATGGAGGAGGAGGAATAAGAAGGGAGAGAAGAAAAGAATCTTCAGACAGTGTATATAACAGCTCATAAGCAAGCTAAGCCAGGCAGTAAGATACTAAAGAGGCTAACCTTGAACTATTGTAAACAATTAATTTAACGCCTGCAATGGCAATAAGTACATATCGTTCAATAGTCACCCTAAATGTAAATGGACTCCATACATCAATCAAAAGACACAGAGTAATAGAATAGATAAAAAATCAAGACCCATCTATTTGATACTTACAGGAAACTCACCTCAAACCCAAAGACATGCACAGACTGAAAGTCAAGGGATGGAAAAACAAATTTCAGGCAAAGAACAGAGAGAAGAAAGCAGGGGTTGCAGTACTAATATCAGACAAAATAGACTTCAAAACAAAGAAAGTAACAAGAGATAAAGAAGGACACTACATAACGATAAAGGGCTCAGTCCAACAAGAGGATATAACCATTTTAAATATATATGCACCCAACACAGGAGCACCAGCATATGTGAAACAAATACTAACAGAACTAAAGGGAGAAATAGACTGCAATGCATTCATTTTAGGGACTTCAACATGCCACTCAACCCAAAAAATAGATCGACCGGGCAGAAAATAAGTAAGGACATGGAGGCACTGAAGAACACACTAGAACAGATGGACCTAATAGACATCTAAAGAACTCTACATCCAAAAGCAACAGGATATATATTCTTCTCAAGTGCACATGGAACATTCTCGAGAATAGACCACATTCCAGCTCACAAAAAGAGCCTCAGTAAATTCCAAAATATTGAAATTCTATCAGCAAACTTTTCAGACAATAAAGGTATAAAACAAGAAATAAATTTGACAAAGAAAACAAAAAGGCTCACAAACACTTGGAGGCTTAACAGCATGCTCCTAAATAATCAATGGATCAAAGAACAAATTAAAATAGAGATCAAGGAATATATGGAAACAAATGACAACAACAACATAAAGCCCCAACTTCTGTGGGATGCAGCGAAAGCAGTCTTAAGAGGAAATTATATAGCAATCCAGGCACACTTGAAGAAAGAAGAACAATCTCAAATGAATAGTCTAACATCACAATTTTCGAAAGTGAAAAAAGAAGAACAAATGAGGCCTAAAGTCAGCAGAAGGAGGGACATAATAAAGATCAGAGAAGAAATAAACAAAATTGAGAAGAATAAAACAACAGCAAAAATCAATGAAAACAAGAGTTGGTTCTTTGAGAAAATAAACAAAATAGATAAGCCTCTACTCAAACTTATTAAGAGAAAAAGAGAATCAACACAAATCAACAGAATCAGAAATGAGAATGGAAAAATCACGACAGACTTCACAGAAACACAAAGAATTATTAAAGACTACTATGAAAACCTATATGCCATCAAGCTGAATAACCTAGAAGAAATGAACAACTTCCTAGAAAAATACAACCTTCCAAGACTGACCAAGGAAGAAACACAAAAGTTAAACAAACCAATTACGAGCAAAGAAATTGAAATGGTAATAAAAAAACTACCCAAGAACAAAATCCCCAGGCTGGACGGATTTATCTCGGAATTTTATCAGACACACAGAGAAGACATAATATCAACTCTCCTTAAAGTTTTCCAAAAAATAGAAGAGGAGGGAATACTCCCAAACTCATTCTATGAAGCCAACATCACCCTAACACCAAAACCAGGCAAAGACCCCACCAAAAAAGAAAATTACAGACCAATATCCTTGATGATTGTAGATACAAAAATACTCAGTAAAATATCAACAAACCGATTTCAAAAATATATCAAAAAAATAATACACCATGACCACGTGGGATTCATCCCAGGGATGCAATTTTGGTACAACATTCGAAAATCCATCAACATCATCAATCATATCAACAAAAAGATATACAAAAACCACGTGATCATCTCCATAGATGCTGAAAAAGCATTTGACAAAATTCAACATCCATTCATGATAAAAACTCTCAGCAAAACGGGTATAGAGGGCAAGTATCTCAACATAATAAAGGCCATATATGATAAACCCACAGCCAACATTATACTGAACAGCGAGAAGCTGAAAGCATTTCCTCTGAGATTGGGAACAAGACAGGGATGCCCACTCTCCCCACTGTTATTTAACATAGTGCTGGATGTCCTAGCCAAGGCAATCAGACAAAACAAAGAAATGCAAGGAATCCAGACTGGTAAAGAAGAAGTTAAACTGTCACTATTTGCAGATGACATGACATTGTACATAAAAAAGCCTAAAGACTCCACTCCAAAACTACTAGAACTGATATCAGAATACAGCAAAGTTTCAGGATACAAAATTAACACACAGAAATCTGTGGATTTCCTATATACTAACAATGAACCAATAGAAAGAGAAATCAAGAAAACAATTCCATTCACAATGGCATCAAAAAGAATAAAATACCTAGGAATAAACCTAACCAAATAAGTGAGAGACCTATACCTGAAAACTACAACTCACTCTTAAGAGAAATCAAGGGGACACTAACAAATGGAAACTCATCCCATGCTCGTGGCTAGGAAGAATTAATATCTTCAAAATGGCCATTATGCCCAAAACAATATAGACTTGATGCAATCCCTATCAAATTACCAGCAACATTCTTCAATGAACTGGAACAAATAATTATAAAATTCATATGGAAACACCAAAGACCCCGAATAGCCAAAGCAATCCTGAGAAAGAAGAATAAAGTAGGGGGGATCAAACTCCCCAACTTCAAGCTCTACTACAAAGCCATAGTAATCAAGACAATTTGGTCCTGACACAAGAACAGAGTCACAGACCAGTGGAAGAGATTAGAGACTCCAGACATTAACCCAAACATATATGGTCAATTAATATTTGATAAAGGAGCCATGGAGATACAATGGCGAAATGACAGTCTCTTCAACAGATGGTGCTCGCAAAACTGGACAGCTAGATGTAGGAAAATGAAACTGGACCATTGTCTATCCCCATACACAAAAGTAAATTCAAAATGGGTCAAAGACCTGAATGTAAGTCATGAAACTATAAAACTGTTAGAAAAAAACTTAGGCAAAAACCTCTTAGACATAAATATGAGTGACCTCTTCTTGAACATATCTCCCCAGGCAAGGAAAACAACAGCAAAAATGAACAAGTGGGAATATATTAAGCTGAAGAGCTTCTGTACAGCAAAAGACACCATCAATATAAAATAAAGATACCCTACAGTATGGGAGAATATATTTGTAAATGACAGATCTGTTAAAGGCTTGACGTCCAAAATATATAAAGAGCACATGCACCTCAACAAACAAAAAACAAATAATCCAATTAAAAAATGGGCAGAGGAACTGAACAGACAGTTCTCCAAAAAAGAAATACAGATGGCCAACAAACACATGAAAAGATGCTCCACATTGCGAATTATCAGAGAAATGCAAATTAAAACCACAATGAGGTATCACCTCACACCAGTAAGGATGGCTACCAACCAAAAGACAAACAACAACAAATGTTGGTGAGGTTGTGGAGAAAGGGGAACCCTCCTACACTGCTGGTGGGAATGTAAGTTTGTTCAACCATTGTGGAAAGCAGTATGGAGGTTCCTCAAAATGCTCAAAATAGACTTACTATTTGACCTAGGAATTCCACTCCTAGGAATTTACCCTAAGAACGCAGCACTCAAGTTTGGAAAAGACAGATGCACCCCTATGCTTATTGCAGCACTATTTACAATCGCCAAGAATTGGAAGCAATGTAAGTGTTCATCAGTAGATGAATGTATAAAGAAGATGTGGTACATATACACAATGGAATATTACTCAGCCATAAGAAGAAAACAAATCCTACCCTTTGCAACAACATGGATGTAGGTAGAGGGTATTATGCTCAGTGAATTAAACCAAGCAGAGAAAGAGAAATACCAAATGATTACATTTATCTGTGGATTATAAGAACAAAGGAAAAACTGAAGGAACAAAACAGCAGCAGAATCACAGAACCGAAGAATGGACTGGTGGGGGAGAAGAATTGGGGTATTATGATTAGCATGCATAATGGGGGTGGTGGGAGAAAGGGTAGGGCTGTACAACACAGAGGAGACAAGTAGTGATTCTGCGACATTTTGCTATGCTGATGGACAGTGACTGTAACGGGGTTTGTGGGGGACCTGGTATAGGGGAGAGCCTAGTAAACATAATACTCTTCATGTAATTGTAGATTAACGATAACAAAAAAAAATAGAAAAGGGGGATTACTCCCTGATAGGATAAAACTAACTGTAAATGAATGATTAATGCATGCTTTAAATATTCTTAATTTTGATCATTTAAAGGGTGTCGGATGATCAGCTATGGAAGTACATATTTCTGATAATATTCCTTTCTCTTAAAAAAAAAAAGCAGTTCCTGTGTGGTGATCTTCAATAAGTTCTTCACGATGATATAAAGGGCATATCAAAGTGTGGGCAAAGGGTTTGTTTGTGTTTATACAGAGGATCAAAGCCTAGTTTGGCTACCCAGAAAATGAATTAAGTTACGATATGAAGAAGAACTTCCAACATCAACATTCTCTGGAAGAGTCATAACAGAAGCTGGCCATCAAAAAACTTCAACAAAGATCCTGGTGCTGTTGCAGTTGTAGCTGCATTCATCCCACCGGATCCTGGACTTGCCATTGGAATGAAGAAGGAGATATCTAAGCTGGCCTGTGCATACAGTAAAACAACAAATTTGACTGGATCTGTACTGTCGGAACTCAATCAAGCATTAAGAGAAGTACAAATTGCAGTGCTCCAAAATCTTGCAACTATAGACTATCTACTGTTAAAAGAACATATGGGATGTGAACAGTTCCCAGGAATGTGTTGTTTTAATTTGTCTGATTTTTCTCAAACTATTCAAATTCAGTTAGACAATATCCATCATATTATTGATAAGTTTTCACAAATGCCTAGGGTGCTTAACTGGTTTTCTTGGTTTCACTGGAGATGACTGATAATTGTAGGTCTGCTTTGGTTATGTAGCTGTATTCATATTATATTAATGTGTGTACGCAATTTAATTAGTAGTTTGAAACCTGTATATGCTTATGTTATTCTACAAGAAGATATGTCAAAGAAATAATCAATCTTCCCATGTTTTCTTCTGTCTGTTACTTCTACAGCTTTTATTCTTCCTTCCTAATTACAACCCTTAAGTAGAATTCGTGCTTTATATAGAAATTACAGAGCATCATAATTCTTCCAAGTGGTAAAGATACCTCAACACAAAGGCTGGGCATAAAAGCCACAGGGCATAAATCTGCAAAGAGTTAAAAAGCTAAACTTTTTGAACAATATTGTTTCTCTCTCACTTACCAACTTTACATTTCCCTGTATGGCCCCAGAAGATGACTGGTTAGCCAGAGACGGGTAAGATTCCTCAAGGGAGGAACAACCTAAGACAGGCACAGTTGCAGGGGGGCCATCAGGTGAGAAATTGGGGATCAACAGAGGTGAGGCTTAGAACCTCACCCCCCCCTGTTTTGAGAGAAATCTTCTGCATCCGTGGATATTTTGTTGCCCTTGTCTAGCTTGGATTAATACTTAGCCTATAGGCACACACCTGATCATCTATATTTGCTTTCTTACAGCACTAAACTATGTTTTCTACCTTTATCTTGCATCTACCTACCACTTCAGCATTTTATTTAAAAATAATAATAATAATAATAATAAGGGAGAAATGTGGGATTCACATTTAAATCAAGTATAAAAATCAAATGAATATTCATATTCGACCTGATTGTTTATAGTTCATAATGCGTGATCAAAACCAAAAGTTTCTGTGATGACTGCCCTTGCACTGTTCACCATGTAAGAACTTATTCACTATGTAAGAATTTGTTGACCATTTAAGAACTTGTTCATTATGCTTCAGAAGATTGGAGACTGTTGAGAATTAGGCTTGGGGTGGATTAATGATTGTGCATTGAGTCCCCTATACAGAATTTTACTGTTTTTAACAACCATTTGATCAATAAATATGAGAGATTCCCTCTTACAAAAAAAATGTGCTGCTTGAGAGAGAAATAAGAACACATACAAAGGAAAGCCCATCAGGCTAACATCAAACATTTCAGCAGAAACCTTACAGGTCAGAAGGGAGTGGCATGATGTATTTAATGCAATGAAGCAGAAGGGCCTGGGACCAAGATTACTTTATCCAACAAGATTACCATTTAAATTTGAAGGAGGGATTAAACAATTTCCAGATAAGCAAAAGCTGAGAAAATTTACCTCCCACAAACCATCTCTACAGAGTATGTTGGAGGGACTGCTATAGATGGAAGTGTTCCTACAGTTCAATAGCTGTCACCAGAGGTAATAAAACCACAGTAAAGATAGTAGAACAGCTAATTACTAAGCAAATGCAAAATTAAATTGACTATCCCCAAAGTCAATCAAGGGATGGACAAAGAGTACAGAATATGATACCTAATATATAAAGAATGGAGGAGGATGAAAAAGGAGGAGAAAAAGCAAAGAAACTTTATATTGTGTTTGTAATAGCATATCAAGTGAGTTAAGGTACACTCTGAGATAGTAAGGAAATTAACTTTGAACCTTTTGTAACCATGAATCTAAAGTCTGCAATGGCAATAAGTACATACCTGTCAATAATCACACTAAATGTAAATGGACTAAATGCAACAATCAAAAGATATAGAGTCACAGAATGGATAAGAAAACAAGACCAATCTATATGCTGCCTACAAGAGACTCACTTTAAAACCAAAGGCATACACAGACTAAAAGTGAAGGGATGAAAGAAGATATTTCATGTAACTAACACAGAGGAAAAAGCAGGAGTTTCAGTACTTGTTTCAGACAAAATAGACTTCAAAACAAAGCAAGTCACAAGAGACAAAAAAGGACATTACATAATGATAAAGGGGTCAATCCAGCAATAAGATACAACCATTATAAATATCTATGCTCCCAAAACAGGAACAACCACATATGTGAAACAAATACTAACAGAATTAAAAAGGGAAATAGAATGTAATACATTCATTCTCAGAGACTTCAACACTCCACTCACCCTGAAGGACAGATCAACCAAACAGAAGATAAGTAAGGACACACAGGGACTGAATAACACATTAGAACAGATGGACCTAACAGACATCTACAAAACTCTACACCCAAAAGCAGCAGAATACACCTTCTTCTCAAGTGCACATGGAACATTTTCAATCATAGATCATATGCAAGGCCACAAAAAGAGCCTCAGTAAATTCAAAAGATTGAAATTGTACAAACCAGTTTCTCAGACCACATAGGTATGAAACCAGAAATAAATTATGCAAAGAAAATGAAAAATCCCACAAACACATGGAGGCTTCAAAAAATGCTCCTAAATAACCAATGGATCAATGACCAGATAAAAGCAGGGACCAAGCAATATATGGAGACAGATGACAACAATAATTTAACACCATAAATCTGTGGGACACAGCCAAGGCTGTGCAAAGAGGAAAGCATATTGCAATACAGGCCTACCTCAGGAAAGAATAACAATCCCATATAAGCAATCTAAACTCACAATTGATGAAAGTAGAAAAAGAAGAACAAATAAGACCCAAAGTCAGTAGAAAGAGGGATATAATAAAGACTAGAGAAGAAATAAATAAAATCAAGGAGAATAAAACAATAAAAAGAATTGAGGAAAGCAAGAGCTGGTTCATCAAGAAAATAAACAAAAGAAATAAACTCCTAGCCAGACTTATCAAGAAAAAAGAGACTGTACACACATAAATAGAATCGGAAATGATAAAGAGAAAATCACTACAGACACCACAGAAATACAAAGAATTACCAGAGAATAGTATGAAAAATTATATGCTAAAAACTGGATAACCTAGAAGAAATGGACAACTTTCTAGAAAAATACAACTTTCCAAGGCTGACCAAGGAAGAAACAGAAAATCTGAACCATCAATTACCAGCAAAGAAATTGAATTGGTAATAAAAAAACTATCTAAGAACAAAATTCCTGGACCATATGGTTTCACTGCTGAATTTTATCAAACATAATCCTTCTTAAAATTTTCCAAAGAGTAGAAGAGGAAATACTTCCAAACTCATTCTATGAGGTGAGGCCAGCATCACTCTACTACCGAAAACAGGCAAAGATACCGCAAAAAGGAAAATTACAGACCAGTATATCTGATGAACATAGATGCAAAAATACTCAACAAAATATTAGCAAACCAGATTTAAAAATACATCAAAAAGATAATCCATCATGATCAAGTAGGATTCATCACAGGGATGCAAGGATGGTACAATATTCAAAAATCCATAAACATCATCCACCACATCAACAAAAAGGACAAAAACAACATGATCATCTCCATAGATGCTGAAAAAGAATTTGACAAAATTCAACATCCATTCATGATAAAAACTCTCAAGAAAATGGGTATAGAGGACAAGTACCTCAACATAATAAAGACCATACATGACAAACCCTAAGACAGCATCATTCTTAACAGTGAGAAACTGAATGCTTTTCCTTTAAGATCGGAAAGCAGAGAAGGATGCACACTTTCCCCACTTCTTTTCAACATAGTATGGGAGGTCCTAGCCACGTCAATCAGACAAAACATAGAAATAAAAGGCATCCAGATTGGCAAGGAAGAAGTTAAACTGTTCCTGTATTCAGATGACATGATATTTTACATAAAAAACCCTAAAGAATCCACTCCAAAACTACTAGAACTAATATCTGAATTCAGCAAAGTTTCAGGATACAAAATTAATACACAGAAATCTGTGGCATTCCTATACACTAACAATGAACTAGCAGAGAGAGAAATCAGGAAAATAATTCCATTCACAATTTTATCAGAAAGACTAAAATACCTAGGAATAAACCTAACTAAGGAAGTGAAAGACCTATACCCTGAAAACTGTAAGACACTGGTATGAGAAATTGAGAAAGATACACATCCCATGCTCATGGATAGGAAGAATTAATATTGTCAAAATGGCCATCCTACCTAAGGCAATCTATGGATTCAATGCAATTCTGTCAAAACATCAACAGCATTCTTCAACAAACTAGAGAAAATTTTTCTAAAATTAATATGGAAAAACAAAAGACCTCAAATAGCCAAAGCAGTTCTGAGAAGGAAGAGTAAAGCTTTGGGCATTATGCTCCCCAACTTCAAGCTCTACTACAAAGCCAAGTAATCAAGACAATTTGATACTGGCACAAGAACAGACCCATAGACCAATAGAACAGGCTAGAGAGCCCTGATATAAACCCAGCCTTATATGGTCAATTAATATATGATAAAGGAGCCATGGACATACAATGGGGAAATGACAGCATCTTCAACAACTGGTGTTAGCAAAACTGGACAGCTACATGCAGGAGAATGAAACTGGATTACTGTTTAACCCCCTACACAAAAGTAAACTCGAAATGGATCAAAGACTTGAGTGTAAGTCATGAAACCATAAAACTCTTAGAAGACAACATAGGCAAACATATTCCGAATATAAGCATGAGTAACTTCTTACTGAATGCATCTCCTTGAGCAAGGGAAACAAAAGCAAAAATGAACTCAGGCACTACATCAAACTAAAAAGTTTCTGTACAGCAAAGGACACCATCAAAAGGACAAAAGGGCATCCTACAGTATGACAGAATATATTTGTAAATGACGTATCTGACAAGGTGTTAACATCCAAAATATATAAAGAACTTACACACCTAAACACCTAAAAAGCAAATAACCCAATTAAAAAATGGTCAGAGGATATGAAGAGACAGTTCTCCAAGGAAGAAATTCAGATGGCAAGCAGACACATGAAAAGATGCTCCACATCACTAATCATCAGGGAAATGCAAATTAAAACCACAATGAGATATCACCTCACAACAGTAAGAATGGCAAGCACAGAAAATACTAAGAACAAATGCTGGCGAAGATGTGGAGAAAGGGGAACTGTCCTACACTGCTGGTGGGAATATAAGGTAGTTCAACCATTGTGGAAAGAAATATGGAGGTTCCTCAAAAAACTTAAAATAGAAATCCTATTTGACCCAGGAATCCCACTCCTTGGAATTTACCAAAAGAAAACAACTTCTCAGTTTCAAAAAGATATTTGCACCCCTATATTTATCGCAGCACTTTTTACAATAGCCAAGATATGGAAGCAACCTAAGTGTCCATCAGTAGATGAATGGATAAAGAATAAGTGATACACATACACAATGGAATACTACTTGGCAATAAGAAAGAAACAAATCCTACTACTTACAACATGGATGGAGCTGGAGGATGCTATGCTCAGTGAACTAAGTATGGAGGAGAAAGACAAATGTCAAATAATTTCCCTCATTTATGGAGTATAACAATGAAGCAAAACTGAAGGAACAAAATGGCGGCAGACTCAAGAGACTCCAAGAATGAACTAGTGGTTATCAAAGGGGAGGGGTGTGGGAGGGCATGTGGGGAGGGAGGGAGAAGGGGATGGAGGGGTATTATGTTCAGTACACATGGTGTGGGGCATCACGGAGAGAACAGTGTAGCACAGAGAAGGCGCATAGTGGATCTGTGGCATCTTACTGCACTGTTGGACAGTGACTGCATTGGGGTGTGTGTGGGACTTGATAATATGGGTAAATGTAGTAGCCACATTGTTTTTTCACATGAAACGTTCATACCTTATCAATCATACTTTAATTTAAAAAAGTGAAGGAAAATAAAAACACAGCATCTAATCTCAAAATAGTTTACATTCTATAGATGTGCAATATATTCAAGGAAGAATTTTTAAAATAATTTGAGGTATTTGACACAAATAAGAGATTTACATTATATTACTAGAATCTTTTAATTTTACTTAAATTATGAAATAAAGATGACATCTAAGTCATTTTATAGGCAAACTATAGTCTTGAAAAACAATAAATTACTTTAAATTAAAAAAAAGATGAATTGAGGTCATCTGGGTGGTCCTTGATCAATTGATACTATTTGTTTTAACAGATACTATTAGAGATTGCCCCATGCAGATAATAACAGAGTATTCTTATTTTAAGAGACTATGTTTAGACAAGGGTGGAATATACTAGATAAGCCAACCTGCCATGGTATACGTTTAAAATTCTGAATGCACCTTGAGAAAAAGTATTCTTTATAATGAAATGAATATAAGTGTTACCCTTAAATTTACTGCAGCTATGTATAACATCTGCCATAGTTCTCTAATTCCTTCCTTAAAGTTATAATGTTTCCAAGAATTGATTTTGCTGAACAGTTTATGGTAGTGGTAGTGTCTGCCAAATAAAACCATTTCTAAGAAGAGCGCTCATTTATCCCCTTGGATTTCAACCAAACACATTTCAGAGATAATGATATAATGTATCTACAAAAGTTTAACTTGACTGGCATAAGGTTTAAGTAGAAATATTCCATCTCTGTCTATATTCATATCTATATCTATTAGGCATGCTGCCAATTTTTAAAAGGCATTCCTGCCTAGGACAGTGATCTCAATTTTGTCTGCAATGTGGAAACACTTGGGGAACTTAAAAAGATACTAGTACCTGGGTTCCATCATAAGAAATTCAGATTTAATTTAATTGGCCATGGACATTGGTTCAAGAGCATAGAAATCTTTAAAGGCTCTGTAGAGGTGATTCTAATGTCCAGTGAAATAGTAGAACCACTATCTTAGGATTTTAAGAAGGCTGTGCAAGAAAGAAAGAACCTTAGATTTTAAATGTTCATTTGGAATGACTGCATATAATAACAGAATACTGACTTCTTTGAGCATGTTTAAAATAGCAAATTTGATGCAAAAGTAATTATAACTTAGTTTTTCAGATATGTATTTAGGTAAAATATGATTTTTAATTATTTTCAATATTATTTTGTTTCCAAATCCATGAAGCTGTTACTTTAAAATTTTCTATTTCATAGTATAGTCTTTGCAGCATGGGTATTAAAGAGGGATATTTATTAATGTAGATTGGAATTCAATGATGTGCTGGTAAAAACTTAACAACCAGATCTTTGAAGACAAAGGGCACTGATTTGCAGTATTTCTGATTTCCATGATATAGTTACATTTATTACAGTCACCCTTGAGCTACAACATCAGTCAGCTCACAAAATTTTTTAAAATTTAATGGTTGTTGCAAGCTTGGAATCAGGTCCAGCATACCACTGCAACACACTACTTGCATATACCCAGCCTTTTCTAAAGCACTAAGCACTCTTCATAAATATGTCAATTAATCCTCAAATCCACACAATATAGAGTAACAGCACAATTTGTTCCAATTCAAAGGAACAAAATAAGGACCTTAAAGAATATTTAATTTGTTCAAGTGAAGTCCAACCACAGCCATCAACAGACAATTTTGAACATCTACTGTAATACTATGGTGTTATTCTACCAACTGTAGATTCATGACAATATGTCTAGTTTCAAAGAGCTTATATTCTGTTGTAAGGAGAAAGGAAAATAAAATAAATAAGTATATAGGGTTAATTCACTGGTTGATATAAACTCTGAGGAAAATGATATTAATGATATAGTAGAAAGAGTGGTACAGGAAACTATTTTAGGTTGGGCTATAGAAGAGTTTTCTAAAGAAGTGTCTGTTAAATTAAATTGTCTCTTGAATTAAATTGAATGAGGTAGACAATGTAGTGAAGTTCCTGTGGGGAGTGTTCTAAGGAGAAGGTAAAACTGACAATGTGCCAAAAGGAATATAAGCAAACTATTTCTAAGGTACAACTAACGATGTAGCAGGTACCTAGTAAATACAGTAGAGACAGATGTTGGGAAGGGTAGGTAGAAGCCTGGCCTTCTAATGGTCTTGTCACTTAGATTTTATTCTACCTGTAATGGAAAA
Organism: Manis pentadactyla; assembly: GCF_030020395.1. Lineage (NCBI taxonomy): Eukaryota > Metazoa > Chordata > Mammalia > Pholidota > Manidae > Manis > Manis pentadactyla. Next base: position 119,801,544 of record NC_080023.1, on the reverse strand, counting down.
CATCTTGGGGGTTTTAGGCCTGGGAAGGAGGATATCTGAAGAATGATTCAAATGTTAATCCTAGCTGCTCTAACCAGGAGATGAGCGGAGACTTGGAGACCAGGCAGAAGACTATTACCATAGCTCAGGCATTGATAATGGTGGCTTAGAATAGGCCAGGGTTTCCCCAGTTATGTGCAAAGGTATCAGCCTTCTCAGACCTCAAAGCAAATATTAGCATATTTGTCCTCAATGGCCTATCACTTCAGCTGTGATCACACTTGACCTTTAACCCCAGTGTTAGTGAAATAATATCAATGTCCCTATGCCACAGCATATAAAAAAAGCACTGGATAATGGTTAGCAGTGTATATGGAAAGATAAATTTGGATTATGGATATAATTTGAAGGTAGAGATGTGTCTTTTCTGAAGGTTTCAGCCACAAGCAAGTTCAGTATGGACTTGGTGAGACCAAGAAATGACAACAGAACATTCTTGGGGTAAAAAGGTTTTTTTATACCCAGCTGTATTCTTTATTCTCACAACAGGAGTTCAAGCACTAGAATAACATCTGCATCCAGCAGTCTGCAGGTATGTAAACCACCACTGACTCTGCCTCTTCCCAGAGCACTCAGAAGAGCTCTTTATATAGTAACTCAGTCAAAAATTACTTACTGTCAATGGATGTGAAGAAGTAGCCTAGCATAAGCCAATTACATCATCAAGTAGTTTAGGGTCAGGTAAGGATCCTAGCCATAGGAACTTCCATTTTCCCAACAGATGTCTGTATTTGTTGATCATGCCACTGTGGGACTTAAAGAAAAAGATAAATCAAAGACTGAATCAGCTGTATAGAAAACAGAAGGAACAGTCAAAAGAGGGGACAAAACGTTTAATAAATGGGCTGTTTATGAAGCTATGGAAAATGTAAAGTGATGCTGAGGGGAAGTTGTGGTTCCTATAACTAGGAACCTCACTGAACTTAAACCACCTGATGATGTAACTGGCCTGTTGCTAGGCTACTGCTTCCACAACTTTAGGCAATAAGCTGTTATTGCACTATATAAAGAGCTTATCCCAGTGCTCTTGGTGGAGGCAGAGACGTTGGTGCTCAACCTACCACTGGGAGAATAAACCTGGTAATAAACCCTTTCACCCAAAATAACGTTTTGCTGTCAATTTCTTTGGTCACATTGAATCCATAGCAAACATGCCCAGGGCTGAAACCATTGGCAAGACAACTGGCAAAAGTTGGCAGGGTTCATTGTTGACCAAGGAAAAAGACATGCTGTCTTTATGGGAGAGGTGCTTCAGTGGGCTGCAGGTGTGAATGGGAGACAGTGATTAGCATTGTATATGGGAAGATGAAGGTGACACCTGAGGCTGTAGGGGGGGCTCTTGGTATAGTAAGTAGGTCTTTTGAGAAATATAGTGCCCGTGAGGCAGAGGGAACTGTAGGTTGGCTGCTTCTCACAGTATTAAAAAAGTCTACAGAAGAGAAGGACATGCTCCTAAAACAGACCCAAGAAATAGTGTCATGAGAATGAGAGCTGCAAACTTCTGTGGATTCCCTGAAGAAGGAAATGGCATCAATGCGAGAAGAGGCAGCATGAGAATGCTGGCAGCAAGGTGCCATTGAAGAAGTAAATAATTCCTTACAGAATGAGACGGCAGCATTGCCAGGTGCTCTGAAGGAGGAAAGGACCAACAGGGAAAAAGATGAACTTCTGAGGGAAGCACAGGCAGAGGTGGCATGAGAACATCAGCTGTGAAGCATTGAGGTGAAGGTAAGAGAGCTTCTTAAGACTGGGCTAGCATCGCTGCGAGGCACTGTAGAAAAGGTGAAGGCTGTAGCAGAGGAGGCACTTGGGGGAGGGGAGAGAAAGGTACCATCAGTCCCAGAAATGGAGGAGCTGGGGAAGGTGAAGGGGTGGTGTCGGAGGCACTAGCCCCTCCTATATTGAAAGCACACCCAGTGGTTGTAAAGAAAATAAAGACCAAGCAGCTGAAAGTTCCTCAAGGAGAGAAGCAGCTCCCAACCCCAGGTCGTGGAGCACTCTATGCTCCGCCCCTATACTCAGGCTGAGCTGGTGGATTTGGGCTCCTGGTTTAGGCAAAAGCCCTTGGAGTCAATATCAGCTCGGTTTCTGCATCTTTGGGACTTAGGAATGGATGGAATTGTTCTTTCGGGATCAGAGATAGGAAAGATGGCTTCCCTGACTGTGCAGCCTGCCTTGAGGTAGCTATAATAAAATATACATCAGACTCCAGAGAGTCCCTCCATCCTTGATTGGCTAATGGCTGTACTTCGTGCTGTGTGGCCCAATCTGGGTGATCTACCATCCTCTCATATTAGATGGCAGATGTATGCTGAGCTCCAACACCTAGGCTTAAGAAATGCCATCTATATTCTAGAGAATTATGGCCCAGATGAAGAGATTTTCACTACTGGGATGATAAATATTGCACTTCAAATGGCTCCCACATCCCACTTTGGGTCTCTAGTAGCCATTCTTTTCCCTCACTTAGGGCATCCCATAAGTGAGGTGACATATACAGTAGCAGACTTAGGATAGGCTGAAGCAATGAGAACTCAGAAAGAAATAAGATCTGGTAATCACAAGAAGAATTTAAAGGGCCTGTTTTGCTGTAGTAAAAGCAGATTCACATGTCATACAAGTCCCGTCTGATGCCCTTTTGTACCAACCAGTGTAAGGGTTCAGAATTTGTGCCTAGTGCGGGATAAACACTCTCAAGTAGCCTAGAAGACCCAGAAACTCCTGTAGCAATGCTACAGTTTTACAGTAAGGAAATGCCTGGACATTATCTATAACTGCTTCTGGTATAACTTTGGTCTTACCCGACCAGATGACCCCCAAGAATTTGACAGACAAACCAGGTCCGTGAACCTAGGTACTGTTCACAAGCCCATCCTTTCTCCTGTAGATCTTGCAGCAGTCTAGGTGCTGCCGCTTCTAGATCTGAAAGAGAATCAGATATGAGCATGACATCATCAATATAATGGTACAGCTGCACTGTTGGCTGTTTCTCCCATGTAGCCAAGTCCCTGGGCTACACGTCCATGACAGATGGTGGGGCAATGGAGGTATCCCTATGGAAGGATGGTGAAAGTCCGTTGCTGTCCTTCCCACATGAAGGCAAACTGTTCCTGACTTTCCTGCTCAATGTCAATGGAAAAGAAGGCATTAGCAAGATCTACCACATAATGGCATGTTCCTAGTTCATGGCTGAGTGTATCCATCAAGCCTGCAATAGAGGGGATAGCAGCATGCATAGGGTTTATGACTTTATTCAGTTCTCTGTAATCCACAGTCATATGCCAAGAGCCATCTGGCTTTTTTACTGGCCACACTGGGGAACTGAAAGGACTATGGGTGGGCTTTATAACACCCACCTTTTCCAGCTCCTGGAGTTTCTCAAATCTCTTTATGCCCTGAGGCAGTTTTGTATTGTTTGGTATTAGCCACCCACCAAGGCACAGGCAAAGCTATGGGCAGGTGCCTACCATGTCCCCTCAGAACTGCTTTCACCACACATACTCTCAGTCTGAACTCACCTGCAGTGGTCTGCAACCATAGACCCTGCAGGGTATCAGTCCCCAAAGTATACTCAGGGACAGGAGATATATAAATAGTATGCACTTTTGGGGGTAGATGCCCTATTCCTAGAGGGATTTGGGCTTTTTTCACTCTGATAGCCTTATCCCTGTATCCATCTATGACTTTGGGGGTCCTAGGTAACTACTCAGGGTTACCATGAATCAGTGAACATTCAGTACCTGTGTCCACCAGAGCCAAGACTTGTCGCATGTTCACAGGGGAATAATGGATAACTATTTCAACATGTGGCCTACAGTCACCTGCTAGTCCCTCAGGGCAGATACCTTGACCCTCCCTTCAGTCAAGCCATGTTCCCAAATCATCTTACAGTGAGGCTTCAAATGAGGTTGGCTCACTCTCCAGCAGGAAGTATTGCAAACACACAGGCTGGCCTTGTGGCCCAGTCTCTGACCTCTGCCTCTTTGTTCTTAATGGCTGGAACTGCTGCTCTGGTTTCAGCTGTTGGCATAACTCCAGTAAGGTGCTATTTGACTTCCCATCTAATTTCATTCCATCTTTTCCTGCCCACATTAAATCATCCCACATCTGGGTCCTCATAACCTTCATGGGGCCATTTAAATTCTTCTTGTGAGTAGCAAATCTTATTTTTTTCTGGGTTCTCATTGTTTCAGCCTCTCCTAAGTCTGCTACTATATGTGTCATCTCACTTATGGGATGCCCTATGTGTGGGTAAAGAATGGCTACTAGAGACCCAAAGAGGAATGTGGGATCCATTTGAATCACAATATTTCTCACCCCAGTAGTGAGAATCTCTTCATCTGTGCCATAATTCTCTGGACTATACATGGCATTTCTTATGCCTAGCCCTCATAACACCTGCTGGAGCTCAACATACATCTTGTAACACCTGTTGGGGCTCAACAACATCTAAAAGAAGAGGATGGTAAATCACCCAGATTGGGCCACACAGCATGCAGTGCTGCCATAAGCCAATTGCGGAGGGCATGACTCTAAGTCCCACAGATACAGGAGCCACTCTGATATTGACTCCAAGGGCTTCTCCTAAAACCAGGAGCCCAAATCCACCAGCTCAGCCTAAGTATAGGGGCCAAGCATAGAGTGCTCCACACCCTGGGCAGGGGGCTGCTCCTCTCCTTGGGAAACTTTCAGCTGCTGAATCATTTCCTTCACAACTACCGGGCATGCTTTCAATAAAGGAGGGGTCAGTGCCTCCTGCACCACTCCTGCATTTTCCCCCAGCTCCTCCATTTCTGGGACTGATGGCACCTTTCTCTCCCCTCCACCGAGTGTGTCCTCTTTTACAACCTTTACCTTTTCTACAGTTCCTCACAGCAATGCTAGCTCAGTCTTCAGAAGCTCTCATCTTCACCTCAATGCTTTGCAGCTGGTGTTCTCATGCCACCTCTGCCTGTGCTTCCCTCAGGAGTTCATCTTTTACCTCGTTAGTCTTTTCCTCCTTCAGAGCACCTGCCAGCACTGCCATCTCTTTCTTTAAGGAATCTTTTACCTCTTCAATGGCATCTTGCTGCCAGCATTATCATGCTACCTCCTCTCACATCAATGCCATTTCCTTCTTCAGGGAATCCACAGAAGTTTGCAGCTCATGATCTCATGCCCCCATTTCATGGATCATTTTCAGGAGCGTGTCGTTCAGTTCTATAGACTTTTTCAATACTGAGAGAAGCAGCCAACCCACAGTCCCTGCTTCCTCACAGGCCCTCTGTCTCTCAAAAGAGCTACTTTCTATACCAAGGGCTATCCATACTGCATCAGCTGTCACTTCCACTTTCCTCCAGTTCTGGGGTGGGGCCCCATCCTCTAGGAGGCAAGCCACCTCAGACCACATACCCATTTGGGAACATTCCACCATCTCCCCATTCACAGGGGCAGCCCATTGAAGCACCCCTCCCATACGGGCATCCTGTCTTTTTCCTTGGTCAATAATGAACCCTGCCAACTCCATCAATTGTCTTGCCAATAGGTTTTGTCCCTGGGCAAGTTTGCTATGGATTCAATGTGACCAAAGAAATTGACAGCAAAGCATTGTTTGGCATGAAAGGGTTTATGACTCAGCTTTTTCTCCCAGCTGTAGATCGAGCACCAGAATCTCTGCCTCTACTCAGAGCACTGGGCCGAGCTCTCTATATAGTGCAATAATAGCTTATTCCCTAAAGGTGTGGAAGCAGTAGCCTAGAACTGCCCAGTTACATCATCAGGTGGTTTAAGTTTAGTGAGGATCCTTGCCATAGGAACCCCAACTCCCCACAGGGGGCAATGGTATTAATATTTTTTTAATTAATGTATTATTGATATACAGTATTATATTATTTTTCTGGGTGTACAACATAGTGATTCAGCAATTACATACATTATGAAACACTCACCATGAGAGGGTGGTTACCACGTGTCACCATACCAGTTGCTACATTATTGACTATATTCCCTATGTTATATTTTCATCCCTGTGACTACTTTACAAATGGATGCTTGTACTTAACCCCCTTCATCTATTTTGCCCATCTCTGCACCACTCCCCCATGGTAACTACCAGCTTGTTCCCTGTGGTTAAATCATATCCTTTTACTCTACATCTATCCTTGGTCCTCTGTTCATCTTGCTTATTAATAAAACCCCTTCCTTCTAATATCTCTCTCTTTAAAAGATGTTTAGGTAAAGAGGCTGAGCTAGTCTGAAACAATAGCCTGGTTGAAGATCAGTGGATTCCTCACTATAATGACGATTATCATGTTTTTTTTTTAAAGCAGTTACAGCAGGAAGACTTTGACAATCTTTCATTTTCTGTTTCTTTCATTCTTTTACGTTTGTATTAGTTTCCCATGTTTCTGTTTTTAATTGAACTTACCATTAGTTGTAAATGTATCAATATAGCAACTCAAATATCTCAAGCATAATGTATTTGAGATTTCCTTGCATATTTTATTTTGTTTTTTTGTTGCTCAGGGAGATAGATCAATATAGCCATATCAGTAAAATAACCAATATATGTGTATAAAACTACTTAAAAGGAATATACATTACATTAGTCATTAAAAAAAGTCAAAATGGTGGAAGTGCAGATTTAGAAATACAAGCACTGAATACTCAGATTGATTTCATGGGAGAATGGAAAATAGAGAGGGATAGAGATCAAGATGGAGGAACATGGATAGAGAGATAGAGAGAAATTCTGTGAATAAGTATTATTATCTATAGAACAGAAATGGAAGTAATATCCAAATTTGAATCAGTATGCTTTATATGAAGCTTCCAAGCTTATTATATGGTCAAAATATCTAAAACCTTACCTTTTTCTTGGCTGCTAAGTGTCATTGACTGTGAAGTCAAGGTTTATGGTAGTTTGAATGTCATGAGTGTTTTATAGGTATTTCTGAGTTTACAATATTAGCATTATCATACCCAAGATTGACATATGTATATGAGCCTTAGGCCTTTGCTGCAAACATACATCCAGAATGAATAGTTGTTACGTTAGTTACAAAATAATATTTCTTCTAAAATGGTAATTTTGAAATTGCTGGCTTAATCAATTTAATTCATTCTTCATACTTTTGTATAACTCTAATCCATTATATCTGCTTTTCTTATTTGTCTCACAAAAATATGAGCACAACAGACATAAAAGTTGGAGACTTAAGTTGGTTAGAGTCTCCAGAGAGTAACTAGACAGGTAGTCAACAACCCTTACTGATTTCTTCTTCTAAGTAGAAGCTGAAACCATGAACCTTGTGAGCTTTTGATTCCTGAAAATAGGATTTTTGTTTCTTAAACCTCAATATGGAATGGATATTTGAGAGTCATAAAGCAGCAATACCACATACTACTGAAAAATGTGGAATATTCCGGTATAGACAGGCAAAGGTTTCCTTCCTAATGAATTCCACAATTATTATTATTATTATTTGTTTGCCTGCTTGGCTGATATTTGGTACCACTAGGTACATATACCTACTACTAAAAGTACAATTCTATTTATTAATTTATTTAGCAATTATTTGCAAAATAAATTGCAAGACTAGTTGATCACAGTTTTTACAACTGTACACATTTTAACTACAAATTTGGGTCTAATGTCTTATATTTTCCCTGGACACCTCCAGCTATGAGGATTTCAGATGGTGTTTTAGATAGTTTCCTCAGCTAGAATCAAAATATCCTGAATTTAACTAATTTAAGCAAAAAAGGAGTTAACAAAAGAATTAAAGTAAATAATTGGAGATACACTCCTCACTAAATCAAAAGAAAAGCCTAAAAACTCGGCTTTGGGTAGAAATAAAATTAAGTCAGTGTATCAGTCTCAGCAACAGAACTCAAGGCCTCTTACTCAGGGGACTGACATATTTAACCAGAATTAGTTATTCATGACATCCTTTCCTTGTATTATGCCATGTAAGATTTTAGTGCCCAGGGATAGAGTTTGGTTGGTATGGTTGGTGCCCATGCCAAACATAATTAATGGGGGTGTGGCACTGAGCAGGTCCACTTGACGCCCTTCCCAAAAGAACCATGTCCAGTGGCAAATTTGCAATGTACACTTCACCAAGCAAAGTCAGAGAGAACAGCTACTATTAATTTATAACTGAAGGAAAAGATTTGGATATCCCCAACATATCACTTTTTCCTTTATATAATTTCCATTACATCCCAAACTGGAGTGACCTATAACTTTTCTTTCAAGGGTGGAAATGTGCCATTTACTATGAGTGGGCTGACCATGTCAAATGTTTTGAAGATGTGGTTTATAGGAATAGAAAAAATAAAAGCACTGAGCCAAGTTTGTCATTGCTTCTATATAAGCATGGATTATCCTTAATGTTAAATCATATTTTATATGTTATTTTAAATTGATATTTGTATACTAATTAACTTTCATTTGACCTCATAATGCAGAGACTTAATTCTCTCTTCTCCTTTAGGCCTGAGCTAGACTATATTTCCTAGCCTCTCTTGCAGTCAGCAGGCCAGTTGATTATGTTTCAGTCAATGGAACTTGAGTAGAAGTAATGGGAACCATTTCCAAATTGGCTTATTTAAACTCCCCACATTTGTTTATCTGTGCTCTGATACCATGGACTGACAGGAGTACAGACAACCCACACATCAATTTTGGAGGCCACATACTGGAAATGGCAGAGCTGCCAATCACCAGGATTCCTTACTGTCCACATTGAACAACAATGGATCCTTCCACCACCATCCTCTTGAGTTAATATATGAATGAGAAACTCCTGATTTTATTGTGCCTTCATTTATTTTTAGGTATATTTATTTCAGAAGCAATAGTTAAACTCTTCATAGTTAAACTCTTCATAGGATTAATTTTATACTGTGAACTTCACCTTTTTCTAAACACTTATTTTATGGTCTTTATACACTTCTGAGAATAAGAACTTGTGGACTAACCCCAATGAAACCAATTTATGCCCACACAGTAGTGCCCAGTTTGTGCTTCTGGGAGAAGACTGCCCACATGATGCTTTCTTTTGTAATAATGATCTATTACACATGAATGAAGGGGTCAAGTTATTATGAACAGCTTTCATTTGACAAAGTTTCAAAGACACTGTATAGTCAGCCATATCTCTCCACTAATGTTAGTTTAATTATGTCTCATGAGTAGGATTCATTTGGAAAGTAGAATATAAGATAGTGAGAGGGAAAGATATTTACATTGCATCTTGCAAACAAATAATTGGTTCTCTAACTGCTCAACCTCTTTCCATTCTGCATTACTTACCCCACAGAGGTAAAAAAATGCTCCCTTAGAATTATTTCTTAGCTATATTGCCATGCAATATTATAAAGGCTAAATACACCACTTCTTGATTCCTTCTCCCTTCCTGTTCCCCCCTGCCCCTATTGGTATTATTAACAAAAAGAGCAGATCATACATGAACACTAGGAAAGTAAGGGAGCTTGTAAATGGATTTCTTAAAAACTGACTGAAACATTTATTTAAATATCGAAAGAAATACCATGTTTATAAGTAACCATATTTCAGTATTTTATTTGAATATTAATTTTACCAGGAGAGATTTTCTGGGAAAAAATCCTAAATCCTTAAAACCATATCTTCTCTCTCTTGTCTATTTCTATAAAAAAAGACAATGGCATTTTTAAAAATGGTATATACTTATTTTATTTCATTTATATTAAAGCATAGTTGATATACAATGTTATGGGCAGAGGACCTAAACAAGCATTTTTCCAAGGAAGTTATACAGATGGCCAGCAGACACCTGGTGAGATGCTTAACATAACTGATCATCAGGGAAATGTAAGTCAGAACCACAGTGGGACATTATCTCACACCAGTCAGAATGTCTAATAATCAAAAAGACAAAAATAATCAGTTGGCAAAGATGTAGAGAAAAGGGAACCCTTATAGCTGTTGGTAGGAATATACAATGGTGCAACCACTGAGGGAAACTATAGACGTTCCTCAAAAAATATTCAAGACAATAGCATTCTTAATATCAAAACTAGAAAGGGAATTTGAACAGAGGCATCTTTCCAGATCCCCTGAAATGCAAGACTCAGTGCTGGGTTGAGAACCAGAACAGGATTCCCTAAAACCAGTGATAGCTCAACATTAAGTTGTTCAAGGAAGATCTGTCCCTACCTGCTCAAAGAAACTCTTGATCAGACCTACTTAGTCAATCTTGATTTGGAAAAGATGTTCCGAAGTAAGCCAGGTGACTATCAGGTTCTGAGGCTGGCAGAGGTCTGGCAAATGCAGCTGGTGGGAACTGGGAGCAAAGAACATCTTTTTCTTGCCTCGGGAAACAGCCAGAACTTAACATTGTTCTGCTTTGTCAGATGCATATAAAGAGCTGTGCATTCTGATGACTCTTCCTTTGTCTGGACTTGCCCAATAACAATCTGGTCACTGAGGATGTGAAAGGGAAATAAAAACAAAACACAATATCCTTAAGAGCAGAAGGAATAACAGGAAGGAATAGCAAACAGAACCCAAAAATTCAGTTGTTCATGTTGAAATATAGTCATCAGAGTCAGCAGACAACCTTAACAAAATGATAATATGAGCCATTGAGTAACACCAATTAAGTTATTAAAATCATGACATTAACACTGTGAAAACTCACTTTAATATTTAGAAGACTAGGTCATCAGTATTCAGCACCAATGCAGGGCCTTGGCAAATCATGTGAAATTAATAGCTCAGAACCCACAGAAAAAAAATAGAATGGCATATAATGGAAACAATAAGGAGTTTTTAGGATAGTTGTCAGAGACATAATATGAAAATAATATGTGTTGTAGAAAAGGAAAAGGAATAGATGACATAGAAGAATTGATTATATAAATCAAAGGGGACAATTTATCTCATCCAAGGAAAGATTTAAAAATCTCATCAAGTCCCAGGCAGAATTAATTTAAACATGCCCTTACCATCATAGCAAATGCCTTGAATTCCAAGGATAAAGACATTAATCCACAGCCTCCAGTAAATTACAGCAAATTAAGTATAGAAGAAAGAGAAACATTCAAGAATCAGCTTATAATTGTTAATAGTACATGGTGGAAGTCAATGGGACAGAAAAAAAATACTCAATCTGAGAATAGTATACTCATACAAGATGTTTTTCTTTCAGGGCAAACACAAAAATACCTAAGGAAGGAAAATTATTTTAGAGAGTATAGTAATGGCAAATGTTGTCAGAGGAAAATAGTTGATAGCTGATAGTTTGGCCAAATGGTAACTGAATAAAACCAGAAATATCAACGTAGGGGGAAACAGGGAGAGAAAATAATAATGACCAATAAATTTTGACACACACATTTATTTTAATAGATGTTAATGTGAGCATAATCAGGCATTTAAAAATAAATGCAGTACTGTGCACGTATATTATATAGGAAACCTAATAATGATCTGTACTAGGATTTTTGTAGGTAAATCAAATATCAGAAAAAGGCATAAATATGTATAATATTAATGAACAATAAACAAAACCTGGGTGCTGGATAGGAGATTAGGGTGGGAAAGTAAAACTCTTTAAAGGTCCACTGTGAAAATTGGGCTAAAGAGTGGGTCAAAGATGATGTAAGTGGAGATAAATAATAAATATAAACAACAGAAAGTTGCCACTTTTTTCCATTAAGAGTAATGAATATTAAATAGAGAACAATATTTACTGTAAGAAGGGATCCTGGGAAAGGTAACTTTCATTACTGATGGAATATGAATTATCTGACACTTTTGGCAAGCAATCCAGCAAGAATAATCACACTTTAAAATGTCCATATTTTTAGATTCAGGACTTAGCTATCTGTTAAAGTAAAAGTCTAAGAAGAAAAGTACAAAAGTGAGGATATTTATTTCAGCTATGTTTGTAGGTATAAGTAAAACCTAGAAAAAAATCTGGATGTCCTTCAAGAGGGGAATGGCATAAATCTTTCTGAAATCACCATATTTTAGATTCATATGAAGCTTCTAAAAAGAGTAAATTATATACATTTTTCTTTACTTGAAAGTGTGTACCAGATGTACATTTTTTTGAAATCATTGATGTACAATTACTTGAAAAGCATTATGGTTGCTAGTCACCCCTATTATCACGTACCCACCACATACCCCATTACAGCCACTGTCCATCAGTGCAGTAAGATGCTATAGAATCATTACTTGTCTTCTCTGTATATACTGCCTTCCCCATGTCCCCAACCCCCTACATTATGTGTGCTAATTGTAATGCCCCATTTCCTCCCTTATCCCTCCCTTCCCACCCATCCTCCCTACTCCCTTTCTCTTTAGTATCTATTAGTCCATTCTTGGGTTCTGTGACTCTGCTGCTGTTTAGCTCCTTCAGTTTTTTCTTTGTTCTTATACTCCAGAGATGAGTGAAATGATTTGATACTTGTCTTTCTCTGCCTGGCATATTTCACTCATCATAATACCCTCTAGCTCCATCCATGTTGTTGCAAATGGTAGGGTTCGTTTTCTTCTTATGGCTGAATAATATACCATTATGTATATGTATCACATCTTCTTTATGCATTCATCTACTGATGGACACTTAGGTTGCTTCCATTTCTTGGCTATTTTAAATAGTGCTGCAATAAACATAGGAGTGCAATGTCTTTTTCAAACTGGGCTGCTGTATTCTTAGGATAAATTCCTAGAAGTGGAATTCCTGGGTCAAATGGTATTTCTATTTTGAGTTTTTTGAGGAACCTCCATACTGTTTTTCACAATGGTTGAACTAATTTACATTCCCACCAGCAGTGTAGAAGGGCTCCCCTTTCTCCACAACCTCACCAACATTTGTTGTTGTCTTTTGGATGTTGGCGATCCTTACTGGTGTGAGGTGATATCTCATTGTGGTTTTAATTTGCATTTCCTGATGATTAGTGATGTGGAGCATCTTTTCATGTGTCTGTTGGCCATCTGAATTTCTTCTTTGGAGAAGTGTCTGAACATCTCCTCTGACCATTATTTTATTGGATTATTTGCTTTTTGTTTGTTGAGGTGTGTGAGCTCTTTATATATTTTGGATGTTAACCCTTTATTGGATCTGTCATTTATGAATATATTCTCCCATACTGTAGGATGTATTTTTGTTCTACTGATGATATCCTTTGTTGTACAGAAGCTTTTTAGTTTGATATAGTCCCACTTGTTCATATTTGCTTTTTTTCCCCTTTCCCAGGGAGATATAGTCATGAAGAAGTTGCTTATGTTTATGTCTAAGAGATTTTTGCCTTTATATTTTTCTAAGAGTTTTATGGTTTCGTGACTTAAATTCAGGTCTTTGATCCATTTTTAGTTTACTTTTGTGTATGGGGTTAGACAATAATCCAGTTTCATTCTCTTAAATGTAGCTGTCCAGTTTTGCCAACACCAGCTGTTGAAGAGGCTGTCATTTTCCTATTGTATATCCATGGCTCCTTTATCATAAAGTAATTGACCATATTTACTTGGGTTTATATCTGGACTCTCTAGTCTGTCCACTGGTTTATGGGTCTGTTGTTGTGCCAGTACCAAATTGTCTTGATTACTGTGGCTTTGTAGTAGAGCTTGAAGTCAGGGAGCATAATTCCCCCTGCTTTATTCTTCCTTCTCAGGATTGCTTTGGCTATTTGGGGTCTTTTGTGGTTCCATATAAATTTTAGAACTATTTTCTCTAGTCATTGAAGCATGCTGTAGGTATTTTGATGGGGATTGCATTGAATCTGTAGATTGCTTTAGGCAGGATGGCCATTTTGACAATATTATTTATTCCTACCCAAGAGCATGGGATGAATTTCCATTTATTAGTGTCCTCTTTAATTTCTTTTAAGAGTGTACCATAATTTTCAGGGTATAGGTCTTTCACTTCCTTGGTTAGCTTTATTACTATGTATTTTATTCTTTTTAATGTAACTGTGAATGGAATTATTTTCCTGATTTCTCTTTCTGCTAGGTCATAGTGAGTGCATAGGAATGCAACATATTTCTGTGTACTAATTTTGTATCCTGCAACTTTGCTGAATTCAGATATTACATGTAGTACTTTTGGAGTGGATTCTTTATGGTTTTTTATGTACAATATCATATCATCTGCAAAAAGGGACAGTTTTACTTCTTCCTTGCCAATCTGGATGCCTTTTATTTCTTTGTGTTGTCTGATTGCCATGGCTAGGACTTCCAGAACTATGTTTAATAAAAGTGGGGAGAGTGGACATCCTTGTCTTATTCCTGATCTTAAAGGAAAACCATTCAGCTTCTCTCTGTTAAGTATAATGTTAGCTGTGGGTTTGTCATGTATGGCCTTTATTATGTTGAGGTACTTGCCCTCTATACCCATTTTGTTGAGAGTTTTTATCATTAATGGATGTTGAATTTTGTCAAGTGCTTTTTCAGCATCTATGGAGATGATCATGTGGTTTTTGTCCTTCTTTTTGTTGATGTAGTGGATGGTGTTGATGGATTTTCAAATGTTGTACCATCCTTGCATCCCTGTGATGAATCCTACTGATCATGATTGATGATCTCTTTGATGTATTTTTGAATTTGGTTAGTTAATATTTTGTTGAGTATTTTTGCATCTATGTTCATAGTGGATATTGGTCTTTATTTTCATTTTTGTGGTATCTTTGCCTGGTTTTGGTATTAGAGTGATCTTGGCCTCTTAGAATGAGTTTGGAATTCTTCCCTCCTACTTTTTGGAAAACTTCAAGGAGGATGGGTTATAGATCTTCACTCAATGTTTGATAAAATTCAGCAGTAAAACCATCTGGTCCACGGATTTTGTTCTTAGGTAGTTTTTTGATTACCAATTAAATTTCTTTGCTGGTAATTGGTCTGTGCAGATTTTCTGTTTCTTCCTGTGTCATCTTTGGAAGGTTGTATTTTTCTAGAAAGATCTAAATTTCTTCTAAGTTATCCAGTTTGCTAGCATATAATTTTTCAGCATATTTTCTCATATTTCTTTGTATTTCTGTGATGCCCATGGTGATTTTTCCTTTCTCATTTCTGAATCTGTTTATGTGTGTAGACTCTTTTTTTCTTGATTAGTCTGGCTAGGGGTTTATCTATTTTGTTTATTTTCTCAAAGAATCAACTCCTGCTTTCATTGATACTTTCTATTGTTTTAGTCTTCTCAATTTTAATTACTTCTGCTTTAATTTTTATAATGTCCCTCCTTCTACTGACTTTGGACCTCATTTGTTCTTCTTTTTCTAGTTTCATTAATGGTGAGTTTAGACTGTTTATTTGGGATTGTTCTTCTTTGCTGAGTTATGCCTGTATTGTAATATATTCACTCTTAGCATGGCTTTTTCTGCATCCCACAGATTTTATGTTGTTAAATTATTGTTATCATTTGTCTCCATATATTGTTGATCTCTGTTTTTATTTGGTCATTGATCCACTCATTATTTAGGAGCATGTTCTTAAGCCTTCATGTGTTTGTGTGCATTTTCATTTTCTTTGTGTAATTTACTTCTAGTTTCATACCTTTGTGACCTGAGAAGCTGGTTAGTACAATTTCAATCCTTTTGAATTTACTGAGGCTCTTTTTGTGGTCTTGTATATGATCTATTCTTGAAAATGTTCCATATGCACTTGAAAAGAATGTGTATCCTATCACTTTTGGATTGAGTGTTCTGTATGTGTCTGTTAGATCCATCTGTACTAATAAATTTTTCAGTGCCTCTGTCTCTTTACTTATTTTCTGTCTGGTTGATCTGTCCTTTGGAATGAGTGGTGTCTTGAAGTCTTCTAAAATGAATGCATTGCATTCTATTTCCCCCTTTAATTCTGTTAGTATTTGTTTCACATATGTAGGTGATCCTGTGTTGGGTGCATAAATAATTGTAATAGTTATATCCTCTTGTTGGACTGACCCCTTTAATATTATATAATGTTCTTCTTTGTCTCCTGTGACTTTCTTTGTTTTGAAGTCTATTTTGTCTGATACACATACTCTAACTCCTGCTTTTTTCTCCCTGTTAGTTGCATGAAATATCTTTTAACATCCCTTTACTTTCAGTCTGTGTATGTCTTTGGGTTTGAAGTGAGTCTCTTGTAGGCAGCACATAGACGGGTCTTGTTTCTTAGTCCATTCAGTGACTCTATGTCTTTTCATTGGTGCATTCAGACCATTTACATTTAGGGTGGTTGTCAACAGGCATGTACTTACTGTCATTGCAGTCTGTAGATTCGTAGTTATCAAAGGTTCAAGAGTAGTTCCCTTA
Organism: Manis pentadactyla; assembly: GCF_030020395.1. Classification (NCBI taxonomy): domain Eukaryota; kingdom Metazoa; phylum Chordata; class Mammalia; order Pholidota; family Manidae; genus Manis; species Manis pentadactyla. Next base: position 119,785,242 of record NC_080023.1, on the reverse strand, counting down.
TTATCTAACAGTCTAAATTTAACTCACTTCATGTGCTATTAAAAACACTACCTAAAGGTTCTTCTTTTTTTTTTTCTCCTCCTTTCTTTGTATGTTATAAATCATATTCTGTGCTCTTGTCTATCCCTTGGGTGACATCTAGTTAGCCTTAGGAATACTTCAATCTATAGGAGTCCCTCCAAAATGCACTGTAGAGTTGGTTTGTGGAAGGTAAATTATCTCAACTTTTTCTTGTCTGAAAATTGTTTAATCTCTCCTTCAAATTTAAATGAAAACCTTGCTAGGTAAAGAATTCTTGGTTCAAGGTGCTTCTGCTTCATTGCATTAAATATATCATGCCACTCCCTTCTGGTCTGTAAGGTTTCTGTTGAAAAGTCTGTTGATAGCCTGATGGGTTTTCTTTTATATGTGATCTTATTTCTCTCTCTGGCTTTTAATAGTATGTCCTTATCCTTGATCTTTGCCATTTTAATTACTATATGCCTTGGTGTTGCCTTCCTTGGGCCCCTTGTGTTGGGAGATCTGTGGATCTCCATGGCCTGAGAGACTATCTCCTTCCCCAGATTGGGGAAGTTTTCAGCAATTACCTCCTCAAAGACACTTTCTACCCCTTTTTCTCTCTCTTCTTCTTGTACCCCTATAATATGAATATTGTCCCATTTGGATTGGTCACATAGTTCTCTCAATATTCTTTCATTCTTAGAGATTCTTTTATCTCTTTGTGTCTCAGCTTCTTTGTATTCCTCTTCTCTAATTTCTATTCCATTTACTATCTCTTCTACTATGTCTAATCTGCTTTTAAATCCCTCCATTGTATGTTTCATTTCAGATATGTAATTTCTTAATGATTGAATCTCTGACTTAAATTCGTTCCTTAGTTCTTGAATATTTTTCTGTACTTCCATAAGCATGCTTATGATTTTTATTTTGAACTCTCAGGCATACTGTTGATTTCAGTTTCATTAGGCCCTTTTTCTGGGGTTTGTAAGATTTTGGTCTGAACCATGTTCTTTTGACATTTCATAATTCTGTGTAGTGCCCACTAGTGCCCAGAAGCTCTAGTCTCTGGAGCTGCTCAGTCCCTAGAGTGAGGCTGGATGTCATAGGGGAGCAGAGCTGGTGCCTGGGAGGGAGGAAAGCTGTGTTTCATGATTCCCATCTGTGGTGCCTGTCTCAAGTGTCAGAGTCAGTGGGCCAAGCACACAGGTGTAAGCCTCTGTGCTTTGCATCTATAGCTGTTGTAGGCTGAGCTTCCTTCTGGGTAGCCTGATGCCAGTGAGTGAATGCCGTTTTGCGAACTGGTGCTGGCAGACTAGGAGGAAGGCACAGCAGGCTGCATGGCACAGTGGGGGGCTTTAGAGCTGAGTAGGCAGCTAGGGGGATGAGGCACCTGAAGCTCCTCAAAGTTCCCAACCAGCTGGGCAGAGTGTGCCCAGACAAACTTGTCCAGCTCTCCCCTCCCCCACGCAGCAAGCTCCTTATAAACTCCGCTCTTTCAGTAGCCCCCTCGCTGCTAGGAAGCCTCTCAAACTGCCTGCCTTTCCTTTGTCCCAGAGCAGCAGGGTGTGGATACCCTCTTCCATAAATGGCCACAATCTGTCTCTCAAGCACTCCACCTGTCTGAGCTCCCCAACATCCAGAGCACCACAGAGTGTAGGTTTCTGCTTCCTAAGCAAACCTCCAGGGCTTGATGTTCAGCAATTCTAGGCTTCTACCCCCTCCCCTCCTCCATTTTTCTTCCTCCCTCTGGAGAGCTGGGGTGGGGAAAGGGCTTGGGTCCCACCTGATAAAGGCTTTCATACTTTACCCTGTGTTTGTGAGTTCTGCATGAAGTCTGGTTCAGCCTTCTTGTTGCTGTTTTAGGGTTAGTTGCAGCAATTAACTATATTTTCATACTATTTGTGATTTGGGGAGGAATTCTCCATCTCACCTCTCACACCACCATCTTGAATCCCCACATGTCCATTTTTATGTATGTAAATCAAGTATCAGAATAGCATGTATGTGATCTCTTGTTTTTAAGATTAAAAAAGACCCAAAATGCATAAAACAAGTTTGTAAATACTATGTGTTCTCTTACAAAGTCATCTGAGTTCTGTAAAAAAAAAGTGATTTTGGAATGGTTTTCTCATTACATTGTTCTGGAATTTTCTGAAACATTCTGCTGCAGCCTTACATAAATTTAGCACTGATCATGTGAAAAAATAGGATTTTTAGATGGTTTTATGTTACTGGATTTTTGACTCAGTTCTTAAAGATTTTTTATTGCTTGTTAAATGTGTATTTAAATCTAAACAAAACCACATTTTACAACTGATTTTAAATGAGCTAAATCTATTTATCAGACTTTAACAGAACTAAAGGTATATATACATATGTACCCCTCCACACACAAATGCACATATATGTACACACATGTATATATAAATAACAAAACAACTAAATTATTGTTGTGCTAGTAATGCTATAAGACTAGACTCAAAATCTCAGGTAATTAGCAGGTTATACTGTGATTTTTTTTTCCTACACATTAACATTTATCAACTGCTGCAGATTTCTAATAGGTTCAATTGCAATAACATTATTTGACGTTAACCAAGTGATCTGAAACTGTTCATAGGTCTCCAGGTGAATGATTAATTAAAATCTGTTTCAATGAATGAACCTTCATTTATATAATTCCATTTCCTATATCTAAGAGTAGCCCAAAGTAACTATTCTAAATTTTAGTAACAAGGAAACATGGTTTATCACATTCAACCAAATCAGGCATGCAATTCAATTTTATGAAATAATAGACATTGAATTCAGTAGAATTAGTTATAATGTAATACTTTTTATGACTAATTCAGTAGAATTAGTCATAACAAAATCTGTGTTAATTATTATAGTTTTCTGACAAGGAGTATCAGCTTCCTTAAACTCTTTGTTTGTTGTCTCAAAATTAATTCAGATTTCCCCCCAATATTTTACAGCCTATTTTTCTACCTTTCATTCCAGAAGCACTTATTTATTATATTTCACAAATGAGAGCATCTGAAAACAAGTGAACTGAAATAAATGTGGTTTGATTCACTATTTCTCTTTCATTAGACTAACATGCATTATATTACTTCTGTTAATCCAAGGGTATGAATTTAAAAAGAGAAAAGGCTCCTCTTTACCAGTCTTGTAAAACTAAACACATATTTGACCTAAACATCAATTACTATACAAAACACTGATGCAAATAAGAAACTGATCTTTTCTTAAAATGTTTAGTAATGAATTATGATACCCAGTATTTAAAATCCATTTGTAGGTTTAGTGTTTGAATGAATTTAATATTAACAAATGACATATAAATCAAATCTCTTATTAGCAGAAACAATTTTTGAATGTTAATTTAATTGCTACAATAAATGGCTATTTAAAGGCAAATAAGAACAGGTTTAGATAAAAATAGGAACAAGTAATACTTTGGAAGGGCAAAAAGATAATACCTTTTGAAATCTTTTAAATGATTTAGCTATTGTATTCAGAGATAGAAAAAACTAGTGATCTTATTAATTGAAGGAAGTTGATTTTAATAAATTTAGTAAAATTCTTCTTATCTGATATTTCCCTCAATACTTTATTATTAGGAAGGGTGGATGATGAATTTCTAGAACTCTCTAGTTTGAGTTGAATTGGATACTCTTTGGCTGTTTATTTTTTTGTAAAAGTCCTTTATGAATGTAAGATAAATTCTAGCCAAAATAAGCAGGCAACAAGTGGCAACAAAGGGCCAGGCAGTTTATTTGAGCACAATTTCTGGGTGATGTTCCTTGGTCTGAAACACAAGCCAGGGAAGTCACACCCGGTCAGGGAGGTGGGGGTTTATAAGGAGTTAGGAGGGGGAGGAGTGGGCAAGCTATCCTCGGGGTCATGGAGAGGTATGATTGGCTAAAGGTGACATAATAGACAACTAGAAACTTTTTTCCTTCCAAGAGGGAGGAGGCTTACATCCAGGACTTAGTTGGCACATCAGAAGGATGGAATTCAGGAATAGCTGTTCCCTTTCCATATAAGGCACAGACCTTGGGGTCTGGTCTGTTCTCCTTTTATGGTATTTCTCTGTTCTGTTTGCATGTCCTTGTTTTTCCTTCCTCCAGCCTAACAATGAATGCTAACACATAACTTCATAAAACTTACATGAGCTACATATTTTAAAGTTGTAAAAAATGTTGTAAAAATGTAAATGTAAAAAATGTAAAAAAGAAGTTGTAAAAAAATAAAGCTCTTTTATGTCATTATATTTCTCACAATTGGAAATCCTGTATTTATAATTAGATAATTTTATTTATGCTCAAATAATTATATAAGAATTTTTATACTATAATTATTTATAATATTATTCTGTGTTCACTTATATATCTGAATATGTGGATCAACTTTTATTCCCTTTACAAAAATGATTGTTACCTGCATATATTTGCACACCTCAACTTTATTTAAAAAATAGAAATTTATCTGAGTAAACTAGTATATCTGTGGGTAAAATTGCAATATTTCCAGAATCTCTCTCCTGGCTTTATTGCATCTCCATATCAACAGGCATTTCCAAGAGGTGGAGAGAAGTAGTTCATCTCCCTATCAATGGGTAATTACCTGGGTGAGGGAGCGCTATTTGGAGCAGAGAGGTTGGTGGGAATCTTCTCTCTACTGTAGCAGGAGAGAGAGAGAGATGCCAGACAACTGTTTGTAAGAAATAAATGGGTTTTAAATTTTATTTCTCCCTTTGATTGATTTCGGTTTCAGGAGGGTATTTTGCCCAGGATTTCCCCTCCCTGGGTTTACAATATCTATTAATCATTCCTTATGATGGCTACATGGTATTACATAGCATGAATATACTTGGATTTTCCCATGATTAAATATTTATCTTTATTCTCTGGTATGAACAATGCTGTTGTAAACATCCTAATGTATATGTTCTTGCACATTAATTTCCTGTGAAATTTTTTAAATTGCTTTATCAAATATATTAATTCTCAGTATTCTTAATTCACATTGCCAGATTACATTTACAATAGCTATAACACATTGCATTGCATTACCCACAGCATTAACTGAGAGTATTCTCTTCAATTCCTAATAGCAATAAATATTATAACTCATTTTAAGTTTTGTCTTTCTGATGGGTGCTAAGTGATATTTCAATATCCTGAAACTGATATGTTATTATTGTTGCTGGACAGCTGTGTCTGGGAAGTCTCTCCATGTGCACCAGGTGAAACCTCAACCTAGATGATGGAGGGTTCTTGATTCTGAATGAGAAAGAGTTCTCAAGCAGGTTGGACAAGTGTAGGTAAGGAAGGACTTCATTAGAGCAATAGTAGAAATGAATGGCGGTGGTCTTGAAGGCAGCTGAAAGCAGTAAAATGCAGAGGTGCAGAGGGAAAGAGAAAGCTCACTAGAACATTTTGTTGGAATAGGGCAGATTCCCTTGCCATCTCTTAAAGTCAGAGTCACTTGGCATCATGTGTCCACTTGGAGTTGCACTGCATTGGGTCTAAGTCCTTACCACCCCAGGATTTGGGGAGCCGTGGATCATGGGATGGAGTGAGATTATGTTCTGAAAATTTCCCAGCAGGCTCCTGCAGCTGCAGTTCTGTCTGGGTCACCCAGGTGATGGGATCTTGCAGGCCCAAATCTGAGCTCTCAGCAGCCCCTCCCTACTTACCAGGGGTAAAATAGAGACTAAGTGAAGACTTAGAAATAGAATGAAATAGACACTGAAATAGAAAGAACAAAGACACTGGAAAAGCACAGACAGACAAAACAATTAATTTGAGCAGTGGGAAGCTTTATTTAAAGTTACTTATAGAGAGAAAAAGTGTGCATGTCCTCAGAAAGGAGGCACATTACAAGGCTGGTGGTTCTTTCTTTAAAGCATTTTTCAAAGGGCTAGGGGGTATAGACTTGTAAAGTGGTCTCAAAATGATTATCTATGGTGAGAGACATTGAGTCTCTTAGTCAAAAGGAGAAATAAAGTTTATAACCCATTCACTGTTTACAATGTGCAGTCCAGAGCCATCTTTCTCCTCTGCTCCAGAAGAAACCAGCAAGCCAGCCAGCCCATGCCCCTTAACCTCAGCTTCAGACATGCCCTCGTTTGCCTAGGTAATTACCCATTGATATGGAAATGAATTTCTCTCCATCCCTGAGGATATACAAATACACTAAAGACAAATGAGATATTCTGGAATGTTATAATTTTACCCACAAGCCACCCCTCCAGAAATCTCGCCTTACAATCTACTCATTCCCCTTCTTCTGCAATGGTCCCTGGGCAAGAAAATTGGAGCATTGTGGCCAGACTAACGACATAACAATAGCAACAGCAATAAAATCATGACAGTCCTCAGGCTAGAGGATTCATCTAGGTTCAAAGTCTTATGCAGATTAAGTCCATAGCTCATCCATTCCATAGGTAGGCAGTAGCTGAGGGTTCAGAGCAATCATTATGGCAGCTGTAGCCAGGGGGTGCATTCAACCCACAAGGACTGTAGGAGAAAATAACCTTAAGGGCAATAAGATACCTGTTTTAATGACATCAGCATAGACAAATCTTGTCCATCAGGTAGGACACATACAAGAGAGTGGTCTTGTGATAAAACAGTGGCAGGAATGGGATCTCACCCTGGTCTAGTATACCAGACTTTCATTGCCCTCCCTGTGGGAATACCAGATGGTCAATGTATAGGACTATGGTAGGTACATGCACTGGCGTAAAGATAGAACAAAACTTCCCTGCAACATAACTGCTATGGTATCTACACTTGAGTATCTACACTGCAAGATGCTCTTACCTCCTGTATGTTTTGGGTACACTACCAAGATCTTTGGGGGCCATTCAGCTGTTATTCCAGGAATACACAGGAAACCAGCTTCCAAGCTTTTCCCCCAAGGTTCCAGAAGGCCCAACCATCACTGGTCCATGTGTTGAAATGTCCAGCACCAGGTCCATTCAACAGTGTCTCCAAAGCTTAATGCAGTAGGTGCTGGCAGTAGGTTATTGCTCTGCTGGTCATATTCTGACTTCAATAACTCTTCTTTGGTTTGGATGTACAATTGAATAGGAGAGGCAGCAAGGTGTGTGAGCATATCCACAGGGCTCAAAGCTCCTGTCCATAGGCAAACTGACCAATCCCATAAACTATTGGTATATGACTTCAGGCCAGATTTCAACAAATCATTGTACATCTCTATCATGCCTTCCCTGGTAAGATTATATGGTACATGAAATTTCCACTTTATTCCTAACTGTTGCACCCATGTTTGTAACACATGTCCAGTAAAGTGGGTGCCTTGGTTGGTCTCAATCACCTGCAGCTGGCCATAGTCTGCAAAGAGATGTTCTAGGCCCCTCTTGGTGGTTTGCTGATCTGCACAACATGCAGGAAAAGCAACCAATAGTCCAGTAGCCATGTCCACACAAGTCATGCCATATCGATATCCTTCTGATATGGGCAGAGGCCCAATGTAGTCTATTTGCCACCTGACAAGAGGTATTGGCCCCCTTACTATTGCCCCATGTTGCTGTGGAACTCAGTGTAAGTCCCTCTTAGAGCACATAAGGCACTCTTTTGACTTCTTCAAATGTTAAATGGTAAGCCCAACTGATGGGTTACAGCCCACATGGTCTTTTGCCCCATGTGCAACAAATGATGTTGTAGCATTGGGCTATATCAGAGGTAGGTTTTCCTGCTAGCCAGTGCACCTGGGTCAATGTGTCTGCTTCATCATTCCCTGGGAAAGCCAAAGGCAAATGATAATAGTCTTAGTCTGACCAGATTTCCATAGGTCTTGCCACAACTCTTGCCCCCAAAGGGGCCAGTGACCAACTATCCAATTGGCATGATACCATGTCAGTAGCCACAGGATCAAGCCCCAATAGATGGCCCATTTGTCAGTTCAGTCAACTATGGGGGAAGGCTTATGTGTATTCAAGAGCCATACTGCTCACAACTCAGCCATTAACTTCTCTTCCCCTCTCCATCCTCCATCTATATTGTCTCAGGATGGAAAGCCACAGCCCTCCACTTCTATGGCTGCCCATGACTAGATCCATCTGTGTTCCAAGCATCTTCAGGTATAGGGGGGCTTTTCCCTCCTGATAAGGACTCTCAGCTACCAATGGCTCAAAAGCAAGTTCTTCCTGCTTTTCACTAGTTTATGTCACTGGCTCCAATAAGCATTGGAGTTCTCCACTTTAGGAGCTAGTAGAGAGGGCATAGCACTGCTGTAAATATGCACCCCATTTGGCCAGTGTAGGTGTTTGTGCCACACCCCTTCATTGCCTTTGGGTCCAGTCTCACACCCAACCCACAATGGGATAGGTAGTTATTACCTTGGTTGGGGCTGTTCTGGCAATGGGCTCCATAGCCAGCAAGGCATGGCACAGCAGCCAGTTTCTTCTCTATCAAGGTGACTCAGACTTCTGCTCCTTTCCATAGTTGTGACCAGGCTCAGGCCAGCACCAAGAGCAGCAGTAGCCTTAGGCTCAGGCCACAGGCCAGGGGTCAGTGCAGCCAGCAGCAGTGGTGGTGTCTCTATGACCACACAAGTGTAGACACATGTTCCTCAGCATGAGTGCCACTTCTCCCCATCATTTCTAGGGGCAGCCTTCCCAAAGGTCGCATCCACTATAACAAATTTGGGGTTCAGAGGAATCCTACTGACTGTGCCAGATGTAAGTCCAGGAGAGGAAATCCAGGGACAAAATACCTCTAAAAGCTGAAATCAGTCAAAGGGAGAAATAAAGTTTAACACCCATTTATTGCTTATAAACTGCAGTCCAGGACCATCTTTCTCCTCTGCTCCAGAAGAAACCAGAAAGCAAGCCAGCCCACTCCCCTTAACCTCTCAGCTTCAGACATGCCCTCATTTGCCTAGGTAATTACCCATTGATATGGAGATGAACTTCTCTCTACCCCCAAGGATATGCAAATGCACTAAAGGCAGCTGAGATATTCTGGAAATGTTACAATTTTACCCACAGCCCACCATCATTATTGAATAGTCATTCTCTGATTACTTGTGAGTTTAACTGTGTATTTATTGGCTTTTGATACTTGCACCTTTGTAAATTTTCAATTAATTGTTTTTTCCTGTGTTTGTACTGACTTATATTACCATTTATAAATTTGCAATAGTTCTTGGAATATTATACTTACTAACCCTTTTTTTCTACTATGTATATGGCATGTACTTATTTAATTTTTAACTGCTTACTTTAGCAATTGCACAAATCTCTATACATATTTTTTGAAAACATTTCATGTAGCCAAATATGTATTTTCTTATATGGATTTCACTTTGGTTAAAAAAATTCCATCTTTTGACTTTGGATGATACAGTCCCATATTCTGGTTCAAGTTTTTTTTTTTTTTTCAAAATAAAACACATAAAATTTTTGTAATACATATTTTTTGCAGGCCATGTAAGGAAGTTTTCAGACTTCATTTTTCAGTTGGTTAGCCAGCTTTGCAAATATTAAAAGGTCTGCCCATAGAAAGTGTTGGTGAGGATGTAAAGACAATGCACCTTTTATACTCTGATGATGGAAATGTACATAATCCATCCTTTCCCTTTGAATAAAGTTATCCTTTTGTCATTAAGTTACATATATACTGGATTTTTCTTTCTGCTGCATACTAATTTGAGTGGGTGACTTTTAATTTTGTCTGATATCTGATATAGAAATTCACCCAATTTTTTCCACTTTTAAAATAATTCCTTGGTTATTTGTATGTATTAATCCACATGTTAATATTAAGACTATTACATTTTCTCTTCAAATCAAAATTTGTTCAAGGATTCTACAAGAAACTGTAGTACATTAATATAAATATAAAGGGGAATTTATATTTTTATTTTCTTGCCACCCACCATTCTACAATGGCTTCTTTCCTATTTCCTTGTATTTCATTTAATTTTCCTGTATTTAGCTTGTTAATAAATAGTATAGTTGTTTGATTCAAAAACTAAGAATTGTATCAAAGTACAGTTAAAATTTCTACCCTCCACCTAGTTCCCTCCTATTTTTCTTGTACAAAAACAGAATATTTTATGAATTTCTTATATATACTAACAAAATTTTTTCTGCCATATTATTAAAATACAAATGTACATTAATTGATTTGTCCCAAAATGATAGTATACCCTCAAAACTATTCAGCACCAGGTATAGTTATTTAATGATGAAATTTAGGAAAGCTGGGATGCCTGGAGGAAGTGACCTGGCCCCCAGTTGTCAGTGATCTTCACAGTTTTAAGGACAAGAGTCAAAGCACCTGTAGCTCTCATTGGACCTCAGATGGTCCAGGGATATCTGAGGCAATTAACACAACATCAATGTCAATCATTTTCTCAGTGTTGTTTGTCTCTCTAAAGTCCAAGAGTTTACCAGGTTAAACAGATAGCAAATAATCACATGAAAAACATAATTTCTTATTAAAGAAATAAAAAATAAAACTGCAATGGCATGCCACTGCCTCTCTATTATAATAACTAACATTAAAAATATTTCCCACAACAACTGTGTGCCAATATATGGAAATATTGAAATTCTCACACACTACTGTAAGAAGTGTAAAATGGTACAGATATTTTGGAAAATATTTTGGCAGTTTCTTAATAAATTAGACATAAGCTTACTATGTGTTTCAGCCATTAATTCCTAGATATTTGCCCAAAAGAAATCAAAACATACATGCAAAGACTTGAACATGAATATTCACTGCAGCTTTATGCTTAATAGTTCAAAAACTGAAACAACACCAGAAGTCCCTTAACAGGTCAATGAATACACAAATTTTGGTATACTTATACAAGTAAACACTACCTAGAAATAACAGGAATGTTCTATTGATAAGTGCACAATATGGATGAATCCCAAAGCCACTATATAGTGAAACAAGTCAGACAAAGAAAGAGTGCATACCAGATGATCCCATGCACATAAAATTCTAAGAAATTCAAACAAATTAAAATGACAAAAAGTAGACTAGTGTTTGCCTAGAACTGTGAGAGAGGGCAGTTATCAGTTTAGAAGGACAACAGTGCTTTTGGAGTAATCTTTTGAGACTGATTAATATGTTTGTTATCTTGATTTTGGTGATATGTCAAAATACAAAATTTTGAATCTACTTTAAATATGTAGAGATTATTACATCGCATGCATCAATAAATCTGTTTTTTAAAACATTTTGAAAGCAAAAATAAACTACCTCTTTAGGTTTGTATGTTCATTCTTAAAATGTAATGTTTAATCATTATTATAAAATAATTTCTATTTAAAAAAATACTATTTCATATATTTATGTCCAGAAAAATCTAATACTTGTATTTCTCAAAATATGAACTTGAATGGATTAAACATTCAGAAAGTATATAATTTTAAATCACTGAAATTCAAAAAACAACAAATACAATGTTAAGCAAAATAAATTTCTTATTATTTCAGCTATCCAGTCTTTGTAGTCAGATTCTCAAGTTTAGAATTTCAGTTACACCATGTACTAGTAGTTAGAACTGGTATAGTCCTTTAAATTTTCTTTGGCTTATTTATGAAACAGGAATGATAATATCTATCTTACATAATTATTGTACAGGTGAACAAATTTATCTAATGATCCAAACACAGGCATTCTAATAAATAGTAAATAAATACAATAATGATATCATTATTATTATTTTATTAGAACCTTTGATCAGAGTCTATCCAATGATTCATTTTTTTTCTTTACCTTATTTGTTGGAAATATTCCTCTCAGTTGGGCAGTTACCTTTGATACCTTAGATTTTTGTACTAATATGTACCTTCAGAGGAAAGTAAGATGAAGACACATTAATTTGATAATATGTTTGTATTTGTCTCTTTTTGTTACCCAGCAGAGTGCAATGCAAGGTATAGTAGAAGAATATGCATAGATTTTAATGTGCATAGATGTTGTCCTTAAATATCTTCAAGTTTACTAAAGAGCTAACTAAAGCATATAAATTGAATGCTTTGTAAATTAAGCTGCGCAACCTATTAAGTGTTACAGGAGGTAGATGAATTTTCTTTCAATACAAAAAGTAGTTGTGATTCAGGAAATGTATTTTTTCCAAATGATAAACAATAGGGAGGCAGAAATCAAGTGATTTTCCCTTGAACATATCAGCCTGTATTCAAATAGGACAATGTCCATTTATTTAAAAAATCATGAATTTGTTAAGCTGTGTTTATTAAAGTATTAACTTTATAATGACATTACTAGTACCATTCTCAAATTCTCTGTAATTGCACACTATTCCAAGAGTACAAAACTTGTCCTTAGGAAAATTTATTAACTTAAAAAATTCCATTTATACTTTGAAGAGCATTAAAGATACTTTTATTTATGGAACTAGTATGAAGATCCTCAGGTATAGCCTTATTTGAGTACCTATGAAATTCTTTAGAAAACCATTCCATCAATTAAATTCATAACAAAACTACTTTTAAATATTTTAGTTTCATTTTTTTCAAGATTCAAGGATACTTACACAATCTTTTAAAATGTACAATGTTATTTAAAAATTTTAAATAAATTTTATGGGTTTAGGCACATAGATGTATAATAGGATAAATTGATACATTTAATAATCATATAGGGAGATGAAGAAACTATGTGTATACTTTTAAATATGGTAATTAAGCTTTCCATTTATAGCTTTGAAATTTAAAAAATGTTTAGCTCATTATAAGTATAATGAAATATTGAACACAATTATATGAACTTTAATAATTGATATCAGTGTGTTGCTCTTCAGCAACAAGAAGGCGGGGGGACAAGCAGGACCAGCCTGTTATCCCCGGGGCTGAGCGAGAGGGCAAGTGTCGGCAGCTTGGACACCCTACCCTGAGATCCGGGGAAAAACAAAACCACACCAAGCTGGGAGATGTGTCAGCCTCAAGGGCGCAGCAAAACTCAGCTTTATTCCATCAGAGGCTTATTATATAGGGGAAAATAAGGAAGTAACAGAAACCAATGGGAATTGATTATCTCATCTGTCACTAGGGTCTTTAGGCAGGTTTTGGGTTAGGTGGGGAGGTGGAGTTAGGGCCAAGAGCACGCACGCGGGAAGCTAGTTAGGCCACGAACATGGAAGTAATGAGGGAAGATGGAAACTTCCAGTCTGCAGCTGTCACAGGCCTAAAAGAGGCAAAAGGTCCCAACAATTCCCCCTTCTTGTTTTATAAATGCTCTGGGATGTCCCGGCAGGCAAGGCCCCTGTCTTAGTTTGTCCCCCTCTGGGGATCTTACCCATCACTTGGTACCTTGCAGCTCTTCGGATGTCCCAAGCTTACTCATCCTCCGTGGCCTGTTTTAGGTTGTCTCCACCTTGGATATCTTACCCATCATGGGCACGTGGGGAGAGAGTTAGGGGGAATTAATGGACATGGTCTCATCATAAGGTTCACAGCGATCGTAGGGGTCACTGGCTTCTGTGGCAACTCTCTGGTAATGTACCTGCAAGCACATCAACTGAATTGATTCAATTCTTTTTTGGACAAACTGGATAATCTTGTTAATAATGTAGGGCCCAAAAGTGAAAAGTAGGAGCAAAAAAAAGGATAGGACCAAGGAAGGGCAGAATATAGAGCAACCACCCATGTAACTCAGTCCAAAGAAAATTTTTCTTGTAATTCTTTTCGGCATCTCTCGAGGTCTGCTTGAAGTTGCTTGACCTTATTTTGGACTATGCCAGAGCGGTTTGCATAAAAGCAGCACTCTTCCTGTAAAAAGAGACATAAACCTCCCTTTTCAGCTGTGAGGAGATCAAGCCCCCTACGGTTCTGTAGGACTACTGTAGCGAGGGAATCCAATTGTACTTGGAGGTCAAGAACTGTGCTGGCTACAGTTTGTATATCATCGATCATCTGTTGAGAAAGAGCTTTATAATAATGCAGAGAGGTCCCCAATCCTGCTGCCCCAGTGGCAGCTCCGGTGGCCACCTCAAGGCCTATAAGCAGGGGGATAACTTGGATGGCCCTTTTTGATCTACCTCCAATGTGGTCTAAAGCAGGAATAGGAGGCTCTGATTATTAGGGACCACTCCAATGTCAGGGAAAATTACAGCTGGAGCACAAAGCCCCATCCAGTCTGTCGGGAGAAAGCCAAACGAGTCTTCCCCACAAATGAAGACTGTTCCATTAGGGAGACAGAGAAAGGTATTGTTTACAGTAATGTTTTGTTGGCAAGTAGAATAGTGGATTCGACCTACATCTATCCTACTGTATTATCAGTACAGGGGTCAGCTTTGAAGCATGGGCCTTTAGGGGAAAGAGGGTCTAGATAGACTCTAGAACTTGGGAGTAACAGCTGGCACTGGGGCTCGGTCTGTGACAGATTAACAAGAAGAGCATTGGCTTGTAATGGTCCCAGCCTCAAGCACAGCCAGCAATCCATAGCTAAATCAGGATTGGTTCTATTAAGGTAAAAGCAGCCTGTATGATTGACTATGTCTCAGGATCAAGAAGCAATTCTCCCCTGATCTCTGGGAGGCTAAGAGGGTGGTAAATCGGGGGATTTTGGTCTTCAATCAGCCTGTCTACCAGTTTTTTAATTTTGGTACTGTCGAGCCTGATCTTGGACTCCGCCCCCATCAAAGTCACTTATAAGGGCAAATTTATTCCAGCAAATGTTCTCTCCCCTATTCTTTCGACAGTCAGAATATTCATCCTTGCCTTTTATCAGAGTTGCATACCAGTATGTTTTGTTCTGGTGAGTGCAGGGGATAACCTCCTGATAGCATTGAGCATGAACGGAGGCAAGAAAAGTGGTGCAAGGACACTCAGAGGGATATTTCCCTTGGGCAGGTGAACATATTTTGGGGCCTGGCCAACAATGGTGAGAGAGAACTCTCCCAGGGCATCCATTTTCTGTCCCTTGCATAAGTGTAACTGCCCATTGCCCATTAGGGCACGTTTTGGTAGAAGTATAAGAGTGTGCATAGGGAGGGGCCTTGGAGTGAGCACAGGCTGTACAGGGGTCTCCGATGGTTTTTCGTAGTATGGCTCTTGCTTGACCGGGATCTCCAAATCCTGTTCTAGCTAGTGGGAGATTTATTGCCATTAACGGGAAGACCAGCATCATTGGGTTCATTGCAGACCCTGAAAGAGAGAAATAAGAGAGATACTCAGGAGGTGGGGGGGCCTTCTGGGTCATTATTGACATCAGTGAACTCCCCCTCCTTAGAGGGGTAATACTTGAGATCCCTTGCGGGGACCCAGATCGGCCTTTTTTCATTGGTTGGAAAGACACAGCCGAATCCCCTTCCAGCTATAATGAGGGGGTCTGGGCCCCTCCATTCTCCAGTAAGGGGGTCCTTCCATTGGGCTCTAATCATTTGATAAGTAATGGTTGTTGTCCAGTGCTTTTGGAAGGGCAAGAAGTGTTCACCTTTGGCAAAATTTAAAATATTTAGAGTAAATAATGCCATCTTTAGTTGATCATGGGGGGGGAGTGTTCCCCCTTTTTGTTTTATTATTTGCCATTTGAGGGTATGATTGTGTTTTTCCATGATTGCTTGTCCTTTAGGGTTATGAGGAATTCCAGTGGTATGGGAAAGTTGCCATTTACTCAAGAATTCAGTGAAAGATTTACTAATAAAGCAGGGACCATTATCGGTTTTGATTTGATCTGGCAGGCCAAGAACGACGAAGCACCAGAGAAAATGGCTTACGGCATGTTTAGATTTTTCTCCCATATGGGCTGTAGCCCAACAAGCATGGGAGAAGGTATCAACTGTTAGAAATATGTATTTAAGCTTCCCAAAAGAGGCAAAATGTGTGACATCAGTCTGCCAAAGGTTATTGGGCCTCAGGCCTCGAGGTTCACTCCGCCCTTTTGGAGCAGAGGAACTTGCAGAAAAGGCTGGCATGACTTACATGTCCTAATGATCTTTTTTAAGTCTCTGATGGGGACCTGAGGGAATTGATGGGGTAGTCCCCTCCAATTAGCATGTGTAAGTTGAAAAGAGGTGGCCTCCTGTACTGTGTAGGCTGAAGCTAGTCGGTCGGCAAGAGCATTGCCTCTTGACAAAAAGCTTGGCAAATCTTGATGTCCCCTTAGATGCTGTACAAAAAGAGGAACTAGTCTCGGTTTTACCAAATTGAGGACTTGAATCATCAAAGGAGTGATGGGATTATCATTAAGTCTGATGTGTGTGCCTACAAGGTTAGGCAGTAGATTGACAATGTAAAGGCTATCAGAAAACAGATTAAAAGGGCCTTGGATTTCAGATAGAGCTAAAACAACAGCATAAAGCTCTCTAAAATGGGTGGAGCCCTGTACCTCATGAAAGAGGGTTACGGCCGTAGGGCACTCACTTGTGCCCAGAGGGAACATTACCACAGAGGCTTCCCACTTACCCCTGTCGGTAAAAACAGAGGGGAAAGAGGGGTCTGCCTCAGAGAGAAACATTTTAGGCAGCTGCCACACCAACTGTCTAAAAGAACTCATCCACTTATAGGGACCATAGTGACAGCAGTCCACTATCCCCAGAAAGCTTTCCATGGCCATTGCCAATCTGGAATTATTTCTCTGTGGCCACGAGAAATCACTGACCTGAAAAGGGACTATCAAAGAGTGGGGTTCACACTCAAAAAGACGGACAGAAAGATCTTGTCCCTTGACAATGCAGTCAGCCATTTGATCCACTATAGAGTACACTCAGGGTGCCCCTCCCACAGATAGATGTATCCAATGTACAGGATCCCTCTTCTGAGCCAAAAGGGCAGTGAGGAGGGTCTCTCTCGCCATAATATAGAGGACCAGTGGCAAGTTTGGATCATATCTTTTTAAGGCAGCATTATCAATGACATGTTGAACTTTTGTCAATGTGTCTCTATGTATAGGGGTTAAAGTCACTGTTGAGGCTAGGTTAAGACCTTTTAATAGGTCAAAAAGAGGGATAAGATCAGCTGTGGTTATAGGAATCCAGGGCCTCATCCAATTGATTTCTCCCAGCAATTTCTGGATCTGTGGTAGCGTATATGCATCCTGAATACATAACTGGGGCTTAACAGGGAAGACAACATCTAATGTCAAAGTAGTCCCCACAATTTTAAAAGGAGCTACCTGTTGAACTTTATCTGGGACAATCTGAAAGTTATAGTTTTTGAGCAGGGTAAGGCACCGTTTGAAGAGGTCATCTAAATTGCGGGAACAAGCGGCCCCCAAGATAATATCATCCATATATATGTAAAAGAGTATGTCAGATTCCTCTCAGCTTGTTGCTGGCATTCCTCTTTATATAAAGCACACCACTTAAAATGAAGGGGGCCAGGGAGAACCGCCCCAGCAAGAGCCCTCCAATCTGTGGCGGTGCATGGATGGTGAGCAAGTCAAGTCTCTGGAGGATGGTCTCAGTCCAAGGAGCATTGAGGCCATCCTCAAGAATGGTCTTCTTTAATTCCTTAAGGTCACCTGACTCCCAAGGGTACCAGGGGGCAGGGCGGTTACCTCAGGGATTAACATTGACCAAAAATAGCTGACATGGCCTGGGTTAGGTTGTGGGTGGAACAATGGATTCTCTTGGGGTTGGCAGCCAATGGGAGAGCATGAGTCCTTATATGGGAAAGGAGCTGGAACCTCTGCCCATTGGCAGCCAATAGGAGAGCATGAGTTCTTATATGGGAGAGGAGCCAAAACCCCTGCTCATTGGTATGGAGGAGGGGGGCTGATGATGATTTGAAAGGGTTAGAAGAGGAACTAGTACCAGGAAGTGGTGGGTACAAAGGAGCTGTGGATTTGGGAGGCCAGGGGGAGACATCAAAAGGGTCGAGGGCGCCATTGCCACCATTCTCATCTGGCTCTTTATGGCTTTCTTGTCCTGCCGGTGTGGACGCAGCCTGAGGAAGGGGATCAGAATCTACCGGGTAAGGGGCTCACAACCTGGTGGTTTCCCTGTCTATTAAGTTCTTGGCAGCTGGCTTTGATGGCCGAGGAGGGAAGCAACTCTTAAGGGCTACTAAAGTGGGGAAGATCCCCAGAGGGGGGATATCACCCTGATTAACTTGGGATTTGCGTACGAGTTGCTCCACCCTGTCCCAAGTTTCCCAGTCAAACAAATTACTTGCAGGCAGCCACGGGGTGACCTTAACTAAGGTCTCCCAGGTTTTGATATCTTGGCTGTCAGAGAGCTCTAGGCCTCTCCTTCGGAGGAGGACCCTAAGGGATTCAAGAGAGGGATCAGTCTTGGAAGAATGTCCCATATTTTATGGGATTACACTTACCCGTAGTCCGATTAGCTCATCAGTGAAGTTCCTCGTTCCTCACACGGGGCACCAGTTGTTGCTCTTCAGCAACAAGAAGGTAGGGGGACAAGCAGAACCAGCCTGTTATCCCCGGGGCTGAGTGAGAGGGCAAGTGTCGGCAGCTTGGACACCTTACCCTGAGATCCGGGGAAAAACAGAACCACACCAAGCCGGGAGATGTGTCATCCTCAAGGGCACAGCAAAATTCAGCTTTATTCCATCAGAGGCTTAGTTATATAGGGGAAGATAAGGAAGTAACAGAAACCAATGGGAATTGATTATCTCATCTGTCACTAGGGTCTTTAGGCAGGTTTCGGGTTAGGTGGGGAGGTGGAGTTAGGGCCAAGAGCGTGTGCACGGGAAGCTAGTTAGGCCACGAACGCAGAAGTAATAAGGGAGGATGGAAACCTCCAGTCTGTGGCCGTCACAGGCCTAAAAGAGGCAAAAGTTCCCAACATCGGTGTATTCTCTATGTAACTCTATGATGTTGAAAGGAAGTAATTAGAATAAAAAAGTAGTTCATATTAGGAGGTTAATTCTTTTAAAACTATATAGAAGACATAAAATTTCAGGAGAGTTGTTATGTGATGTTAATACTAACAATGAAGACATTTTATGCTGATTTTAGTTATTGAAGAAAAACCAAGTTTTTGGAAGTTAATGTATTTAATTTTAGTCATCTTCAGTGACAGTTTGATAGAGGTTGAATCTTCCAAGACTACCTCAAACTTTAAACATTATTTTACTGATCCAAACTTCAAAATAAAATATTATTTAGTAACAACAAGAGGAATTTCAAAGAAATGTTGACTATTTTTTTTCGTTTTTAGATAATATAGAGTGAATTTTATTTTAAACAAAAGAAGGCAGATTCCAGGTGAACAACATCAGGAAATGGTAGCCAATGTGTCAAACTCTAGACTTTCATTATAATGATTCTGGTCAAATCTAATTCAGCTTGATTAAAATTGAAGAAATGACAGTCATTTCTAATGGTACAAGGAAAGTCCCAATAGCCACTGTAGGACATTTTGAATTAAATTTTATAGTGAAGATATGGGCTTGTTAATAGTAATGCCATCATTGTATATATAAATATGCTAAGTAGTAAATAGAAATTGTGGGTAAAATTGCAATATTTCAAGAATCTCTCACCTGGCCTTAGTGCATCTCCATATCCATAGGTATTTCCAAGGGTTTCAGAAAAGTAGTCCATCTCCATATCAGTGGATAATTACAAGGGCCAGTGAGGGAATATCTGGACCAGAAATCTTGGGTGGGTGCTCTTCTTTGCAGCCAGGACATGAGAGAAATGGGGGAGCAGAAAAGAACTGCTTTAAGAAATAAATAGGTTTCCCCCACTTTATTACTCCCTTTGACGGATTTCAGTTTCAAAGATTTTTTCCCCTGGAATTTTTCCCCCGGAGTTACATCTGGTGGTAGTTGGCAGGACCTCTGAACCCAATATCTTTATATATGAGTGCTAACCTTGGGCTGGCTGCCATTAGAGATGTTGGGGAGATGCCCAAAATGACCCTTATGGAATAGTGGGGAGGCCCCGATTGCTGCAGTGGTAGATGGTTCAGCTTCAACTGGGAGCCCCCTATCTGTGGGGCTTTCAATTGGGGAAGCCCTATTGGAGAATTGGTCTAAGGAAAAGCACCTCTAAGAGGGATGGAGACTTCTCCCAAATTGGGGAAGGGTGGAGAGACCAGAACCAGTAGAATTAGACCTCGGTGAGATAGGAGACTGCACAGGCCCTGAGTGGCTGTGTAGGAAGTGGGATTATAGGGTGTCTTTTCCTCGAGATAGTGGAAGATGTCATTGAAGAGACAGAGAGGGTTATCGAGGAAAGAGAGAAACTTCAGCAGAGAGACACATCAGCATCGCTTGGAGGTGCTGGGTGATGACCTGTGGGATGCTCTTAAGAAATAGAGACAGTTATTGAGAAGATGGGTCATGCTCCTGGAAGATACGATAGCAGCAAGGGACAAGGTAGATGGAGAATCCACATTGCAGGGGGCCATGGGGAGGAGGAGGAAAGAGTGGTGCTTTAGCCTGGAGATAGTAGAATTAAGAAAATGAAAACACAACAACCATGGGCTCCTCAGGGGGAGGAGCCACCCCCTCCCCATGTTCTCCCTCTGTACACAGGCTGAGCTAGTGGACATGAGTGTCTGGTATAGGCAGAAGCAATTGGAAGATCTGTCTACATGGCTTTTGCATCTCTGGGATATGGGGGTGGAAAACATTGTTATGTTGGGTTTGGAAATGCTTAGACTGGCTTCCCAGATAACTCACCCTCCCCTCTGGTAGTGGTTGCAAAGTGCCATCGCACCTCAGGGAATCAGGTACTTCTGGACTGGCTGACAGCAACCATCAGGGAAGTTTGGCCTAATCAGGATGATTTATCATACTTACCCATTAGCTGGAAAACATATACAGATCTCCAGCAGGTGTTTTGGGAGTTGGGCATGAAAAATATCACCTATAATATGGACCCCTCAGGGCTCCAATGAGGAGTTGTTTATCAAAGGAATGAGAAATCTGGTGCTCCATACAGCTCCCCCATCTCTCTTTGGGGCCCTAGTGACTATTCTTGCTCCCACAAAGGGTAACCCATAAGTGAAGCTGCTCATATTTTAGCAGATCTGGGAGAGGTTGAAACAATAAGAGCCCAGAAGGAAGTATGGACAACAACTGAAAGGAGAGGTGAAAAAGGCCGCATGAAAGTCTCAAGAACCCAGATGTGGGTTGATGTGATAAAGGCCAGGGTAGTGAAAGAAAAACTTGATGAGCAGACAAATAGGATCTTGTTAGAACCATGGCACCAATTAAAATGAGAGCAGCAGTTCCAGCTGCTGAGGTCCACGAAACAGAGGCCCAAGTCAAAGCTCTGTGTCTGGCCCATGTCCTTGAAAGATCTCCTGGGAGATAGTATTCAGGCTGTGCTGCTCCCTTAACCCCACAGAATGATTACTGGGCATAGAGGTCCCCACCCTGGGAGATGTGGTGGGGACCAGAGGTCACATGTAGAATTAGCAATTCATTGGTCTCCTGTGAATGTACAACATGTTCTAACACTGGTGGACATGGGAACTAAATTTTCTGTGATTCATGTCAACCCTGAGCATTTTCCTGGGACCCTTGCTGTGATAGATGGCTATGGGAATAAGGATATTAGAGTGAAGAAAGCCCAAATCCCATTGGGGATAGGGAATCTACCCACAAAGGAGAATAATGTGTACATTTCTCCCATCCCTTAATATATGTTGGGGGTAGATATCCTGTAGGACCTGTGGTTACAGACCACTGCAGGTGCTTTGAGACTGAGGGTATGTGTAGTAAAGGCAGTTCTGAGGGGACATACTAAGCACACACCTGTAGCACTGTCTGTACCTCAGTGACTGAAAAATAGTAACAGTATAAATTACCTGGTGGGGCACAAGGAAATTGTATAAACTCTACAGGAGTTGGAGAAGATGGGCATCATAAAGCCCACTCATAGTCCTTTCAATTCCTCAGTGTGGCCTGTGGAAAAACCAGAGGCTCTTGGCATATGACTTTGGACTACAGGGAATAGAATAAAACCACACTCCCTTTGCATGGTGCTGTCCTCTCTATAGCACCCTTATGGACACTCTCAGTTATGAACTAGGGATATATCATTATGTTGTGGAACTTGCTAATGCTTAATTCTCTATTGACATAGCACAGGAAAGTCAGGAACAGTTTGTCTTCATGTGGGAAGGGTGCAGTGGACATTCTCTGTCCTTCCACAGGGATACCTCCACAGTCCCACCATTTGTCATGGGCTTGTAGCCCAGGACTTGGCCACAAGGAAGAAACCCCAAACAGTGTGGCTATATCACTATTTGGTATTATGCTCATGTCTGTTTCTCTTGCAGATTTAGAAGGGGCAGTTCCTAGACTACTGCAACATCTACAGGAGAAAGGATGGGCTGTGAACAGCACCAAGGTTCAGGGACCTGGTTTGTCTGTAAAATTATTTGGGGTTGTCTAGTCGGCTAATACTGAAGTTATTCCTGAAGCAATCATAGACAAGGTCCAAGCTTTCCTAATCCTTATCACTGTGGCAGTATTACAAGAGATTTTGGGTCTTTTGGGCTACTGCAGAATGTATATCTTGCACTTGGAAAAATTCTGAAGCTCATACCAGTTGGTACAAAAGGGCATCAGGTGGGACTTGGATGAAATATGCACAGCTGCTTTTACTGCTGCTAAGCAATCAGTCAAGGCCATGCAGGCCTTGTCTGTAATGGACTCATCAAGGCCCTGTGAACTAGATCTTCATGTAATGGGAGATAGCTATGGATGGGCTCTTTGGTAGCAGCTTGAACAGACATGACAACCTATAGTAATATGGTCACAATTACAGAAAGGAGCAGAGGTCTGGTACACCTTGACAGAGAAGAAACTGGTTGCTGTTTACCATGCCTTGCTGGCTATGGAGCCCTTCACCAGATCAGCTCCAACCAAGGTAATAACCACCTATCCCATCATGAGGTGAGTGCAAGATTGGACCCAAAGGCCACAGAGTGTCATGACACAGATGCCTACACTGGCCAAATGGAGTGCATATTTACAGCAGCATAGTGCCCTATTTATTAGCCCCTTAGGTGAAGAACTACAATGCTTATTGGGGCCAGTAAGCAATACCAATGGAAAGCATGAAAGACTTGCTTTTGAGCCATTGGTAGCCAAGACTCCTTATTGGGAAGGAAAAGCCCCTATACCTGAAGATGCTTGGTATACAGATGGCTCCAGTTGTGAGCATCCCCTGAAGTAAAGGGCTGTGGCTTTCCATCCCAAACTGAGATAATATGAATAGAGAATTTAGAGGGGAAGAGCATCCAATGGGCTGAGTTGTGGGCAGTATGGCTCATGATCACCCAGGAGCCCTCCCCTATAGTTGTCTGCACTGAAAGCTGGGCTTTCTATCAGGGCTTCATCCAGTGGCTACAGACATGGTACCATGCCAACTGGATGGTTGGTCACCAGCCCCTTTGAGGGCAAGAGTTGTGGCAAGACCTATGGGCCTCTGGTCAGACTAAGACTGTTACTGTATATCATGTGACTGGCCATTTGCCTTTGGCATCCCCAGGGAATGATGAAACAAACACATTTGCCCAGGTGCACTGGCTAGAAGGAAAGCCTGCCTCTTATGTATCCCAATGGTTACATCAGCATTTGTTGCATACAGGGCAAAAAATAATGTTGACTGTAGCCCATTGGTGGGGCTTGCCACTGACCTTTGAAGAAATCAGCAGAGCCTAGAAGGAGTGCTTTGTGTGCTCTAAGAGAAACTTACACTGAGTCCCACAACAACATGGGACAATAATAAATTGGTCGATACTCCTCAACAGGTGGCAGATAAAGTATATTGGGCTTCTGCCCATATCAGGAGGATATTGGTGTGCTGTGACTTGTGTGAACACAGCTACTGGCCTGTTGGTTGCTTTTCCTACATGTCATTCATATCAGTAAACCAACAAAAGGGGCCTAGAGCATCTCTTTTCAGTGAATGGCCGGCCACAGGTGATTGAAAGCTATCAAAGTACCCATTTTATTATACTTGGGTTACAGGAATGATGCAGCAATTATGAATAAAGTGGAAATTTCATATACCATATAATCCTACAGGGGCAGGAATGATAGAGAGGTACAATGGTTTTGAAATCTGACCTGAAGAAGGACACCAATAGTCTACAGGGCTGGTCTGTTCATTTATGGACAGTGCTCTGGCATTTGAATAAGAAGCCACATAAAGGACTTTTGAGCCCTGGATATGCTAATACACATTGCTGCCTCTACTATTCAACAGTACGTGCAAGCCATAGAGGAGTTATTGAAGCCAGGATATGTCCAACAGAGTAACATCTTGCTGCCAGCTCCAACTTCGTTAAACCCTGGAGACACTGTTGAGTGGACCTGGCCCTGGACATTTCAACACATGGACCAGTGATGGCTGGCCCTTCTGGCACCTTGGGGAAAAGGTCTGGAAGCTGGCCTCCTGTGTATTCCTGGAGTAACAGCACCATGGCCCCCAAAGAACACTGTAGTATAACTAAAACATTCAGGAGGTAAGAGCACCTTATGGGGAAGTTTAGTTTTAACTTCATGGCCACTGCATGTACCTCCCATAGCCCCATATATTGACCCCTCTGTAACTCCCCAGGAGAAGAGTGAAAATCTAGTATACTAGACCAGGACAAGGTCCCATTCCTGCCGGTGCCCTATCAGAGGACCACTCTCTTATATGTATCCTTCCTGATGGGCAAGAATTGCGTATGCTGTTGTCATTAAAACATTTATCTCATCGCCCTTAAATTTATTTTCTTATACATTCCCTTTTTCCTGGACACGCCCCCTGACTGTAGTTGCTGCCTGATGATTGCTCTGAATTCCCTACCTGCTCAGTTCCTTGCCTGTGGAGTGGTGAGCTATGGACTTAATCTGCCTAGGAATTTGAACCTAGATGAATCCTCT
This sequence comes from Manis pentadactyla, assembly GCF_030020395.1. Taxonomy (NCBI): domain Eukaryota; kingdom Metazoa; phylum Chordata; class Mammalia; order Pholidota; family Manidae; genus Manis; species Manis pentadactyla. The sequence goes on along the minus strand of NC_080023.1, from coordinate 119,760,419 downwards.
GGCTTGAAGATTATCATGATTTTATTGCTGTTGCTATTGTATGTTATTAGTCTGTTTACTATGCTCCAGTTTTTTCACACAGGGGCCATTGCAGAGGATGGTGAATGAATTGATTGTAAGGTGAGATTTCTGGAGAGATGGGCTGTGGGTAAAATTGCAATATTTCCAGAATCTCTCACCTGGCTTTAGTTCATTTCCATAACAGTAGGTGTTTCCAAGGGGTGGAGAGAAATAGTTCATCTCCATATAGGTAATTCCAAGGGTGAGGGAGGACATATCTTGACCTGAGACGTTGGGTGGAGTCTCTTCTTCTGCAGCAGGGTCACAAGAGACATGGGGGAGCAGAAGTGGACTGCTTGTAAGAAATAAATGGGTTTCTCCCACTTCAGTTTCAAAGGTAGTATTTTGCCGCATTTTTTCCTCCTGGAGTTACAGACATGATTACAATTATTTTCTATTATATGTGTTTCTGATAATACATACATGAATGGGTCAATATCCTTTTCTTTCTTATTTTAAATATGTTATTTAGCAATATGACTTTTTGACATACGCATCTTTAACACTTTTTTCTATGTCCTTATTTTTCCCTAATTTAGGTGCATTCATTCATATTAATAGATATGTATTATTTTATTCCATGGATATGGTATAATAATTTGACTGTTTCAGTTTTTTTTGGGCTTTTGCAAAGTTATCATGCATTGCTTTATACACATATCTGTGACCATTTTTACAAAATTTAGAATAGGACAAAATAATAGTTAATGAATATTGGTGGCATTCACTAGAACTGGCAATTTCTTTTATTTGCAAAGCTAAGTGCTGATGTAGAATTGATTTTCTTCTGTGATCTGTCCCTCAAGATTTTTAAAATGCCAATATATTCCATTAGTTATAAAGGCTAGAGAAGGTAACTAGAAAATAGCCTAGCTAAATAACTGAGAAACAAGTATCCTTTTCTTTACAATTCTTTACAAATCATTCTATATGAGCAGCGCTAGAAAAAGAAATAAATAAATGCCCTTCAGCTAAAACTTTGCCCAAGAGTACACCTAGTATAAAAGCTGTGTTAAATCTAATTGTGTTGGATAAGACAGCCATGAACTGACAGGGGACTATGTGTGATTGGTTAAAGAATTATAAAAGAGGTGGAGTTACTAATTGGCAGATGAAAAGGATAGGAAACAGTATATTTAGACAATACTTTAAGTGCTATAAAATTTTAAATTTAAACAGGCATATAACTAGTGGTTGTGCCATCAGGGAAAGCTGAGAAGATCGTTCCCAAGAGAAGCACAGAGGTTAATGTTATTATGATGTACTTAAACATCATAATTCAAGGCTGCTTTGTATGCCTGAATACTTATTTTGTGTGCAGATGGAAGAGTGGGCTCTTTCTCAGGACAGAGGCATATTAAATATATCCTTTAATATTTACAATCACAATTCCAATTTACTATCATACCTGGATAAATAAAACTGTACATGGATCAGAGCACTAGTGGTCACATGACCAGTGTGTGCTCTCTCTCTCCTGTTTCTCTTTGTATCTCAATTTCTCGTGGCAGATCTACATGAGAATTATTTTTAAATTAGAATATTGCTGATCATTGAATCAGAAAAGAAGAGCTAGATGTGTCAATATTTTAACAATATCATACTAGGATACATCCATTTCTGAAAGAGGGATTGAGATACACCAATTCTGTTGGTTTATGCTCTACTTATCTTGGGTAATATTTGTGTAGGTAGTAACAACTTTTATTTCAGTAGCTCCACATTTATGTGTTCAAGGTTGTCTACCTTTTTTCATGATACATTACCTCCCACTGTGTTAATACACTCTATCAGTTTACATTAGATATTGTCTTCCTGTAAAGGAAATTTTCTTTGTCAACCTTGTTAAAATGCATTTACCCCTCATTTAATAAAATCTTTATCTAAAGTCAAGTCTTACTGAAATCTCAAAGAGTTGAAAACTCTTTCGAAGGTGAAATCAGGACAAAACTTTATTTTACAGACAGAGGTACTATGTATATTTCTGCTTGTGAATAATCTGGGTATATAAAGAGGACAAATAACAGAAATATTATATTTTTCTTGTTCATGTTTTTATTATTTTGGAATTAAAACAATGGTTGGCCATGACTTTATTAGACAGTGATATAGATAGAATATATATACAGTTATTAAATGTGTATGCTTATTTTGTTGAATAATTTTTCCTTAATATTAAGATATATGTATGTTAATGGCACTTCACTAAAGTGAAGTTTTCCTAGGCCAGAGGTGACCACAAATGCCCACTATGATCTATACTTAGTTCCCAGTGCCATTTAATCCATAAGCTTTAATGTTACTAAACAATTTTCTATTCCTCAACAGTGTGATGACTTTTCAGACCTGTTAATTAAATTGCCTATGTTTACAATGTTTTACAAACCCTCATCTACTACTCCTTTAGACTGAAGTTAAACTCTTAGCTCTTCTCAGAACTCTGATTCCAGGGTAGAGGTACTTGCCCATGTTGGATGCTCCTTCTTATTCTAGTGCCATGTACATGAATGTACTATATTGTAACTAGTCACAGTTCATTAACAGTTATTTAGGTGCAGAAATGATCTTCCCTTTTATTGCCTAACATAATTTTCACTTATTAAACTTAATCAATCAATTGAGTATACTGAATGAATGAATGAATGAATGAATGAACATTATTACTGATTTCCAATGTTTAATTTTTAAGATTGGTTTCATTTGAGCCACATGGCTGTTATTAGTATATTAGGAATTAGCATATTAATTAGGAATCTCTTTCTTTCTTGTTTATTTGTACATGTCTATACATTATCTCTTCTTTGTCAGGTAAAAAATTGTATTTATGGGGGTTTAAAATAAACTTGTGCAAGATCACAGTATGATGCCATAACAATGTGCTCTATTTTAGTACATTTTCTATGCCCCCATGCATTTCCAGTTAGTAAGAATTTTAAAACTGTACAGAATTTTTTCCACTAACATGCATTATATGTAATATAGATTTTGGTATGACTTATGTTATAATGGTAAGGTCCAAAATCATAAACTCAAAATAAAATATATTTCAGTTTAATCTTTGGGCTTTAACTTAATTTTTAATCCAAATAAAGATTTAATATTTCTGTCTAAGATTTGTGGATAAAATTGCATAAATTCAGATGAAGTTTCTAGAAGAATGTCAACAATTTCTAAAAGCATTATAAATATTATGGCCATATTAATTAGGAAGCTGGTAACTTTTAGAACAAATAAACCACAATATTTCAGTGACTCAACACAATATATATTTATATTGCATGTGTGCATGCATGTGTACATAAGTGTATAAAGTAGGTTTCCTTATCTGTTGTAGTTATCTTTCATGTGATATTTCAGGAACAAGACTCACTTATTTTAGTAGCCCTATGAATTCTAATATTCATATTTTTAATCTCATAAGAGTGACAAACATAATTAATAATGCATGTTTTAATGTCCATGCCTGTTAATTCTAACATCTCTGTCAGTTATGGGTCAATTTTAATTGGTAGATTTTTCTCTTCATTATGGATCATAATTTTCTGTGCTTTTAAGTTCCTGGTAATTTTTATAAGGGTCTAGTCATCATATATTAAAATATTGATTTTTAATTGGATTATTTGCTTTTTGTTTGTTGAGGTGTGTGAGCTCCTTATATATTTTGGGTGTCAACCCTTCATCGGATCTGTCACTTATGAATATATTCTCCCATACTGTAGGATGCCTTTTTGTTCTATTGGTGGTGTCCTTTGCTGTATAGAAGCTTTCCAGCTTTATATAGTCCCACTTGTTCATTTTTACTTTTCTTTCCCTTACCCTGGAAGATATGTTCATGAAGAAGTTATTCATGTTATGTCCAAGAGATTTTTGCCTATTTTTTTTAATAGTTTTATTGTTTCATGACTTGCTTTCAGGTCTTTGATCCATTTTGAATTTACTTTTGTGTATGCGGTTAGACAATGATCCAGTTTCATTCTCTTACATGTAGCTGTCCAGTTTTGCCAACACTAGCTGTTCAAGAGGCTGTCATTTCTCCATTGTATGTCCATGGCTCCTTTATCATATATTAATTGACCATATATGATTGGGTGAATATCTGCACTCTCTATCTTGTTCCACTGGTCTGTGGGTCTGTTCTTGTGCCAGTACCAAATTGTTTTGATTACTGTGGCTTTGTAGAAGAGTTTGAAGTTGGAAAGTGAGATCCTCCCAGCTTTATTCTTCCTTCTCAGGGTTGCTTTGGCTATTCGGGGTCTTTTGTGGTTCCATATGCATTTTGAAACTATTGGTTTCAGTTCATTGAAGAATGCTGTTGGTATTATGATAGGGATTGCACTGAATCTGTAGATTGCTTTAGGCAGGATGGCCATTTTGACAAGATAAATTCTTCCTAGCCAAGAGCATGGGATGAGTTTCCATTTGTTAGTGTCCTCTTTAATTTCTTTTAAGAGTGTCTTGTAGTTTGCAGGGTATAGGTCTTTCACTTCTTGGTTAGGTTTATTCCTAGGTATTTTTTTCTTTTTGATGTAATTGTGAATGAAATTCTTTTCCTGATTTCTCTTTCTGCTAGTTCATTGTTAGTGTATAGGAAAGAAACACATTTCTGTGCATTAATTTTGTATTCTGCAACTTTGCTGATTTCAGATATTTGTTCTAGTAGTTTTGGAGTGTAGTCTTTAGGGTTTTTTATATACAATATTATGTAATCTGCAAATAGTGACAGGTTGACTTCTTCTTTACCAATATGGATGCCTTGTATTTCTTTGTTTTGTCTGATTGCTGTGGCTAGGACCTCCAGTATTATGTTGAATAACATTGGGGAGAGTGGGCATCCCTGTCTTGTTCCCAAACTTAGAGGAAAAGCTTTCAGCTTCTTGTTGTTAAGTATGATGTTGGCTGTGGGTTTGTCATATGGCCTTTCTTATGTTGAGGTACTTGCCCTCTATACCCATTTTGTTGAGAGTTTTTATCATTAATGGATGTTGAATTTTGTTGAATGCTTTTTCAACATCTATGGAGATGATCATGTGGCTTTTGTCCTTCTCTTTGTGGATGTGGTGGATGATGTTGATGGATTATCGAATGTTGTACCATCCTTGCATCTCTGAGATGAATACCACTTGATCGTGGTGTATGATACTTTTGATGTATTTTTGAACTCGGTTTGCTAATATTAAGTTGATTATTTTTGTATCTTTGTTCATAAGGGATATTGGTCTGTAATTTTCTTTTTTGGTGGGGTCTTTGCCTGTTTTTGGTATTAGAGTGATGCTGGCTTCATAGAATGAGTTTGGAAGTATTCCCTCCTCTTCTATTTTCTGGAAAATTTTAAGGAGAATGGGTATTATGTCTTCTCTGTATGTCTGATAAAATTCAGCAGTAAATCCATCTGGCCCAGGAGTTTTGTTCTTGGGTAGTTTTTTGATTACCTATTCAATTTCATTGCTGGTAATTGGTCTGTTTAGATTTTCTGTTTCTTCCTTGGTCATTCTTGGAAGGTTGCATTTTTCTAGGAATTTGTCCATTTCTTCTAGGATTTCCACATTGTTAGCATATAGATTTTCATAGTATTCTCTAATAATTCTTTGTATTTCTGTGGTGTCCATCATGGTTTTCCCTTTCTCATTTCTGATTTTGTTGATGTGTGTAGATTCTCTTTTTCTCCTAATAAGTATGACTAGGGGCTTATTTATTTTATTTTCTCAAAGTACCAGCTCTTGGTTTCATTGATTTTTTCTACTGTTTTATTCTTCTCAATTTTATTTATTTCTTCTCTGATTTTTATTATGTCCCTCCTTCTGCTGAATTTGGCTTCACTTGTTCTTCTTTTTCCAATTTCAATAATTGTGACTTTAGACTATTCATTTGGGATTGTTCTTCCTTCTTTAAATAGGCCTGGATTTCTATATACTTTCCTCTTAAAACTGCCTTCGTTATATCCCACAGAAGTTGTTGTTTTGTGCTGTTGTTGACATTTGTCTCCATATATTGCTTGATCTCTATTTTAATTTGGTCATTTATCCATTGAGTATTTAGGTGCATGTTGTTAAGCCTCCATGTGCTTGTCAGCCTTTTTGTTTCCTTTGTACAATTTATTTCTAGTTTTATACCTTTGTTGTCTGAGAAGTTGATTGGTAGAATTTCATTGTTTTTGAATTCACTGAGGCTCTTTTTAGGGCCTTTTATGTAATCTATTCTGGAAAATGTTCCATGTGCACTTGAGAAGAATGTGTATCCTGCTGCTTTTGGGTGTAGTGTTCTGTAGGTATCTGTTAGGTCCAGCTGTTCTAGTGTGTTGTTCAGTGCCTCTGTGTCCTTACTTATTTTCTGTCTGGTGGATCTGTCCTTTGAAGTGAGTGGTGTGTTGAAGTCTCCTAGAATTATTGCATTGCATTCTATTTTCTCCTTTAATTCTGTTAGTATTTGTTTCACATATGTTGGTGCTCCTGTATTGGGTGTGTATATATTTATAATGGGTATATCCTCTTGTTGACTCTTTAGTTGTTATGTAATGTCCTTCTTTATCTCTTGTTACTTTGTTTTGAAGTCTATTTTGTCTGATACTGGTAATACAACACCTCCTTTTTTCTCCCTATTGTTTGCATAAAATATATTCTCCCATCCCTTGACTTTCAGTGTGTGTGTGTCTTTGGGTTTGAGGTGAGTCTCTTGCAAGCAGCATATAGATGGGTCTTGCTTTTTTATCCATTCTATTACTCTGTGTCTTTTGATTGGTGCATTCAAGTCATTTACGTTTATGGTCATTATTGAAATATATGTACTTATTGCCATTGCAGGCTTTAGATTTGTGGCACTGAAGGTTCAAGGGTAGCTTCTTTACTATCTAATTGTCTAACTTAAATCACTTATTAAGCTATTATAAGCACAGTCTGATGATTCTTTATTTCTCTCCCTTCTTATTCCTCCTCCTCCATTCTTTATATGTTAGGTGTTTTAATCTGTTCTCTTTTGTGTTTCCTTTGACTGCTTTTGTGTGTAGTTGATTTTATTTTTTTGCCTTTAGTTAGTATTTGGTTGGTCTGCTTTCTTTGTTGTGATTTTATTTTCTCTGGTGACATCTATTTAGCCTTAGGAGTGCTTCCATCTTTAGCAGTCCTTTAAAAATATCCTGTAGAGGTGGTTTGTGGGAGGCAAATTCCCTCAACTTTTGCTTGTCTGGGAACTGTTTAATCCCTCCTTATATTTAAATGATAATCATGCTAGATACAGTATTCTTTGTTCATGGCCCTACTGTTTCATTACATTAAATATATCATGCCGTTCTCTTCTGGACTGTAAGGTATCTGTTGAGAAGTCTGGTGATAGTCTGATGGGTTTTCCTTTTAGGCGATCTTTTTTCTCTCTCTGGCTGTCTTTATTATTCTGTCTTTGTCTTTTATCTTTGCCATTTTAATTATTATATGTCTTGGTGTTGTCTTCCTTGGGTCCCTTGTTTTGGGAGATCTGTGGGCTTCCATGGTCTGAGAGACTAATTCCTTCCCCATTTAGGGGAAGTTTTCAGCAATTATTTCTTCAAATACACTTTCTATCCCTTTATCGCTCTCTTCTTCTTCTGGTACCCCTATAATGCAAATATTGTTCCATTTGGATTGGTCACACAGTTCTCTTAATATTCTTTCATTCCTGGAGATCCTTTTATCTCTCTCAGCTTCCGCTTCTCTGCATTACTGTTCTCTGATTTCTATCCCATTAATGACCTCTTGCACCTCATCCAGTCCTCTTTTTAGTCCTTCCAGAGATTGTTTTATTTCTGTATTCTCCCTCCTGACTTGATCCTTTAGCTCTTGCATATTTCTCTGCAGGTCCATCAGCATGGTTATGACCTTTATTTTGAGTTCTTTTTCAGGAGGATTGGTTAAATCTATCTCCCCAGGCCCTCTCTCAGGGGTTGTCTGCATGATTCTGGACTGGACCAAATTCTTCTACCTTTTCATTGCGATAGAGGTAGTCATAGGCAGGTAGCATGTGAGTTTAGCTGGGAGAACAAAGTCCCTTCCTGCTTGCTGGTCACCTTGCCCTTCTCCTCTACCTGTGCAGGTTACCTGCACACTGGGAGCAGGCTATGGGTTAATTTCCTGACCCCCAGCAGGTAGGGCAGCCCAGAGCCCTGCAGGGAATAGCAGGCATGCTGGGTGTGCTCTCCTCCAAGAATGGTGCCTCTTCGCATCTTGCCCCCACCTCCTCTGCCTCTGCGCCAGTCAACTGCTCACTGGCAGTGGCTTTTAGATCTTGCCTGGGCAGCAGTGTGCTGGGAGGAGGCTCTGGTTGGATACCTGGGGTTCAGCCATTCCCTGGCTGCTCTGCCAGGTCTGCATGGGAGGGGGAATGACCGGCAGGTTGCTTATTGCTGTGAGGGGCTTCAGAGCTGCCTTGCCTCTCAGAGGGTTAGGGTGCCTGAAGTTCCTCGGGATTCCCAGCTGCTGGGCTGAGTGTGCTGGGATGATCCCATACAGCTGTGAATCCCTTGTCCCTTTAAGACTTTAAAAGCACTCGCTTTTCTTTTTCCCAGGGGAGCCAGCTGTGGGTATCTGCTCGCAGATTTTACTTTTCCATTTCCCTAATATCCAGCACACCATGCAATGTGTATTTGTGCTCCTGGTGCAGATTACTAGGGCTGGTTATTTAGCAGTCCTGAGCTTCCACTCCCTACCCGCTGTGACTCCTCTCCTCCCACCAGAGAGCTGGGGTGGGGGGACCGCTCGGGTCTCACCAGATCATGGCTTGTATCTTACCCCCTTCATGAGAAGCTGCATTCTCACAGATGTAGATGTAGCCTGGCTGTTGTACTGTATCCTCTGGTCTCTCTGTTAGGTGTAGTTTTATTTGTTGTATTTTCAAAAATATAAATAATTTTGGGAGGAGATTTCAGCTGCTCTAATCATGCCACCATCTTCCCAATATCCTAAAGATTTTTTAAGCACAATTATGTTCATCTAGAGCTAATTGTTCCCCACTACAGAGACAAGATTCTCCTGTGTACTCTATACAATCACCCTGGAACTGATTGGGTGGTGGGTGGGAGTATACTCTATTCCTGGACCTGTGGGAACTGCCATGTTTGTTTCCTCTAATGTTTTTGGTTGGTTCTTTCCCTATACACAGAGAGTTTCCTCACAGGCATGTTCTGATCACTACTGTGATGAAAGCTTGAGTGAAGACCCATGCAAATCTTGAATATAACTGTTTATATATTCTATCTTTTTCTTTAAGGTTTAGGGCAGTTGTTTTTCAGGGCAGTATATCTAGTCCCTATACTCCACCTTTGTCTGCAGCCCAAATAATGTTAAAGGTCTATGGTATGTTGGTTTCTAACAACCACAAAAACATATGAGAGATCTTATAGAATAATAGATAGGCATATTGGGGTCATCTATTTGCAGGGAGACTGACTTAGCTGTGTGATAAAATGAGCTTAGTCAAAGGAAGGCCATCACCACAGTGCCATATGACCAGCCTCCTGACTGTAGTCAACTCAAGTATAAAGAAAAAAGATTTTAAGAATATCATCATCTGTGAAATCCAATAAGATATAGCTATTAAAGTATTAGATTTAGTTTGTAGTCTTTGTCTCTACCAGTCTCTGTCTACCTATCTTCTATCATCTGTTTTTTGTCTAAGGATGAATAATTTTACTTCTCTAGTCTTAAGCTTTCTTACACGTAAATATGGGAGTTTGAGTTTTATATTCTGTGATCCCACATCAGTTTTAAATATTTTCTAAATTTCACAATTTTCCAAAGCATGTAGTTGCAATATCTATAACAAATAATTCTGTTCAGAAAATGTGGCATTTGAAAAAATTGGCTTCTCATACTTTGACACTCCTATCATTGAAAGACAGGGTCTATGTCTCCTACCCTTGTGTGGGGGTCAGCTTAGAACTGTCCCGAGCAAGAGTCTGACATAAATTACACTGTGAGACTTCCAAAGCTAGGTCATAAAAGGCCATTGCAGTCCCACTTTATTTGTGGTAACATTTGTGCTGTAGCTCTCAGCTTCTATGTAAGATATCTGACTACCTTGAGGCTGACATCCTGTGAGGGGTCCAAAACACATAGTAAAGGATTATACAGAGATGCTCTTATTGAGAATTCTCAGTGAGCTGAATCATTGTGCTATTCTAGCATAAACATGTGAATGAAGTGACTCCAGATGATTTCAGATTTCATATACTTCTAGATGAGGTTCCCGAGATGGTAGAGAGGAACCAGGTATTAATTTGGTTACTTGTCCAAATTCTGGACCCATAGAATTATAAATATCATCAAATAGTTGTTTGATGCCAGAAATTTTTGGATGTTTTGTTATTTGATAATAGTTATCTGAAGAACAGCATGAGAAAAATTAGTATAACCACTAATTTATATTAGTGAGAAATTGATACATATTAGAGAAAATTGATTCATTTCATAGAATTAAACTTTAAAGTTTCTCCTTTCAACTGAAAAGTATACATTTAATATTCAATGAGATAACCTCACTAATAGTTCTTAATTGCAAAATTTAAAAAATTGTAAGAATTTTTTAAAGTCAAACTTGCAAGATATTATATGATTATTAAATTGTGTTGAGCAGGAAAGTATAGGATATACTACAGCTATCATGAAAGTGTGGATGGAGTTCAGCTGGAAACTCAGAAAAAACAAAGGGAAATAGTATATTATTTCACATATTCTCAGGACCTGATAAACTACCAATTCAATTTAAAAAATAAATAATGCTTTGTATAAAATAATAAGAATCACATCAAGGCAATGAGAAAACCTGGAATAGTTACTAGAGCATAGCCAATAGAAGGGAGATTATATGCCAGCAATTTTCTTATTCAATTCTTAGGTTGTATATTTTTATTTGAAATTTTAGAAATGTTTCACAGTAACTTTCCCTAGTTACTCTACATGGAAATTTAAACTGTTATTTAATTAGTGACTTCCTTTTGAGCATACAATTCACAAAATTTACAAGTAGGTGAGTCACCCAAAAACTCAAATATAATAATATATGAAGTGTTGAAAAATAAATAGCAACTTTTCACAAAATTGCATTTATTACTAGATGACACTGTCATTTGCCAAATTATATATGATCATTGCCTTGAAATGATCAATACCAGGAACATATTTTGAGGCTCTTTAAAGCTTCTTTATTTGTATACATTTTCGCTTTGGCAAATACTGTGTTTTACAAGTACTGGAGTTCTTACACGATATGGGGTGTTATCTACTTTATTTTGTCTCTAGTACAATATGTTACAATATACTACACTATGTTAAGTAGGAGTCATATGTCATACAGTTTCTATCAATCCTGCATATACATATTATACTTAGATCTAAAGCATTTCGTTAGATTTTGAGCCACTCAAAGGCAGTTTTGCCTCATGCAACTTTTGAATACCAGAGAATAAAAAAAATAGTGTCTTCCACATTTAGGCACTCAAAAATATGCATTTGAATGAAGGAATATGTAAATTCATAATATGTTATTTTTGTTTATTCTCACCTCCTGTTTTTGTGTTGGATTATTTCTTTGACACATGCAAATATTTTCTAAGGTACTACTAAATATGAATCCCTGAGACCCTGCTCTATAATGTCTAGATTAGAGTCAAGGGAAATGGGATGTATCTGGGAGGTAGTATGTGGATCAAGAGTAAACATAAATCAAACAAAAAATATGGGATATCAGCAGAATTAATTTTTTTTTCCTAAATGAATATACAGCATTCTTCCTAAAAGAGAGATTGAACTTATGTTAATTCACATATACCTATTTTTAAAAATTTAATTTGTAATTAAGAGAAAAGCTGTCTGTCAACTGTTAGGGGTGAACGTTGGGGGAAAAAGATTTTTGAATTTAGGGTTTCTCTGTTTTTCAGTTGCCATTAATGATTTACTTTAAATTGCATGAAACCTGTCTAAGCAACTTGGGAGATTGATCTAATGAGGGCCAAACAAGTCTATACTTCACAGAGAATCAAGACAGACAAGTCACACCAGAGAATTAACTTTAACAAGAGGAACAGTTTAAAATGGCAAAACAAATTCATTATACTTCTCATACTATTAATATAATAGTTCCACAGTTGTAAAATGATAAAACACCACAAGGTTAAAAGAGAAGTAATTAGACATAACACTACCATTTTAAAACAACTATTCTTAATTTTTTATTTACACATAGATCGGCCACAAAATTTATCATATAAAATTGGACAATTTTGAGAGTGTTTTTAATAAATACACTAGGGCAATGAGTATAAACTAAGACCACCCAGACATACTAAGAAACATGTTCTTCCTATTCATATGCTCCTATGCAGGTTATACATAAGATTATAAAAATATGAAATACTGTGAACAATTTTCCATTTAGATAATGTTACCTCATTTTACAGTATTGCATTAAAATTTACCTAAGCATATTAAAACAAACATTGTTATTGGTCATTAATTTATTTTTCATTACAACTGACACTGCAATAAACACAATTTCAATATTATTTATTTGTTCATGTGATCACTTCTTGTGAACAAATGAACAATGCTATAAAATTCTGCACATTTTCAATACATTTCCTATGCTCAACAAAAGCTTTCTTCACAAGAGTTGTCAATTTACCATTCCCAAAGCAGTCTAGGAAAAAGCCTAGCACTCATACTCACTCTATTACATGTATTATCACATTTCCTAATTATGCCAATGTGATGATTTCATTGTAATTACTTTTTACCTGATAATAGGGCTGTATTAATAATAATTTTCCAGCCTTTTGTATTGTTTTGTAATTTTCACTGCATTTAGCTGTGTTCACCTTTATTTTGCAGTGTTCATTTATTGTTAAGGATATGAGTTTGGGAAAGGTAATTCTGATGTGTGTGTTTGTGTGTGTGTAGATAAATAAAGAGACAAAGAGAAAGAAATATCAAATGATGGTAGATTAATAGTCACTGTACAAAGCTGGGCAAATGGGCAATCCAATAAAGAGTCTTCCCATGGCTACAGTTCACAAACTTTGAAAAAGCCTAAGTTTTCTGGAGCATATACAGAAAAAAGTTCCTCTAATCCTCATCTAGCAAGTGCAAACTTTTTAGATTACATTTTTAAGGGATCTATCAATAGAGACTAATAATGCAAAAATAGAAATACATCTCACTTTGTAAAGGAAATCAGAAAGAAGTAAAGTAAAATTATAAACAATTGTTTGGATAAAAACATCATACAGAATATGTTTATGATAAAAGGCAGTGGAAACTGCTGCCCCAAAATGTGCCACTTTGGCATGTGGATTATTTTGTGCTGAAAGTAATCAAGATGCAGCACACTAAGGAAGAGCTTTTTTACCTCCAGAAGTGAGATTTCCTGGTTTAATACACAAACATTTCCCTCACTGTCTGACTTGGAAAATTATTATTTCTAAACCTCAATTTTTTAACACAAAAATTAGGTATAAGTTAGTTCTTATCTCATGTGATTATTGTGAGGATTTAGTCACAGAGAGTGCATGTAAAGCATTTACAAGTGCATGGCACTCTCAACAACATCATAGATAATTGTTTTTAAATACACTAGCTATTTGTCAACTGATTATAAACTTCTGTAAAGTTTTGACTGTGACTAGGTTATAAAGAGATGTGCAAGGAAATACAGGAATGTCAAACAAGAAATTTTTACCAGTGAGAGGTGGCCAGGGAAGTTCTATGAAGAAGTAAAACTGCGCTGAGATCAGAGGCCAGAATGTTTACTAAGATGAAGGATGAAGGAATGCTGTCCCAAGAAGAATATGTGTATAGCTAGCTGTTGGGGAGCAACAGAAGGCCAGAAAGGCTTTAGGGAATATAGCAAATGGACATAGTGCAACTGAGTTTGGTGTAGATAAGTCAGGGAAGGCCATGTGGGGCTTTCTAGACAGGTTAAGATGTCTGATTTTATATTGAGAGAAAAGAAGTGCCATTTACATGTTCAGCAGAAAGGAGATTTACATTTCAAAATATCTTGTGACTGAAAACTGGAGAATGTGCTTCAGGCTGAGAATGGTTTCAGGTAGATCAGTTTTTGGGGACTGGCGAAACTACAGTTCATAGGCCAAAGTTACCTAGTTTTGTAAGTAACATTTTCTTTGTACACCTACACGGCCTTGCTCATTTATTTACTTGTAGTTTATGACTGCTTTCATTACTGAATAGTAGTTGTGACAATGACGGCATGGCCAACAAAGCCAGAAATACTTACTGGCAGATCTCTACAGGAAAATTTTCAACCTTGAGTTAGAGTACTATTTTAGTAGCACAGAAAAGATATAATAGTTGATGGGGTTGTGAGGGAAAAATAATTCAATTTATGTGGTATTTGAATGGTAAAGGGGACGTGATGAATGGGTTGAACACAGAAGATAAAAATAACTACAGTGTCATAGTTTATTCTGAAGGTCTGAGGCTTGCAAAATTAGATGAATCACATGATTATTATATGAGATAGGCACTGAAATAGGGTCTGGACTATTATTTGTGTCAGTGTTCAAATATGTAAGCTTCAGGAAAGGAAAAATGGAAATATCATTATCCCACCCCATTTATTTTATCTATTAAGGAAAATGAAAAGTGTATAATTTTTGCCATTGGCCAGACCTATGCAACCTTGCCAAATGGCTTTATTTAACGTGTTTATTGTGAAAACTGAAATTAGCTTGGGGCATAACTGTTCCTTTAATACTATCACTGGTATTATAATTAAGATGTTTCTATTATAGTTAGCATATAATTTTGTTGAGCATTTCTTTGCCTTTTGATCGAGATGTTTAATCTATTTGCATTTAATGAAAGTATTCATATTCTGGTTTAAGTATTCCTACTTTGTTTTCTTTTTGTTTCTTTTAATTTTTTTCTTCTTTTATTCTTTTACTGTTTTATTTTGTGCTAATTGAATATTTTTCATATACCCTTTCAATTCCTCTAATTCTTTATCAATTATATCTTTTTTTACTCTTTATTTAAGTAGTTATTCTAGGGGTTACCCTATGCATTATTAATATATCAGAATCTAGATAGAATTATTACTGCTGTTCTTCATGTGTAATGTAAGAACCTTACAACATTGTAATTGTTTACTGTTCCTATCATTTGCTTATCATAAATTTCACATTGTATGTTCACTATATAGTTATAAAATGCAATGTAATTATTTTTACTTCAGCCATGTAACTGATGATTTTCATTTGTCTCTGTAAATCCACACACTTTTATTTCATTCTAAAGAAATTCCTTTAGCATGTTTTTTGTTGCAGATCTATTAGTGTCATATCACATAAGCTTTTATTTATCTATGAAAGTTTTACTTCAGACATTGATGAAAGAAATTGAAGACACAAATAAAAGGAAAGATACTTCATATTCCTGGATTGGAAGAATTAATATTGTTAGAATACCCATACCATCCAAATCAATCTACAGATTCAGTGCAATTGGAATCAAAACTCCAATGTTTTATTTCACAAAAACTTAGAACAAACAACCCCCAAAATGGTATGGAAACACAGAAATGCTAAATGGGCAAAACGATCTTGAACAAGGACACAGCTAGAAGCCTAATAGTATTCAAAACAGTATGGTATTTATGTAAAAACAGACACATAGATCAATGGAATAGAATAGAGACCCCTGAAATAAACCCACACATACGTGGTCAATTAACTTACAACAAAGGAGCCAAAAGATACAGTGGGGAAAGTGTAAGTGGTGGTAAATGGCTGTTCCATAAATGATGATGTGAAATCTGGTCAGTCACATATCAAATAATAAAACTGGACCTCTATCCTCCACCATACACAAAAATCAGTTCAAAATGGATTAAAGGTTTGAATATAAGATATGAAACTATAAGACTCCTAGAAAAAAATATAAGGAGTAAACTTCTTGACATAGGTCTTGGCAATGATTTCGTGCATTTGACACCTGCACTTTGCCAGGACCTACAGAATATCACCATGCACATGGACAGCTCAAACCTTAGGCAAGGATTCAGTGACTCAGTGCAAATCCCAATTCAGACTCCTAGAGATCCTTTCTGTTTACTTTCCTCTTTGAGGACCCAACTTCATAAATTCTCACCTCTTCAAAAGCTTTGATCTCTTTCACTTCTGTCATAATAGAAATGACCCTAACCTTATAGCTGCATAAGACATGGTGCTTTCCTCATGAAATTTTCATTTGTCAAGAGCCTCAGTCATGTTCTGCCTTTTTTTTAATGTCCAGAAGTGTTATCTCATTTATCATCTATTTTCATAATTTTTTATGGTGTGAAAGCAAGTCCAGTACTACATGATTGAAAGTAGATGAATAAAAACCTTTTGAAAATTTAATTCACCTAGATTTATTTTCTCATTAGTACATCCTTTTTAGTACATATTTTTATTTACATATTTTTTACATTATCTACTAATTATCTAGTGAAAAGTAATAATTGTCTCCATTTCTGTATCTTCTATTTAAAACAAATTTTAGGAAAGTTGCAAAAATAAATCTAAAATTCTCTTATATTCCTTACTCTGGACTCTGGTTCCCCTAATGTTGACACCTTGCATAACCAACAGCATAAATATTAATAATAGGAAATCAGTATTGGTGCTGAAGGATAGAAAAATATTCCACCCCAAAGTATGCCTCTTTGGCATAAGAATTATTTTGATTTGATTAGTTTTGAGATTCTGTGGGCACAGGAGAATCTGTGAGAATAGAGTAGAAGTTACCATTTTGTGAGGGAAATTTACATTTATAAATGAAATTTCCATTTGCAAGGGTGTCTTACTCTCTGTATGTACTAGGAAGAAGAGGATGACTCTAAATCTCCAGAAACTCAGCAATGGAAAAGGCACCAACTCAAAACTGCCTAATAAGCTGGACCCTTGTTAACTGTGCTTTACCAAGTAATGCCCTATACTGGCCTCCCATCCACCCCCACCAGCATTCTTTTCTTTTTGTCTTTAACTGAAGATGGTATTTAAGACGGTGGCTTGGGCAATTTGAGGAGTTTTCCTCAATTTTCATGACCATATTCCAGATATATATGAGAATTCATATTATTAATATTCTGTTTGTTTTTTTCTATTAATTATCTTTTATTACAGAGGAGCTTAGCTGTAGAGTCTAGAATAATAGAAGGAAAATTATTTTATCCTCCTCTACAGTACACTATTTTTAACTAAAGACTTATAAGAAAAAGATGCCATCTCTATCTATATGTGAAAATACCACAGTCTTAGATATTGTTACTTAGTGGGTATTTTCATTTAAAAGTCACTGTAGGTGATCAGAAGAACCTGAAAAAGTTCACCAAGAAAATGAAGAATTCAAATCAAATTCTGCTACTGTTAGGCTTTGGTGTGCTGCAGAGGCGATTTGTTAACAAAAATGGTAACAGATATTGTGCAAATGTTTTAGTTAACACACTTAAATATGACTTATACAAAGAATAAATTGCCTAATGCTTTTAAATATACACCATTTTCATAAAGGATGAATAGTGTAATTTTCAGGAGGATAAAACCAGTTTTGCAAAATGACATTTCACAGAAACATACTGTTTGAATTGGTCTGTGTAGTTGTAGCAAAAGGAAGTCTCCAGCTGATCCCTTTGATTTCCCTAGCTGGTTCATTTGATTACCCTCATATGGATAATGAAAAACCATATGGGGGGACTTTACTCCTTTTGCATTTGCAACTAAAACCTGCTGGGATACTTAGATCTTACAGCTCATAAGCAAACAAGGGGGAAAGCCACATAATTTTTATTTCAGGGCAAGGAATGAACTTTGTAAAATTCAAAATGAAAAGAATGGCTTTTAAGGAACACATAATGAACACATAATAATTTCCTCAAAGATAGACTTTTCTAGCTTGCTTCTATGTTAGTTTTGGTTCTTTGTTAGTTGATTTACAAAATATCTCATTTCTCTTGCTTCATTTTGAAGATAATTCTTAATAACACTAATGTAAGCTTGTAAAACATGTTTGCTTTTTGATATATTCATTATATCCCATGTGACCAATGATAAAAAATCAATATTGTAGTCCACTCCCCAATGGCAGTCATGCATTCATTCATATATTAATTTAAAAATTTTACTATATGCCTAATGTATGCAAAGTAATGTGGATAAAGTGAAGGTTCCTGTAGCCAGGATTCCCACCTCGCCCTGGTTGGCCAGTTCACTATATTATGTGTGGGCAATGTCATTATTGACTCTATATGTAAAGAGCTCCTTCCAGTGCTCTGAGCAACATGATGGCAAGGCTGCAAGGTTGCAGAAGAGCAGAGCAGAGACTGGAATGGGGGCAGCACTGAGGACAGAGACTGAGATGGCTGTGTTGGTAAAGGGGCCCAGAGGCAGAGACCAGCTTCTTGCATGCAGACTTGCTCTGAGTGTGTGGGATTTTAGTGATTGACCTACCACTGTGGAAATAAAGTTGGGTATAACCCTTCCACACCAAGAACATTCTACTGTCATTAATTTGGTCACATTGAATCCATAGTGAACTTTCCTGGGGCTGAAATCCATTGGCAAGACAGTGATGTTTCAGTTTTCAGAATTTTATAAGAGAAAATGTCACTTGTCATTATGGCTCTGAAGGAAACAAAGTAATTTTCTTGTAATGTTAGGTAAAGATAAATGCTATCGAAAAATAGACTAAAAGGAATATAAAACAAACAGGTCTGCAATTCTCTGACCCCAACTACCCCAACTGCAATTTTCTGTCCAACAGTTCAATTAAATTTCTATACTAACTATCCTGAGCTAATGCAGACTCAAAAGTAAAGGGCTTAGTCCCATAAGATTTCTCCCACTTCAGATGCTAGTTGCAAGTTCCAGGTAATCTTTGCATCTGAGCAACTGGCTATAAGTCAGGGATTCTCATGACTCCTTCCTCAGGTTCAATGATTTGCTAGACTAACTCAGAACTGAGAAAAAGATTTTACTTATGTTTATTAGTTAATTATTATGCAACTCAGGACAGCCAAATTGAAGAGATGCATAGGGTGTAAGGTGGCTCTGGGGTAGTTGTCCAGATCTTCTATGCTCTCTTTGGCACACCACCCTACCAACACACTCACTGTGTTCACTAACACTGAAACTCTCTTAACCCTGATGTTTAGGGGTTTTTATGGAGGTTTCATTTTGAAGGCATGATTGGTTAAATCACCAGCTTTTGGTAACTGAACTCAGTGATCTCTCTTCCCTAGAAATTCCAACCCTCTAACCAGAGCTTAGTTTCCTCTTTCTGACTGTCAGCAAACCAATCCCCCAACCACCATCATCCTGAAGCTATTTAGGTGTTTCCACTATCTCATTAGCATACCAGAGATACTCTTGTCATTCAGGTTATTCCAAGGGCTTTAGGTGCTCTGTGTCAGGAAGGGGGGAAAAAGACCAAATATTGAATTTTTATTATGTCACTGTAGGTTAAGAGATAGAATATCAGGAAAGTCCTTTTTCACAAGATTATTGTCTAAAGAAGAGACTAATTGAAGCGAAGAGTGCAAGGAGTAGAGTTCACAGAACCATTAAGAACGTGGCATGTGTCCACATTTATGGATCATGATATGGCCACTGACTACAGCCTTTTTAAGCAAAAGAAGGCCTTATTTTGAATGATGTTTTAAAAAGATCACCAGCTGTTCTGTAGAAATGCTTGTGGGAGCACAGGGGTAGAAGCTGCAAAATCTTTTTTTTTTTTTTAATTAAGTACATGGACATATAGATTTGGCATTTTGGAACATTTGAATAATAGAAACAAAACTTGTAGATGAAATGATGGTTCCTCTGGGAAATCTTCCCTGAATTATTCAGAGTTGAGTGCTTTCTTCTCAGGATCCACAGAACATCAATTTCCAGTGTCTAAAAATAGAGTCAACTACATTTTTATGGTTATTTGATTATATGTCTACAACTACCATTAGTAGATTATAAGCCATGGGGGAACTGATTCTATATTTTTCCACCTAGTGGTTACTATATTGTAGGTAATCAATAAATTTTTTTGAATACATACATGAAAGGACCCAAGCTCTTAAGTACATTTCTTTTGAGACTTAAATATCCAGTTTGCTGAAATGCCTTGGTTTATTGTGATTTTTTTTTTGCATAAAGGGCATCTTTTGAAAATATTTTAGATGTATTTCACTTAGTGCACATATTGAAATGTATATCATTATATTAATGAGATGACTTAGTAACATAACAATTTCTTTTTCAATAGGGTACATTCCAGCAATTTTATGATGTTTATATGTAAGTTTCCTTTCCTTATGGTTTTCATACAACATTATTGTAGCACACTGAAATGAAATCTTTATTTTACATGATACAGTAGTCTTACAATAGCAGTTGACAGGTAGTAAAATTAGACAAAGAAGAAAAGTAACATATTCCATTTCACATGGTATTATTCTGTTAGCACTTGCTGAGAAACAAATATACAAACTTAAATAAGGTCAATACAAGAGGAAGAAAACAAACATTCTGCTCTTATAGTTTGTAATTCCATAAAACTAACAGTTTTTTAAAAAATACTAAAACAAAGAATAGTTTAGCCCTAAGAAAGTGGGGAAAGACATACAAAAATGTTATACTAAGTGATCAAATGCAATAGGTGATTATAATTTACAATAGTCATGTCCCAAATGTTGAAGTACATGTTCATTTATGCACATATCCAATTGTAACTTATTTCGGTTTTTCTACATTGCTGTTTCTCATTTGTCTCTGTACAGTTACAAGAGAAAAAAATCAACACACCACTTTAAAATTATCCATTTAAGTACTTTCTTAAAGTATATATTTGTAATGCTTAAGAATATGGTTTTATATTCTAACATTTAATTAGAAGTGCTACCTAATTTTAGGCTCTGTTACTTTGTAAAATGTAAAATAAAGAACTTGCAACAAACTATATTTTACTTTTTAAAGATCATACTGATTGAACATTATTAGAGTATTTGGAGAAGGCATTGTATATTTTCCTCAGTTCTTGTCCCCACCACAACAAAGAATTGAAGGGCAGACACACAATAGTGAAGCAGAGTAAAAGTTTTATTTAAAGTTACTTAAAGAGAGAATAAGTTCAAGCAACCTCAAGGAGGAGGGGTGCTCTGAACGTTGGAGAAAGTCTCTGGACTTAGATGTGTGGGCAACCTCAGAAGGAGGTATGCACTGAAAGGTTGGGGGTTCCCCCTTTTAAGGATTTTTCAGGAATATGACAAAGGGCTAGGGTGTGGACTTGTAAAGTGGTATCAGTCATCCAGGTAATTCTGTAAATTTAGCTTAACACAAGAAATTTACTGCTCTGGTTCCCTCCCCATATAGCAGCTTCCTGGTTTGGGAGCATATCAATTAAAACTGCCTGCCCTTCCTGCAAGGTGGGCTGAGTTATTGTCTCTTGGCTAAACAGTAGGTTAAGAATTTTACTTCTTAACTTCTTGTGTCTTTAAAATGCAATTTTAGCTTTAAGATGGAATCTTCCTGTTTTTGTTGTGCTGTTTATAGGTGGGCTTTTTAGCAGGCTAGAGTAAATCTTACAATGGCATGTCTAATTGACACAATGAAGACATGGGCTGTGCTCAGACACTTTACCTTTCTAGGAAATATTCAAATATTCAAGGCCAAGTTGCTCCTGGCTTTTTGAGCTTTAACTGATTAACTCTGAGTCTTTTCTGGCTTTCTAGTTTTAACTGGTTAACTCTGAATCATTTTTAGTGGGCTTTACTGACCTAATTCTCTTTCTGCCCCATTCATATCTGTTTTCCTGCCTAACAAGAGTTCCTAACACTTATAATTCTATTTCCTTTTCCAAATCAGCAATGGTGTACTCAACAATGGTGTGTAATTAGCATGTCTGTGATGAATTTTTAATAAACTGAGTGAAATATAAATATATATTAAGGCACATTTTAAATACTGTTGAATCAAGGTGTTTATACAAAAGAACATTCTTGAATTAGTCCAGTTTGATTCCTGTTATTATACAGTTGAATAGTAGATACAGTCCCTGCTAGTGTACCTTAATTTCTGCAACAAGTTGAGTTTGAAATAAAACAAACTTAAGTTCTTATTTTTAAATAAAAATCTAGGTCAGAATGGAAACTACCACTAATAAAGGAAATTTAGACCATCAAATCTGTTTACATAAATGCTTATCCCTAGTTTTCAATTCATTGCTAGGCAGTAAATTAAATATGCCTCTCTTCCAGGCACCAGAATACAACTGGGTGACAAATTTTATGTTCCCCTAGTGCTTTGAGTAAATAAATGTTATCGTATGCTTTCAAAATATGTAATCACTACTGGCTAGTTATCATGCTTCTTTGATGTTATTTGAAATGAAACAGAAAACACTAGATCTATTCTATTTGATTATTTTTAGCAGAGAAACCTTTAGGCAGAATTATAGATTAAACTATTGCTTTCTTTAGAAGGACATTCATTTCTTGAGGGTTATCGACATTGGTCTAATTTAGTTTTAATGCACTGGGGTCACTCAGCTGAAATCACATTTTTTGTTTTTGCATCATGTTCTGTAGGGGTTTACCTCATGAGATTAAGAAATCGATGCTTATACTAGATATCAGTTTATTCTCTCCCTTGAGTCCACAAGAGCTTATGTATTTCTACTTTGTGAAGCCTGTTGAGAGGGCCAGAGTAGTTACTTTTACTTCAAAGCAGTAAGTATCCTTCTGAAGTAGTTCTTCCCTAGGGCACAATTAGGATGATTCTTCCCCTCTACACCCAAACTGCTTTTAATCACTTTGAAGTGATTGCAGTTATTTTTTCCTGACCACTGTTGGGCCTGGATGCAACAAGGTTACTAGGAGTGCCTCAGTATTGTCTCTTTAAAACTGTGCTAAATACCAAGTGAGAGACTCAGCATCATGTTCTCTATTCCAGTGGGGGTAACACAGGAAACAGAGAAGATAAACACGCCTCCTGGGCAACAAAGGGATAAAGTCCAACACTCAGGATATATAATTTGCTTTCTTAATCTTATGTGAGGCTGAGCAAATACCACCAGAAAACTATCTAAATAACCCACCAATCTCACTTACAGAAAAATTAAAGCCTGTTAATAAATAAACACCAATGATTTCTTCTTAATTCCAAATGTTAGTATAAAATGTATCTATACAGGTCCTAAAAATTATTTTTAATATATTGAAGTTCCATCTTTAATGTAAATAATAGGTCAATAATAACACATAATTTTATACTTAGAAATATAGAAGTACTTAGAAATACTCTTAAAAAATATCTAACTTAGAATCTAACTTATATGTTGTGAAATTATACATAAAACTGTCATTTGGTTTAATGAAAGAAATATTGTGCGTAAAACTGAAACATTTCCAGAATATTTCTCCTAGCTTTGGTTCATCTGCATATCAACAGGTATTTAGAGCTGGTAGGAAGTATGGCTTTAGTACATTTGCATCTTTCCTCAGGGGTAGAGAAGTTCATCTCCATATCAATGGATAATTACCTGGGCTAAGAGGGTTTATCTGTACATGAGAGGTGTGGGGGAGGGCCAGATTTCCTTCTGCTTGAGTGGGAAAGAGAAAAGGGCCTGGACTGCAGCTTGTAAGCAATAAACAGACTTTAAACTTTATTTTTCCCTTTGATTGATTTTGGTTTTTAGAGGTATTTTTTCCCAGGATTTCTTCTCCTTAGACTAACATCTGGCGGAACCTGAAATCTGTTATAATGGGTGCGACCTTTGGGAGGGCTGCTCCAAAAAGTGATGGGGAGAAGTGGCACTCATGCCAAGGGTCATGTGTCTACATTTGTGTGGTCATGGAGGCACCACCATGGCTGCTGGCTGCACCAACCCTGGACTGTGGCCCGAGCCTAAGGCTTCTGCTGCTGCCTGGAGCCTTGTTGCAACTATGGAAAGGAACAGAGATCTGGTACATCTTAGTAGAGAAGCCACTAGCTGCTGTGTACCACATGTTGTTGGCTACAGAGCCAATCACTGGAAAAGCTCTGACCAAGGTAATAACCACCTATCCCATCACGGGTGAGTGAGAGACTGGACCCAAAGGCCAGAGAGTGGTGTGGCACAGACACCTACTGTATATCATGTGACTGGCCATTTGCCTTTGGCATTCCCAGGGAACAGTGATGCAGATGCATTGGCCCAGGTGCACTGGCTAGCCTGTGCCTCTGATGTGGTCCAATGGCTACATCAGTGTTTGTTGCATGTGTGGCAAAAGACAATGTGGGCCCATCAGTGGGGCCTGCCATTGAATTTTGAAGAAGTCTGTCGAGCCTGGAAGGAGTGCACTGGCATGCTGTGCAGATCAGCAAGCCACCAAGAGGGGCTTAGAGCATCTCTTTGCAGCCTATAGCCAGTCACTGGTGATTGAGAGCGAACAAGGAACCCACTTTATTGGACATGCATTTCAAGGATGGGTGCAGCAATTAAAAGTAGAATGGACTTGGCCCTGGACATTTTGACACATGGACTGGTGATGGCTGGCTCTTCTGGCACTGAGACAGGAACAGTGGGTGTAGTCAGAGTAGGGTGAAGGCCTCTGGTAAAAGCAGGGTGGAATATTTACAGTCAGAACAATGTAACAATGGGCAAAGAAGACCCCATTGAAACTCTGTTAAGCATTATGCAAAGTCAAAGTCACATTAATTCTCTAGGGAAAGATACCTAAGAATATAGACATCTTCAGTGAGATCACTTAAAGGTCAAAAGGCCAGAAGCAACTTGGCCTGGAATGTTTGAGTGTTCTGCAAGGTTATCAGCATAACCCACGACTCTGCTGTCAGCTCTAACAATCAGACTTTGACCCAGTGCACCTTGAGGACAGGGCAGGTGATGCAAGTACACACCCCTAAGTTTTTTCATGTTCTCAAAAAATCCTCAACTGCCTATATAGCCCTCTAGACAGTGCACCAATATGGGCTCTCTTGTCCCGTCCTGGCGTGAGCCAGGAGCTCTATTCTCTCACTTTATTTCTAAATAAAACCCTGTAACTTGCTCTCCTACCTTGAATGTTTGTGAAGCTCATTCTTCAGCTTCATGAACAAGAACCCCAGCATCAACACCTTGGGGAAAAGGCCTGAAAACTGGCCTCCTGTGTATTCCTGGAATAACAGCAAATTGGCCCCTCACAATCACAGTTATTTGCTTCTACAGTCCTTGTGTCCTGGATGTACCCTCTGGCTGCAGCTGCTGCATGATGGCAAGAATGGCTGAGCTTTGGACTTAATCTGCATGGGACTTTGAACCTAGCTGAATCCTCTGGCTTGAGACATATGATTGTGTTACTGTTGTCAAGAAAAAATTGCTTAAAAAGAGGCTTGACTTTGTCTAATGTTTGGTAAAAGTTTTGTGAGCAATCTATCATGGTTGTTAGGAATAAATAAACAAGTGTAGTGATGTATTTTGTGCTTAGTGAGAGATTGTGCTGTAAAGTATGTTTAATTAATCTGCATAGGCTGAATCTTCCAGCTTAATGATTATTAAGATTTTATTGCTGTTCCTATTGTATGCTACTAGATTGGTCGGAAAAGGGGGGATGAGTAAATTGTAAGGCAAGATTTCTGGAGAGGTCGCCTGTGGGTAAAATTGAAACATTTTCAAAATATCTCACCTGCTTTAGTACATCTGCATATCAACAGGTGTTCAGAGGTGGAAAGAAGTATGGCATTAGTGCATTTACATCTCTCCTCAGGGGTGGAGAAGCTCATCTCCATATTAATGGATAATTTGCCTGGGCAAGGAGGGCTTATCTGTGCCTGAGAGGTGAGGGAGAGAGCTGGTTTTCCTTCTGCTTAAGCAGGAAAGAGAAAAGGGCCCAGACTGCGGCTTGTAACCAATATATGGATTTTAAACTTTATCTCACTTTGACTGATTTTGGTTTTTAGAGGTATTTTGCCCCAGGATTTCCTCTCCCCAGACTAACATATATACAATATAAGTCATATATAATGGTTTTGCAACAAGATAATGTTTGAATTTTAAGATTTATTGTATGTATATATGTGTATATCAACAATTTAAAGGTTTAATAGATGTTTTTGTTTAATATCTCAAAATAAGGTTATATGTTTTGTTATACTAGAAAATATATATTCAGCCAACATGAAACTGAGACAGGGACCATGAGTGTAGTCAGAGTAAGGTGAGGGCCTCCGGGAAAAGTAAGGCAGAATATTTATGTTCAGAACAATGTAACAATGGGCAAAGAAGTCCCTATTGGAACTGTATGTTAAACATTAAGTTCTGGAACCATTCTTCAGTGAGATCAGTTGATGTTCCGCAGACGGGGAAGAGTGGCACATGTTGTTATGCTAATCATTTGTAGCCATGTGTAATATTCACTTTAACATACTAAAAGGCCCAGGCCTATGTGCTGTCTTTCCTCCTTCAGATCTGATGAAGTGATTTTGCAAAACTGAGCAACTAACTTAGTATGCAGACCCAACTGTAGATGACATGGTAAAAGGCAGGAATAACTCCATCTTAAACATAAGATTGCATTTGAACACACAGAAAGTTCAAGAGGCAGGATTCTTTAACAAATAGACAATACTCAGCCTACCTTGGGGGCTGGGTGGGCAGCCTTTTGATGTGCTCCAGGACCAAGGTGCTGGTATTCCAGAGAGGAATCAAGGCAAGAAATTCATTAAGTTAAGTTAATCTTTAATATTCAGTGATCACTTAAGAAGTCCACACCCAAAAGTTTTTTTCATGTTTAAAAAAAATCCTCAACTGCCTATAAAACTCCTAGACAATGAACCACCACAGACTCTTGTCTCCTCCTGGTGTGAGCCGGGAGCTCTGTCCTTTCACTTTGTCTCTAATTAAAAGCCTGTACCTTGCTCTCCTACCTTGACTGTGAAGCTCATTCTTTGGCTCCGCAAACAAGAACCCTGGCATTATCTTTGGGGGCTCATCCGGGATAACTTTGGAGGTGAGTATTGGCATCCAAGCCTGCCTTTTCTTTTGCTGTCCTTATAGAAGGAAGCCATCTGTGGCACACAAAATTGGGCTCTTGTCAGCCACTTAAATGGGACTAGCCTGGCTGCCGATCTCAAAGTCTCAAGCAACAGGTTTCCCTGTGTCTCCCTCAGTGGATCCCCCATCTCCCTTGGGAGCCAGGAATGTCACCTGAGTTGAGGCCAGGATTCCCTTTCAAAGGCATCTCCTTAGATGCGAGGGACTGAGGAAAGCCATGGGCAACTGCGAGAGTATAGGCTGAGGCTAGACTTCAGTGGCGGCTTCTCAAAGGCCCACGTGTCTAGAATCAGACCCCGACAGCCGAACTCTGTACCCGTGAGGAGTGTCTCTCTCTGTCTCTGACTTCCAGTCTGCTTCAGGCTGCCCTGGACTCAGTGAGGCAGGGGGTGTCCCTAACTCTTCTAACTTCATCAATTTCATGCAACCCTATGCTCACCACTGCAAGGTAGGATATCCACGCTCTGCTATTATTCCTGACTAAATGGTGTACTTTTTATCTCATAAAACTGTGTCTGGGCACCCGTTAGCTACTTAAAAGATGATTAGCGTTGGCTACCAGCCTTAAGTCTTGGGTGAAAGGTTTCCCAGTGTCTGCTGCTCCTTGATCCCCTGCCTCCGGATGGACAGGAATGTTGGGGAGTGGCTGAGCCAATTTCCTACTTTCCTATCCTAATCTGTGGACTCCGAGGGAAGACTGGACTAGTAGACAGTGGTCCTTGGATCTCAGCTCCAGCCAGTTGATTCCCATGGTGCTGATGGTGCTGAGTGAACCTCCAGCTATGCTGCTGCTTATGCAAGAGTCACAGATGACCCCCTACCTCTTATCTCAGTGATCAGATTTGTTATAGTGGGTGACTGGCTAAATAATTCTCAGGCAGTGGCAGAAACTGGTGTCTGGATATAGACACCGCCCCTCCATAATTGCACATGTAAATGGCCCCATTTAAATTCTAGCCATGGCTCTATTCTATTGATCTCTATCCCTTGAAGGCCATCTTCCTGGGGCTATGGCAATTCCTCTGCAGCCCAAGTATACTATGCTAAAGCCTGTGCAGAGAAAGTAGGGTCTGGATCAAGACTCCCAGAAGGCGTAAAGTAAGAGCATACTGGTGAGGTCCCCACTAGATCCAGAGCTCTGAAGCAACTCTTGATTAGTGTGGGAAGGCAAGAGGGAAATCAAGGCAAAGTAGAGGCCACGCTAGTAAGGAGTGGTTAATTCCAGTAGGCCAGCAGAGGGGGTGACTAACCACTGTCACCTAGGCTCCAAAGTGAGGGGGCGCCCTCACAGAGAGAGAGGCTGATCAGGTGCTGGGCACCTATCTTTCCCTCTTTCTTTCAGATGGGAGCATCCTCTTCAAGTCTAAAGCCAGACATGCCTCTGGCATGCATTCTGAAGAACTGGGAGCAATTCCATCCCCAGACCCTGAACAAGAAGTGCCTTATCTTCTTCTGCACACAAGCCTGGCCTCAATGCAAACTTCTGATGGAGAGGCCTGGCCCCCTGAAGGAAGTATACTATATAATAAGATCATGCAGCTAGAGTTACTTTGCTGCAAGAAAGGGAAATTGTCAGAAATCCCATATGTACAAGCCTTTTTGGCCCTTAGGAAAAGTAAAGGACTATGCCAAAAGGTGGACTAATTCCTGACCCTACTCCAAACCCTAATTGTCCCCCATTGGCTCTGCCATACCCAACTTATCCATATCTAAGTCCACTTGCCAAGAACCTTAAAAGTCAGACCACAGGAGAACTGCCACCCCAAGCATCATTGGCCCAATCACCCCTCCAGGCTTCCCAGGGGGTGAAGAAAAGACAGTTATACCCATCTTTATTGCCCTTACAGAAAGTAGCCAATGGAGAGTGGGGACCAGCTCCAGTCCATGTCCCCTTCTCACTCCAAGACCTGAGCAAATTAAACAGGACATGGATAAATTTTTGGATGACCCAGACAAGTACATGGAAACCTTTCAAGGGCTTACTTTAACTTTTGAACTGTCCTGGAAGGATGTTATTCTTATAATGAACCCAACCCTTACAGAAGGGGAGAAAGAGAAAGTTATCAGAGGAGTCTTAGATGAATGGTATACTATAAATGCAAGTGGCAAATCTCAAGAGGAACTAACCCGAGTCCCCACTGGCTGTGAGGCAGTGCCATTCACTGACCCAGAGTGGGGCCAAGATACAGATGATGCTGATAACTGGTACAGGAACCACTTTATGACTTGTATTTTAGAACGGCTGAAAAGAGCATGAGTAAAACTTATAAATTACTCTAAATTATCAGCTGTGATGCAGGCAGAAAAAGAAAGCCCCTTGGCCTTTCTGGAGTGGCTCAGGGAGCCACTGGCAAAGCACACTTATATGTCCCCAGAGTCCCCAGAGGGCCAAGTCATTCTCAAGGATAAATTCATCACCCAATCGGCCCCAGATATCAGGAGGAAGTTACAAAAATTGGCATTTGGGCCAGAGCAAAATCTGGAAAGCCTCCTGAAGGTCGCCACATCAGTTTTCTATAATAGAGCTGAGGAGGAAAATGGGGACCAGGACAGGAGAGAACAACAAAAGGCAGAGACATTAGCCATGGCCTTGCTGAGAGTCAACTTTTTGTCTCCAAGGTCAGAGAAAGAGAGACCAGTGCAAGGGACCGGGCCCCAGGTGGCTTATTTCTTCTGTGGCAGAGAGGGGCATTTTAAGTGAGAGTGCCCCAGGGGTAAGCACTCCAAACCGCCAACTCCCTGTCCACTCTGTCAAGGAGACCACTGGAAGTGAGACTGCCCTCAGAGGCATAGGCAACTGGGGTCAGACTTGCAACAAGGTGGTCAGGACTGAAGGGTCCTGGGGCTACCCACGCTGGCTCTTGTCACCATCATAACCCCACAGGAGCCCTTGGTGAATCTCTCTGTAGGAGGCCACACCATCAATTTCCTGCTCGATACAGGAGCCGCCTATTCATCCTCTGCATAATCCTGGCCCTCTATCCTCCTAGTCAACTACTATTAGAGGCATATCTGGGAAGCCCATAACCAAATATTTTACTCAGCCTTTAAGTTGTGAGTGGGACTCAGTGCTGTTCTCCCATGCCTTCCTAGTGGTCCCAGAAAGTCTGACTCCACTTCTAGGCAGTGGTATACTTTCTAAAGTACAAGCCTCTGTGCATATGAACATAGAAAGAGATGAGCGATGTCTTCCCCTAGTGGAAGTAGACATTAATCCTGAGGTCTGGGCAACTAACGGAATCATTGGAAGCAAAATCAGCCCAACCAGTACAGATTCATCTTAAGGACTCTAATCACTTTCCTCATAAGAGGCAGTATCCCTTAAAACCAGAAGCTCGTGAAGGCTTGAAACAAGTTATCAATAGGCTAAAATCTCAAGGTCTCTTGATAGCCTGTAACAGTCCCTGTAACACTCCCATATTAGGAGTACAAAAGCCAGATGGAAGCTGGCACCTTGTACAAGATCTATGAGCCATTAATGAGGCAGTTGTGCCCCTACATCCTGTAGTATCTAATTCCAATAGCCTGTTATCCAGGATTCCTGAGGGAGTAGCATGGTTTACTATACTACACCTGAAGGATGCTTTCTTTTGTGTCCCACTTGCACCTGAATCCCAATTTCTCTTTGCCTTTGAGGATCCTGTAAATCCCTCATCTCAATTAACCTGGACAGTTTTGCCCCAGGGATTCAGAGATAGCCCACATCTATTTGGGCAGGTCTTAGCCAAGGACCTGGCCTCCTTTGATTCAAGGGAGGCAGAAATCATCCAATATGTGGATGATAATCTTCTCTGCACACCACAGAGACAGAATATCAGGAAAGTACTGAGATTACTGAACTTTCTAGCTGATTATGGCTATAAGGTCTCTTGTCAGAAAGCACAGATCTGTCAGCAGCAAGTAAAATATCTGGGCCTCAACCTCTCTCAGGGCACTAGAGCCCTGGGGGAAGAGAGAATTCAACCCATTCTCCACCACCCATTGCCCTCTACTATCTGGCACCTGAGGTGAGTCTTGGGCATCACTGGGTATTGCAGGATTTGGGTTCCCAGATATGGGGAGTTAGCCAAACCCCTCTACCAACTCCTTAAGGAAGCCCAAAAAGAAGGCACCATAAAACTCCAGTGGTAACCTGATTCTATTAAAGCTTATGAAGCTTTGAAAAAAGTCCTGCTCCAGGCCCCCGCCTTAAGCCTGCCCGCTGGAAATCAGTTTAACCTATTTGTTACTGAGAGATTGGGAGTGGCACTGTGAGTACTCACTCAACCTCGAGGAGAAATGCAGCAGCCTGTAGCCTATCTAAGCAAGGAATTAGACCCAGTAGCTAAGGGCTGACCACACTGTCTGAGGTCTGTGGCAGCTGTTGCCCTGCTAGTACCTGAAGCCACAAAACTGACCCTGGGAAGAGACTTGATAGTGCATGCACCCCATAGTATCACCAGCTTATTGAACACCCGGGGAGGAGACCTGTGGCTGTCAGAGAGCAGGCTACTAAAATATCAGTCGCTCCTCCTTGAGTGCCCTGTCACCCAGCTGCGGACATGTTCCACCCTAAACCAAGCCACTTTTCTACCTGAATCCATGAGTGAAGAACCTGAACATAAGTGCCAACAGGTCCTTGCCCTAAACTATTCTGCCAGATAAGACCTAAAAGATATCCCTTTAGAAAACCCAGAGCTTGTCCTCTTCACAGATGGCAGCTCCTTTATTGAGCAGGGTCAGTGGAAAGCTAACTATGCAGTTGTAACTCTGTGGGATACAATCGAGTGCCAACCAGTTCCACAGGGCACGAGTGCCCAGCTGGCAGAATTAATAGCCCTCACTAGAGCCCTTGAAATAGGGAAAGGAAAGAGAGTCAATATATATACTGACTCTAAGTATGCCTACCTAGTGCTGCATGCCCATGCAGCCATATGGAAAGAAAGACTTTTTAAATTCTGAAGGTTCTCCTATCAAATACCATAGTGAAATTAACCAGCTAATTCAAGCTGTGCAAAAGCCTAAAGAAGTAACAGTTATTCACTGCAGAGGCCACCAGAAAAGAATGGATGAAGTAACAGAAGGAAACAGGCAAGCTGATACAAAAGCCAAAGAGGCAGCTCGAGAGACTTATAATTCACCTATCCAAGCCCCTCTCTTATGGACAGGTGTACTAGCTGATATTATCCCCAGCTATAGTAAAAAAGAGCTGCAAGATGGCCTCTCCAAAGGCAGGTCTCTCCTTCCCTCCGGTTGGCTTCAGACGGAGGATGAGAAAATTTATTTACCTCAGAGTACAGAATGGAAAGTTCTTAAAACTTTACACCAGACTTTACATTTAGGTATAGAAAATACCTATCAGATGGCCAAAAGTATTTTTGCAGGTGTAGAATCTAGTATTAGGTGAAAACCGAAATATGGCATAAATGTAGCCATCTTAAAAGGCCTAGAAGCTATTATTTCTGAATATGTGACTTAGAGGGAAAAACTGAAATTAGATAAGGCCTTGAAAAACAAGTTAATCATACATACCAAGCCTATCTCACTAAGCTCCCCTAACCCTTAGAAAATGATGTTATCTTGCTAAACCCCCAGGATGTGGTGCCAGCTGACCCCCAGGATGTGGTGCCAGCTGAAAATTTATGTGTTTATGGAGAAACACTCTTACGTGCTTGTGGAAAAATACTGTCCCTTTGAAAGTGCTATAAAAACCTCTGCCTTTGAGTGTTTGGGGTCCTTGTTGAAACCCGCTGCGTCGGGCTGACACTTGGACCCCAGCTAGCTGGTTCCTGAATAAAGTCCTCTTGCTTGTTGCATCAAGAGACGCCTTCCGTGAGTGAATTGGGGTGGTGTCCTCGGGTGAGGAGATCCAACACAGGCAGTAGTCCTCTAAAGACAATAAAGTAAATCACTAAAACTTGTGAGATCTGTCAAAGAAATAACCCATTAAATAGAAAAGCCACTCCTCTTGGTTTACAGAGAACAGGCAGATACCCAAGAGAAGATTGGCAAATTGATTTCACACATATGCCAAAGGAAAAAGGACTCCAGTATCTTCTTGTATGGATAGATACATTCACAGGATGGATTGAGACCTTCTCCTGTACAACTGAACAAGCAAAGGAAGAGGTGAGAATACTCTTACATGAAATTATTCCCCAATTTGGGATGCCAAAGGATTGCAAAGTGACAATGGCCCGGCATTTAAAGCAGCTGTGATTCAAGGAGTGTCCCGAGCTCTCACTATTCAGTATAATTTACATTGTGCCTGGAGGCCACAATCCTCAGGTAAAGTAGAAAAAATTAATGACATTATTAAGAGACGCCGAAGAAAGCTGTCACAAGAAACTCACTTGCCCTGGCCTGACCTACTACCTTTAGCCATGATAAGAGTAAGAAATACTCCCAAAATTTAGGGGTTAAGCCCCTTTGAAATGCTCTGTGGAAGACCTTTCTTAAGGAGTGATTTAATCATGGACAGAGAAGTCACAGAGATAATCCAATATGTGACACACCTCGCTAAATTCCAGACACTCCTTCAAAACCTAACTGAAGAACAGAACAGAACCTCTAGGGAAGCCCTCTTTGAACCAGGAGATAAAGTCCCAATTAAGTCAATTCCTTTTAATTCTCCAACTCTTAATCCAGTCTGGGAAGGGGCCTACACTGTTATACTCTCTTTTCCTACTGCCATCAAGGTCACAGGTATCAAGTCTTGGATTCATAACTCCAGAGTAAAGGCCTGGAAAAATTCCTCCCAAGACTTGCAGACAACACAGATACAGAAAAACCTACTACACAGAACACCAGAATTGGGGAACCTGAGTATGCCTGTGAAGGTATAAGAGGATATCAAACTACTGTTTCATATAAGAGGATATGAAACTACTGTTCAAAAGAAAATCCTCAACTACCAATATTTGAGATAAGTATCCCATAACTTCTGAATACTAAATGTTTTTTCTCTCCTCTTTTAAGAAATCAATATAAAGTCTACATTACTTTTTTATTGCTACTCTCTAATGCTCCCTTCATAAAAAATGAATCTAATTCCTTCTTAAATTGGGCTGAAGACATAGCTAAGATAAATGGAAGTTCATCCTGTTGGATATGTGGATTACTTCCTGTTTCTAGTACCTCAGGAATCCTTTGGTGGGTGTCTCCTCTTCAGGGACATGATTGGTTGCAATTACAAATTCTTATAAATGATGAACGCACTTCCCAAAGCACACTTAGTGTTGGAATAACTAATTGGAATGTAAAATTCTGGCCCATAATAATACCTTAAAGGACAAAGGGCATAAATTTCCCTTCTCATATAATGTCACAAAGAATTTAGCCACCATTACAGCTCTACCTCAATTGCAAAATGCATCGAATATGCCAATTCTCCATGGAAACAATCACAGATATGAAAATGTTTTTTTCAAATCTGGGATGAGTACATTTGGGTTACTCCAATGGCAGGATGCTTAAATCAGAAGGCTCCCCTCTATTGGGAGCAAGGAAACCATTCTAATGACTATCGCCCAAGCCTCACCTGATAATTAGGTTGGCATCCCAAAGACCACTGTTCACATACAGTAACTTTACAAGCTACAGATTTGTTTGCCACAGATTGGTTAAGGCACCCAGGAATCTGTTGGCCAGCCCCAAACGGCACTCACTGGCTGTGTGGAACTAATCTCTGGCTGTGGCTTCCTCCAGGGTGGATAGGGAGATAGGGAGGTGCACTCTGGGATTTCCCTGGCTGCAAGGATGGTGGGTGAAGAACATCCCACACTCTGCAAACTGCCCAAACCTCCAACATCATTGTACAAGGAGTGTTTTTCATTGGTATGATCACCTAGCCTCCATTTTTATACCATCTCTTGGTTTAGAAGATGTGATTTGGCATACTGAGTCCTTAACCAATTTTACTCAAAAGGCCTTAAAAGATACTATCCAAAGAATAGCTCTCCTAAATATGGAAGTTAAACTAATGTGCCAGGCAGTTATACAAAATAGAATGGCACTAGACATCTTAACAGCAGCGCAAGGAGGGACCTGTGCCATAATCAAAGTTGAGTGTTGTGTGTACATTCAAATTATTCACAAAATGTCTCTGATTCACTCCAGGACCTCCAAAGGCAAATCCAAGCTATGTCAGACCCAGAAATCCCATGGACTACTATAATAGGAAACTGGCTTTCTATGTCCTTTTGGTGGAAATCCATTTTAATCATCGGGCTCCTCATTATCCTGACACTAATATTTGGCCCCTGTATACTTAACCTAATAACACGATTTGTTCTGTCTCACCTAGAAGCCATAAAACTGCAAATGGTAATGGAAATGGAACCCAAGATGGAAATGCCCATCTTCCGAGGCCCTTTTGACTGGTCACTGATGGAGACCTAACTGCACCCCTTACTGCATCCCTTCTCAGCATGAAGCAGCCGGAGCGGTCATCGCCCCCTTTCCCTAGCAGTAGCTAGGGTCTCCATCTGTAGAGGGGGAAATAAGACAGGGACCATGGGTGTAGTCAGAGTAGAGTGAGAGCCTCCAGGAAAAGTAGGGCAGAATATTTACTGTCAGAACAATGTAACAATGGGCAAAGAAGTCCCTATTGAAACTCTATGTTAAACATTAAGTTGTGGAACCATTCTTCAGTGAGATCAGTTGATGTTCCCCAGATGAGGAAGAGTGGCACATGTTCAGTTACACTAATCATTTGTAGCCATGTGTAATATCCACTTTAACATACTAAATGCCCAGGCCTATGTGCTGTCTTTCCTCCTTCAGATCTGATGAAGTGATTTTGCAAAACTGAGCAACTAACTTAGTATGCAGACCCAACTGTAGATGACATGGTAAAAGGCAGGAATAACTCCATCTTAAACATAAGATTGCATTTGAACACACAGAAAGTTCAAGAGGCAGGATTCTTTAACAAATAGACAATACCTCAGCCCACCTTGGGGGCTGGGTGGCCAGCCTTTTGTTGTGCTCCCAGACCAAGGCACTGGTGTCCCAGAGAGAAATCAAGGCAGGAAATTCATTATGTTAAGTTAACCTTTAATATTCAGGGACCACTTAAGAAGTCCACACCCAAAAGTTTTTTTCATGTTCAAAAAAATCCTCAACTGCCTATAAAACTCCTAGACAACGAACCACCACAGACTCTCTTGTCCCCTCCTGGTGTGAGCTGGGAGCTCTGTCCTTTCACTTTATCTCTAAATAAAAGCCTGTACCTTGCTCTCCTACTTTGACTGTGAAGCTCATTCTTCGGCTCCGCGAACAAGATCCCCGGCATCAAAACTATCTAGAATTTCAAAATTTTTCAATTATGATTAAATTCTTATAAAATCTTCAGTGTCCTTCATAAAACTTACCAAGTTCTCATTCTGTCAACATGCTTAAGGAAGTATCTTTGAAATTAGGCCAACAATATTCTGTGCATCATTAAATCCAATGGTCATCTTGCAGCCCTCATCTTACTTGATTTAGCTGTTCTTGACAGAGTTGATAATTGTTTCTTTTGAAACACTTTCTTCTAGGTTAAATAATACCATGAATATTTAGATATTTTTCCACCCCACTGGATGCTCTCCCTTAAGTTTACTTCCTTTGTTTCTTTTTCTTCTCCTAAATTCCTTAACAACTGGAGCGCCCACAGGATCCCTTCTTTGATTCTTATAAAGCAATAGGTTACCCCAAAACTCAGTGCCTTAAATCAGTAGGGATTTATTATTTCTCAGGATTCCACATGTCCTCTGAGTGATTTTGCTGATCTGGGACAGGTTCCGTTGATTTGGCTGCTTACTTATTAATGTGTGTTCAGCTTGTGTGTTGTCTGATGGGTGGTTGGTCAAGACAATTTCATTCATATTTCTGGAGGCTGGCAGGCTAGTTGGCCTGGACAATAGAGTTGATTGAGGCATGGTTCTCAGCATCCAGCAGGCAAGACTGGACTTGTTCATATGACAATGGGCAAGCTTCCAAAAGAAAAATCAGAAACACATAAGGTGTTGAGAGGCCTGGTTCAATATTTCTACTGTAATCTATTGTACAAAGCACATCACAAGGGTGGTCTAGATTCAAAGGAGTCTGAGTAGATGTCACACCTCTTGACTGAAGGAATTATAAAGTCTCATTAGAAAGAGAATGGATTGAAGGAGAGTAAAGAAATGCAGATGCATGTACAAATAATATTCCCCAACCACTACTTATCTCTGTTTTTATTTCTTCAATGATCTTACCCAGTTGCAGAAATTGTTTTAAATCCCCTCCACGTGCTGATAACTTTCGAATTTATTTATCTAGTATGTGTTCTGAAACCTCAGATGTATATAATCAAGTTTTTATTTGGTATTTTTAATTGGATGCCGAATAATCTTCTTGCCCTCCACCAACCTGCTTCTCTGTAATATTCCTTCCAATCTCAGGTGTTGACATCTGCAGCCTTAGGTTTCAGAGGCCAAAACTTAAAATAATATTAATATTCCCTTTAATTCCATACCCACATCCAATCCAGTGATAAATTACCTCTCTGTTTGAAAAGTGAGGGAAGAAAAATGTTTCCCCTACCCATCTTAGGTTCTCTTGGGATCTGTAACAAAAGATAGATTAACAAGAAAAAGATAAAGAGAAACTTATTAGTATATA
The DNA here is from genome assembly GCF_030020395.1 of Manis pentadactyla. Lineage (NCBI taxonomy): Eukaryota > Metazoa > Chordata > Mammalia > Pholidota > Manidae > Manis > Manis pentadactyla. The sequence continues at coordinate 119,722,698 of NC_080023.1, read as the reverse complement.
TATCTGATATTTACATGAGAGAAACTCAGGGATGATTAATTTAAGAGTTGGCATTGAACTCAGGCTTGTATGGAATCTTCAACAATAACATAAAACATTTGTAAAGAAAACACAGAACAAAAAAGAAGTCAGTTTTAAGCTTCCAAGGGCTGTAACTGAGAAAGTAAATATATAAGGGGAAACTAATGGTAGCAAAATACCAATTAGTAAAGTTTGTTATATAGATTATTCTGGTGCCACATTTGGACTGATAAGTGTCTAATGTTTTCTCTAGTGATGACCTTTTTGTCCTTGGTAAAGAGGAGAGGAAGGATACATTTGTAAATTTATGTCATGTTTTTAGGCAAATAGGGTGGGGAAGAAGCTGTTTTTGCATCTACTTCTCAGTTGCTTTCAGCTGAAAATACTCCTTATAAGAAAGTGGCATATTTTGGCAGGCAAATTCTCCTATGCTTCAAAAGCATGTCCTATATCTGACCACTTCTCACCAGCTCCAGTACCTCCATGTTAAACTAACATTACCTCTGCATATTATAAAGTAACTGATTTCCTCCTTTTGTCCTAGCTTACCAAATATCTATTCTTCCTTAGCACCCAAAATAATTCTCTCCAAATGTTAAATCAAATTATATCAGTACGCTACTCAAAACACAAAACACTTCTTTAGCTCTCTCTCTTAGTTTAAAAGCCAGTATCTTTCCAAAGAGCCCCTTTGTACATACTGTTCAATTCTTCATATTACCCTACTTAGTGGAAACCTCACTCAGTGTCAAAGGTTCCTGGCATATTGGTGCCTCAGGACTGAGCGCAGTTCCATCTGTAATTCTCTTCCACTTCCAACAGATGCATGACTCCCTTCTTCACTGCATTCAGGCCCTGCTCAGATTTCACATTTTAAGTATGTTCACATTCTCTAAATGGACACTATCTCTCTGCTACAGTCTCCCTTCCAGATCTCCATATTTGCCTGCTTTGCCTGCTTTATTTTTCATTTAACAGCATCACCATCATGCACATATACTCACACATTTTTACTTTTTTGGTCTATCCACCCCTCAAATTATGAAACTATTTGAAGGGATGGATCTTTGATCTTTGATTAACTGATTTTCCTGCATAACTATAAGAGATCCTAGAACATATTAGGCACTCCATATATTTGTTGAGGAGAAATATACTAGGTGATTCTTATGAGTTAAGTAAGTTGCAAACACAAAAATCAAAAGGAGTTAAAATGAAAATTGGCAAACAGCTGGACAATATGCATGGGATACTACTTAGTGAGAAAGTTTTTTGGATACATGATTAACTATATTAGTGTCAGGGAAAAATTCTAGACATGCTAGAAAATTGTGTAATTTAGTATATGCTAAACTGTTAAAACTAAAATTATCTCCCTACTTAGGGTGGGTATGGTGGTGATACAATTATCAGAATTTGGGAGAGGTATGTGAGAAGAGTAATTCCATGTTTTACTCAAATTATTTATGTATTTTAAAATTTGTCAAGATACATAGATGAATTTTTATTAAAATCTCAACATTTCTAGTTTTTTTATATAATTACTCACAATTATACACTTTAGAATGAACTAATCTCTTTATTATAAATGAAAGTAAGAATATAACATTGAACCTGATGACCAACTGATAAATTCATACAGGTCAAGTACTGATAAATTGCCATTCCATAAACTGAGTGAATTCCAATTACCTGCATTTGCTTGAGTGTACTAAGTGCTTGTGATATCACTAACAATATTTCTAATCAATAGTTAGTTTTAATTTATAAGTATTATTGTTATTTTAAATCATTCATTAGGCCATTGCTGAGTAGTATTTGGTCTAAAAATAAGATCATAAACTTGCCTGCCATTTATTTAAATAAATGACTGGCATTTTCCATCAATTTATTTGTGGCCTGTCAGTAGAAAAGAGGGATATCAGCAAAGCTTAGATAATTGTTGGTCTCAGCAGAGGATTCTGCTCCTTTGTAAATTACATTCATTTTTTTTCTTTCTGAAGGTTCAGAAGCACACAATCAGTTTTAATTAAGTTAAATGTAGAAGCTTCTGTAGATTAAAATGGTAAACTAAAAGCAAATATAAGTATAATCTTAGCTTAAAATAATTTTAATAACCATTTTCAGTTCATGTGTTATTATAGTTATTTGTTTTATTTCCTTAAGTTTCACATAAGGTTGGTTTTATTTGAGTTGGTAGTTTTATAACTTGTTCATTCTTTGAATACTTATCACTTATTGAAGTGGCTATTACTCATATCTCTTTTAATGACTACTAGAGTAATGTTTATTTTTTCCTATCAATGGTTAATTTTAATTAAAAAAATGAGTTAGAACTTGAATGTTGTGTTCTCTCTGATTCAAGTAATCAGCCTACTATGTTCACATTTGTTCGTAGTGTATCTGAATTTAAAGAAAACACTATTTTTCAGTAGATTTATTATTGCAAGTTTACAATGTTGTGAAGTAAATTAATATCATCAAGAACCTCAATTTTTCTCCAGTATAATTTATATGTAATTTCCAGAATTTAAAGCAATCAGGCATAGAAGACAAGAGTTGATCAAAAAACAAGAGATCACAAGAAAAAAAGAAAGTCTACCCACATAAACAGAATTAGAAATGAGAAAGGAAAAGTCACTATGGACACCACAAAAATACAAGAATTATGAGAGAATACTAAGAAAAATTGTACACTAACAAACTGGATAACCTAGAAGAAATGGACAACATTCTAGAAAATGACATATCTGACAAGGGGTTAACATCCAAAATACATAAATAACTCACATGCCTCAACACCCAAAAATCAAATAACCCAATTAAAAAATGGGCAGAGGATATGAACAGACACTTCTCCAAAGAAGAAATTCAGATTGCCAAAAGGCACATGAAAAGATGCCTCATTTACTTAATTATTAGGGAAATGCAAATTAAAACCACAGTGAATATCCCCTTATACCAGTAAGGATGGACAACATAGAAAATACTAGGAACAACAAATGCTGGTGAGGATGCAGAGAAAGGGGAACCCTCCTAAACTGTTGGTGGGAATGTAAACTAGTTCAACCATTGTGGAAAGCAATATGGAGGTTCCTCAAGAAACTAAAAATAAAAATAGCATTTCACCCAGGAATTCCACTCTTAGGAATTTACCCAAAGGAAACAACTTCTCAGATTCAAAAAGACGTATGCACCCCTATGTTTATCACAGCACTATTTACAATAGCCAAGATATGGGAGCAACCTAAGTGTCCATCAGTAGCTGGATGGCTAAAGAAGAGGTGGTATGTATACACAATGGAATAATATTCAGCCATAAGAAAGAAAGAAATCCTACCATTTGCAACCAATAGGGACTCTGTGACATCTTACTACACTGATGGACCGTGACTGCAATAGGGTATGGAGGGACTAGATAATAAGGGTGAATGTAATAACTACATTGTTTTTCTTGTGAAACCTTCATAAGAGTGGATATCAATGATACCTTAATAAAAAAATCAAGAGATCAAACAATCAAAGGACACAGACTCCCAGGAGACCCAGATAAGGTATTTATTAGCCGTGAACTAATTATATTATTAAAATAATAATGCTTAGAAATCAGTGAAATAAAAGATAAGAAAATGTCTCAGAGAATTAGAAGTTATGAAAGAACTATATAGAAAGTCTAGTATTGAAAAATACAATAGCTAAAACATAGAACTAAGTAGTTATATTCAAAACCAAAAAGGAAATAATAAAATATTTAGTGGACTAAAGAAGTAGATCAGAAAATATAGACTGAAGTAGGGAGAGATAAAATGGTACAGTCCAACAAAAGATATAAAAGACATATGAGATATAATCAAAAAATCATATATATGGATTTCCAGAGTAGGGAAGAGCAATGTATCTGCAAAGAGAATAGTTGCTATTTGTTTAAAACTGATGAAAGCCACCACGTTACAGGTTTAATAAATCTTATAAATGCCAAGGAGGAAAATTAAACCACACTTAGGCACATCATGGTATCACTTTTGGAAATCAATAGCAAAGTGTTATAAGCCATCTGAAAAAAAAACCATTATCTTTAAATGAACAATAAGACACCCTGAGAATTGGCAAGCAGTAACAAGCAACAAAGAACAGAAGAAAGTACTTTTGAAGTGCTAAAAAAGTTGGTAACCTAGAAGTCTATGTCCAGTAAGGATTACCTCCAAAAATAACAATGAAATAAATGCCATCTAGAAAAAAAAAGAAAGATATACTTTGTTAGCTTTATACCAATATTAAGGAAATTTTAAAAAGTCTTTAATGGAAAAGGAGAAATAAGAGGATGGTTATAAATCTAAGTAATCTAGTAGAAACATTTATCAAAACTGCCTTATGAAAAAAAAATCTCAACAGTTATACAGTCACATACATATACATATATTCATATCTGCATAGTGTCTGTGCAAACACAAAATTATAAGAAATGAAGCTTACAGAACCATATCATTCATGAGTAGAGAATTGAGAAAAAAGAAAAATTCTTAAAATATTTCCAAACACACTGATGCAATATGCCAAGAGAAAATTATATTACAACTATTTGGGTTTCTTCCAGGAATACTAGATTGATGTAACAATGTGATTCTCCACTCTAAAGAATGAAGAAAAAAAAGCATATGTTCATTTCAATATACAAATAAAAAGCAATGAATACAATTCAAAACCAATTCATGAAACAGAAACTCTGTCATATCAAATTGGAAATCAAATGGAAATCTCCTTTAAAAATATTTTTTTCTATAAATATTAATATTGAAATAGTTTATTCTGAAACAATGCCTGACATCACCATTTCTATGCAGCTTTTTAAAGAGAGAGCTACCATGGCAATACAAGACAACATTAACAATAGCAACCCCAATAATAACAACAAAGTATGTAAGAAATGGAAAGGAAGAAATAAAACTCATTTGTAGTCAGGAAACTCAAAAGAATCCACAGATAAACTATAAAAATTAATAAGTAAATATCAATTTCACAACATACAAAAACACTGTATATATATATATATATATATATATATATATATATATATATACATTTGCAAGATATAGTATAACATAAATTTCCACCAAGTGTATAATTTCCATGAGTTCAGAATATTAGTGCATTTTATCTTGCTTTATCATTGAGAAGTTGCTTTTTCATGTTTTATTTTCTGTGTATGTCAACACTAAAATCATATCCAGTTCTAGAAACCACTGAATATGTTTGTTCTTCCTTGTTGCTGACTGCTATGCTCAGCACTCCATTGATTAGGTAGATGCTTTATTCAATAATGTACTTTTCTGTCTGTGATATGGGAAGTTTAAGTTGTACTGCTGATGAAGCAAATAGATGAGAAAAGCAAATACAGTTTGGTTAGAGGTATTATATATCAAATAAAGACGTTTATTTTCTTTTGTTCTTTCTATTTCAAGAGTAATTCACTGAACTCTTCAGGTAATTGTTGCTTTTTTCTGTCAAATCCCTTTTTCTTCCAACCACACACTTAGTCTGGCTTCTTCATGTCCCCTCTCCATATTTGATTAGACAAAAATTACACTTGTTGAAGAAACTAATTTGTGTATTATAGTATGTGAAGGGTTCACATACCAATTATATGCTTGATTAATGAAAGAGTATTCATTACACCCAAATACAGTTGGATGAACATTCAATTATAAAGACCGATAGAGTTTATTGTAAATATTACATTGTATCATTTCTTAGAATGACAGTTATTTCTTGAATGATTATGCTATCTCTAGGAGGTGCATATGGTAACTGGAAACAACAAGAAAGGAATGTACCTACAATAAACTTAATGAGATATGGCCTATAATCAAGTCCCCAAAGTGCCTTGGAAGGTAAAATTGCTTTGTAATTTCAATGGAAGTATAAGACCTTATCTATAGGTATCCTTTTCAGGTAATGCATCTGTGCTACATATTAATTAGTATTAAGGTCACATTATTTTATGTAGCCTTATTTTACATATATCTTTATTTGGGCAGAGTTATGATAACCTTTATCAATAGATAATTATTTCAAACTACATACAGTCATAAAACATTTATAAGAAGATGATTGTAACTGGGGGGGAAATCCCAGGGCAAAATACCTTTGAAACCAAAATCAGTCAGAGGGAGAAATAAAGTTAAGAAATCCATTTATTTCTTATAAGCAGTCGTCCCGTCTCTCTCTTGACCAGACTGCAGCAGAAGAGAGTTCTCTTCCCAAACTCTCCAGTCCAGATAAGCCCTCTCACCCCCTTGCAATTACCTATTGATATGTTGTGGGAGTCCAGCTCCCGTGGCGGGGGGGAGTTGCCTGAAAGTATGAGACGGGTCAGTACACGGAGAGACAGGACACAGAGTCAAATGGAGGTGGTCTCTTAACAAAGTGCTGATGACAGCTTTATTTATACCATTTTGCCCAAGGATGTGATTACTTTTTATTTGTTCTTTTGATTAACAAGCATAGGCAAGCTTTTTTCTTTTTGTTTCTTTCTAATCTATACATGGTCAGCCAAGTGTTAGGTGATGGTGATCTTTTTCTGTTCCTTGACCTAAACTTTTCTTAGCAACATGTACTCTATTGTGTTTCTTGTTTCTATGCAAAGTGGTTTCTAAGTAATGCATGTGACTGCAGAAGTGTGCAGCATGTAGCAGTGACTATGGAGTCTATCAACTCAGGGTGAAATACAAGTCACCCACTGCCACAGTTAGCTAGGCAGTTATCATCATCTATATTTTTAATGCAATGGGTACATTTTATCCCTTCATAATATTTATTCTATTATAGGTAGATGCAAGATAAAGACAGAAAGCATGATTTAGAGGTGTAAGAAGGCAAGTGTAGATGATCAGGTCTGTGCCTATAGACTAGGTATTAATCCAAGTTAGACATGGGCAACAAAACATCCATGGGTGTAGAAGATTTTTCTCAAAACTTGGGGGAGGGGGAGGTTCTAAGCCTCACCTCTGTTGGCCCCCATTTTCTCACCTGATGGCCACCCTGTGACTGTGCCTGTCTTAGGTTGTTCCTCCCTTGAGGAATCTTACCCATCTCTGGCTAACCAGCAATCTTCCAGGGCCATACAGGGAGATGAAAAGCTGGTAAGTGAAAGAGAAGCAACATTCTTCGAAAAGGTTAGTTTTTTACTTCTTTGCAGATTTATGCCCAGTGGGTTCTATGCCCAGCACTTATCTTGAGGTGTCCACTTGGAAGAATTACAGTACTTGGCAATTTCACATTTGAGGCACAAATTCTAGTAAAGTGCTGTAATTAGGAAGGAAGAAGAGAAGCTATAGAAGTAGCAGATGGAAGAAAACATGAGGTTGATCAAGTGTTAGACAGGGTTATTCCATTCAGTATTCCCCCATAACTCTATTTCTCTAATTTTCCTATAAAACTTTTCATCACTAATTTCACTAGCATTGCAAACAAGGGGGGCATTCCCACTTAGGTGGAGATGGGGTAGTCAATGTTTGACTAGCTACCTGCAGGTTTTGGTATTCCATGCCAAGATCGCCATCTGGCTCCTGCATGTTCCATTCTTCAGGAGTACTGTCCTGAAAAGCTTCTGGGAAGTTCATGTTCTCCTCCTTTTCCGTGCTGCTTAGCAAAGGTTAGCTTAGTCTTTGGCAAAAATGCAAGCAAAAGCAAAGCCAATAGTATAATGAAGAAAAACAAAATCAAGGTGGGTAATAGGGGGAGCCAGCTGTGAAGACCCCTGCTTTGTGAGGGTCTTCCTCCTGTCTGAGCTTTGCTACACAGCTTGAGCAGCATGGCTCCCACCAATATGTAACCACTTTTCTCCACACCTTGAAATACCTATTGATATGGAGATGAGCTACTTCTTTCCAAACCTGGAAAACACCTATTGATATGCAGATGCACTAAAGCCAGGTGAGAGATTCTGGAAATATTACAATTTTACCCACAGTCCATCCCTCCAAAAATCTCACCTCACAATATACATGTTCCCCTTCTCCTGCAATGGCCCTGTGTGAGAACACTGGCTAATAACATAAAGTAGCAAAGCAATAAAATCATGACAATTCTCAAACCGGAGGACTCAGCTAGATTCAAAGTACTATGCAGATTAAATCCATAGTTCACCCATTGTACAGACAGTGAGTAGCTGAGCAGGTAGGGAGTTCAGAGCAAGCATCATGTGGCAGCTGCAGCCAGGGGGCACACACAGTACTCAGAGACTGTATAAGCAAATAAACTTAAGGGTAATAAGATACATGTTTTAATGACACTAGCATAGGCAAATATTGCTCATCAGTTAGGATACATGCAAGAGAGTGGTCCTGTGATAGGACAGTGGCATGAATGGGATATCATCCTGATCTAGTATGAGAGACTTTCACCCCCCTCCCTGTGGGGGTTACAGATGGCTCAACATATAGAGCTTTGGAAGGTACACACACTGGCCATAAAGAAAACAAAACTTCCCTGTAAGATGCTCTTACCTCCAGGACATTTGGGGGTACACTATTGTGATTTTGGGGGGCCACTCTGTGGTTACTCCAGGAATGCACATGAAGCCAGCTTCCAGGCCTTTCCCCCAAGGTGCCAGAATGGCCAGCCATTGCTGGTCCATGTGTTGAAATGTCCAGGGCCATGTCCATTCAACAGTGTCTCTAGGGTTGAAGCAATTGGGGCTGGCAGCAGGATGTTGCTCTGCTGGCCATATCCTGGCTTCAATAACTCCTCTTTGGTTTGCACATGCACTTGTATAGGAGAGGCAGCAAGGTGTGTTACTATATCCACAGGGCTCAAGACTCCTTTTTGGTGCTACTTATTCAAACACTGTAGCACTGTCCATAAGTGAACTAACCAGCCCAGTAGGCATTTTGTGTCTCACTTCAGGCCAGATTTCAACAAACCATTGTACCTCTCTAACATTCCTGCCCCAATAGGGTTATATGGTACATGAAACTTCTGCTTCACTCCTAATTGCTGCCACTATTTTTGTAACCCATGTCCAGTAAAGTGGGTGCCTTGATCTCTCTCAATTACCTTCAGCAGACCATAGGCTGCAAGAGATGCTCTAGGTCCCTCTGGGTAGTTTGTATGATGTGCAGGAAAAGCAACCAATAGTCCAGTAGCTGTGTCCACACAAGTAATGGCATACCGATATCCTTCTGATATTGGCAGAGGCCCAATATATTTCATTTACTACCTGACGAAGGGTGTGGGCCTCTTTACTATTGTCCCATGTTGCTGCAGGTCTTGGTAAGTCCTTCTTAGAGCATGTAAGATAATCCTCTATCTCCATCCTCCATCCATATTGTCTCAGTCTAGGGTTGCAAAGCCACAGCCTCTACTTTGCGGGCTGCCCACAACTGGAGCCGTTTGTATACCAAGCATCCTTAGGTATAGGCACTTTTTCCTCCTGATAAGGACTCTCGGCTACCAATGGCTCAAAAGCAAGCTATTCCTGCTTTCCACTGGTATAGGTTACTGGCCTCAATAAGCACTGGAGTTCTCCAATTAAGGGGCTAGTAGAGAGGGTGCTGTACTGCTCTTAATCTGAAGCCCATTTGGCCAGTGTAGGGGTCTGTGCCATGCCACTCCATGGCTTTTGGGTCCAATCTCATACCCACCCTGAAATGGGATAGGTGATTATTACCTTGGTTGGAGATGTTCCAGTGATGGGCTCCATACCCAGCATGTGTGGTACAAAGCAGCCAGTTGCTTCTCTATCAAGGTATAGCAGACCTCTGCTCCTTTCCATAGTTGTGACCAGAATACAGTAGGTTGGCATGTCTGTTCAAGCTGCTGCCAAAGATCTCATCCATAACCATCTTCAGTTACATGAACATCTAGTTCACAGGGCCTTGATGAGTCCATTACATTCCAGTCCTTTACAGCCATGACTGCCTGCTTGGCAGCAGTAAAAGCAGCTGAACATGTCTCATCTTAGTCCCACCTGATGCCTTTTCATACCAACTGGTAAAAAGGCTTCAGAATTTGTGCCAAGTGCAGGATAAACACTCTGCAGTAGCCCAAAAGATCCAAAAACTCTTGCAGTACTGCCACAGTGGTAGGACCTTGTCTATGACTGCTTCAGGAATAACTTTAGTTTTACCTGACCAGACAACATCCAAGAATTTTACAGACAAACCAGGTCCCTGAACCTTGGTGCTATTCACAGTCCATCCTTTCTCCTGTGGATGTTGCAGCAGTCTAGGAACTGCCCCTACTAAATCTGAAAGAGAATCAGATGTGAGCTTAATATCATCAATGCAGTGATACAACTACACAGTTTGCAGTTTCTTCCATGTGATCAAGTTCTTGGCTACAAGTCCGTGACAGATGGTGGGACTTTGGAGGTATCCCTGTGGAAGGACAGTGCATGTCACTGCCAGCCTTCCTATGTGAAGGCAAACTGTTCTGCACTTTCCTGTATTATGTCAATAGAGAAGAAAACATTAGCAAGGTCCACAACATAATGATATGTCCCCAGTTTATGAATTAGTGTGTCCATAATGGCTGCTATTGAGGAGAAAGAACCATGCAAAGGGTGTGTGACTTTATTCAATTCCCTATACTCCACAGTCATATACCAGGAACTGTCTGGCTTTTTCACTGGCTACACTGAGGAATCAAAAGGACTATGAGTGGGTTTTATGATGCCCACCTTCTGCAACTCCTGTAGAGTTTATCCAATTTCCTTGTGCCCCACCAGGCAATTTATACTGCTTAGTATTTGTCACCCACTGAGGTACAGACAGAGCTACAGGTGGGTGCTTAGCATGACCCTTCAATTCTGCCTTTTCCACACATACCCTCTGTCTGAACTCAACTGCAGTGGTAGGTAACCACAGCCCCTGTGGGATTTCCACTCCCAAAATATATTCATGGATGGGAGAAATGAACATAGTATACTCCTTTAGGGGTAAACACCTTATTCCCTATGGGATTTGGGCTTTCTTCACTCTAATTGCCTTACCCCCATAACCATCTATCATGGCAGGGGTCCCAGGAAAATGCTTTGGTTTGCCATAAATAAAAGAACATTCAGCTCCAGTGTCCACCAGCGTCAGGACACATTGTACATACACAGGGCACCAATGAATTGCTAATTCTACATGTGGCCTCTGGTCCTCTCCATGTCCCCCAAGGTGGGAGCTTTGAGCCTCCCTTCAATCAAACCGGAATGCTCAATCATTGTCCTGTGGGGGAGAAGGCCCAGGCAGAGCCTGAGTACTGTCTGTCAGGAAGTCTTGCAAGCACACAGGCCAGACTTGGGGCTTTACATCTGGCTTTCATGTCCTGGACCTCAGTGGCTGGAACTGCTGCTCTGACTTTAATTGGTGCCCCAGTTCTAATAAGATCTTATTGGGCTGCCCATCAAGTTTTTCTTTCACTATCCTAGCCTTTAATATATTAACCCACATCTGGGTCCTCGAGACCTTCATGGGGCCTTTTGCACCTTTCCTTTCAGTCTTAGACTGTACTTCCTTCTGGGCTCTCATTGTTTCAACCTCCTTCAGATCTGCTAAAGAACGAGTAGCCTTACTTATGTGTTGCCCTATGTGGGGGGCAAGAGTAGTTACTAGGGACCCAAAGAAAGATGTGGGAGCTGTATGCAGAATGAGATTTCTCATTCCTATTGTGAACAAGTCCTCATTGGGGTCCTAGGAGTTCATACTATAGACAATATTTTTCATACCCAATTCCTGCAATACTTGTTGGAGCTCTACATACATTTTCCAACTAGTGGGTAAATATGGTAAATCACCCTGATTAGGACAAATTGCCCTGATGGCAGCTGTCAGCCATTCCAGAAGCACCTGATACCCTGAGGTGTGATGGGCACTTTGCAACTGCTGCTGGAGGGAAGTGTGAGTCATCAAGGAAGCCAGTCTACTCATTTCAAAACCTGGTATAACAATGTTTCCACTCCCGTATCCAAGTGATGTAAAAGCCATATAGGCAGAGGTTTCAATGGCTTCTGCCGATATTGGATGCCCATGTCCACCAGCTCATCCTGGGTATAGGGGTGGAGCACAGAGTGCTCCACAACCTGGGGATGGGGCAGCTCCTCCCCCTCAGGAGCCTGAAATTGTTGTGTATTTACTTTCTTAATTATGACTGGGCAGTCCTTTAATAGAGGAGATGCTGTTAGCCTCAGCAACAGATTGGCCCTCGGGCCCAACCCCTCATCTTCTCCCAACACCTCTTCCACCTCCAGAGCTGAAGGCACTGCTCTTTCCTGCCTCTCCCCAATGACCTTCTTCAAATGTAGACTCTCCTGCTGCCTCACCCGCACTGTTGCTAAGGAGTTTTCCAGAAGTGTGACCTGTCCTCTCAATAACTGTCTCTCTTACTTAAGGGCATCCCATAGGTCATTGGCCAGCTTCTCCAAGAGATGCTGAAGTGTGTCTCACTCCTGCTGAAGTCTCTCTCTCTCTCTCCTCGATTATCTTCTCTCTCTCCTCAGTAAACCTCTCTCTTTCCTTGATAATTGTCTCTCTCTCCTCTATAACACTTTTCAGTATCTCGATGAAAAGAGATCCTACAATGCCAGCTGCTACATGGCCACTCAGGGCCTCTAACCAGTCTTCTGTCTGATGGAGGAATAATTCTGCAGGTTCTGGTGTCTCCCCTCTTCCCCAATTCTGGGGAAGGCTTCACTCCTCTAAGAGGTGCTTTACCCTAGACCAGTTCCTCACTAGGGACTCACCAATTGGAAGCCTCACATATAGGGAGTTCCTAAATAAACCTGCACCCTCTACCCTGCAGCCACTGGAGCCTCTCCACCATCCACAGAGGCAGCCTACCTAAGGGATTCACCTATGTAGATGGATTTCAGGTTCAGAGGTCCTGTTAACTACCACTAGATGTAACACTGGGGGTTAAATCACAGGGCATAATACCTTTGAAATTGAAATCAGTCAAAGGGAGAAATAAAGTTAAGAAACACATTTGTTTCTTACAAGCAGTTATCCCATATCTCTCTTGACCAGACTATAGCAGAAGAGAGATCTCCACCCAACCTCTCTGGTCCAGAGCTCTCACACCCCCTTGTAATTACCTATTGATATGTAGATGAACCACTTCTCTCCACCCATTGAAATACCTATTGATATGGAGAGGAACTACCTTTCTCCACCCCTTGTAATCACCTATTTATATGCAGATGCACTAAATCCAGGGAAGAGATTCTAGAAATATTACAATTTTACCCATAATGATAAAAAGTTCATATTTTTTACCCCACTTTTAATATGCCTATCATTTTAAACAGCATGTTTATATAATCATGCCATATTTCACCACTAATTTCATGCAGATAATTTTTAAAACTGAGGAGGCAAAAGGACATCAAGAAGTTTTCTGTTCGTGAACCAGTTTCCTGTCAATATTATATCTAAATATTAAAAGGGGAAAAAAGAATTTCAATCTCTATTTCTATTTCTCTAAAGGGGAAGAAATGATACAAATTTAAATATCCATCTATTTTAATACTTACTACAATTACTGCCCAAAATATCTTCATTTCAGTTTTAGATATTTTAAATTCCTTTTTCTGCAATATAAGTGTGTGACTTCTATTTTTTTGAGCTTTGGACAGGCAAAGGTGAGGGGAAGACACAAGCAGTGCCATGGCTAAGGGAGAAAAAAGACAGGGGTGGGGAGTGAGGCTGGTAAGCTTTATCTTTTGTCCTTTCAAAATAAATGTAAAGGGATCACTGCTTATCTTATTCTTGACTTTTCTTTTATTCTACTGAGATTCCCTTTAATTCTCTTCTAACCTTTTCTAACCTTGACTGCCTAATGCCAGCACATCAAAAGACCAGACTTTTTGCAGTAGAAGTAAACACATTACTACAAAAAATTGGATGCAAATTCGGTATTAAAAGCTGATAGGTTATACCTTCATTTCTGCTTTAAACTGTGTAAAAGTGATACATAATTTGCTGAATATGAAGGCACATTTTCACTTTTTTCCAAAGTTGTCAACAAGAGGAATGTAGAAACTGCACCTTTATTTTTCTGATGGTAGTGTTACTAACATGTCAGCAGTTTTCTATTACTATATACAGCAGTTGACCTCTGTATTGGGTGGGGCTTTTTATTTGACATGTAAACAACTTGCTGGAGCCTTTTGAAGACTGGAATATATTAACATATGTGTGTTGTTGAACTGTTTGGGCCTTGTCATTTTAACCCTCCTTCTGTACTTGAAACAAAGTGTCCAGTGTCTTTGATTTCCCCATGTGTTGAATTTAGCTAGAAGTCTTTTATACAAGCTCTATTTTCAACCATCACAACCTCATTCAGCAGACTGTGACTCAGTAGGACATTTCTCCAGAACACTTTTTTATTGAATGCAAATTTGTATGCCCATACTACTACTCCAATTTTTAATTGGTCATGTAGAATCTGTCTTATGCATGTATCCTCATTGTTACTCAGGTTTACAGAAATAATCCCATCAAGCAAAGGTGAAACATATTTTAATTTACACATATCCTTGTGAAATAAGTTCAGTAGTATAAAAGCATCATTAATGATAACTACTTAGCAACTTAGTTGAGAATGTTATATATTTTTACATTTTAGCAGAAACATGGAAGACCATTTCTTTCTAAAATGAAGCTAATTTTAGTCTACTCTAGGCTATAATTGTACACTGTCATATGATTCTGTTTGGTATTTCTTTCTCTGTGAGTGGACTGTAATGATAATGACAACAGGAGCATATTTCATGCTTAAGTTCTCCTTCAGTTTACAAAACTGTACTTGTTCAAAATAGTAATTTAATAAACACTGAGTGATTAACCTATTGAATAATGTGGCTTACCTTTCTTAGAAGACATTGGAAGAAGTTTTTGTTTTAAAGACAAATTTACTATTGCCAACAACGAATCACATGGTTAAGTCACCATCCGTCCCTTGTATGCACTACAAGAGCTAGTCTTCTCTAAGATAGTATTAGGCCTACTGTAATGCCAAAATCTGCTTGTGGGGTTAAATTTGAATTGGTTGTAAATTAGGTAAATTTGAGATACATAAACCAACACCTGTAAATGCCTAGGTACTGCAGAAAATGTCATCTATGATAAGAAAGATGAAAGATATTTGAGTATGACCTTGGATAACTAACAACATTCACAGTCAAAACCTCAGAATCTTCCAATAGTCATACATATACAAAGTTCTGAAAAAAGTGAAGTTAACAAACTACTATGTTAAACAATTCTGAGTAGATAACAGAACCCACCAGTATTCATATAACTAAAATAGTATTTTCTTAAATACCTCATTATGTCATAAGAGATCAGAGAGTGGAAAAAAGTAATTATGGACTAAAGTGATTGAGCTTCCCTTAAGACTATTCTATCTGTCAAGGTATTAAGCTCTCACAGTCTACAAGACAGATGGTATTTTAGTTTGAATATAAGCCAACTTTGAATGGTAGATCAAAGGGAAAAGAACATTTACAAAGTTTTTAACTGAAAAAGTGTTCCATTTTTTAAGGTATATGATGGCTTGTTGAGTAGATATTACAGAAGGACTTCTAATCCTTTACTATTCACAACACTTCCAAAACAAAGGGTGTGGATTTTGTTTAATAGCAATCCTTACACTACTTAGAGTTGGTGCAGACCCCACAGGTTAAGGGTCCAGTGTGCCCAATAATTAAGACTCCTATCACAATTAGTGGATACCGAGATAAAACACATCTGTGTAACTTGGCTACACAACAGGGGTTCTCAAGACCCACTTCTCAAGTTCAGTAAAATTTGTTATAACATCTTATAGAGCTGAGGGAAAGGATACAACTCAGGAACAGCCACATGGAAGAAACACATAGAGAAGGTATGAAGAAGGGGTACAGTTTCCATGTCCTCTCTTGGATGACAACCCCCTCAGAACCTCAGCATATTCACCAACTCAGAGATCTTCACATGTCATCATTCAGGAGTTTTATGGAGACTTCATTAGATAGGCGTGATTGACAAAGTCATTTGACATAGGTGATCAAGTCAATCTCCAGCCTCTTTCCCTACTCCAGAGCTTGGGAGGTTGGGGGTGGGCTTGAAAGTTCCAACCCTCTAATTATGGTTTGGTGTTTCTAATATCCAACCCATCTTCCAAGAGTCACCTCATTAGCATAAACCCAGATGTGGTTGAAAGGGGATTATTACTAGAATAACAAATGTCACTCCTTTCACTCTGTCACTCCAGAAATTCCAAAAGTTTTAGGAGCTCTGTGCCAGGAACTAGGGAAATGTATTTCTAAAAATACTTAAATATATTTCTTCTTATTATTATGTCACAAGGATTTCTATCATTATTTTTAGAACTACATATAAATGATAGTTTTAATAGTAATGACACACCTATTAAATAATAGCTATAATAATTATTCAAATAATTACATAGGTGTAATTCAGGTTTTATATTCAAATTTTCCCTCTCTGATTGAGCATTTTCAGCATGAAAAATTCATTAGTCACATCCAATAACTGTGGTGCTAATAAGTATTTGAGAAACCTCTGAAGTTAACTATTAAAAATAGAAGATAATGTAATTGATACCATTTTTCTCTTTAAAATCACTTAAATCAATCTCATCATTGGCCTAGAATGAAACCTCAAGTTCTCAGCATTTTCTATAATTTGATAATTGACTGAAATGGATTTTATTTGTATTACACAAATCATAATACCTATGTTTGAGACTTCAGCTGAGTCACTTTAAATTGGATTTCATTGTAATATATTATTTTGGAGTGAAAATTTGGTGATGTAAAAGGCAAATACACTTAAATAATTATACTAATATCATTGTAACAATATTAGACTGCCTTGTTTCTTTATTAAATAGTTTTCTTATTAAAATGATGGCATAAAGGAGTTTCAATTCAATACATGTACTGAAGTACACCATATATGTTTTTATATATGATTTTAATAATGTTGAGAGAAATCTCATATATCTTAAACATGTTACTCAGAGCTTGATCATTCAGGGCACTGACTTAATTCTAATAGTCATTGCTTACTTTGCTAACAATATCTAAAGATTACTATTGAAATAGTATGCTTTTGCATTAGTTTGGGAGTACCATTTTCTAATCTCCTGAATAAATTATACTCATAGATTAAATTTATGAACTAGTGATTCATAAAATAGTATTATGTTAATTTTAATTTTAATAGATTGAGCAATATTTGTATACAAATTAGTTGTATGATTGATTGCTAACACTGGTAGATAATATCTAGATTCATTGATGTCCTTATAGAGACTTCTATTTGTGAGATTCAATTGTGCACTAGGCAATTAGTAAATTGTGATTTTTAATCAGATTCCTGTCATAGACACTTGGCTACTTGCCAAACCACACATACAGAATTGTTGATGGTTGTGCTGCTGGACATGACAATTCTCCATCTTTAGTACTCTCTCCCTTAAAATAACAGTTAACGGTTTCTCAAGTTTGTAAATACTATTAGTAGTTTGCTAAGTGAGAGTTGCTATAGCCTGTATAAATATGTCTAACATATTTTAAAAGAAGGGACTTTCTTTCTAGAATTTTATTGATTAGGCAAGATTTATTCTTAGTAGTTCTGGATATTCGTTAGACTGGGGTAATGGGGTAGCATCAGCTGGGACTTCAGGATGTCACGGGTTGAACTGCATCCTCCAAAGTGATACATTGAAGTTCTAACTCCTGGTTCCTGTGAATGTTACTACATTTGGAAGTAAGATCTTTTATAGCTGTAATCAAGTTAAGAGAATTATTTTATTAGGGTGGCTCCAATGTAACTGGTTTCCTTATAAGAACAGAAGACAGATGTACAGGAAGAACACAGTGTGATGACAGAAGCAGAGATTGGAAGGATGTAGTTGGAAGCCAAAGATTACCAAGGACTTCTGGCCACCACCAAAAGCTAAGAGGCAAAGAGGAATTCTACTCAGAGTCTTGGAGGGAGCATGGCTCTGATGGCATTGATTTCAGACTTCTAGCCTCCAGAACTGTGAGACAATAAATTCTGATATTTTAAGCCACTCAGCTGGTGTTACCATGTAATAAACAAAAGACCTAGGAAATTAATATGGGAGTGAAATCTAGTGGCATCATCAACTTCAAATCAATGACATAATTAGCTAAACTACCTGAAAAATGATAAAATCCAAAGCATAAGTTCTTCAAATTATGTAACAAATTAACTTTCAATAATAAACTGAGGTTAGCAAACATTTATTATATCTTTACTATCTGTATAGGTTTGTTCTTATTACTGGGGGACAGAGGAGAGTCAAGGAGGAGAATAAAGGAGGTAAAGTGAAAAAGATTTAGTCATTCTCTTAATGAGCTAAGAATTTAGGATATTAAACATGTAAATTTTTTAATCGTGTACAATTCAGAAGTACATAATTGTTTAATAACTCAATTAATTACCTTAATTTAAATTGAGTGTTGGAGCATAAGATTTCAAAGGGCAAAACAAATGAAAATAAAGTTGTGCAAATTAATGGAAACAATAGGTGCAAGTGGAAGGAACCTATTTTGAAAGTATATGACATTTTAACTAAATGGTGAGAGTACTAGTGTATTTCATACATATAAACGTGTGTATATATGTGTGATCAATTTTATCTAAAGAATTAGACCTTTAATAACATACATGTCATAAATGACACATGTAGATACCACATCATTTAATACAAATGTGTAAGAAAAGTGGACCTAGAAAATAAAAAGCCATTGGTATATATTCATATATGTTGTGGATGAGGACATTTTAGTCAAGTAGTCCAAACGTATAGGTAGGGTCACTGGTGTTTTGAAGCAGATGCAAGAGCACATGCTCAAGCAGCTTCCTTTCATGGATGAAGCCTTTAGGATTGCTTAATTTGAATCTGTTTAACATTAGATCAATGAACTATTGCCACAGTTGTGTTGCTCAGTGACATACAACAATAAGAGTTTATGACTCTTGTATCTAAGCCAATTAGATAATGACTAGGTTCTGATGATCTTGACTGAACTTGATCTATTGGCTGTTCTAGGCTGGCCTCAAATGCTGTCACTCATCTAGCAGGCTGGCCCTGCCCTATCATCATAATGAAGGTGGAAGCACAGAACACAAATGGAAACCACACAATGCTTCTTGAAGCCTGAGTGTGGTGCAGGCATATCATCATTTTACCTCAATCACTTATCTAAGACAAATTCAAAGGTCACCACAGACACAAGTTTTAGGTAAAGGTACTCATTTACTGTGAAGAACTACACAATAACATGATGAAAGGCATATGTAAACTTGAGAACAAAGAAATGAAGTCATCATTGCAATCTACCACAAATATTCAATTAACTTTTATCATTGAATCCCTGGAGCCCGTATCACAATCTTATCTTTTTCCCATGTAATTTATATATATTTTAGTAGTCTGAAACCTATGACAATAAGTCCTACTTACAACTAAGTTTTCATTTAAGTTGTATAAATCAGTTTTATGATCTTAGTTCATAAATATCTTCTTCTGAGAAACAAATTCTACATTTGAATGTTGAAAAAAGTTAGTTGTCTGCTCCTGAAAGGCTGAGGGAAGAAATCATTTTATTGTAAACTCAAGGTGATCAGTGTGACCCAGGAAGGTCCTTGGGGTTGGCTAGCTGGTCTCTCAGGCAAGCACACACCACTCTACTCAGGCTTTTGAATGACTGGGGAATAAATTTACCTTGATATTTAAGTTTCTGAAGCATGTTGCAATTTTAAGATTATTTTTGTTAGAGTGGGCAGTTAGACATAAGCAGGAAAAAGGGGCCAGCCCACCACCAAGGAAGTCTCCTTCCTGGCCAACCCCTAAGCCCTCCTTAGTACCCAGTTCCACAGTCATGCGTGCCTAACTTACCAGGAGGCCCAGACAGTCAAGGACACCTAGATGGTCGGTAGGCCCAGGACCACAGGGGCTTCCTTGATTACAGGGCATGCACAAGGTCTAAAGACCTTGTCTGAAAGTAACCCCACCTCATTAAAATAACATCTAAATCCAATTAGCATTGTGGTTTTGGTCCCCCTAGGGGCTTCACTTAGGTACTTATGGGTAAGGTGCCTGCACAATGAGAAAAAGGTCATATAACCTAGAGCTATCAATAAACTGGTCAATCAAAGGACATAGATTTTTATCCTAATAGTGGGGCTGTCTCTAGTTGCTCTTCTGTCTTGAGAGTGTACTTTTTGCTTTAACCCAATAAATTTCTCTCTGCTTTTCCTTGCTATCATGTCTCTCAAATGAATTCTTTCCTTTGATAAGACAAGAATCGGGAAAACACTATCATTCCACCAGAAACATTTTGACTACAAAATATTTTCTGAGAAAAGTTCAGCACTAATATATATTAGTCTTGGCTGCAAAATGACAATTAGAATGGAAAAACAAAGTCAGATATGGCAATCCACAATTCTAGTGAGTCTGCTTTTACCCTTGCTCTCTGATTTGATTCATCACTTTTGCCTGGTGTCTTTGCCAACATGCCTTTTCTTTAACTCATGATTGTTTTTCAAATAACTTATTTGACAGATGTTTCTAAGTGTATAGTGATATTTTTCTAAATAATGTCTAGTAGAAATTCTTCCTGTTAATTCAAATTTTATTACAATATGTGTTCTTGACTCCATTTTTAAAAGTAATATCGCGTTCGCTCCTTGTGGCGGTGACGACAGCGATACGTTCACAGACCTGGTTCACTTCAGTTCTTTATTGTTGCTCGGAAGGTCGGGAGAAGGTGAGTGAGAAGAAGCAACAGCCGGAGGGAGTGAGTGAGAAGAAGAATGAGAGGAGAGAGAGTGCTTCTCTTTCCTGCTTATGCCTTATATAAAGGAAGCTGGCCTATGGTGATCAAGATCATGCGTGACCTTTAAGCTGATTGGTAGCATGCCTTCTGCATGAGTTGAGCACGAGCGTGGAAGCATGGGGCAAGCCTATAGGAGCAACTTCCTTATGCTAATGCCACCAAACCAGGAAGGGTGGCGCCCAGGAAGCGGGCACCATCTTAGGGCGTTGGTCAGCTACAGTGGAAGGGCGGTGTTCAGCCATAGTGGGACTCAGCCTCGGTCGTAGGCTGGCCCCTACAAGTAAAGTAAATGTGTATATTATATATCTTTATATTTTTTGGTCAACTTTATATTAAATTCAGTTTACTTAGGATGAATTTTCTGATTGTAAGGTATTCTGACAGCTATAGAATCAGTCATTGAGAGTGGACATTCAGAAGTAAAGAACATTTTTTTCCCAAGCAATGAAAATGCAAAATGAAGATTGAAAAATACTTTCTCATTCTAAATCTCTTCTACTTCCAGCTCCTTAAGAATAATTGTTTATAGCATCATTTATTCACTTATTAAAACATGATGTTTGAGGTCTCACTATGTGTCAGGTAATTTATAGATGGTGAATAATTGTTGGTATGAGCAGCTTTCTATTTTCTTTCTGTACTCTCCATACAGGTGCTTTCAGAGATGACCAAGTCCCGTTTTTGAACTTGCTGCTTGTGATCTTTAAATTACCTGTTTTCCTTTTCTGAAAATTTTCTGCTGTTTTGTATAAAACACATCAAAATAGTTGTTCTTCTTCATGATCTCATCAGTTCATTAGTGCAGTGCCAGGAACCTAGTAGGTCCCCAATAACCAACAAATAAATCACCACTTGGACTGTGTTTATAAGTAATTATTTACACGTTTGTCTCTCTGTTTTACTAGAGCTGAAAGTCAGAGTTTATCCTTCATTTTGATACCAAGTTTTCAGTTTTTAGGTCAGTATCTCATACACAGTCATTATTTAATAAATGCTTGTTAAATAAATGAATAAATACAAAAATTTCACAGAAGCACAAAAAATAAAACCTATTAAGTTAGTTGTTTAAAATTTTATTTCAAACACCTGCTCCAAGATAAAATAAAAACAAAAAATAAAGTAACTACACTTTTTGTTGAAATCCTTAACAAATTGTGGATGAGATCACAGACTCTGGAATCAGACCAGAAGATACTGGACAACAGCCAGACTACATCTACAACTGCAGAACCCTGCACCTAATAAAGAGGGTAAGATACAAGCCACAGCCAAGCAGGACCTGAGTACCCCTCACCCCAGCTCCCTGTGGGAGGAGAGGAGTCAGAGCAGGGAGGGAGAGGGAGCCCAGGACTGCTAAATACCCAGTCCAAGCCATCTGTACCAGAGCACAAACACATAGTGCAAGGGAAACGGGACAGTAAAATCTGCGAGTGCATCCCCACAGCCTGCACCCCTGGGACAAAGAAAAGAGAGTGCTTTTTGAAAGTTGTAAAGGGACAGGGACTCCACAACAGGCACAACCAGCTCAGGAGATGGGAACCCGGGGAACTCCAAGCGCTCTAAACCCCGGGTGGCAGTGCAGCTCTGAAGCCCCTCATGGCAATAAATAGCCTCCCACCCGTTCCTGCTCCAGCATGGCCCTGCCATAGCAGATTGGCAGCCTGAGAGCAGCCATGCCCATAGGAACTAGGTGCAGAGCTTCAACTTCACAGTGGCTGGGCAGGATTCAGAACCCCCATTTGTGCGCAACTGCCCGGCACAAGTTGCTAAAAGACACTGTTCTCCCAGGAGAGGAAGGCCACAAACAAGCAAGAAGGGACATTCTCCCAGCTGACATGTGCCAATTACCCACGACTATCTCTATTGGCATGAAAAGGCAGAAGAATTTGATACAGACCAGATTAACCCAGACAGCCTCCCCTGAAAAGGAACCTGGGGAGTTAGACCTAACCAATCATACTGAAAAATAATTTAAAATTAAGGTCATAACCATGCTGAACGACTTGCAGAGAAATATGCAAGAACTAAGAAGGGAAAATACATAAATAAAACAAACTCTGGAAGGATTTGAAAGCAGAATGGATGAGATGCAAGAGGCCATTGATGGATTAGAAACCAGAGAATAGGAACGCATAGAAGCTGATGCAGAGAGGGATAAAAGTATCTACAGGAATGAAACAATATTAAGATAACTGTGTGACCAATCCAAAAGGAATAATATCCGCATTATAGGGGTACCAGAAGAAGAAGAAAGAGAAAAAGGGATAGAAAGTGTCTTTGAAGAAATAATTGCTGAAAACTTCCCCAAACTGAGGGAGGAAATAGTAACTCAGACCACAGAAGACTGCAGAACAGCAAACAGAAGGGACCCAAGGAGGACAACACCAAGACACATAATAATTAAAATGGCAAAGCTCAAGGACAAGGACAGAATTTTAAAGGCAGCTAGAGAGAGGAAAAAGGTCACCTACAAAGGAAAACCAATCAGGTGATCATCGAACTTTTCAAAAGAAACTTTATAGGCCAGAAGAGAATGGCATGATATATATAATGCAATGAAACAGAAGGACCTTGAACCAAGAATACTATATCCAGCATGATTACCATTTAAATATGAAGGAGGGATTAAACAATTTCTGGAGAAGCAAAAGTTAAGGGAATTTGCTTCCCACAAACCACCTATACAGGGTATTTTAGAGGGACTGCTCTAGATGGGAGCACTCCTAAGGTTTAATAGATGTCACCAGCAAAAATAAAATCACAGCAAAGAATGCAGACCAAACAAACACTAACTAAAGGCAAAACATAAAATCAATTACCTACAAAAGCAGTCAAAGGAAGCACAAAAGAGCAGCACAGAATAAAACACACAACATAAAGAATTGAGGAGGAGGAATAAGAAGGGAGGGAAATAAAGAATCATCAGACAGTGGTTATAATAGCTCAATAACTGAGTTAACTTAGAAAGATAATAAGATAACCTTGAAACTTTGGTAACGACAAATCTAAAGCCTGCAATGGCAATAAGTACATATCTATCAATAATCACCCTAAATGTAAATGGACTGAATGTACCAATCAAAAGATACAAAGTAATAGAATGGATAAAAACCAATACCCATCTATATGCTGTTTACAAGAGACTCACCTCAAAATCAAAGACATGCACAGACTAAAAGTCAAGGGATGGAAAAAAATATTTCATGCAAACAACAGGGATGAAAAAGCAGGTGTTGTAGTACTAGTATCAGACAAAATAGACCTCAAAATAAAGCAAGTAAGAAGAGGTAAAGAAGGACACTATATAATGATATAGGACTCAGTCCAACAAGAGGATATAACCATTATAAATATATATATGCACACAACACAGAAGCACCAGCATATGTGAAACAAATGCTAACAGAATTAAAGGAGGAAATAGAATGCAATGCATTCATTTTAGGAGACTTCAACACGCCACTCACTCCAAAGGATAGATCCATCAGACAGAAAATAAGGACACAGTGGCACTGAACAACACATAGAACAGATGGACCTAATAGACATCTATAGAACTCTACACACAAAAGCAACAAGATACACATTCTTCTCAAGTGCACATGGAACATTCTCTAGAGTAGACCACATAATGGGCCACAGAAAGAGCCTCAGTAATTTCAAAAATATTGAAAATACACCAACCAACTTTTCAGACAACAAAGGTATAAAACTAGAAATAAATTGTACAAAGAAAGTAAAAAGGCTCACAAACACATGGAGGCTTAACAACATGCTCCTAACGACCGAATCAAAATAGAGATCAAACAATATATGGAAATAAATGACAACAACACAAAGCCCCAAATTGTGTGGGACGCAGCAAAAGCAGTTTTAAGAGGAAAGGATATAACAATACAGGCATATTTAAAGAAGGAAGAACAATCCCAAATGAAGAGTCTAACATCACAATTTTTGAAATTGGAAAAAGAGGAACAAATGAGGCCTAAAGTCAGAAGCAGGAGGGACATAATAAAGATCAGAGAAGAAATGAATAAAATTGAGAAGAATAAAACAATAGAAAAAAATCAATGAAACCAAGAGCTGGTTGTCTGAGAAAATAAACAAAATAGATAAGCCTCTAGCCAGATTTATTAAGGGAAAAAGAGAATCAACACACATCAACAGAATAAGAAATGAGAAAGGAAAAATCACGATGGATCCCACAGAAATACAGAAAATTATTGGAGACTACTATGAAAACCTATATGCTAACAAGCTGGAAAACCTAGAATAAACGGACAACTTCCTAGAAAAATACAACTTTCCAACACTGACTATGGAAAAAACAGAAAATCTAAACAAACCAATTACCATCAAAGAAATTGAAGCATTATTTAAAAAAACTTCCCAAGAACAAAACCCCTGGGCAAGATGGATTACATCAGAATTTTATCAGACATACAGAGAAGACAGAATACCCATTCTCACTAAAGTTTTCCAAAAAAATAGAAGAGGAGGGAATACTCCCAAACACATTCTATGAAGTCAACATCACCCTAATACCAAAACCAGACAAAGACGCCCCCAAAAAAGAAAATTTCAGAGATGTATCCCTGATGAATGTAGATGCAAAAATACTCAACAAAATATTAGCAAACAAACTTCAAAATACATCAAAAGGATCATACACCATGACCAAGTGGTATTCACCTCAGGGATGCAAGGCTGGTACAACATTTGAAAATCATCAACATCATCCACCACATAAATAAAAAGGACAAAAACCACATGATCATCTCCATAGATACTAAAAAAGCAGTTGAAAAATTCATGATAAAACTCACAACAAAATGGGCATAGAGGGCAAGTACCTCAACATAATAAAGACCATATATGAAAAAACCCACAGTCAACATACTGAACAACAAGAAGCTGAAAGCTTTTCCTCTGAGATCGGGAACAAGACAGGGACACCCACTCTCCCCACTGTTATTATTCAACATAGTATTGGAGGTCCCAGCCATGACAATTAGACAAAACAAAGAAATACAAGGAAATCAGATTGGTAAGGAAGAAGTTAAACTGTCACTATTTGCAGATGACATGATATTGTACATAAAAAAGCCTTAAAGATTCCACTTCAAAAGTAGTAGAACAATATCTGAATTCAGCAAAGTTGCAGGATACAAAATTAATACACAGAAATCTATGACTTTCCTATACACTAACAATGAACTAATAGAAAGGGAAATCAGGAAACAATTCCATTCACAATTGCATCAAAAAGAATAAAATACCTAGGAATAAACTTAAGTGAAAGACCTATACCCTGAAAACCAGAAGACACTCTTAAAAGAAATTAAAGAGGACACTAACAAATGGAAACTCATCCCATGCTCTTGGCTATGAAGAATTAATATTGTCAAAATGGCCATCCTGCCCAAAGCAATATACAGATTTGTTGCAATCCCTATCAAATTACCAACAGCATTCCTCAACAACCTAGAACAAATAGTTCAAAAATTCACACGGAAACACCAAAGACCCCAAATAGCCAAAGAAATACTGAGAAGGGATAATAAAGTGCAGGTGATCTCATTCCCCAACTTCAAGCTCTACTATAAAGCCACAGTAATCAAGACAATTTGGTACTGGCACAAGAACAGACCAACAGACCAATGGAACAGAATAGAGATTCCAGACACTAACTCAAACATACATGGTCAGTTAATATATGATAAAGGAGCCATGGACATACAATGGGGAAATCACAGCCTCTTCAAAAGTTGGTGTTGGCAAAACTGGATACCTACATTTAAGAGAATGAAACTAGATCATTGCCTAACTGCATACACAAAAGTAAATTCAAAATGGATCAAAGACCAGAATATAAGTCATGAAACCATAAAACGCTTAGAAAAAAACATAGGCAAAAACCTCTTGGACTTAAACATGAGTGAATTCTTCATAAACATATCTCCCTGAGCAAGGGAAACAGAAACCAAAATGAACAAGTGGGACTATATCAAGCTGAAACGGTTCTGTACAGCAAAGGACACCATCAATAGAACAAAAAGGTACTCTACAGTATGGGAGAATATATTAATAAATGACAGATCTGACAAAGGGTTGACATCCAAAATATATAAAGAGCTCACACACCTCAGCAAACAAAAAGCAAATAATCCAATTAAAAAATGGGCAGAGGAGCTGAATAGACAGTTCTCCAAAGAAGAAATTCAGATGGCCAACAGGCACATGAAAAGATGCTCCACATTGCTTGTCATCAGAGAAATTCAAATTAAAACCACAATGAGAGGAGGGGCTGAAGATGGCGGGGTGAGTAGAGCAGCGGAAATCTCCTCCCAAAATCACATATATCTATGAAAATATAACAAAGACAACCCTTCCTAGAATAAAGACCAGAGGACACAGGACAATATCCAGACCACATCCGCACCTGAGAGAACCCAGCGCCTCGCAAAGGGGGTAAGCCGAGCGCCAATCCCCCCAACTCCCGGCGGGAGAAGAATAGGCAGAGCGGGAGGGAGATGGAGCCCAGGACTGCTAAACACCCAGCCACAGCCATCTGGGCCAGAGTGCAGACACAGTACGTGCCCAGGGGGTCCTGGATGCTAGGGAAAGAGGGCAGCAAGAACAGCGAGCGGGCTCCAGAGGCCGGGTGTCGGAGGACATAAGAAAAGCACGTGACCATTTTTTTTTTTTTTTTTTGCTGTTTTGTTTTGGCGAGCGCTTTTTGGAAGTCTTAAAGGGATAGGGCTCCCAATACTTGGGAAAGAGGGCAACAAGACCAGTGAGCAGATGCCTGAGGCTGTCACCAGAGAATAAAGAAAAACGAGCGGCCACTTTTTTTTTTTAATTTAAATTTTTTTTTTTTTTGTGGTCGTTGTATTGTTTTGTCGGGTGCTGTTTGGAAGTCTTAAAGGGGCAGGGTGGGACACTTAATCCAGATGTAGGGAATCCGGGGATCTCTGGGCACCATAACCCCTGGGCTTCAGGGATCAGGGAGGCCCCTTACAGAGATAAATAGCCTCCAGGCCGCTCCCCCTCCAACGCGACTCCACCACATTGGAGCAGAGGCCTGAACCAGGCCACACCCACAGCAACAGTGGAGGTAAACTTCATAGCCGCCCGGCAGGAAGCAGAAACCCTGTCTGCTCAAAGCTGCCCAGCACAAGCCACTAGACGTCACTGTTATCCCAGCAGAGGAGGGCCACAAACCAACAAGAAGGGAAGTTCTTCCAGCCGTCACTCGTCCCAGCTATGCAAACTATTCCTATCACCATGAAAAGGCAAAGCTACAGGCAGACAAAGATCACAGAGACAACAACACAGAAGGAGACAGACCTAACTAGTCTTCCTGACAAAGAACTCAAAATAAGAATCATAAACATGCTGACAGAGATGCAGAGAAATACGCAAGAGAAATGGGATGAAGTCCGGAGGGAGATCACAGATACCAGAAAGGAGATCACAGAAATGAAACAAACTCTGGAAGGGTTTATAAGCAGAATGGATAGGATGCAAGAGGCAATTGATGGAACTGAAAACAGAGAACAGGAATGCATAGAAGCTGACATAGAGAGAGATAAAAGGATCTCCAGGAATGAAACAATGTTAAGAGAACTGTGTGACCAATCCAAAAGGAAAAATATCCGTAATATAGGGTTTCCAGAAGAAGAAGAGAGAGGAAAAGAGATGGAAAGTATCTTAGAAGAAATAATTGCTGAAAACTTCCCCAAAGTGGGGGAGGAAATATTCGAACAGACTGCGGAAATACACAGAACCCCCAACAGAAAGGATCCAAGGAGGATAACACCAAGACACATAATAAATAAAATGGCAAAAATCAAGGACAAAGAAAGAGTTTTCAAGGCAGCTAGAGAGAAAATGGTCACCTATAAAGGAAAACCCATCAGGCTAACATCAGACTTCTCGACAGAAACCCTACAGGCCAGAAGAGAATGGCATGATATATTTAATACAATGAAACAGAAGGTCCTTGAACCAAGGATACTGTATCCAGCATTACTATCATTCAAATATGACAGTGGGATTAAACAATTCCCAGACAAACAAAAGCTGAGGGAATTTGCTTCCCACAAACCACCTCTACAGATCATCTTACAGGGACTACTCTAGATGGGAGGACTACTAGAAAGAGCACAGCACAAAACACCCAACATATGAAGAATTGAGGAGGAGGAATAAGAAGGGAGAGAAGAAAAGAATCTCCAGACAGTGTAAATAATAGCTCAATAAGCGAGCTAAGTTAGGCAGTAAGATACTAAAGAGGCTAACCTTGAACAATTGGTAACCACAAATTTAAAGCCTGCAATGGCAATAAGTACATATCTTTTAATAGTCACCCTTAATGTTTATGGGCTGAATGCACCAATCAAAAGACATAGAGTAATAGAAGGATAAAAAAGCAAGATCCATCTATATGCTGCTTACAAGAAGCTCACCTCAAACCCAAAGACATGTACAGACTAAAAGTCAAGGGATGGAAAAACATATTTCAAGCAAACAACAGCGAGAAGAAAGCAGGGGTTGCAGTACTAATAACAGACTAAATAGACTTAAAAACAAAGAAAGTAACAAGGGATAAAGAAGGAAACTACATAATGATAAAGGGCTCATTAAAAAAGAGGATATAACCATTCTAAATATATATGCACCCAACACAGGAGCACCACCATATGTGAAACAAATACTAACAGAACTAAAGGTGGAAAAATACTGCAATGCATTCATTCTAGGAGACTTCAACACACCACTCACCCCAAAGGATAGATCCACTGGGCAGAAAATAAGTAAGGACATGGAAGCACTGAACAACACAGTAGAGCAGATGGACCTAATAGACATCTATAGAACTCTACATCCAAAAGCAGCGGGATATACATTCTTCTCAAGTGCACATGGAACATTCTCCAGAATAGACCACATACTAGGCCACAAAAAGAGCCTCAGAAAATTCCAAAAGATTGAAATCCTACCAACCAACTTTTCAGACCACAAAGGCATAAAACTAGAAATAAACTGTACAAAGAAAGCAAAGAGGCTCACAAACACATGGAGGCTTAAAAACATGCTCCTAAATAATCAATGGAATAATGACCAAATCAAAATGGAGATCCAGCAATACATGGAAACAAATGACAACAAAAACACTAAGCCCCAACTTCTGTGGGACGCAGCAAAAGCAGTACTAAGAGGAAAGTATATAGCAATCCAAGCATATTTAAAAGAGGAAGAACAATCCCAAATGAATGGTCTAATGCCACAATTATCGAAATTGGAAAAAGAAGAACAAATGAGGCCTAAGGTCAGCAGAAGGAGGGACATAATAAAGATCAGAGAAGAAATAAATAAAATTGAGAAGAATAAAACAATAGCAAAAATCAATGAAACCAAGAGCTGGTTCTTCGAGAAAATAAACAAAATAGATAAGCCTCTAGCCAGACTTATTAATAAGAAAAGAGAGTCAACACAAATCAACAGTATCAGAAACGAGAAAGGAAAACTCATGACGGACCCCACAGAAATAAAAAGAATTATTAGAGAATACTACGAAAACCTATATGCTAACAAGCTGGGAAACCTTGGAGAAATGGACAACTTCCTAGAAAAATACAACCTTCCACGATTGACCCAGAAAGAAACAGAAAATCTAAACAGACCAATTACCAGCAACGAAATTGAAGCGGTAATCAAGAAACTACCAAAGAACAAAACTCCCAGGCCAGATGGACTTACCTTGGAATTTTATCAGACATACAGGGAAGACATAATACACATTCTCCTTAGAATTTTCCAAAAAATAGAGGAGGAGGGGAGACTCCCAAACTCATTCTATGAAGCTAACATCACCCTAACACCAAAACCAGGCAAAGACCCCACCAAAAAAGAAAACTACAGACCAATATCCCTGATGAATGTAGATGCAAAAATACTCAACAAAATATTAGCAAACCGAATTCAAAAATACATCAAAAGGATCATACACCATGACCAAGTGGGATTCATCCCAGTGATGCAAGGATGGTACAACATTCGAAAGTCCATCAACATCATCCACCACATCAACAAAAAGAAAGACAAAAACCACATGATCATCTCCATAGATGCTGAAAAAACATTTGACAAAGTTCAACATCCATTCATGATAAAAACTCTCAGCAAAACGGGAATAGAGGACAAGTATCTCACACATAATAAAGGCCATCTATGATAAACCCACAGCCAACATTATATTGAACAGCGAGAAGCTGAAAGCATTTCCTCTGAGATCGGGAACTAGACAGGGATGCCCACTCTCTCCACTGTTATTTAACATAGTACTGGAGGTCCTAGCCATGGCAATCCGACAAAACAAAGAAATACAAGGAATCCAGATTGGTAAAGAAGAAGTTAAACTGTCACTATTTGCAGATGACATGATACTGTACATAAAAAACCCTAAAGACTCCACCCCAAAATTACTAAAACTGATATCGGAATACATCAAAGTTTCAGGATACAAAATCAACACACAGATATCTGTGGCTTTCCTATACACTGACAATGAACCAACAGAAAGAGAAATCAGGAAAACCACTCCATTCACAAATGCATCAAAAAGAATAAAATACCTAGGAATAAACCTAACCAAGGAAGTGAAAGACTTATACTCTGAAAACTACAAGTCACTCTTAAAAGAAATTAAAGGGGACACTAACAGATGGAAACTCATCCCATGCTTGTGGCTAGGAAGAATTACTATCTTCAGAATGGCCATACTGCCCAAAGAAATATACAGATGTGATGCAATCCCTATGAAACTACCAGCAACATTCTTCAATGAACTGGAACAAATAATTCAAAAATTCATATGGAAATACCAAAGACTCTGAATAGCCAAAGCAATCCTGAGAAAGAAGAATAAAGTAGGGGGGATCTCACTCCCCAACAACAAGCTCTACTACAAAGCCATAGTAATCAAGACAATTTGGTACTTGCACAAGAGCGGAGCTACAGACCAATGGAACAGACTAGACAATCCAGACATTAACCCAGACATATATGGTCAATTAATATTTGATAAAGGAGCCATGGACATACAATGGCAAAATGACAGTCTCTTCAACAGATGGTGTTGGCAAAAATGGACAGCTAAATGTAGGAGAACGAAACTAGACCATTGTCTAAACCCATATACAAAAGTAAACTCAAAATGGATCAAAGACCTGAATGTAAGTCAGGAAACCAATAAACTCTTGGAAGAAAACATAGGCAAAAACCTCTTAGACATAAACATGAGTGACCTCTTCTTGAACATATCTCCCTGGGCAAGGAAAACAACAGCAAAAATGAATAAGTGGGACTATATTAAGCTGAAAAGCTTCTGTACAGCAAAAGATACCATCAATAGAACAAAAAGGAACCCTGCAGTATGGGAGAATATATTTGAAAATGACACATCCGATAAAGGCTTGATGTGCAGAATATATAAAGAGCTCACACGCCTCAACAAACAAAAAACAAATAACCCAATTAAATAAAGGGCAGAGGAACTGAACAGACAGTTCTCCATAAAAGAAATACAGATGGCCAACAGACACATGAAAAGATGCTCCACATCACTAATTATCAGAGAAATGCAAATTAAAACTACAATGAGTTATCACCTCACACCAGTAAGGATGGCTGCCATCCAAAAGACAGAGAACAACAAATGTTGGCGAGGCTGTGGAGAAAGGGGAACCCTCCTACACTGCTGGTGGGAATGTAAGTTAGTACAACCATTGTGGAAAGCAGTATGGAGGTACATCAAAATGCTCAAAACAGGCCTACCATTTGACCCAGGAATTGCACTCCTAGGAATTTATCCTAAGAATGCACAATTAAGTATGAGAAAGATCAGTGCACCCCTATGTTTATCGCAGCACTATTTACAATAGCCAAGAATTGGAAGCAACCTAAATATCCATCGACAGATGAATGGATAAAGAAGAAGTGGTACATATACACAATGGAATACTCCTCAGCCATAAGAAAAGGGCAAATCCAACCATTTGCAGCAGCATGGATGGAGCTGGAGGGTATTATGCTCAGTGAAACAAGCCAAGCGGAGAAAGAGAAATACCAAAAGATTTCACTTATCTGTGGAATATAAGAACAAAGGAAAAACTGAAGGAACAAAACAGCAGCAGAATCACAGAACTCAAGAATGGACTAACAGGTACCAAAGGGAAAGGGACTGGGGAGGATGGGTGGGTAGGGAGGGATAAGGGGGGGAGAAGTAGGGGGGTATTAAGATTAATATACATGGGGGGTAGGAGAAAAGGGAGGGCTGTACAACACAGAGAAGGCAAGTAGGGATTCTACAATGTTTTGCTATGCTGATGGACAGTGACTGTAAAGGGGTTCATAGGGGGGACCTGGTATAGGGGAGAGCCTAATAAACATAATATTCGTCATGTAAGTGTAGATTAGTGATACCAAAAAAAAGAAAAAGGGCAGTTCCTGTGTGGTAACCTCTAATGAATTCTACACAAGAGTATAAAGGGCATATAAAAGTGTAGGCAAAGGGTCTGTTTGTGTTTATACAGAGGATCAAAGCCTAATTGGGCTACCCCGAAAATGAACTAAGATATGATGTGAAAAAAACTTCCAACATCAGCACTCTCTGGAAGACTCATGCCAGAAGATGATCATCAAAAAACCCCAACAAAGATCCACGCACTGCTACAGCTGTAGATGCACTCATCCCACCAGTTCCTGGACTTGCCATGGGAAGAGGAAGGAGATATCTAAGCTGGCCTGTGCATACAGTAAAACAACAAATTTGCCTGGATCTATACTGTTGGAACTCAATCAAGAATTAGGAGAAGTGCAAATTGTAGCGCTCCAAAATCTTACACCTACAGACTATTTACTGTTAAAAGAACATATGTGATATGAAGAGTCCCCAGGAATGGGTTGTTTTAATTTGTCTGATTTCTCTCAGACTGTTCAAGTTCAGTTGGACAATATCCACCATATCATAGATAAGTTTTCACAAATGCCTAAGTTGCCTAACTGGTTTTCTTGGTTTCACTGGAGATGGCTGGTAATTACAGGTATGCTTTGGTTATGTAACTCTACTCCTAGTATGTTAATGTGTGTGCGCAATTTAAGTAGTAGCTTAAAACCTATACATGCTGAAGTTACTCTACAAGAAGATATGTCAAAGAAATAATCAATCTTCCCATGTTTTCTGCCGCCTGCTACTTCTATACTTTTCTTCTTCCTTCCTAATTACAACCCTTAAATAGAATTCATGCCTCATATCAAATTTACCAAGTATCATAATTCTTCCAAGTGGTAAAGATACCTCAAGACAAATGCTGGGCATAGAAGCTACAGGGCATAAATATGCAAAGAAATAAAAAGCTAACCATTTCAAACAATAAGGCTTCTCTCTCACTTACCAACTTTACATTTCCCTGTATGGCCCCGGAAGATGACTGGTTAGCCAGAGACGGGTAAGATTCCTCAAGGGAGGAACAACCTAAAACAGGCACAGTCGCAGGGGTGTCATCAGGTGAGAAATTGAGGATCAACAGAGGTGCGGCTTAGAACCTCACTCCCCCATTCTGAGAGAAATCTTCTGCATACATGGATGTTTTATTGCCCTTGTCTAGCTTGGATTAACACATAGTCTACAGCACACACTTGATCATCTACATTTGCTCTCTTACAACACTAAACTATGTTTTCTAGCTTTATCTTGTATCTACCCACCACTTCAGCATTTTATTAAAAATAATAATAATAAAGAGAGAAATGTGGTATCCACATATAAATCAAGTATAAAAATCAAATGATTATTCATATTTGAACTGACTCTTTATAGTTCATAATGTATGAGCAAAACCGAAGTTTTCTGTGATGGCTGCCCTTGTACTGTTCACCATGTAAGAACTTATTCACTATGTAAGAATTTGTTCTCCATGTAAGAACTAGTTTGTTATGCCTCAGAAGATTGGAGACTGATGAAAATTAGGCTTGGGGTTGATTAATGATTGTGCATTGAGCATTGAGTCCCCTATACAGAATTTTATTGTTGTTAACAACCATTTGATTGATCAATAAATATGAGAGATGCCCTCACAAATATATATATATATATATATATATATATATATATATAAATATAAATACACTTCCAGTGGTAAAATAATAAGTAACCGGGATGTAATGAATATAGTCAAGATATTGTAACAGCTTGGTATGGTGATAGCTGGTACCTAGAATTGTCATGTATATAAATGTTGAATCACTCTGTTGTACACCTGAAACTAATGTAATGTAATACCATGTGTCAACTACCCTTCAATGAAAAAATAATTATCTAAAAAAAAAAAAATGTAACAATGTTTCCAATACTGTATTGTGAATATAACTATAATACTGTATACTATATTTTTCTTATAAGGATTCATTCATTAGCATATATACTAGGTGCCATAAAGCAATCATATCACTGTTTCCTCATTATCAGTTCATGAATCCTCATACCTGTAAATAAATATGAATTTCTTTTTCACATTTCTTTCATGTATTAGTAGCATTAGTAATATGTATAATATCTACAGTGTTTTTGTATCGTAGAAACAATGTAGATTCTGAGAGACAAGATCCGTCTTATAAACAGATGATGTAAACATAGTATCGATAAACATACTACAGTCCTTTAAATGTTAAAAAAAATAAATAAATAAATAAATAATACCACAATGAGATATTACCTCACACCAGTAAGGATCACCACCATCCAAAAGATAAACAACCAGAAACATTGTCAAGGTTGTGGAGAAAGGGGAACCCTCCTACACTGCTGGTGGAATATAAATTAGTTCAACCATTGTGGAAAGAAGTATGGACATTCCTCAAAAAGCTCAAAATAAAAATACCATTTGAGCCAGGAATTCCACTTCTAGGAATTTACCCTATGATTACAGCAGCCCAGTTTGAAAAAGTCAGATGCACCCCTATGTTTATTGCAGCAGTATTTACAATAACCAAGAAATGGAAGCAACCTAAGTGTCCATCAGTAGATGAAAAGATAAAGAAGATGTGGTACATATACACAATGGAATATTATTCAGCCATAAGAAGAAAAAAAATCCTACCATTTGCAACAACATGGATGGAGCTAGAGGGTATTATGCTCAGTGAAATAAGTCAGGTGGAGAAAGAGAAGTACCAAATGATTTCACTCATATTTGGAGTATAAGAACAAAGAAAAACTGAAGGAGAAAAACAGCTGCAGAATCACAGAACCTAAGAATAAACTAACAGTTACCAAAGGGAAAGGGACTGGGGAGGATGGGTGGGAAGGGAGGGACAAGGGCAGGGAAAAAGAAAGGGGGCATTACGATTAGCATGTAGAATGTGTTGGTGGGGCACTAGGAGGACTGTGCAACACAGAGAAGAGAAGTAGTGATTCTACATCATCTTACTATGCTGATGGACAGTGACTGTAATGGGGATTGTAGGGGGTACATAGTGAAGGGGGGAGCCTAGTAAACATAATTTTCTGCATGTAATTGTAGAGTAATGATAACAAAATGAAAAAAAATATTACTGGGTTCTGACTCACTGTATGCACTTTTAGGCACCAGGATATACCAATGGAAAATCCTAAAAAATAAAAACAATTATTTTTATCTTCCTAAAGATTCCATTAGGATAGAAAACATAATATATATTTCATTGGTTTTTTTTTGCTGATATTAAGTTTAAGAGTATATACAAGATTTAGTTTTTATCATTACTCTCTGGAAGTTATTTAGTGTTTCTCTAACACTTTGGTAAATTTCACAATACCCTTGAAAGGTAGGTGTAATACTAAAATTGTATTAATTAGGCAATACACTTAAAGAAATTAAAACTTTCCTTTAAGGTAGCATGCTATAGAACAGATCTGGAATATAAAACCTGATATTATCATTCCCAAACTACCCTAATATAACATTCCTCATTGGTTGTTCCACATTTTCCATCCATCTGTGTTCCCTTACCTGCTCAAATTTGTTTATTTAAAGCTTTGAAAAGTTCTGTATGAGAACTTGTTTACTTTTAGTGAACTCAGAGTTCACTAAATCTATTTGATCTTTTATCCATTGGCAAGTCCTCATTTAATAAGGCACACTTAAAGGTATCTGTACAAAGCTGTCCAGTATGGGGTGCTGAAAAGTCCCATCCAACTGTTCAACTCCCTCTTCTGCATGCCCTGGAGCACCATCTGATTGGTAGTGTTTGTACTAAGCAATGGAAACAATCTTTAAAAATAAAATTTCTCTCATTTTTCCCTAAATGATATTTTATTTGTTCAAATAAATTGCTTTAATATATGTAAGAAAAGAGAAAATTGGACATTCTATCATGAAAGGAACATGGAGGTGAAATAATAAAAATGAATCCATGCTTTCATGTTGACTTTTTCCTTTCCTTTACTCTCCCTCCCCAATTTCTTAAATTATTGGAATACTAGCTATATCCAGCTTGTGACAATGAAATTAAGAGCCTATTGCATGATGACTACATGAGAATAGAAACACTTCCTTACTCGTAAATGTACACTAAGTGATTCCCTGGAATGATGTATGGTTATACATGACATTTAGTAATAAGTTTCCCATATACCTCTCTCTCAACATTCTTTCATGTTTTGCCTGCCAGCCACTCTACTATCCAAATGAGCCATTTTCATTCTAAGTCAGAAAATCAGGATTAAGAATGTACAAAGGTAATGTTTTCCCACTCATTCTAAAATATAAATATAACTTCTTTCTGGATCATAAGGAAAAAGAGGGAATTAAACTTCATATGAAAACAGCAAATATGAAATTTTATATTTTAGAGTATACTTAATAGAATTACTACCTGATGGAAACAAGTAGTTATACATATGGATTGACATAATCTGTTTTTGAATCTGAAAGTCAATTATGTATCAGAAACTTGCCAAATAGTGTCCCATTATTAAGGTAAATTTGCAAGA
This sequence comes from Manis pentadactyla, assembly GCF_030020395.1. Classification (NCBI taxonomy): domain Eukaryota; kingdom Metazoa; phylum Chordata; class Mammalia; order Pholidota; family Manidae; genus Manis; species Manis pentadactyla. Next base: position 119,684,773 of record NC_080023.1, on the reverse strand, counting down.
TAAGAGGATGACAATCATTATCCATTAAGTCATTCTGCACTTAGAAGGGTATGGACAATTAATGTCTCAGCAAGAAGTGCAAGAAGTGTATATCATTACCTATGAAAGTTTATTGCTTCTGATAGGTGGCTAATGAGAGTTGCACATGCAGTTATATTGTTACACAGAAATAAATACTAGAACTTATTGTAGAAATTAGCTGAGATTATTGATGATCGATTAAATGAGATAATTCAAATAGATTAGTTGACACTGAAATTCAATTCTCAATTTTGGTGGGCATCTCAAATGGTCAAGTGGAATAAAAATATGTTCTTTCAGCATCTGCTGACAATCTCCATTGGTTGTACTGGGTCCAAAATACAGGGAATGGCTCCAAGACATAGAAAGATAGTTTGCCATAGATATGGGCAGTATTATCCTTATCCGTATTTATTCTCTGAAAGGAGTGTTCTTTAGGTTACTCAGTGCCATGCTACTTTTGTTTTGGGTAATCCTGTTATTTACAACACTAAGTAGGATGTTACAACTATCTCAAAGGTTTTCATTTTACAGGATCTCTTCTTATGTTTGGTTTGTGATGAAAGTTCAATAGTGCATTATATTAATTTAACTCAACAAAATTCCATTTGAGTTAATATACAAATCCTTTTCTTATCTTAGCACTAAATGGATGATAAAAGATTACATTTTTCCACAATCTAGGAAACAATTTATCATGTAATTAAAGATGACTTGGATCAATTATATAGTCATGGAGGGAATAAACAAGAACATTATTATATTTCTTCTGTATGAAAATAGGCTTTACTTACAATTGAAACTTATGTGTAGCTAAATCAAAAGTATTCACAAGTAGATATCTGGGGTGACTTCAAATTAAAGTTAAGTATCAGATGGCAGGTGTCTGCTAGAGAGCTGTTCTGTAAGGAACTTTATTTTAAAATTAGAACTATTCCCCTAACTAGTTCATATTTAAATAATAAAAGGATGGTCAGTCAGGGGAAATTCTGCATTGTTACTAATTTTGTGGAATGAGGCATATGGTTACTTTTCATGATATAGTTAAAATATCTAAAGACAATAAATTCCTACTCTTTGTTTTGGTCCCTTAGTTCCCTCCATGCACTTCATAAGGCCTCTTCTGAAGAAAATTGGCTGTTGTGATGGTTTTATATACTACAAAGTTTGTTATGATTTATTCACTTTTAATGCTCTGACAGTTTAATAACTAGGTGGCATTTCTTTTTGGTTATATAATGTTGAACAATAACAACTGCTGAATGTGTGCATTTGAGACATGGTATTAAAAGGAAAGATATGCCTCTGGGCAATTTATAATAATGCCAGAATCAAAGGTAGAAATCAGAGAGGAAGAATTGATCTGACACCTTTTCATTTCAGGTGAAAAACTAAATATATTTCATGTGACTTCAATGATGAGATAGATCTAATTTGGTATCAAACTGCATAGCATGTATAATGTGGGTTTTTAGTAATTGGAGTGCTTGTGGGAAGACATGGAGAAATACTTTTTGAAAGGATAAGAAAGGCCCCTAGAGACAGAGTTATTTTTGGGAACAAAACACCACCGTACTGTGGAGATTTGTTGTGTATTTTATTTCTATTGGGTTTCATGAAACTCACTAAAGTCTGTGAGTGAATTGACTAGAAATGGTATTTTACCAAATTGGCATTATTTTGCTTTTTGCAGAAAATGAAACATTCTTTTCTTGTCCATCCTTCCTTCTTTTATCCATTTATTTGTTTGCAGGAAAATGTTGGCAGAGAGCCTTGGTGTTTATAAGTAAATATTTAAAAAAGAACTCTGGAAGATGGAAGTCCTTGTGGAAAATGCATGATAATCTTTCCTAATTTTTTATGGGTTTGGATCCCACATCTTTCTGAATTATTTCTAGGACTTTAATTTTCCCCTACAACAGCGGAATTTACACAATCATTGAGCATGAATTATGTAGACTAAGGCAAATACCACAGAACAACCTTTTTCCCTATCAACATATTCCATGTGTTCATTAAATGCTCTTTATCCCTATTAAACACTTAAGATAACTTATATATAAATGTTAGGTATGAATTTTCAAATACTATTTTTATTGCATTCTGCTTACAAGATGTATTCTTTGTTCTAGAAAAGTATAACTTTGTCATTTCCCCTGGTTAGTTTAATCTAACAGTTCTATACCATGCCAACTGATTAGAATGAAAGCTAGAGCCATAACTAATCCTAACTTCAAGTCTTTAATGTAAAACTTTAGGATTTAAAAATTACATGTTAATTCAAAAATGCAAGACTCACTCTGTTGGATTCGACTCTCTGTTTTTTAAGTATTTTGGTTAGAAATAAGCATTTTGTATGAAAGAATACCTGTAATGGACTACCTTTTACTTAAGAAAGGAAGTTATATAAGAAAATACTGAATATACTATATTAATATAATATTAAATATAAGAGAAATATATTAAAAGGAAGGTATATAAGAAAATATTGACTACAGTACATTATAGTATTGAATGTACTATAAGTAAAAAATACTAAAGAAAAAATAATTGTTCATTGGTTTTAAACTCTTCAATAAATTTGTTTTTACAGAGTTTTAAGATAACAATGCTGGCATTGCTTTATTAATATTCTAGGACTGGAAAATCAGTAAATATATAGTAGATGATGAAATCCAGTTTCTCACTGTCAGGAAAACTCAAGAAAAAAAAGGAGTTAGGAATAATGAAGGGGGATGGCTAGGTGGACTCTGTATGAACTCATACAGATTGATATTAAAATAGATATGGATGCAAATACATATGTGCCTAAATACATTTCATGTATTTCTTAGCTCTGTACACTGAGAAGTCCCAGTACAATAAGTATACCTTTGCTTGGTTTCTAATAAAAGAAACCAGGCCTCCTTAGGGAAATAACTTATTGCACAGTTATTATTGTGGTTGGCCAACTGATTCGAGTATGCATGTGCAAGCTGAGGGAACCATAGATTGCCACAAGTTTTCTGAAAAATGAGAAGAGTTTAGATGTCAATACATTACAAATATTAGTAATTAAGAGAGTCTGTATTTGGATTAAAGATAAATAGATGAATAAAATAAAATAGAGTCAAGAAAGTGACCTCACACACATATATACAGGCATGTGTATATGTATGTGTGAATGTATGTATATGATGGATGTACACATACATATTAATCTTGTATTGCATATCATCAGGGAAGAACTAATCTAATGCAATCTATATAATCTTTACATATGAGCACATACCATGTTATATATTTCAAAATTAAATTGATTTATATCATCAAATGTTTCTTGAAATAAATAAAAAAATACACAGACAATATGGGTACTGTAATTGAAAAAAATAATAATGCTAGTTTTTACTGAGGGCCAACTATAGGCTAAACACCCATCAAAGATGTCTTTGCAATGTGGCGTATTATAAAAGGGATCATGTATGTTTTGAGAGCAGATCAAAAATCAAAAGAATACCAGGTACCATTTTAGTGAACAAACTAGACTTGTGATATATGAAACAAAAAAGCAATTGCATTTTTTAAAGCACCTTGAATTTCAACCCTTCTGAACTAGAGATGTATCAAACAAACACCAAATATTTCCTTTTGCTTTCACAACTCATTAGTTTAATTTTTCCAATATTTTAAAAAACAAAATATGGCCAAATCTAAATAAACCTTTACAATCTGTCTGATACAAACTAGAATTTCTGCCTTATTTCCACAATCACAAAAACCTAGAATAAGAAAGTTGCTGTAGACATAGATACAGTCAAGTCTTTTTTTGTTGTTGGTAATTGATATTGGTGTTTGTTTTTTCTTCCTCCTTGAACTTGTCCTGTCTCCTTCTTCTCTAATCATTTTATATATTTCCTGATCCTCCAGGATTTTGAAAATGAAAACGAGAGGAGAGGTATGTGATATAACAAAGTTGGAGAGGTCTTACCTAGTTAGTGATATCAAATTACTTCATTTACATTCAGTTACTCCATTTTGGAGTCCCATAAGAACCACAGCCATCTTCTCCCTACAGTTTCTAGTTTTGGATCATGCCTCCATTAATGGCAACTCATGAATCCCCTCGTCAGCCCTTGACTTTCAGTGGTCTACCCCATTCTGAATCTCTGTCTAGGTAACTTTGACCCTATAATATGGGCTCTTGACCACAGTTTTTGTTTTGATTTGTTCTGAAAATAGGTAGGGACTGGTATGGTATGATATTTGAGTTGACCACAGTTATTTTCAAGAGGATTCAAATCCTGACTTCTTCCTCCTAGTTCTGCATGTGGCCAAGAGAACCAAACACCTTTGCCCCTCCATGTGAGTGTAGCTTGCTCCTCTGTGACTTCCTCTTCATTCAGCCATCAGAGGCATCTAAAACCATGGTTGTACTTTTGAATTTTTCTCAGGAAAGCTATATTTTTCTATGCATTTTTTTCATCAGTACAGATTCCAGGAGACACAAGCCAAGATATCTTCATGGTAATCTCCACTGCTTTGCTCTGGAAGCACGAGAGTCAGCCTAATAATGCAGCTCAAATAAAATTCAACAAATGATTGACAGGGAATCTTGCCTCTTTACAAGCATTCCCATGCTCTACACATGGTTTGTTGGACTCCAAACAGATAAATTAGGACAAGTCTTACTTTACAGCACATTTATACAAAGGTATTTGACTATTATTATGTTAGTAATAAGAACCTTCAGTTTTGAACAGAATGCATTAAAAAACAAGATAAAGCATCTTTACTGTTTCCACTTAAACTTTTCTAAATCAATGAACTCAGTGTGTTTTTGGGTGAGTGGCCAATTGCTATTTTCATTTGGTTGTTGGAGTATATGAACTGCGATGTGTAACAATAATAGAAGCAGTGCAACATAGGAGGATTCCATGACCAATTATTTTGTTTTCTGAGAGGACCAAAATATTTTATATTTTTATACCTGTTTTTAATTCTGGTTCCATACAGATGAATTCATCTAGATGATGTGATTTGTTGCATATTTCCCTCTTATGGATCCACTGGATTTTGCAAGTGTTCATTTGTCAGGGGTTAGAGTTTTGACATTTTTATTATATTTGCTAAAATATTCTAGTGCACACAAGAACAGAGCCACAGACCAATGGAACAGACTAGACAATCCAGACATTAACCCAGACATATATGGTCAATTAATATTTGATAAAGGAGCCATGGACATACAATGGCGAAATGACATTCTCTTCAACAGATGGTGCTGGCAAAACGGGACAGCTACATGTAGGAGAATGAAACTGGACCATTGTCTAACCCCATATACAAAAGTAAACTCAAAATGGATCAAAGACCTGAATGTAAGTCACGAAACCATTAAATTCTTGGAAGAAAACATAGGCAAACACCTCTTAGACATAAACATGAGTGACCTCTTCTTGAACATATCTCCCCGGGCAAGGAAAACAACAGCAAAAATGAATAAGTGGGACTATATTAAGCTGAAAAGCTTCTGTACAGCAAAAGACACCATCAATAGAACAAAAAGGAACCGTACAGTATGGGAGAATATATTTGAAAATGACACATCCGATAAAGGCTTGACGTCCAGAATATATAAACAGCTCACACGCCTCAACAAACAAAAAACAAATAACCCAATTAAAAAATGGGCAAAGGAACTGAACAGATGGTTCTCCAAAAAAGAAATACAGATGGTCAACAGACACATGAAAAGATGCTCTACATTGCTAATTATCAGAGAAATGCAAATTAAAACTACAATGAGGTATCACCTCACACCAGTAAGGATGGCTGCCATCCAAAAGACAAACAACAACAAATGTTGGCAAGGCTGTGGAGAAAGGGGAACCCTCCTACACTGCTGGTGGGAATGTAAACTTGTTCAACCATTGTGGAAAGCAGTATGGAAGTACATCAAAATGCTCAAAACAGACATACCATTTGACCCAGGAATTGCACTCCTAGGAATTTATCCTAAGAATGCAGCAATCAAGTATGAGAAAGACCAATGTACCCCTATGTTTATCACAGCACTATTTACAATAGCCAAGAAATGGAAGCAACCTAAATGTCCATCGATAGATGAATGGATAAAGAAGAAGTGGTACATATACACAATGGAATACTACTCAGCCATAAGAAAAGGGCAAACCCAACCATTTGCAGCAACATGGATGGAGCTGGAGGGTATTATGCTCAGTGAAACAAGCCAAGCGGAGAAAGAGAAATACCAAATGATTTCACTCATCTGTGGAATATAAGAACAAAGGAAAAACTGAAGGAACAAAACAGCAACAGAATCACAGAACTCAAGAATGGACTAACAGGAACCAAAGGGAAAGAGACTGGGGAGGATGGGTGGGTAGGGAGGGATAAGGGGGGGCAGAAAAAGAGGGGTATTAAGATTAGCATCCATAGCGGGGTGGGAGAAAGCGGAGGGCTGTACAACACAGAGAAGATAAGTAGTGATTCTACAACAGTTTGCTACGCGATGGACAGTGACTGAAAGGAGTATATAGGGGGGACCTGGTATAGGGGAGAGCCTAGTAAACAAAGTATTCGTCATGTAAGTGTAGATTAATGATTAAAAAAAAAAAAGCAGTTCCTATGTGGTGACCTCTAATGAGTTCTACACAATGATATAAAGGGCATATAAAAGTGTAGGCAAAGGGTATGTTTGTGTTTATACCGAGGATCAAAGCCTAATTTGGCTACCCCGAGAATAAACTAAAATATGATATGAAAAAGAACTTCCAACATCAGCACTCTCGGGAAGACTCATGACAGAAGTTGATCAGCAAAAAAAAAAACTCCAACAAAGATCCACGCATTGCCACAGGTGTAGATGCACTCATCCCACCAGTTCCTGGACTTGCCATGGGAAGAGGAAGGAGATATCTAAGCTGGCCTGTGCATACAGTAAAACAACAAATTTGACTGGATCTATACTGTTGGAACTCAATCAATAATTAGGAGAAGTGCAAATTGTAGCACTCCAAAATCTTACAACCACAGACTATTTATTGTTAAAAGAACATATGTGATATGAAGAGTCCCCAGGAATGGGTTGTTCTAGTTTATCTGAATTCTCTCAGACTGTTTAAGTTCAGTCGGACAATATCCACCATATCATATATAAGTTTTCACAAATGCCTAAGGTACCTAACTGGTTTTCTTGGTTTCACTGGAGATGGCTGGTAATTACAGGTATGCTTTGGTTAGGTAACTATATTCCTATTATGTTAATGTGTGTGCACAATTTAATTAGCAGTTTAAAACCTATCCATGCTGAAGTTACTCTACAAGAAGATATGTCAAAGAAATAATCAATCTTCCCAGGTTTTCTTCTGCCTGCTACTTCTATAGCTTTTCTTCTTCCTACCTAATCACAACCTTTAAATAGAACTTGTGCCACATGTCAAATTTACCGAGTATCATAATTCTTCCAAGTGGTAAAGACACCTCAAGACAAATGCTGGGCATAGAAGCCACAGGGCATAAATATGCAAAGAAGTAAAAAGCTAACCTTTTCAAACAATAAGGCTTCTCTCTCACTTACCAACTTAACATTTCCCTGTATGGCCCCGGAAGATGACTGGTTAGCCAGAGACGGGTAAGATTCCTCAAGGGAGGAACAACCTAAGACAGGCACAGTCGCAGGGGGCCATCTGGTGAGAAAATGGGGAGCAGCAGAGGTGAGGTTTAGAACCTCCCCCCTCATGTTCTGAGAGAAATCTTCTGCATACATGGATGTTTATTGCCCCCGTCTAGCTCGGATTAACACATAGTCTACAGGCACACACCTGATCATCTACATTTGCTCTCTTACAACACTAAACTCTGTTTTCTACCTTTATCTTGTATCTACCTACCACTTCAGCATTTTATTAAAAATAATAATAATAGAGAAATGTGGTATCCACATATAAATCAAGTTTAAAAATCAAATGAATATTCATATTTGAACTGACTTTGTATAGTTCATAATGCATGAACAAAACCGAAAGCTTCTGTGATGACTGCTCTTGCACTGTTCACCATGTAACTTATTCACTATGTAAGAATTTGTACTCCATGTAAGAATTTGTTCGTTATGCATCAGAAGATTGGAGACTGACGAAAATTAGGCTTGGGGTGGATTAATGATTGTGCATTGAGTATTGACCCCCTATTCAGAAATTTATTGTTGTTAACAACTATTTGATAAATAAATATGAGAGATGCCCTCACAAAAAATATATATATATAAACACACTTCCAATTGTAAAATAAATAAGTAACCGGGATGTAATGTATAGCATAAGGAATATAGTCAAAATATTGTAACAACTTGGTATGGTGATAGCTGGTACCTAGAATTATCATGTATATAAATGTTGAATCACTGTGTTGTACACCTGAAACTAATGTAATGCAATAGTCTTGTCAACTACCCTTCAATAAAAAAAATAAATTAATTAATTAAAAAAAAAATATTCTAGTGCATATGAACATTATTGAATTGACTAGATTTCTGGGACTATTAGCTTTACCTGTAATCCTGCATTAAAGCCTTTTGCTTTTAATCTCCTGAAGGTTTGAAAAGTAATCAATGAAAGCAAGAACTCTTATGATTTGTGTCTAAATCTTTTTGATGATAATTGAATTAGTTCCCTTCTCTTGGCCCAGACAAGCCTCTGTAATTTTCTTTTAAGATTTTCAAAAGTGGCTTGCATTATGTAATCAGAAAGATAAGAAATAAAATAGATCCTTTATCTAACAATAATATTGTTAAAAGCACCACTAATTTAGTCTATAGAACACTGTTGACAAAATAAATTATCAATGAAAAATTCTAATTTGAAAATAATGATGCTGAGCTTTCATACATTTAAATTTAGATTAAAATAGTTAAAGTAGTCTTTTTGCTTAAACTTACCTTATTTAAATCTTTCCCACTAGAAAGAATGATATTTGCAATTTAGACAGATGAGTTTGCAGCTCCATTGCTGAGTACTCTTTGAAAATTTCTCATTATTATAACAAGATAATTGTCTATTTAAACATAACAATAGAATTCAACTTTTCATTGTCTTTTGTGTGATAAAGAATATTTCACTGTTGCATTTTTCTTCAGACTTCAAAAATTGGTAGGAAAACTAAATCAGCCTGAAGAAAATCAGGTTTAAAGTTGTGATTGTTTTTTTTTCTGTGTCCAATAGCAAACTCAAGGTCAAGTTGGACTTGAATTGTACATTGTAATTCCTAATGAGTTTTCTCTAACTCTTGATATCCCAGTCAGCCACATTGGCAGGGATTGAGCCAGGCTTTTACATATCATTTGAGGAGCTTCTACTTGCAAGATGCAGAAAGATGCACAAATGTAGATACTTTATGACCCAGGGAATTAATATTGGAGGATATGAGAACATACACAATGACCACAAATTTTCATGGATATTTTAGTAGAAAAAATATCACTTATCATGTACATTTGATAAGAAAAATGCTTTTGTAAGATTCCTCTATTCAAGTTATGCAATTTGCTAACAATTTTCTATGGACCATAACCCTATATTAATTTTTAAAATCCAAAGACGGTTAAGCATAAATACAAGTTTTCTAAGTAACAAAATGGGTTGAAATAATCAAATAGGTTTATTTCAATAAAATAGAGTTGAGCTGGGAATTGAAAGAGAGAAAGAAATGGTCTGATAGAGGGAAAGAATCAGATTAGAAATAAGACAACTTGAACCTATGTGACTTACTTTCTTCACTCAGCCATAAGAAGTAGCTAAAGCCTCTAGAGGAATGTGCAAGTGTACCGATATGGAAATTGGGTGACATGTTAAGAGAACAATGAAGAAATTATATTTTAGGAAAAAGAGTGTATCCTAGAGAAGTTAAAAAGGTCAAGTGGGGTAAGAATTCAAAAGGTTCTAAAGTTATGCATAATACAATTATGAAAATGCCAGCACCACTATCAAGTATCCATACACACTGAGTATCTATAATGGGTCAAACAGTATATTAAGAACTGAATGTGAACTATCTCTTTTAAATTTCATAAATATTGTTTTTCTCCCATTTTATTAGTGCAGAGTCTTAGACATAGTTAAATGATTTCCAAAGATATAATGTTAACAAATAGTGACCTATGTGCTCAAACTCTTGTCTAACCCACCCCTTATGATTACTCTAGATAGAATTTTTCACATAGTAGACATTCAATAAATGGTAGTTATTTATTATTATTAATGCTACTATTACTATTACTCCACTGTTAATATAGTGATGCTTAATAGCAAAACCAGAGAGAGATATTTTGAAATTACATAGAGGATATTATGTAAATGTGATTATTATAACAAGTGAAATTGTTACCTCCATAAAAAAGGGATAATAGAACCTTTTCTTAGTACTTATCAAGTACAAGACATTATGACAAGCATTTCATATGCTTTGTTTTACTCTCCAAATAACACTTTTCTTGTTCTTATTACAATAATGACTAAGATGGCTTTAAATTCTGTCCAATGTTACATTAAATTGAGTCTTAGCAAATTACATACATGGCATAAAGTAACACACCTATTAAGTGAGTTTGGATGTAGGCATACAAAAATGGAATAATTTCTCAAGTTGGAAAGAGCAAACAAAAATAGAGCTACAACTGGCGGAGCCAAGAAGGCGGTGTGAGTAGAGCAGCGGAAATCTCCTCCCAAAACCACATATATCTATGAAAATAAAACAAAGACAACTCTTCCTAGAATAGAGACCAGAGAACATAGGACAACATCCAGACCACATCCACACCTGCGAGAACCCAACGCCTCCTGAAGGGGGTAAGATACAAGCACCAGTCCCACGGGACCCGAGCGCTCCTCTCCGCAACTCCTGGTGGGAGGAGAGGAGTCGGAGCCAGGAAGGAGAGGGAGCCCAAGACTGCTGAACACCCAGCCCCAGCCATCCAGACCAGACTGCAGACACAGTGCTTGCGTGGGGTCCTAGATACTAGGGAGACAGGGCAGCAAGACCAGTGAGTGGGTGCCTGAGGCAGGTGCCGGAGAACAAAGAAACGGGACTGGCCATTTTTTTTTTTTTTTGGTGAGTGATTTTGGAAGTCTTAAAGGGATAGAGACCCCAAAACGAGGGAAACAGGGAAGCAAGACCGGTGAGTGGGTGCGTGAGGCTGGCGCCTGAGGACAAAGAAAAGCGAGTGTTTTTTCTTTTTAAATTAACTAATTAATTAATTATTTATTTATTTTTGTTGTTGTTTTGTTTGGTGAGTAGTTTTTGGAAGTCTTAAAGAGGCAGGGAGAGACACTTAGTCCAGAGGTAGGGAATCTGGGGATCTCTGGGCACTTTAAACCCCTGGGCAGCAGGGAGCACAGAGGCCCCTTACGGAGATAAATAGCTTCCCAGCCGCTCCACCTCCAATGCAACTCCACCATTTTGGAGCAGCTGCCAGAGCCAGGCCACGCCCACAGCAACAGCAGAGATAAACTCCATAGCAGCCAGGCAGGAAGCAGAAGACCTGTCTGCGTGCAGCTGCCCAGCACAAGCCACTATAGGTCGCTGTTCTCCCAGGAGAGGAAGGCCACAAACCAACAAGAAGGGAAGTTCTTCCAGCCGTCACAGGTTCCAGTTCTGCAAACTATTTCTATCACCATGAAAAGGTAAAATTACAGGCAAACCAAGATCACAGAGGCAACACCAGAGAAGGAGACAGACCTAACCAGTCTTCCTGACAAATAATTCAAAAAAAAATCATAAACATGATGACGGAGATGAAGAGAAAAATGCAAGAGCAATGGGATGAAGTCCGGAGGGAGATCACAGATGCCAGGAAGGAGATTACAGAAGTGAAACAAACCCTGGAAGGATTTATAAGCAGAATGGATAAGATGAAAGAGACCATTTAAGGAATAGAAACCAGAGAACAGGAACGCATAGAAGCTGACATAGAGAGAGATAAAAGGATCTCCAGGAACGAAACAATATTAAGGGAACTGTGTGACCAATCCAAAAGGAACAATATCCATATTATAGGGGTACCAGAAGAAGAAGAGAGAGGAAAAGGGATGGAAAGTGTCTTTGAAGAAATAACTGCTGAAAACTTCCCCAAACTGGGGAGGAAATGAATAGACCACGGAAATACACAGAACCCCAACAGAAAGGATCCAAGGAGGACAACACCAAGGCACATAATAATTAAAATGGCAAAGATCAAGGAAAACGAAAGAGTTTTAAAGGCAGCTACAGAGAAAAAGGTCACTTACAAAGGAAAACCCATCAGGATATCATCAGACTTCCCGACAGAAACCCTACAGCCAGAAGAGAAGGGCATGATATATTTAATACAATGAAACAGAAGGACCTTGAACCAAGGATACTGTATCCAGCACGACTATCATTTAAATATGATGGTGGGATTAAACAATTTCCAGACAAGCAAAAGCTGAGGGAATTTTCTTCCAACAAACCACCTGTAGAGGGCATCTTACAGGGACTGCTCTAGATGGGAGCACTCCTAAAAAGAGCACAGAACAAAACACCCAAAATATGAAGAAAGGAGGAGGAGGAATAAGAAGGGAGAGAAGAAAAGAATCTCCAGACAGAGTATATAACAGCTTAATAAGTGAGCTAAGTTAGGCTGTAAGATATTAAAGAGGCTAACCTTGAAACTTTGGTAACCACAAATCTAAAGCCTGCAATGGCAATAAGTACATATCTCTCAATAGTCACCCTAAATGTAAATGGACTGAATGCACCAATCAAAAGACACAGAGTAATAGAATGGATAAAAAAGCAAGACCCATATATATGCTGCTTACAAGAAACTCACCTCAAACCCAAAGACAGGCACAGACTAAAAGTCAAGGGATGAAAAAACATATTTCAGGCAAGCAACAGCGAGAAGAAAGCAGGGGTTGCAGTACTAATATCAGACAAAATAGACTTCAAAACAAAGAAAGTAACAAGAGATAAAGGAGGACACTACATACTGATAAAGGGCTCAGTCCAACAACAGGATATAACCATTCAAAATATATATGCACCCAACACAGGAGCAACAGCATATATGAAACATATACTAACAGAACTAAAGGGGGAAACAGACTGCAATGCATTCATTTTAGGAGACTTGAACACACCACTCACCCCAAAAAATAGATCCACCGGGCAGAAAATAAGTAAGGACACAGAGGCACTGAACAACACCGTAGAACAGATGGACCTAGTAGACATCTATAGAACTCTACATCCAAAAGAAACAGGATATACATTCTTCTCAAGTGCACATGGAACATTCTCTAGAATAGACCACATACTAGCCCACAAAAAGAGCCTCAATAAATTCCAAAAGATTGAAATCCTACCACCCAATTTTTCAGACCACAAAGGTATAAAACTAGAAATAAATTCTACAAAGAAAACAAACAGGCTCACAAACACATGGAGGCTTAATAACATGCTCCTAAATAATCAATGGATCAATGAACAAATCAAATTAGAGATCAAGGAATATATAGAAACAAATAACAACAACACAAAGCCCCAACTTCTGTGGGACGCAGCGAAAGCAGTCTTAGGAGGAAAGTATATAGTGATCCAGGCACACTTGAAGAAGGAAGAACAGTCCCAAATGAATAGTCTAACATCACAATTATCAAAACTGGAAAAAGAAGAACAAATGAGGCCTAAAGTTGGCAGAAGGAGGGACATAATAAAGATCAGAGAAAAATTAAGCAAAATTGAGAAGAATAAAACAATAGCAAAAATCAACAAAACCAAGAGCTTGTTCTTTGAGATAATAAACAAAACAGATAAGCCTCTAGTCAAACTTATTTAGAGAAAAAGAGAATCAACACAAATCAACAGAATCAGAAATGAGAACAGAAAAATAATGACAGACTCCACAGAAATACAAAGAATTATTAAAGACTACTATGAAAACCTATATGCCAACAAGCTGGAAAACCTAGAAGAAATGGACAACTTCCTAGAAAAATACAACCTTCCAAGACTGACCAAAGAAGCAACACAAAAGTTAAACAAACCAATTATGGGCAGAGAAATTGAAATGGTAATCAAAAAACTACCCAAGAACAAAACCCCTGGGCCAGAAGGATTTACCTCAGAATTTTATCAGACACACAGAGAAGACATAATAACCATTCTCCTTAAAGTTTTCCAAAAAATAGAAGAGGAGAGAATACTCCCAAACTCATTCTATGAAGCCAACATCACCCTAATACCAAAACCAGGCAAAGACCCCACCAAAAAAGAAAATTACAGATCAATATCCCTGATGAATGTAGATGCAAAAATAATCAATAAATTATTATCAAACCGAATTCAACAGTATATCAAAAGGATCATAGACCATAACCAAGTGGGATTCATCCCAGGGATGCAAGGATGGTACAACATTCAAAAATCCATTAAAATCACCCACCACATCAACAAAAAGAAGGACAAAAACCACATGATCATCTCCATAGATGCTGAAAAAGCATTTGAAAAAATTCAACATCCATTTATGATAAAAACTCTCAGCAAAATGGGCATAAAGGGCAAGTACCTCAACATAATAAAGGCCATATATGATAAACCCACAGCCAGCATTATACTGAACAGCGAGAAGCTGAAAGCTTTTCCTCTGAGATCAGGTACTAGACAGGGATGCCCACTCTCCCCACTTTTATTTAACATACTACTGGAAGTCCTAGCCACAGCAATCAGACAAAACAAAGAAATGCAAGGAATCCAGATTGGTAAAGAAGAAGTTAAACTGTCACTATCTGCAGATGACATAATATTGTACATAAAACCCTAAACACTCCACTCCAAAACTACTAGAACTGTTATCGGAATACAGCAAAGTTGCAGGATACAAAATTAACACACAGAAATTTGTAGCATTCCTATACACTAAAAATGAACCAATAGAGAAATTAGGAAAATAATTCCATTCACAACTGCATCAAAAAGAATAAAATACCTAGGAATAAACCTAACCAAAGAAGTGAAAGACCTATACTCTGAAAACTACAAGTCACTCTTAAGAGAAATTAAAGGGGACACTAACAAATGGAAACTCATCCCATGCTCGTGGCTAGGAAGAATTAATATCATCAAAATGGCCATCCTGCCCAAAGCAATATACAGATTTGATAGAATCCCTATCAAATTACCAGCAACATTCTTCAACGAACTGGAACAAATAATTCAAAAATTCATATGGAAACACCAAAGACCCCGATTAGCCAAAGCAATCCTGAGAAAGAAGAATAAAGTAGGGTGGATCTCACTCCCCAACATCAAGCTCTACTACAAAGCCATAGTAATCAAGACAATTTGGTCCTGGCACAAGAACAGAGCCACAGACCAGTGGAACAGATTAGAGACTCCAGATATTAACCAAAACATATTTCATCAATTAATATTTGATAAAGGAGCCATGGACATACAATGGTGAAATGACAGTCTCTTCAACAGATGGTGCTGGCAAAACTGGACAGCTACATGTAGGAGAATGAAACTGGATCATTGTCTAACCCCATACACAAAAGTAAATTCAAAATGGATCAAAGACCTGAATGTAAGTAATGAAACCATAAAACTCCTAGAACAAAACATAGGCAAAAACCTCTTAGATATAAACATGAGTGACCTCTTCTTGAACATATCTCCCTGGGCAAAGAAAACAGCAGCAAAAATGAACAAGTGGGACTATATTAAGCTGAAAAGCTTCTGTACAGCAAAAGACACCATCAATAGAACAAAAAGGAACCCTACAGTATGGGAGAATATATTTGAAAATGACAGATCCCATAAAGGCTTGACGTTGAAAATATGTAAAGAGCTCACCCACCTCAACAAACAAAAAACAAGCAATCCACTTAAAAAATGGGCAGAGGAACTGTACAGACAGTTCTCCAAAAAAGAAATACAGATGGCCAACAGACACATGAAAATATCAGAGAAATGCAAATTAAAACTACAATGAGATATCACCTCACACCAGTAAGGATGACTACCATCCAAAAGACAAACAACAACAAATGTTGGCGAGGCTGTGGAGAAAGGGGAACCCTCCTACACTGCTGGTGGGAATGTAAGTTAGTTCAACCATTGTGGAAAGCAGTATGGAGATTTCTCAAAATGCTCCAAATAAACTTACCATTTGACCCATGAATTCCACTCCTAGGAATTTACCCTAAGAACTCAGCACTCAAGTTTGAAAAAGACAGATGCACCCCTATGTTTATTGCAGCAATATTTACAATAGCCAAGAATTGGAAGCAACCTAAGTGTACATCAGTAGATGATTGGATAGAGAAGATGTGGTACATATACACAATGGAATATTACTCAGCCATAAGAAGAAAACAAATCCTACCATTTGCAACAACATGGATGGAATTAGAGGGTACTATGCTCAGTGAAATAAGCCACGTGGAGAAAGAGAAATACCAAAAGATTTCACTCATCCGTGGAGTATAAGAACAAAAGAAAAACTGACGGAACAAAACAGTAGCAGAATCACAGAACCGAACAATGGACAAACAGGTACCAAAGGGAAAGGGACTGGAGAGGATGGATGGGTAGGGAGGGATAAGGTGGGAGAAGAAGAAAGGGGGTATCATGATTAGCATGCAAAATGGGGGGGTGGGAGAAACGTGTGGGCTGTACAACACAGAGAAGACAAGTAGTGATTCTACAACATTTTGCTATGCTGATGGACAGTGACTGTAAAGGTGTTTATTGGGGGAACCTGTTATAGGGGAGAGCTTAGTAAACATAATATTCTTCATGTAATTGTAGATTAATGATAACAACAACAACAAAAAAGGGAGATTACTCCCTGATAGGTTAAAACTAGCTGTAAATCAATGATTAATGCATGCTTTAAATATCCTTAATTTTGATAATTTAAAGGGTGTCAGATGATCAGCTATGGAAGTACATTTTTCTGATAATATTCCTTTCTCTTAAAAAAAAAAAAAGCAGTTCCTGTGTGGTGACCTCCAATAAGTTCTTCATAATGGTATAAAGGGCATATCAAAGTGTGGGCAAAGGGTCTGTTTGTGTTTATACAGAGGATCAAAGACTAATTTGGCTACCCATAAAATGAAATAAGATACAATATGAAGAAGAAGTTCCAACATCAACATACTCTAGAAGAGTCATTCCAGAAGATGATCATCAAAAAACGTCGACAAAGATCTGGTGCTGTTGCAGTTGTATCTGCATTCATCCCACCGGTTCCTGGAATTGCCATTGGAATGAAGAAGGACATATCTAAGCTGTCCTGTGCATATAGTAAAATAACAAATTTGACTGGGTCTATACTGTTGGAACTCAACCAAGAATTAGGAGAAGTGCAAGTTGCAGCGCTCCAAAAGCTTGAGACTGCTGACTATCTACTGTTAAAAGAACATATGGGATGTGAACAGTTCCCAGGAATGTGCTGTTTTCAACTGTCTGATTTTTCTCAAACTATTCAAATTCAGTTAGACAATATCCATCATATCATAGATAAGTTTTCACAAATGCTTAGGGTGCCTAACTGGTTTTCTTGGTTTCACTGGAGATGACTGATAATTGTAGGTCTGCTTTGGTTATGTAACTGTATTCCTATTATGTTACTGTGTGTGTGCAATTTAATTAGTAGTTTAAAACCTGTACATGCTTAAGTTACTCTACAAGAAAATATGTCAAAGAAGTAACCAATCTTCCCATGTTTTCTTCTGTCTGCTACTTCTATAGCTTTACTTCTTCCTTCCTAATTACAACCCTTAAATAGAATTCGTGCCTCATATCGGATTTACCGAGTATCATAATTCTTCCAACCGGTAAAGATACCTCAAGACAAATGCTGGGCATAAAACCCACAGGGCATAAATCTGCAAAGAAGTAAAAAGCTAACCTTTTCAAACAATATGGCTTCTCTCTCACTTACCAACTTTACATTTCCCTGTATGACCCCAGAAGATGACTGGTTAGCCAGAGACGGGTAAGATTCCTCAAGGGAGGAACAACCTAAGACAGGCACAGTCGCTGGGGGGCCATCAGGTGAGAAATTGGGGATCAACAGAGGTGAAACTTAGAACCTCATCCCCCGTTTTGAGAGAAATCTTCTGCATCCATGGTTGTTTTTTTGCACTCACCTAGCTTGGATTAATACTTAGCCTATAGGCACACACCTAATCATCTACATTTGCTTTCTTACAACACTAAACTATGTTTTCTGCCTTTATCTTGCATCTACCTACCACTTCAGCATTTTATTAAAAAAAAAATAATAATAATAATAAATGGAGAAAGGTGTGATTCACATATAAATCAAGGATAAAAATCAAACGAATATTCATATCTGACCTGATTGTTTATAGTTCATAATGCGTGATCAAAACCGAAAGTTTCTGTGATGACTGCCCTTGTACTGTTCACCATGTAAGAACTTATTCACTATGTAAGAATTTGTTCACCAAGTAAGAACTTGTTCGTTGTGCTTCAGAAGATTGGAGACTGATGAGAATTAGGCTTGGGGTGGATTAATGATTGTGCATTGAGTCCCCTGTAGAGATTTTTATTGTTGTTAACTGTTAACAACCATTTGATCAATAAATATGAGACATGCCCTCTCAAATAAAAAAAATAGAGGTACAATTCAGTTTACCATTCAACTAACAATAGATCTGGGTGATTTAATGGTGAAAATAATAACAAAAATGGTAAAATCAATGGTGGTGTATTTTGGAACTTACAGGTAAATTGTGGTGACAGCTTTTAGTCCAACAATGATGCATTTAACTGCAAAATTACATCTCAGCAGATGGAAGAACCTCATGGTTCTGAGGAATGTCTCTGTGGGAGTGCATGCCCAATCTGGGGCTCTGAGAAGGCAGCTTCTCTGATGAAAGGTGACTGAGGAAGCTTTAAGGGGAAGAGTGAAGTGGGCAAGGTGTGGGAGGCATTTGATGTTTAAAGTTCCCACTTTGGAGAACCGAGGGAATGGAATGGATAACAGTTTGTTTTGTCCCACCATAACACTCCAACATTGACTTGAAAAGAAAAAGAATTCAGGAGGAGGACCCAAGATGGCCATGAGTAGGGCAGCAGAAATCTCCTCCCAAAAACATATATATTTTTGAAAATACAACAAACACAACTATTCCTAAAAGAGAGACCAGAAGATGCAGTACAACAGGCAGGCTACATCTACATCTGTGAGAACTCAATGCCTCACGAAGGGGGTAAGATATAAGCTGTGGCCCTGAGGGTCCTGAACATGCCCCCCACCACAGCCCATCAGCAGGAGGAGAGAAGTTGGTGTGGGGAGGGAGCCCAGGACTGCTAAATACCCAGCCCTAGTCATCCACAGTGGGAGCGCAGACACACAGTGTGCAGAGTGCTGGATACTAGGGAAATGGAACAGTAAAACCTGTGAGCAGGTTACCACAGAACAAAAGAAATGTGAGTGCTTTTTGAAAGTCTTAAAGGGACAGGGGCCTCACAGCTGGATGGAAGAGTCCCGGCACACTCAGCCCAGAAGCAGGAAAACCTGGGGAACTCCGAGCAACCTAAACCCCTGGGTGACAGCACAGCTCTGAAGCCCATCATGGTGATAAGCAGCCTCCCAGTCTGTCCCCCATCTGGAGTGGCCCCATCATAGCAGGGAAGCATCCTGAGACTGGCCATGCCAACAGCAGCTGCACAAAGCCTTCTCTGCAGTCATCCAGGCCAGACTCAGAGGCCCCGCTGGCACACAGCTGCCCAGCACCAGTCGCTAGGGGTTGCTATTCCCACAGGAAAGGAAGGTGATAAGCAAGCAAGAAGGGATTTTGTTCTCACAGCTGACACATGTGCCAACTGCCCACGACTACCTCTGTTGCCACAAAAAGGCAGAAGAATTTGATCCAGACAAGAATAACCCACACGACCCCTGAGAAGGAACCTGGGGAGATAGATTTAACCAATCTTGCTGAAAAATAATTCAAAATAAAGGTCATAACCATGCTGATGAAGCTGCAGAGAAACATGTAAGAGCTAACAGATAAAGTTGGGAGGGAGAATAAAGAAATAAAACTATCTCTGGAAAGACTTAAGAGCAGACTGGATGAGGTGCAAGAGGCCAATAATGGAAAAAAATTCAGAGAACAAGAATGCAGAGAAGCTGAGAGAGAAAAAAGGATATACAGGAATGAAAGATTAAGAGAAATGTGTGACCAACCCAAATGGAAAAATATCTGCATTATAAGGGTACGAGAAGAAGAAGAAGAGAGAAAAAGGGATAGAAAGTGTATTAGAAGAATTAATTGCTGAAAACTTCCCCAAACTGGGGGAGGAAATAGTCATTCAGACCACGGAAGCCCACAGAAATCCCGACAGAAGGGACCCAAGGAGGACAACACCAAGACATATAATAATTAAAATGGCAACGATCAAGGACAAGTCCGTATTATTAAAGGCAGCAAGAGAGAGAGAAAAGGTCACCTAAAAAGGAAAACCCATCAGAGTATCAACAGAAACCTTACAGGCCAGAAGAGAATGGCATGATATATTTAATGCAATAAAACAGAAGGGCCTTGAACCAAGGATACTATATTCAGCACAATTATCACTTAAATATGAAGGAGGGATTAAACAATTCCAAGACAAGCAAAAGTTGAGGGGATTTGCCTCCCACTAACCACCTCTACAGGGTATTTCAGAGAGATGGCTCTAGATGGAAACACTCCTAAAACTAAATAGATGTCACCAGAGAAAATAAAATCACAGCAAAGAAAGCAGATCAACCGAATACTAACTACAGGTAAAAAATAAAATTAACTACTCACAAAAGCAGTCAAAGGAAACACAAAAGAGCACAGATTAAAACACGTAGCATAGAAAGAATAGAGGAGGAGGAATAGGAAGGGAGAGAAATAAAGAATCATCAAACTGTGTTTATAACAGCTTAATAAGCACGTTAAGTTAGATGATCAGATAGTAAAAAAGCTACCATTGAACCTTTGGTAACCACGAATCTAAAGCCTGCAATGGCAATAAGTACATATCTTTCAATAATCACCTTAAATGTAAATAGACTGAATGCATCATTCAAAAGACACAGAATAATAGAATGGATAAAAAAGCAAGACCCATCTATATGCTCCTTACAAGAGACTCACCTCAAACCCAAAGACACACACAGACTAAAAGTCAAGGGATAGAAAAAGATATATCATGCAAACAACAAGGAGAAATAAACAGGTGTTGCAGTACTAGTATCAGACAAAATAAACTGCAAAACAAAGAAAGTAACAAGACACAAAGAAGGACATTACATAATGATAAACGGGTCAGTCCAACAAGAAGATATAACAATTATAAGTATCTATGGTCCCAATACAGGAGCACCAACATATGTGAAACAAATACTAACAGAATTAAAGGAGGAAATAGAATGCTGTGCATTCAATTTAGGAGACATCAATACACCACTCACTCCAAAGGATAGATCCACCAGACAGAAAATAAGTAAGGACACAGAGGCACTGAACAACACACTCGAACAGATGGACCTAATAGACATCTACAGAACTCTATACCCAAAAGCAGCAGGATACACATTCTTTTCAAGGGCACATGGAACATTTTCCAGAAGAGACCACATACTAGCCCACAAAAAGAGCCTCAGTAAATTCAAAAGATTGAAATTCTACCAGAAATCTTCTCAGATCACAAAGGTATAAAACAAGAAATAAATTGTAAAAAGGAAGCAAAAAGGCTCACAAACACATGGAGGCTTAACAACATGCTCCTAAATAATCAATGGATCAATGACCAAATTAAAATACAGATCAAGTAATATATGGAAACAAATGACAACAACAACACAAAGCCCCAACTTATGTGGGATGCAGTGAAAGCAGTCTTAAGAGGAAAGTATATAGCAGTCCAGGCAAATTTAAAGAAGGAGGAACAATCCCAGATGAATAGTCAGAAGTCACATTTATTGAAATTGGAAAAAGAAGAACAAATGAGGCCTAAAGTCAGCAGAAGGGGGGGACATAATAAAGATCAGAAATAAATAAACAAAATTAAGAAGAATAAAACAATAGAAAAAAATCAATGAAACCAAGAGCTGGTTCTTTGAGAAAATAAACAAAATAGCTAAGACTCTAGCCAGACTTATTAAGAGAAAAAGAGAATCAACACACATCAACAGAATCAGAAACGAGAAAGGAAACATCACGATGGATCCCACAGAAATAAAAAGAATTATTAGAGACTACTATGAAAACCTATATGCTAACAAGCTGGAAAACCTAGAATAAATGGACAACTTCCTCGAAAAATACAACCTTCCAAGACAGACCCAGAAAGAAACAGAAAATATAAACACACCAATTACCAGCAACGAAATTGAAGAGGTAATCAAAAAACTACCCAAGAACAAAACTGCCGGGCCAGATGGGATTACTGCAGAATTTTATCAGATATACAGAGAAGACATAATACCCATTCTCCTTAAAGTTTTCCAAAAAATAGAAGATGAGGGAACACTCCCACCCTTATTCTATGAAGCCAGCATCACCCTAATACCAAAACCAGGCAAAGACCCCACTAGAAAAGAAAATTACAGACCAATATCCCTGATGAATGTAGATGCAAAAATACTCAACAAAATATTAGCAAACCAAATTCAAAATTACATCAAGAGGATCATACACCATGACCAACTGGGATTCATCTCAGTGATGCAAGGATGGTACAGCATTCGAAAATCCATTAGAATCATCCACCACATAGACAAAAAGGACAAAAACCACACGATCATCTCCATAGATGCTGAAAAAGCATTCGACAAAATTCAACATCCATTCATGATAAAAACTCTCCACAAAATGGGCAAAATGGGTAGAGAGGGCAAATATCTCAACATAATAAAGGCCATATATCATAAACCCACAGCCAAAATCATAACAAGGAGAAGCTGAAAGCTTTTTCTCTAAGAACGGGAACAAGATAGGGATGCCCAGTCTCCCCACTGTTATTCTACATGGTACTGGAGGCCCTAGACATGACAATCAGACCAAAGAAATACAAGGAATCCAGATTGGGAAAGAAGAAATCAAACTGTTACTATTTGCAGATGACTTGATATTGTACATAAAAAGCCCTAAAGACTCCACTCCAAAACTACTAGATCTAATATTGGAATACAGCAAAGTTGCAGGATACAAAATTAATATAAGAAATCTGTGGCTTTCCTGTACACTAACAATGAACTGACAGGAAGAGAAATCAAGAAAATATGTCTGCTCACAATTGCATCAAAAAGAATAAAATATCTAGGAATAAACCTAACCATGGAAGTGAAAAACCTATACCCTGAAAACTACAAGACACTCTTAAGATAAATTAAAGAGGACACTAACAAATGGAAACTCATCCCATGCTCTTGGCTCTGAAGAATTTTTATTGTCAAAATGGCCATCCTGCCTAAAGCAATCTACAGATTCAATATAATCCCTATCAAATTACCAACAGCACTCTTCAATGAACTGAAACAAATAGTTCAAAAATTCATATGGAACAACCAAAGTCCCCAAATAGCCAAAGCAATCCTGAGAAGGAAGAATAAAGTGGGGGTGATCTCATTCCCCAACTTCAAGCTCTACTACAAAGCCACAGTAATCAAGACAATTTGGTACTGGCACAAGAATAGACCCACAGACCAGTGGAACAGAATAGAGACTCCAGACACTAACTCAAACATACATGGTCAGTTAATATATGATAAAGGAGCCATGGACATACAATGGAGAAATGACGACCTCTTCAACAGTTGGTGTTGGCAAAACTGGACACCTACATGTAAGAGAATGAAACTAGATCATTGTATAACTCCATACACAAAAGTAAATTGAAAATGGATCAAAGACCGGAAAGTAAGTCATGAAACCATAAAACTCTTAGAAAAAAACATAGGCAAAAACCTCTTGGACATAAACATGAGTGAATTCTTCATAAACATATCTCCCTGAGCAAGGGAAACAGAAGCCAAAATGAACAAGTGGGACTATATCAAGCTGAAACGGTTCTGTACAGCAAAGGACACCATCAATAGAACAAAAAGGCATCCTACAGTATGGGAGAATATATTCATAAATGACAGATCCGATAAAGGGTTGTCATCCAAAATATATAAAGAGCACACACACCTCTACAAACAAAAAGCAAATAATCCAATTAAAAAATGGGCAGAGAAGCTGAACAGACAGTTCTCTCAAGAAGGAATTCAGATGGCCAACAACACATGAAAAGATGTTCCACATTTCTAGTCATCAGAGAAATTCAAATTAAAACCACAATGAGATATCACCTCACACTAGTAAGGATCGCCAATATCCAAAAGATAAACAACCAGAAATGTTGTCATGGTAGTGGAGAAAGGGGAACCCTCCTACACTGCTGGTGGGAATGTAAATTAGTTCAACCATTGTGGAAAGAAGTATGGACGTTCCTCAAAAAGTTCAAAATAGAATACCATTTGACCCAGGAATTCCTTTTCTAGGAAGTTACCCTAAGAATGCAGCAGCCCAGTTTGAAAGAGACAGATGTACTCCTATGTTTATCACAGCACTATTTACAATAGCCAAGAAATGGAAGCAACCTAAGTGTCCATCAGTAGATGAATGCATATAGAAGATGTGGTACATATACATAATGGAATATTATTCAGCCATCAGAAGAAAATGAATCCTACCATTTGCAACAACATGGATGGAGCTAGAGGGTATTATACTCAGAGAAATAAGCCAGGCGGCAAAAATCAAGTACCAGATGATTTCACCAATATGTGGAGTATAAGAACAAAGAAAAAACTGAAGGAACAAAACAGCAGCAGAATCACAGAACCCTAAAATGTACTAAAAGTTACCAAAGGGAAAGGGACTGGGGAGGATGTGTGGGAAGGGAGGGATAACAGGGTGGGAAATAAAGGGGGCATTATGATTAGCATGTATAATGGGGGATGTGAGAAGGCGGGCTTTGTAACACAAGGAAGACAAGTAGTGATTCTACAACATTTTACTATGCTGATGGACAGTGACTGTAATGGGGTTTGTGTGGGGGACTTGGTGAAGGGGGGAGTCTAGTAAATATAATGTTCCTCATGTAACTGTAGATTAATGATACCAAAATAAAAAAAGAAAGAAAGAAGGAAAAAAGAAAGAATTCATGCAGTTCTAGAAATGGGATAACTGGGTGGGACTTGATCCAGGGTACATCTCTCCTTTCAACATTATATGACATGTCACTGTCCACGGATGAGTTCCTACTTGAGAGAAACAAATTGTCAGATTCTTAGTCTATGCAATTTTGCTAAAGTATGTATTTGAAAAGCTGTGTCTAGAAAGTCTATGTTACTTTCATGGATGGACAGGGAAGCTTCTTCAAGCTGGATTTTCAGTGGGCATTTAACACAGTATCAGGCAGGAATTGGTCAAGAGAACCGTATGAGCCCCGTCTCAACATTCCATATACAGAAATTTAATGCAGTGAGTTTGGTGACAAAATTGCCAGAAAAGTTAGAGGGATTAAAAAGGGGTCTGGGTGGTAACCCAAAGATCAGGAAATAGAGGAACAAAGGCCTTCCTGCTGTTTCCGGATGCCATGGCCATCTGCATCAAAGATGCGTTTTTCTCTTGCAAGAGCATCATGGTTGTCTCGCTGTTACAGCAGGAGTGCACTCAGGAAAGGAGTTAAAAAAGAATAGGGCTGGCCTTGCTCCAGCCCTGAGCACAATACTAGGGGCTCCAATTGGCAGACCCAACAAGGATACTGCTAACAAAAGACTTATTATCCATGTCTCATGGTCCATGATATTGAAGTTAGCAATGATACTGATCACCAAAGAGTTCCAGTGAAATCAGTAACAGTCCAAACACAGAAATGTTCAAGCAGAACTTGCCCCTCATAATGAAACTAAAGTTTCATATGATCCACTACTTTTTATAAGTTAACAGCAAAGGTTTTATGTGTCATAATGATATTTAGAATCAGATCTGTATGCATTAATGCCCTCATTTTACTCCAGTTTGAACTGGGCTCAGCTTCGAAACCTTTTTGCTCATCCTGCTTGCAGCTGCAGCCGTCTGATGAGCTGACTGATGCTGCAGGATCTAAGGCAGCCCATCCACATGTCTGGCAGTTAATTGGGTCAGTTGGCAGGGACACTTAAGTTGTTCTCCAAGGGGTTTCTACAACAGGATGGCCCTGGAACCTTCATACATTGCAGGTGGGAATATAAAATGATACAGCCACTTTGGAAAAGAGTTTCACAATTTCTTTCAGAGATAGACATAAATTTACTATACAGCCAAATCATTCCATCTCCAGTATCCATCTGAATGAAATAAAAACATGCCTGCACAAATTTTTTGGGGGGAGCTTTATAAAAGCATTATTCATACAGAACTATAAATTATTTTTTAAAAACTACAAATAACTCAAATGGCAATCTATTGAATGAATAAACAAATGATATACATCCAGACAATCAAATATTACTCAGCAATAAAGAGAAACAAAGCAAATTCTACAACATTGACAAACTTTAAAAATGTTATGTTTCTGAAAGACACCTGAAACAAGCACCACATAGTGTATGATTCCTTTTACATAAAAAGGCAAATCTTTTGGTACATAAAATAGGTCAGTAGTTGCCTGTAACAGAGGTGGGAAGAAGAAATAACTGCAAACCAGCAAAAAGGATCTTTAAGTGATGAAAACTCTAAATGGGATGAGATTATAGTGTTGGTCATACAACAGTAGACTTATTAAAAGTCATTGATTTATACACACCAAACAAATGAATTATGTTGTGTACAAATTATATCTCAAGCTGTTCCAAATATGATTTTTTTAAAGTTAAAAAATTGGCTTGAAAATGTCAAAACTCATGATTATAAGATTTGAATAAATTGATTAATTAAGCATTTAATAGGATTAAGTGATTTTGTTTCATTAGATTTACCTAACTAAAGCTAATTTCTTTTAAAATTAACATTAAAATTTTCTCTAATCCAACAGTTACATGTTTTTGATCTAAGATAATTTAGGTTGTGATTTCCAGTATTTAAAATAAGCAGATACAAATTAGAGATGTAATACTGTTTTATTGAGTATTGAACTATATATTTAATAAGTGGAATACCACTTTTATATTGTGCTTAAGATTATTTTGAAATTAATTTTCATCTCAGTTGTTTTATCAATGTAAAAGAACATTTAATAGTATGTTAAATTATATTTTAACAAAAACTTTAGTTTAAAATAAAATTATATCATTTTAAAATTAAGGACTCACAATATATTTTTTCTCATACTTTCATACATGTACACACTCCATATTATGTGAAATTGCTATTCTTTTTATTTTGAACTGGAATACTTACTGCTATCAAGTAAAGGCCTTTTAAATAGTGTGAAAACTGAAAAAAATAACTCTAGTTTTCTTAATATAGTACAAGGAAGGGAATATGTAATGTTTGGTGATTACAATGGCCAGATGGCCCATCTTTACCATAAGGAGGCACTGCTGAGTGGGCCTACTGGATGGCATTTCATAGGAAATGTCAAGGTTCCTGTGGTGCGTCAACAGTTGAAGAAGGCTTCATCTCTGCTTGAATTTAAAGTTCTTCCCACCACAGTGTAACCAGAGTCTTGGCACTGTGAGAAAAAAAAACAGCCATCTAGGAACTAAGGTGAGAATGTGTGAATGGCATTAATTGGTTATAATGAATTTTTTTGGCAAAAATTAAAAATATTTGCCAAAAATAGAGCAACCACTTATGATTGAATCTCAAAACAAATATGTAAGAATAAAGTAGAAGAGGATTCTGGAAGGCAGATTTAGGTTGGCCTGAAACAATTATCTTAAGTCACATGGATTAAGAGTTCTCTACTACTATTATATGCACATGCACACACATATACACACACACACCATTTATATTCAAGTGTGCATATACACTTATGCAGGCAGATGTATCAGCTTGGAAGGAAAATCTTTCAGTATTTTTATAAAGCACTAATTTAAAGAAATTTTCTAAAGATAGTATAATACTCTCTTGGACCTGTAAACTTTTTGGTATCAAGACTTCACTGCTTAAAGCAAGAACGTTGAAGAAATCAGCACTATAATCCAATTTTGACTTGCAGAGGAGTATTTCTCAGCAGATGCTCTGTTATACTAATAGAGAGCTAAGCACGCAGGCATTGCACACGTGGTAACATGTTTTAACTTTGGGCCTATGCTGTGCAAAATATCAGGAGGATGGAATACCTCATGTATAACTCATGCTTTTCTTCTTTCATTACCAAGATATTTATGGCAAAACATATCATATTTTTCCACTGAACTGACCAATTGTTAATCAACACAATGAAAACAAACTAATAGTTCATGCCACCAGAGCCAAGTATTGAAACTGTAATAAGATTATTTCAATGTTTTTGTAGGATTACACAAAGATAAGTCAGCTAGAGCTTACACATAACATATAAAATATTCAATACAAATATTTTGAATTAAAATAACCTAATTCTGTTTAAAAAAATTAACATTTCTAAATTAGTTTATAAGAGATGAGACTACCAAAATCTCACATTTAAATGTAGGCTATCTTTCATTTTAAGAAGATATTTAAAAATTTTTTATTGCTATTTTGCTTCATTATCAGTGAAAAGAAAGGAAATCCAATTACAGAATATGTGAAATAAAATAATAGCATGTGCAATGTGAAACACAAAGACAGAGGACAGTTTTATAAAGTTAGGTTTCAAAATGTTATTTTAGAAATAGAGCTGGAAATACAATGGATTTTTGGGGACATGCAATTATAATCATTTTGGGAGCCTTTCAGAAGTATGAGCCTCATTCTTATCCTGGGCCAATTAAACAAGAGTTTCTAAAACTGTGGCTTAGGTATCAGAGTACTTTAAATATTCTCAGAGGGATTCTGATGTGCTAATTGAATTGACTCACTTTAATTGACTCTAATTTAGATATTACTGTATTTAACGACTTTGAATGAAATAGCAAAAGAGATTTACTATATTTTAAGTGTATTTTAACTTACAAACCCTTTATGCTTACTCTTCTGCAAATTTTACTGCAACACATTGCCCTTTATATGCAACAGTTACCTATTTTGATAGGGCTTGTTGAGATCACCCTACCTAACATTTAAATGAGATGATATGAGGTTGGTATATTTATGTCTTTTAGAAATGGAAGTTTAAGATAGATGGCATTAACAGTAGTAGTTCAATTGCATAACAGAGAAATAAGATAATTTGGGAAATACTCCTTACTATTTACAAAATATTTATAAAACCGTTCTATTTTAAAGATTTAAAGATGAATGAGACAAGTTTCCACATGAACTTTTCATTCTTGATAAGATGTTACAACAATATGTACTTAGATATATCAGGTTATAATAAGTATTGTGAAAAAAATTAAATAACATAAAAAGTGACAGACACACTGGGAAATCTTGAAAGATAAATTGAGACATATCAAACATTTCTGAAGTTTATTTGAACAAAAATTGATTTGAATTATGCAGTACCAAACTGGAAAAGATAAAGCACAGTGCTCGAGGAAAGGCTTGTACAGAGAAGACATGGATTCAAAGCAAGGAAATTATCTCATTGACTTTAGCTCAAGTTGTTGCAGTTTTGGGGAAAGGTTAGTTGGCTATTTGTGATTGGTTGTCCTTAGTTTTAGATTTATAGCCTTGAGATATTATAGGCTTGAGCATTACTTTGTTTTATTTGCATAGGTCATGAAAGCATTAAATGGCACTTTTTATTTAATTAATATAATGGTTTGGTATATTTAGGGAAGGTCCATCTGAGTGGGTCAGATTTGATGAGATGGGGTTAATTTAGTTCAGAAAGCTATACTCAGAATAACTCTTTTTAGAAAATTCTGAGTCATTCTTTCTGTGAATTTTCAAGTGCCCATTGATCTATTAACTATATTCATGTGCTGTCATTAAAAACCATAATACATATACTTTTGTTTCCATTGTCTTCAACAAAATAATGGAACTCTCTTAGAAAATGGATTTCTTTACAATTTAAAAGTTGTTTTGGAAATCAAGACAAAATGCTATTTTTGATGTATCCCAAGCAATACATAAAGACGAATT
Organism: Manis pentadactyla; assembly: GCF_030020395.1. Lineage (NCBI taxonomy): Eukaryota > Metazoa > Chordata > Mammalia > Pholidota > Manidae > Manis > Manis pentadactyla. The sequence goes on along the minus strand of NC_080023.1, from coordinate 119,654,522 downwards.
TAGAGCCTTTTATGTTGATCTGAAATTCATGTAGCTCTTGATAAGCTTCAATTTGTCTTCTAGGCCTTTTAATCCTACTGTAAAGTATAAGATATTAGCCCAATTTTCCTTTTTAATGGGCATTTTTTTCAGGTAATGGTAGGAAATAGTAAGGAAATACAGGGGAAGAAATGAGGTGAAACCTGAAATAAAGCCATTAATATTTAAATAATATTATATTATATGACAACCTCCCCTGATTATGTAGCGTACTTTATTCTTACATAGTATAGTTTATGCTAAAAAACAACATGGAAAGTAATTGTGCTACTGTCACATTATGTCATTTCATTATTATTATAAGAACAATTATCATAACTTAGTTAACACACATGAAACTGTTCTAATTTGCCTAGGGAATGTATGATCAGTCTAATTCAAAATGTACAGATTAATTATATTTTCTATTTTTCAAATGATTTACTTCCACTTAGTTTACTTGATATCTTTTTCTGTAAATTATAGGACTAAATCAGACAACTTAGAAAATTCAGCATAATTCATTTAACATTTCAGTTTAAGGTCAATCATGATAATTTATGCTTTGTGCAAGTAACATGGTATCAGAGAGTAGAGTCTTCAATACAAATGCTAATTTTCTAGAATAATTAAATATGAGATGAGAGAAAGGAAGGAACATAATAACTTGTCATTGCTAAATTGATTTTTAGTTGAAAATGTTGAATTTAAGTTTAGAATAAATGAAACTGGTAAAGATTAGATAATGGCAATGGGAAAGGCAATTATAGATGCCTGGTTATGAAATGTTTGTATCAAGACACTTTTTACAAAGTAGTGGAATAAAAGGAAATTGATGACATGAAAGCAGCTGATTTGGAAGATATGAATAGAAAAGAAGGTTGTTTCATGTTTGGATATGTTCCATATTTGGAGATTCCAGCTTCTATTCTGGTGCAAATGATCAAGGCAAAAGAAAATTCATAGTGAAATTTGAGGGAGATCTGATATTTTGTGTTACAAGTGTATTAGCAATTCTTTTTTTTTCTTTTTAAGTTTTGATTAAGGTATGATTGATACTCTTATGAAGGTTTCACATGAAAAAGAAAATGTGGTTACTACATTTACCCATATTATCAAGTCCCACACAAACCCCAATGGAGTCACTGTCCATCAGTGCAGCAAGATGCCACAGATCCACTATGTGCCTTCTCTGTGCTACACTATTCTCCCCATGATCCCCCCACACCATGTATACTAAACACAATACCCCTCAATCCCCTTCTCCCTCCCTTCCCACCTGCCCTCCCACACCCCTCCCCTTTGGTAACCACTAGTCCCTTCTTGGAGTCTGTGAGTCTGCTGTCATTTTGTTCCTTCAGTATTGCTTCATTGTTATACCCCACAAATGAGGGAAATCATTTGGCATTTGTCTTTCTCTGCCTGGCTTACTTCACTGAGCATAACATCCTCCAGCTCCATCCATATTGTTACAAATGGTAGGATTTGTTTCTTTCTTATGGCCAAATAGTTTTCCATTGTGCATATGTACCACATCTTCTTTATCCATTCATCTACTGATGGACACTTAGGTTGCTTCCATATCTTGGCTATTGTAAAAAGTGCTGCAATAAACATAGGGATACATATGCCTTTTTGAATCTGAGAAGTTGTATTCTTTGAGTAAATTCTAAGAGATGGGATTCTGGGGTCAAATGGTATTTCTATTTTTAGTTTTTCGAGGAACCTCCATATTGCTTTCCACAATGGTTGAACTAGCTTACATTCCCACCAGCAGTGTAGGAGGGTTCCCCTTTCTCTGCATCCTTGCCAGCATTTGTTGTTCTTAGTCTCTTACATGCTGGCCGTCCTTACTGGTGTGAGGTAATATCACATTGTGGTTTTAATTTGCATTTCTCTGATGATATAGTGATGTGGAGCATCTTTTCATGTGTCTGTTGGCCATCTGAATTTCTTCTTTGGAGAACTGTCTCTTCATATCCTCTGCCCATTTGTTAATCGGGTTATTTGCTTTTTGGGTGGTGAGGCATGTAAGTTCTTTATATATTTTGGATGTTAACCCCTTTTCGGATATGTCATTTACAAATATATTCTCCATACTATAGAACGCCTTATTGTTCTGTTGATGATATCTTTGCTGTACAAAATTTTTTTTAGTTTGATGTAGTCCCATGAGTTCATTTTTTATTTTGTTTCCCTTTATTGAAGAGATGAGTTCAGGAAGAAGTTGCTCATGCTTATATTCAGGAGATGTTTGCCTATGTTGTCTTCTAAGAGTTTTATGGTTTCATGGCTTACATTCAGGTCTTTAACCCATTTTGAGTTTACTTTTGTGTATGGGGCTCAACAGTAATCCAGCTTCATTCTCTTACATGTAGCTGTCCAGTTTTGTCAACACCAGCTGTTGAAGAGGCTGTCATTTCCCCCACTGTATGTCCATGGCTCCTTTATCATATATTAATTGACCATATATGGTTGGGTTTATATCAGGGCTCTCTAGTCTGTTCCATTGGCCTATGTGTCTGTTCTTGTGCCAGTACCAAATTGTCTTGATTACTGTGGCTTTGTAGTAGAGTTTGAAGTTGGGGAGCATAATGCCCACAGCTTTATTCTTCCTTCTCAGAATTGCATTGGCTATTCGAGGTCTTTTGTGGTTTCACATGAATTTTAGGATGATTTTGTCTAGTTTGTTGAAGAATGCTGTTGGTAGTTTGACAGGAATTGCATTGAATCTATAGATTGCTTTAGACAGGATGGTCATTTTGACAGTACTAATTCTTCTTATCAATGAGCACAGGATGTGTTTCCATTAATTGATATCTTCTTTAATTTCTCTCATGAATGTCTTGTAGTTTTCAGAGTATAGGTCTTTCATTTCCTTGGTTCACTTTATTCCTGGGTATTTTATTCTTTTTGATGCAATTGTGAATGGAATTTTTTTCCTGATTTCTCTTTATGCTAGTTCATTGTTAGTGTATAGGAATGCCACAGATTTCTGTGTATTAATTTTGTATCCTGCAACTTTGCTGAATTCAGATACTAGATCTATTAGTTTTGGAGTGGATTCTTTAGCATTTTTTATGTACAATATCATGTCATATGCAAACAGGGACAGTTTAACTTCTTCTTTGCCAATCTGCATGCCTTTTATTTCTTTGTGTTGTCTGATTGCTGTGGTTAGGGCCTCTAGTATTATGTTGAATAGAAGTGAGGAAAGTGGGCATCCTTGTCTTGTTCCTGATCTTAAAGGAAAAGCTTTCAGCTTCTCGCTCATAAGTATAATGTTGGCGGTGGGTTTGTCATATATGGCCTTTATTATGTAAAGGTACTTGCCCTCTATACCCATTTTGTTGAGAGTTTTTGCCATGAATTGATGTTGAATTTGGTCAAATGTTTTTTCAGCATATATAGAGATGATTATGTGGTTTTTGTCTTTCTTTCTGTTAATATGGTGGATGATGTTGATGGATTTTCGAATATTGTACCATCCTTGCACCCCTGGGATGAATCCTACTTGACCATGATGAATGATCTTTTACATGTATTGTTGAATCTGGTTTGCTAATACTTTGTTGAGTATTTTTGCATCTATGTTCATCAGGGATATTGGTCTGTAATTTTCTTTTCTTTTGGTGTCTTTGCCTGGTTTTGGTATTAGAGTGATGCTGGCCTTATTGAATGAGTTTGGAAGTATTCCCTCTTCTTCTATTTATTGGAAAACTTTAAGGAGAGTGGGTATTAGGTCTTCACTAAATGTTTGATAAAATTCAGCAGTGAAGCCATCTCGTCCAAGGTTTTGTACTTTGGTAGGTTTTTTATTACCAGTTCAATTTCATTGCTGGTAATTGGTCTGTTCAGATTTTCTGTTTCTTCTGTGATCGAAAGGTTGTATTTTTCTATAAAGTTGTCAATTTCTTCTAGGTTATCCACTTTGTTAGCATATAATATTTCATAGTATTCTCTAAAAATTCTTTGTATTTCTGTGGTGTCCGTAGTAACTTTTCTTTCTCATTTCTGATTTTGTTTATGTGAGTAGACTCTCTTTTTTTCTTGATAAGTCTAGCCAAACATATATTGTTTATTTTCTCAAAGAACCAGCTCTTGTTTTCATTGATTCTTTCCATTGTTTTATTCTTCTCAATTTTATTTATTTCTGCTCTAATCTTTATTATGTCCCTCCTTCTACTGACTTTGGGCCTCATTTTTTCTTTTTTTTCTAGTTTCATTAATTGTGAGTTTAGACTGCTTATATGCAATTGTTCTTTTTTCTTGAGGCAAGCCTGTATTGCAATATACTTTCCTCTTAGCACAGCCTTGGCTGCAGTATTGAATTATTGTTGTCATTTGTCTCCATATATTGCTTTATCTCTATTTTTATTTGGTCTTTGATCCATTGGTTATTTAGGATCGTGTTGTGAAGCCTCCATGTGTTTCTGGGATTTTTCATTTTCTTTGCATAATTTATTTCTAGCTTCATACTTTTGTGGTCTCAGAAACTGGTTGATACAATTTCAATCTTTTTGAATTTACGGAGGCTCTTTTTGTGGCCTAGTATATGATCTATTCTTGAAAATGTTCCGTGTACACTTGAGAAGAATGTGTATTTTGTTGCTTTTGGGTGTAGAGTTCTGCAGATGTCTGTTCAGTTCACCTTTTCTATTGTGTTGTTCAGAGCCTCTGTCTCCTTACTTATCTTCTATCTTGTTGATTTGTCCTTAAGAGTGAGTGGAGAGTTGAAGTCTCCTAGAATGAATGCATTGTATAGTATTTCTCCTTTTAATTCTGTTAGTATTTGTTTGACATATGCAGGTGCTCCTGTTTTGGGAACATAGATATTTTAATGGTTATATCCCTTGTTGGATTGACCCCTATATCATTATGTAATGTCCTTCTTTATCCCTTGTTACTTGGTTTGTTTTGAAGTCTATTTTGTCTGATACAAGTACTACAACTCCTGCCTTTTCCTCTGTGTTAGTTGCATGGAATATATTTTTCCATCCCTTCACTTTTAGTCTGTGTATGTCTTTGGGTTTAAAGTGAGTCTCTTGTAGGCAGTATATTGATGGGTCTTGTGTTTTATCCATTCAGTGACTGTATGTCTTTTGATTGGTGCATTCAGTCCATTTACATTTAGGGTGATTATCGATAGGTATATACTTATTGCCATTGCAGACTTTAGATTCATGGTTACCAAAGGTTCAAGGTTAACTTCCTTACTACCTAAGAGTCTAACTTAGCTCACTTAATATGCTGTTACAAACACAATCTGAAGGTTATTTTATCTTTCTCTTCCTTTTTCTTCCTCCTCCATTCTTTGTATACTAGGTATAATATTCTGTATTCTTTGTCTATCTCTTGATTGCCTTTGGGAATAGTTAATTTAATTTTGCATTTGCTTAGTAATTAGCTGTTCTCCTTTCTTTACTGTGGTTTTATTACCTCTGGTGACAGCTATTCAACCTTAGGAACTCTTCCATGTATAGCAGTCCCTCCAAAATAGACTGTAGAAATGGTTTGTGGGAGGTAAATTCTCTCAGCTTTTGCTTATGTGGAAATTGTTTAATCCCTCCTTCAAATTTGAATGATAATCTTGCTGGATAAAGTAATCTTGGTTCCAGGCCCTTCTGCTTCATGGCATTAAACACATCATGCCACTCCTTTCTGGCCTGTAAGGTTTCTGCTGAGAAGCCTGATGTTAGCCTGATGGGCTTTTCTTTGTATGTGATCTTATTTCTCTCTCTAGCTGCTTTTAATAGTCTGCTCATTTCCTTGATCTTTGCCAGTTTTATTACTATATATCTTGGTGTTGTCTTCCTTGAGTCTCTTGTGTTGGGAAATCTGTGGATCTCCATGGCCTGAGAGACTGTCTCCTTCCCCAGATTGGGGAAGTTCTCAGCAATTACCTCCTCAAACACACTTTCTATCCCTTTCTCTCTCTCTTCTTCTGGTATCCCTATAATGTGAATATTATTCCATTTGGATTGGTCACACAGTTCTCTCAATATTCTTTCATTCTTAGAGAGATCCTTCTTTTTCTCTGTGCCTCAGCTTCTTTGTATTCCTCTTCTCTAGTTTCTATTTCATTTGTCGTCTCCTCCCCCGTATCCAACCTGCTTTTAATACCCTTCATCGTGTTCTTCAATGATTGGATCTCTGACCGGAAGTCATTCATGGGTTTTTGGATATCTTTCCAAATCATCATGTTGATGATTTTTATTTTGAACTCCCTTTCAGGAAGAGTTATAAGGTCCATGTCATTTAAATCTTTCTCCAGAGTTATAATAATTTTACTCTGGACCAGGTTCCTTTGGCATTTCATATTTGTATACGGCGCCCTCTAGTGTCCAGAAGCTCTACTCTCTGGAGCTGCTCAGCCCCTGAAGCAATGTTGGGAGTCACAGGGGAGTGGTATTGGTGACTGGGGGGAGGAAAGAGCTGGTTCCTGCTTCCCGGTTGCTATGCCTGCCTCCACTGCCTGAACCAGTGGGCAGAGCACAGAGCTATAAGCTTTTGTCCCAGAGCAGCAGGATATGGATCCTTGCTTTCCACAAGCCTCTGGAATCTCAGTCTCTCCAGGAATTCTGCCTGTGTTAGCTTTCCAACCCCGTAATCATGAGAGTCTCATGAAAGCACCATGAAATGTAGGTTTGTGCTCCCAGAGCAGATCTCTGGAGCTAGGTATTCAGCATTCCCAAGCCTTCCACTCCCTCCCTGCTCTGTTTCTCTTCCTCCCGCCCATGAGCTGGGGTGGGGGAGGGGCTCGGGTCCCCCCCTGGCCACAGCTCTGGTACATTACCCTGTTCTGTGAGGTCTGCTCTTTTCTCCAGGTGTGTGCAGTCTGGTGCAGTCCTCCTTCCTGTTGCTCTCTCAGGATTAGTTGTATTAATTATATTTTTGTATTATATGCAGTTTTAGGAGGAAGCCTCTGTCTCACCTCTCATTCTCATGCCACCATCTTTAATCTTTTTTCTGTATAAGCTATTCTTAAAGACATAAAAAGAAGTACATAGCATATAAGAGCAGAAGAGTATTCTCTAAGGATGTTGTGCCTCCCATAATTAGGGAACAGTAAAAATAAAAGAAGTCCTTGAAGAAAGTAGAGAACAGTCATAAAGGTAGGGGTGAAACAGAATGAAGTGTTGCTAGGAAAACAAAGGAGGAAGGATTTCAAAAATGGCATGGCAAGTTGCCTCAAATGTATCAAATTGTTAAAGGAAAAAGATGATAAAAAAATGTCAATTTTTTAGAAATTTAATTTCTAAAATATTTAACAATCATTTATAGGTATTACCATCTTTGTTATTTTTTAAAAAAAGCAAAATCAACCTTGTATAATTGTAGCTCTGGGAATAAGGGGGTAACTCTCCTGGGGCAATTTCCCTAGGAATATTCTAAAACCCAAAGTGGACAAGGGAAAGTTCAGGTTAGAAGAAAGAGATTTTATTGTTCACAGCTTGCTCAAATTCGCTATCCAGGCCCAGCTCCGATGGTTCCTTCAACTGTTGCTCATGTGCTCGCTATTCCCACCCGCCCCTTCCATCAGGAACTCCATGGGCAGATCCTTGGTGACTGGGGTGTGCCAGACCAGTTAGGTACCAGGAAGGATGGAAGGAGACAATGCCTGTTTTCTCTTTACCCCTTGCACCAGATTGAACAGTCTCTGTTGTAAACACCCATTGGTATGTATATGGGCTAAGGCCAGGTGGGAAATTCTGGAAACTCTGGGTGAAAACTTATATTTACCCCACAATAATTTAGTCTTTCTAATTTAATCCTTAATATTTTGTTTCAAATAAATATATATAATATAACCTCATTTTACAACATGACCTATGATAGTCTATGATTTTCCCTTGTCAAACACATTTCTAAGAAATTATACTTAAGTAACAAAAATTTTCCCAGAAAGGAAAAATGTCCCGTCCAGCGGGACCAAGTTATTTGTGGGGACGAAGGGGATCTGACCTGGAAGAAAATGGGGGCGAGAGAAGAGCGAAGGCAAGACAGTATTCTGATCAAGCCTTCAAATTTTATTGTAAGACGGGGGTAGATATACACCAGTGTTCAGGGGCAGAGTGGGCCATAGGATACTTGTAAGCAGGGGATTGGCTGCATAGCAGGGATGGCGCAGCGAGTTACATTCTGATTGGTATATGATAATGGGGAAGGAGGGGGAGAAGAGTATCTCTTGGCGCGCGCGGGCTTTCTTGTTGGCGCGCGCGGGCTCGCAGCTAATCTCCAGGAAGTGAAGCAGGAACCTCATGAACTGTGGTCGTCTTGTTGTTTCAGTGGCCATCTTGTTGCCTTTGTGTGGCTCCCAACATCTCCTCCCTTTCTATTTATTTCAGAAAGGTGGGCCTTAATCGAGTGAGGGAATAGAGGCCTGGCTCCTCCAGTAAGGTAACATCTTGCGAATGTCTACCTATATGCTCTCGGTATCTTTTAGGGAGGAGAGGCAGAGCTGAAAGCCAAATTGCTAGCTGATATTAAGGCTTTATGTACATATGGATACCAACCTCTATGCAAACCAGGCATATTCTCAGGGAGGACCAGAGAGGTTCTAGGAAGAACTCTCCCTTGCGGTACTTTGTCTCGCACTCATCTCGATGCCCATACCCTCACAGTTAGGGGTATGCTTGGTTCTGGCCGACCAGCATATGGGCCACATTAATTACGGTGTCAGAATCGATGGTACCATGGTTGAGGCGTTTGTAAAGTAGAGAACTGGAGACCGGGAGCGTTGGTTGGCTCGGTATCAGACTCTTCATCACAGGCTGTAAGTCTGTGATAATGAACAGCAACTGCTGGCTTGACGAGCTGGTCAACCTGCTCTCGAATAAAGGCTGTTAGTTTTCTTAAGGCCCAAGGGCCAAAAGACACTAAAAGGAGGAGTCCTGCTAAGGGTCCAAGGATGGTGGGGATCAGAGTTGTGAGCCATGGGGACTTAGTGAACTAGGACTCAAAGGGACTTTGGCTAGCTTCTCGCTCTCTCTTTCTCTGGTCTAGCCTTTCTCTAAGCTTTGACATTGAATCTCTTATTATTCCGGAGTGGTCTGCATAAAAACAGCATTCTTCTCTTAAAGCTGCACACAGTCCTCCATCTTTTAGGAGCAGTAGATCTAGCCCCCGTCTATTCTGCAAGACGACCTCAGAAAGGGAAGTCAGAGATTCTTCAAGTTTGGTAATAGATTGTTCTATGGTTTTTAGATCGTCGTCAATGGCGGTTCTCAGCCCTTCATAGTTTTGGTTCCCCTGGATGATGGCAGCTGTCCCTGTTCCTACTCCTGCTGCAATTCCTACTCCCACTAATGTGGCTAGGGTCAACGAGACTAATTCTCTCTTGTACCTATTTTTAGGGTCGAACTCAGTGACAAATGAGGGATCATCATGATATATAAGTCTCGGCACTAGTTGAACCATAACACAGAAATCATGGGAGAAATTGAAAACAGAGGTGGAAACACACGGTGTTAGTCCAGTGTTACAAGCCCACCATCCTTGACGGGGAGGGACTAGATATCTGTTTTCACCTGAGGAAACTATGGGTATGGTGTGATTACACAGACTCTTATGGGTTGAGGGAATTGTTCCTAAACATGTAGCTTTTCCAGTTACCTCAGTCAGGGTTAACTTCTGCATGCCCCAGCCACAGGCTTCGTGGCTGGTCGTATTGTTAAAATTGCCCAACAATCCTAGTCCTTCATAGTAAGGAGGTGAAGAGGAAAAGCATAGCTAACAGGATTTGGTAGTATTTGGGTTGGTGGTATTTAGAACTCGGAAAGCTCCTTCAAGGAGGTTGAGAAGGCGCTGTCCGGTGCTAGGAAGGAAGGTGGGTCGGTTAAGAGTGGAGGCGAAGGAAGGGGTGGCAGCGTCTGCAGGTGGGGCTAGGGTCGGCGCGGGCGGGGCTGGGAGACGCGGCTGGTCTCGCAAGACAGCGTTGGGTCCTACTGGGACAGCCGGAAGAGGCTCTACTTTAAGCTTGATCGTAAGCAAGACTCCATCGTCATAACGTTCTTTGTACAGTCTTAGTCCCCATGAGGCCCCTGTTGTCCAAAGGGTACTCTTTTTCCCATGATCGGTGAACTCGACACGCAACGGGTGACACCATGTTTTGCACGTGTCATCGTTGCCCCAATTTGGGTTCCCTTGGCTCCGTGTTTTTGAGTGGGTGTAATTAGCGGTGACCTTAATAAGGTCCCATGAGGAGGAGGGCTGCCAGTAGGTGTCACCTGAGGTCTCACAACCCCAGCTTTTACAAAAAAAGTCCGCTTTTCCTCCACACTTAGGGTTAAGGGCTGGGCTGCGATGGAAGCCAGGGCAAACGTAGAAGGTGAGGGTCTTTAACCTGCTCCTCCTGCCAAGCTCTCCGCATCCTCCCCAAGGGTCTAATCCTAGTCTCCCAGGGGGTGAGGGGGAGTCGGGGGGTTTTTGGAAGTCTGTGTGCCCTTCTAAATCCCAATCGGCTGGAGCACCTATTGCTAATTTGCACAGGTCGGGGTACAGGTCTGGCCACCAGGAATAGAGGTGTGCTATTTTTGACACACTCCAAACTACGTCCCCTGCCCCACTAATCACTGTCCAGGTCAAGTTGTGAGGCTGATGTGGGCTGGAACCTCTGCCTGGGGGAAGGGAACACAGTACTAGTACAATGGCGCACAGTTCGAAGGTGATCATCTTAGGGGCGTTCTGCTGATCTTAAGCCGGAGAGGATTCTTGGTAGATTAGGCTCTCTACGCGGGATGGTCGTCAGTCGTTTCGGTTGAGACAACAGGTTTCACATGAGATGCGTGGATCCACTTCCTGCCTCCTGAAATTAAACAGAAAGGAAAGGCTTCTCAGGGTTTAATATGCCCTGGACTAGAATTATTGTTTTTGCTTTTATTTGTGTCTAGGAGTTTAATGAGCCTATCTGGGAGCCATCGGGCATTTTGTGCCTTAGCATCATATATGCAAGCATGTCCTTTCCCCCATATGAGCACAGGGTCAGGCCCGTGCCATGTGTTGGTCATCGGATCTCTCCACATAGCCTGTGCATAATTATCTGCCGTGGAGGGATGCCAAAGGCGATCAGCAGCGGTTTTACCCGCGGAGTCATAAGTAAGGAAATTAAGAACAAACAATGCATGATTTAGGAGTGTCTTTGCATTACCTGTTTTCGGATAGAGTACTTCTCCCCCCGACTGAAGTTTGAATAACATGTTTTTAAGGGTTAAGTGGGCTCTTTCAACAATGCCTTGGCCTTGGGGATTATAGGGGATTCCTGTTATGTGCTTAATACTTAACTGCGCACAGAACTGTTTAAAGCTAGAGCTGGTGTATCCAGGCCCATTGTCAGTTTTTAAGATTTTAGGTGGTGGTAGATATGCCAGGCATGAGAGAACATGGGTAATAACATTTTTAGTTGCCTCTCCCGTTTGCAAGGATGCACATAGGAAACCACTACATGTGTCAATAGACACATGGATATATTTTAATTTACCAAAGGGAGGGTAATGAGTGACATCCATTTGCCATATCTCTCCTGGAACTAACCCCCGGGGGTTGATTCCGTTATGAGGCTCTGGGAGGAGAGTTAGACATCCTTGACATTGCCGAACTATTTGGCGGGCCTGTTCTCGGGTGATTGAAAATTTGAGTCTAAGAGTATGAGCATTGAGATGATGTAGTTCATGAGCCCGTTGGGCTGCAGCCAAGGGTGAGTCTGACGTGACAGAGGCTACTAATTGAGTCGCCAGATCAACTCTGTCATTGCCTTTGGCAAGCGGCCCTGGAAGGCCAGTGTGAGCGCGTATGTGCCCGATGAAAAAAGGGGCATCGCGGTTTAGAATTAATTTTTGCAATTTTGCGAATAGGGGGGAAGCATTTGTAGAGGGACGTATGTAAGGCACTGTCTCTAATAGGGGAACAGAGGTTGCTACATAGGCACTGTCAGTGTAAAGGTTAAAGGGGGCATCTATTAAAAGCTCAAAAACTTTGATTATTGCAGTTAGTTCAACAAGTTGTGCAGAAGAGAGGTCTGTCTGTATTCGAGTAACTTGCCCATTAATACTGAAAGCGGCTATACCGGAGGAGGACCCATCAGAGAACACCATTACGGCCCCAGCAATTGGCGTGGTTTTAGTCCTCTTGGGAAAGACAACCGGGGTCTTTTGAAGGAACTGGACTAATCTGTCTGCAGGGTAATGATTGTCTATTGTCCCCTGGAAGGAGGTGCAGCTAATTGCCCAATCATCATCATGTTGAATAAGCCATTGTAATTGAGATGTATTGTATGGGAGGGTTATAACTTCAGGGTCTCTCCCAAACAACTTGAGAGCTGCCTCTCGGCCTAAACGTAAGAGGGCAGCAACTAATTGAGGATAGGTAGCTAAGACTCTAGGGGGGGAGGCTGGCAAATGAACCCAAAATAGTGGATGGTTTTGCCAAAGGACTCCTGTAGGGGAGAAGGGGGTAGGGAAAATGAGCAGCCACAAACTTAGATGTGGAGAGAAGTAGCTAATGGTCTGTTCAGAAATAGCCTGCTCTACAATGGTTAATGCCCTTTGTGCTTCTGATGAAAGCGAGCGGGGGGAGGAAGGATCAGGGTCTCCACGTAGGACATCAAACAAGGGCTTTAACTCTCCGGTGGTCAGCTTTAAATAAGGCCTGAGCCAGTTGATGTCTCCTAGCAGACGCTGAAAATCATTAAGAGTGTTTAAGGAGCTTCTCTTTAACTGAATTTTCTGAGTGAGGATTTTATTAGAAAATAATTCAAAGCCTAAAAAAAGTTGGGGGGGGTGGACCTGGACTTTTTCTGGGGAAATTTGTAGTCCTCGATCTCGGAGGGCAGTGACTAGCTGTTGACTGGCCGCATAGAGCTGTTGCTGGTCAGGACCGGCAAGAAGAATATCATCCATATAATGGATAATATACAAAGTGGGGAAGAGCAACCTAAAGGGGTCTATAGTCTGGGCTACAAACTTTTGGCAAAGAGTAGGACTGTTGGCCATTCCTTGTGGGAGAACTCTCCACTGAAACCGGGGAGAAGGCCCTACACAATTGGTAATGGGTATACTAAAGGCAAAACGTTTGCAATCATCAGGATGCAAAGGTATGGAGAAAAAGCAGTCTTTTAGATCAATTACTAATTTGACATACCCTTTAGGGATGGCTATTAGAGAGGGAATTCCCGGTTGTAATGCGCCCATAGAGACCATAGTCTTATTAACCGCCCTGAGGTCCTGTAGGAGCCTCCACTTGCCTGATTTCTTTTGGATTACAAAGATTGGGGTATTCCAAGGGGATGTAGAAGGTTCAATATGTCCAGCAGCCAGCTGTTCCTGCACTAACTCTATGGCTGCATTTAATTTTGTAGTGGTAAGGGGCCATTGATCGATCCAGACAGGAACATCACTTTTCCAAGTAATCTTGTCTGCCTGGAGTGCAGGAGGAGCAACGGCCCTTACGAAAAATGTTTTTCAAACCCTAAACCTGAGCGGTCTATCTTAGGCGTGGCCAGTATCGGGTTGGGATCTCCCTGTTTTAGTTTGCCCAACCCCTGACCAGGGAGGTAACCCTGTGAAAGCATCTGCTGTGTTACAACTTCATTAGGGCTACACATGATGACCTTCATTTGAGAGAGGATATCTCTTCCCCAAAGATTTACCGGCAACCCAGGAACTACGAAGGGTTGAATGAATCCGGTATTTCCTTCTTCATCTTCCCAGTTTAATAACTGTGAGCTCTGTAAGGTGTTTCTTGACTGCCCAATTCCTTGTAGATGGGTCAAGGAAGCGTGTAAGGGCCAGCTGGAGGGCCATGAAGCCTGAGATATGACCGTAGAGTCGGCCCCCGAATCTAAAATTCCTTCAAATACTTTTCCTTGGATCTTAAGTTTAAGAGTGGGGCGTTCTTTAGTAATAGCTTGGATCCAATATAAGTCTGAAGAACCTGGGGTAGAGGAGCCTCGCTGCTTATGAATAGCAGGGTGAGATGTACTTAAAGGGAGGGGGAGCGCCTGCGCAAGGCGCTGACCTTTCATAATGCTGACAGGGCACTGGGGGGCACTAGCAAGAATTTTTATTTCTCCAGTATAGTCATTGTCAACTAAGGAAGGGTGGACAATAAGGCCGTTTATTGTGGTGGAAGCTCGCCCTAAAATTAGAAAATAAGTATCTTTGGGAGGTGGGCCATAAATTCCTGTGGAAATAATTGTAATTCCCTCTTCAGGCGTTAATATTGTTGAGGAGGAGGCACAGAGGTCAAGTCCTGCACTCCCGGGTGTGGCCCGATAGAGGGCGGGAGTGCTACAGCTAGGCTGTTCCCCGAGGCCGGCTGAAATGGAATTGGCTGGGGGGCCCGGGGCTGGCCCCTCAGCCCGTTTCCCTGAAAAGGGGGGGTGAAAGGATTTGTGGTACTGTAAAAAGGATTTGTTGGATTGTTACGGCACTCTTTGGCCCAGTGCCGCCCCTTATGGCAGCGAGGGCAAATACCGGGGACTGACCCAACTCTAGGAGGAGGAGCTGTGGTAGGGCATTGGCGAGCGAAATGGCCTGGCTGTCCACATTTAAAGCAGTTACGCATAGGCGGTGCGCCCCTGGGGAAGGAAGGAGGATAAGAAGCCGGGGGAGTTTGAACAGCGGCACCTACAGCTAAAAGGGCTTGGACTTTGGATGTAAAAGGATCGACATCTCTACACATTCTCAGCATTTCATCAAGAGTTTTGTCTCGAGTCTTACCGCGGAGGACGGCTCGACATGCCGAATTGGCGTTTTCATAGGCTAGCTGTTTTACAATCTTATCATTGGCAGCCGCGGAACCAAGGGTCCTTTCGGCGGCCTCTAACAGTCTGCTAACAAATTCGCTATAGTCTTCTTGCGAGCTTTGAGTGATCTTAGTTAGAGGAGTGTTAGCAGTCCCGGAAGCAGGGAGTGATATCCAAGGGGAAGGCGCTGCTGCCTGGTTTCAGAGATATATCTGCCCTGTCCCGTAAGCTTATCAAAAGTCCAGGACGCTGTTGGGGAATGAGGGTCTTTTACATTGGCAGCAGCGATGGTCTGACAACGGTCAGCAAAATCTGCCTTCCAAGTTAAAAACTGACCACGGGTAAGCACAGCCTGGACTATACGCAGCCATTCACCTGGGAGTAAATGTCCTCCTCGAGACAGCGAATCAAGAACAGAAAGGGTAAAAGGGGCATTGGGGCCATAAGCTTTAACGGCCGCGTTCAGCTCTTTTAAGCTTTTGAAATGGATTTTGTGAAATTCTCTAGGGCCATCAGCAGGCTCGGCCGGCTCTGGCTCAGCCTGCTCCTCTCCCTCACTTTCTATTTCCTGAGCAGCAGGGGCGTCTTCGCCGTCGCTTTCAAGATCGCCCTCCTCCGGGCTATGTGTTGTGGAGGTGGGGCCAGAGCGGGCGGAGGCCCGGGTAAGAACAGGAAAGAGCAGTTTTTTAGGTTGTTTTTTAGGTTTTGTGGCTGTAAGCGGTTTCTTAGAGAGGCCCTTTTGCGAATATAATGCGGGACGAACTGGTTGGGAGACAACTAATTTTTGGAGATGGCAAGTTATTCTTTGTTCTACTATCTGTGCTATTAGGTCTTCAGTGCTGGTAGGGGGGCCAACAGGACCGGGAGCCGGAGGGGGTAGCGGAGGGGCCGACGGGGGCAAAAAGGCCGGGGCGCAAACATTGGGAGGCTGAATAGAGGGAGTGTAAGAGGCTCTTTTCAAAACTGGGGGTGTGTAAGAAGGGGGGTTAAGCGACGGGGCGGCAAGGGGCCAATCTGGGTTGTGATACTTGGCCGCCTCGTCTTCTAGTTCAGCCGCGTCTCCCGGATCTAAAGGCTCGCCATTTTGGCTCTTAGTCACGACTGGAAAAACCTTTTGTGTATCGACAAAGTCCGAATCTCGAGGGAGGGGCGGATAAATGCGACATTTGGGAGGGGTATCATGGAGGGCACTGAGCAAAGATGGTGTCGGACTAGGGGAGGGGGACTTAGCTGATTTTGGGGCAGGGGGATCACTCGAAAGGGACGATTTTGAGGCCGCCCGAGATAGGGGGCGGAGGCAATATTCTGCTACTGACAAGAGTTGACGTTTATCAGGGTCAGTATTTTCAACAATATCTCTGATAAGACCCCAATAGGAAAATACTGAAACAGGAACAGAGTCAGGGCCGTTTTTGATAAGGTAATCATTTAAATCTCTACCTACTTTCTGCCATTTTTTAGGATGAATTTCGGGGCCATTAATGATAAACCACGGACAGACTTCATCAACAAAAATAAAAAACTTTACCAAGTCTTTCTTTTTAACTCGAACTCCTCTCTCCCTAAGTGAACTTTTTAGGTCTCTTATGAAGACCGCTTCTTTACTTAATTTAGTTCCCATTTTCTTGTAAGGCGGCCGGTACTCACCAGGGACGACGGCTTCCGTGAGCGGCGAAAGGCGTCTCCTATTATTTCATTAGTAAGGGGTCTGCAGACGATCTCTTTCTCGGGGGTCCGCCTGCGAAAGATCCGCACTTCGAGCCCCACGTTGGGCGCCACTTGTCCCGTCCAGCGGGACCAAGTTATTTGTGGGGACGAAGGGGATCTGACCTGGAAGAAAATGGGGGCGAGAGAAGAGCGAAGGCAAGACAGTATTCTGATCAAGCCTTCAAATTTTATTGTAAGACGGGGGTAGATATACACCAGTGTTCAGGGGCAGAGTGGGCCATAGGATACTTGTAAGCAGGGGATTGGCTGCATAGCAGGGATGGCGCAGCGAGTTACATTCTGATTGGTATATGATAATGGGGAAGGAGGGGGAGAAGAGTATCTCTTGGCGCGCGCGGGCTTTCTTGTTGGCGCGCGCGGGCTCGCAGCTAATCTCCAGGAAGTGAAGCAGGAACCTCATGAACTGTGGTCGTCTTGTTGTTTCAGTGGCCATCTTGTTGCCTTTGTGTGGCTCCCAACAGAAAAACATTCAGATGAGATCAAAGGGGAGAGAACAAGTAAATTTACAACTTTTTATATTTTCATTACCTCTTTTCTGAAACACTACAAACTACACTAACTATATTTTTGCAGATTAAGTATATTATCAAGATTTGTGCTGTCCCCACTATTGTATATGAGTAAACAACAGTTTTGATATAATATAGGAAATTATTAAATGTGAAAAAGCAGGTAAGAACTGGGTCAATAATCTCACAATCTAGTTAAAGAAATTGTCATGATTTGGAAAAAGTCCCTACATTTTAAATAGTAGGGAAAATGGAGCCTCAGCAGAGGCATAAACTTTAATTGCCAGGAATAAAATGCCTATTTTAATTTTATCTGTTAAGTCAATTATTAATGGCACAATATAATACTAAATGGATTCCTCCCCCTGCTCTTTCTTTGGCTAGAAATAGATATGAATTACCTATAAACCAGAGAGATACCACAGCTATAACTCCCATTTTAGTATTTGGAAGCTTCTTCCCAAATAATTTCCATCTACAACAGAATTACCAGTTAATATGCCAGAAAAACACGATAATTATGTTCACAACTTCAATCTAATTTCAGTAGTGACAGCCATAACTAGCAAAGAATTACATTAAATAGTTTATTTCCAAAAGAATTTTAGTTGTAGTAATTCACCATCATTCTTTCAGTGACAAAAGTAAAAATCAAGGATTGATTTACTTTTGTAATCTAAAGAGTAATATTTGACTGAAATATAATCTGAAAAAAATCTATTCATTCAACAAATATTTATTAAGAGTCTGCTGTGTTTCATGAACTGTTGTAGTCTTGAAAGACAGCATACTGAAAAAATGAAAACATTCAGAAACTGTCTTCAAGAAATTATTGTCTATGATCTTTTACATGTAACTGTGCTCAAAGACAAGGAGAACCATTTGAGTTTGTCATTTTTATATTTACCCTCTTAGAGTTTTTTCCACCTGAGTCTGATAATTAAATTGACATGACAGATCAATAGGAAGCAAGCATACAAAATTATTTTAGTTTTGTGACAGGAAATCCTTCACAAAGAATGAAGACCAAAGAAATGGTGAAACTTGTTTGCTTTTATATTCATAAAACAAAGTGAGTCAATAGTGTACAAAGTAAACTAGTGGGGAGGCTGAAGGAAGATAAGAATTATTTTAACAAGTTCTGCTTGTACAGAATTCTCTTGGTCTCAACATCTTGTTCTTCATAAGAACATCAATTTCCTTCTAAATTAGGGAAGATATCTTCCTTAGGGGATTTAATCTCCTGCTTCAGGAAGGCAAAAGGGGATATTTAGGGTGACCTTCTTGCACCTGGTCTGTTTTGTGTTTTAATTTTGTCATTACTTTAGCTCACAATATTTTTTATGTCAAAGAGGCATATTTTTGGGTGACATTCAAAATCTCTTCAAGTTCCAACCATTATATCATTTTTGCTTTTAGTAGGCAGTAGAAAAGAAGAAAAAATAATTGTGTCCTTTTTGTTTAAGGAATTTTTTTTTTTACAGTTGCAACGAAATCTCTTTACAGCCATCAGGATAAATTTAGTCACAAGGTTTCGAAAGTACGTGGATATTGAGAAGTAATGACTTTACTCTGGGCAACACAAGTCATGATAAAATCCTGGGGTATTCTACTAAGGAAGAAAGGTACAGAATACTGGGTATATTGGGGAACAATGACCAATCTCTATCCTGTTACCTAGTGTAAACTGCAATTGAGGATGATCTAGTCCAAGTGAAAGAGCTTGACAGAGGAAAAGAATGGGGAAGAGAAGAGCCACTGCTTCATTAGCAACTTAAAAATTTTTTTTCCACACTTGATTTGATATTCAGGCTTATGCTGAATGTTGTTAGAAGACATAGACATTATATGTTCATTCCTGAGAATATAATCAACTAATTACTGGGATGATAGCACCTAGGAGAGTTTTTCTCAAAGTCAAAGTCTGCACATCTCTGGTAGTATAAGAATTGCCTGGGTGGAAACACCAAAGACCCCGAAGAGCTAAAGCAATCCTGAGAAGGAAGAATAAAGTGGGGGGGGATCTCACTCCCCAACTTCAAGCTCTACTACAAAGCCACAGTAATTAAGACAATTTGGTACTAGCACAAGAACAGAGCCACAGACCAATGGAACAGAATAGAGACTCCAAACATTAACCCAAACATATATGGTTAACTAATATTTGATAAAGGGGCCATGGACATACAATGGCGAAATGACAGTCTCTTCAACAGATGGTGCTGGCAAAACTGGACAGCTACATGTAAGAGAATGAAACTGGATCACTGTCTAACCCCTTACACAAAAGTAAATTCAAAATGGATCAAAGACCTGAATGTAAGTCATGAAACCATAAAACTCTTAGAAAAAAACATAGGCAAAAATCTCTTAGACATAAACATGAGTGACCTCTTCTTGAACATATCTCCCCCGGCAAGGGAAACAAACGCAAAAATGAACAAATGGGACTATATCAAGCTGAAAAGCTTCTGTACAGTAAAGGACACCATCAATAGAACAAAAAGGTATCCTACAGTATGGGAGAATATATTTGAAAATGACAGATCTGATAAAGGTTTGACATCCAAAATATATAAAGAGCTCAACACACCTCAACAAACAAAAAGCAAATAATCCAATTAAAAAATGGGCAGAGGAGCTGAATAGACAGTTCTCTAAAGAAGAAATTCAGATGGCCAACAGAAACATGAAAAGATGATCCACATCGCTTGTCATCAGAGAAATGCAAATTAAAAGCACAATGAGATATCATCTCACACCAGTAAGGATGGCTACCATCCAAAAGACAAACAACAACAAATGTTGGCGAGGTTGTGGAGAAAGGGGAACCCTCCTACACTGCTGGTGGGAATGTAAATTAGTTCAACCATTATGGAAAGCAGTATGGAGGTTCCTCAAAATGCTCAAAATAGAAATACCATTTGACCCAGGAATTCTACTTCTAGGAATTTACCCTAAGAATGCAGCACTCCAGTTTGAAAAAGACAGATGCACCCCTATGTTTATCGCTGCACTATTTACAATAGCCAAGATATGGAAGCAAACTAAATGTCCATCAGTAGATGATTGGATAAAGGAGATGTACATACACGCAATGGAATATTACGCAGCCCTAAGAAAAAAACAAATCCTACCATTTGCAACAACATAGATTGAGCTAGAGGGTATTATGCTCAGTGAAATAAGCCAGACGGAGAAAGACAAGTACCAAATGATCTCACTCATATGTGGAGTATAAGAACAAAAGAAAACTGAAGAAACAAAACAGCAGCAGAAGCACAGAACCCAAGAATGGACTAATAGTTACCAAAGGGAAAGGGACTGGGGAGGACAGTGGGAAGGGAGGGATAAGGGCGGGAAGAAAAGAAAGGGGGCATTACGACTAGCATGTATAGTGTTCGGGGGGCACGGGGAGGGCTGTGCAGCACAGAGAAGACAAGTAGTGATTCTACAGCATCTTACTATGTTGATGGACAGTGACTGTGAATGGGGATGTGGGGGGGACTTGGTGAAGGGGGAAGCCTAGTAAACATAATGTCCTTCATGTAATTGTAGATTAATGATACCAAAATAAAAAAAAATAATAATTGCTTGGGGTGCATGATAAATTTACATGCCTATCTGCAAAGGCAGGACGACTGAATCAGAATCTTTCAGGACATGATAAGCTCTCAAGGTGACTCTTATATATAATTATTTAAATAAAAAGAGAACTAACAAATCTTTAGGGCAAGCTGGGCATGCAAAGCCTGGATTCCAGAATTTTGCTAATTATATTTTAAGTATGAATCATTGAATTTCACTCCTCTTTTCATAATCTGGTTTTACAGATCTGTCCAGAAAATAAGGATACAAGTACTTTTAGTATATATCTACATATATATATATATATATATATATATATATATATATATATATATAATTTCATTCTAAGGGAAACACATTGAATAAATTCAGCTTCCTGAAAACTCATATTTGTTTACTTTTAAAAATAAGGATGTGTTCAGAATAACTTAATGTGTAATAGATTGGCCCAGCACATGATACAGAACTTAAATTTGTCGGTTTTCCATATGCCTTCACTAGAATCTAAGGTCTGAGTAATTTCTGAACATATATCTCACTTCTCACTATAAGCTTATAGTACAAATTGAGCAATATAAAGGTTATATCTAAAGCATTCCTAGCATACTGGATAACTGAATTGCTAGTTATCAAGCCCTTCACCTCCATATTTGTAAAGCTCAGAAACTTGCCATTTCTTGAAAACCTAGGTGAGACCATTTGACTTGTAAGGCTGCACTGCTGGTGCCTGGCTGCCTTTTAAGATAAGGCCAAACTGGACACATTGAAGCCAGAGGTGGCAGGCAACAAAAACATTCTAATTGAATTCCTTTGTTCCTTTTCCCCACTGAAACCAACAAGGTTTGGTTCATTTACACATGAACATAAAGCCAGTTAATCCCATTTACAGGAATTGTTAGAGACAGGTATTTGTGAAATGCTGTTGATAACATTTAAATATAATCCATCTCTTGCCACAGATGACCACAGTCCTGGTAAAATTCTTTCATTCTCTACCTTCTGATTTAGCTTTCTATTCATTATCATTCTTCCAGTGAGGCTCGATTTTTTGGCAGTCACTTCAAATTCCATTCAGGGAGTAGCACCAAGGGGCATGACCAAGATGAGTAGGACTTCCCATCTTACTCTGCAGAGCCTGTGTTTAGTTGTGGCTTTGAATGAAAGACTACATTTCCAGAAAGTTAATAAATCATGGGGGAGATTTATAATGAAACTATGCCATAAAATTCTTGAGAAAAGTAAAGCAAAATATTTTACAATTTAAAAACCATTACTAGATTTAACTTGATTTTTTTTTGCTTTCAACAGAATATGGTCCCCTTTGGGCAAGGAATGAAGACCTCACCTTTTTTCCTATCCATATGTTTCCTTGTTTTATATCTGGATTATGAGAATAAGTGAGACTTCAACAGAAAATGTGTTTCTAACACCATCAGAACACTAGCTAAATCTTATGCCTGTGCTACAGCAGCGTCAAAACCTAACAGTATTATCAGGTCAAACACTGAATGAATTTCAGCTTCATGACGTTGTGTCTCCCACTGGCATGCTAATGTCAAAAAAAAACGATAGCTCTTCAGTTTCCTTCTTCCAATCCATTATGTTCTGAGGGCACTTTCCACACCTTCTTTTTGTCTGGAGATATGCCCATCAAAAATATGTGAGGATATAAAATAGTAAGAAAAGGAGGGAATATGGATTACATTATGTAGGGAAAAAAGATCTAATAACATTCTTAACAGAAATATATTTAATTGGTACGTCTTTTCTTGGTACATGTTTTGAAAGAATTCAAGTTATTATATATCACATTTAAATTTGTTTTTAATGTAGACATGACAATTACTAATCTCTAAACAAGGTCAGAAATAAGTTAGCTTTTCAGTAACTAAACTTGTAGCAATCTCCAAAGAAGTAACGTTTATCATTTAAACAAGAATAATCAATATAGTTCAGATATTCAGCAGTTTTATGCCTATACAAATGATAATTCAATGTGGTCTAGCTTAATATTAAAGGTATTTTCTTAAAATAATGAGATTTTTGTATGAGGGCAAAAAACATCTGTAGACATAGTGGCTCTATTTTGAAAAACATTTTAATATGGAACTATGTATAAAGGATTTTCCTCTATTTGTAATTGGATGACCAGTTCTCTCTCTAAACATACTAAGCTTAACAGAGATTAAATATTTTGAATATGTTCTAATGATGAAAATTATATAATCTCCTATTTGTTAATGTAAATTACCCAAAATATAAGTAATAATATTTCAATTTACTTCACTATTATTTTCCAAATTTTTAAGAATATCTCTTGAACCTTTACGAACATTCATTGGTTTCTTCATAACAATAGATTATTGATGAGTGAATTCTTAGTATCTAAATAAAAGATGGTATACAAGATCTTATAAAACAGTATGAGTATTTAAAAATGTTTTAAAGCTATTTGCTCTCCATTCTATATATTTTATATTTTCATTATATATTACAATTTAAAATAATATGGATATATAACATATTATGTATCATATAATACCATATCATATCATATTATGTCTAAATATTATAATACCTAGTTTATGTAAGAATTCATATGGAATATGGGAAAGTTATTCAATGCATTATGAAGTTATGAAAATCCAGGAGGATTGTTGGTTGGAATTATTCTGTTTAGAAAACATAGTAATAGTAAACAAAATAATCTTATTCTTTATATGTAGAAATCAAATTATGAAATTGATAAATTGTGCTTTTTTTGAGGCTTCAGAAATAGAATTTGAAGACTGATAGAAATTGCAATGGTAAAAATTGATTTTTTCCAAGAAATATCGAAAGTTGATTTTCCCATGCTCACTCATATTCATAAACATGTGTATACACACACACCATGTTTATTGTACAACAAACACTAAATATATTACTCTCCTAGTTGAAATGATTTTAATATCTTCCTCTTTCCTAGAGAATGAATGACAAAACCTTTAATATAGCATGCAGCCATGTGCAGGCGTGCCTGACCTAAATTTCTTCAATTTCCACAACTCTTCCCTCAGTGGTTTTCCTGCCTGCCTCATGGATATCATACCACTTCATGATTCCTGAGTATGCCATTCCAATTCACATCTCTGTAGCATCGTCCATGCACTCTTCTCTACCTGTTAGCTTCTTCCCTATAGCCCCCTTATCTACCAGTGAGGTTCTTTTAAGGCCCTTGTATAGCTTATTTTATTTTCCTCATCTATAAAATTCCTGTTAACATTCACTATCACTGAATATCCTGAAAATTACCCATCTGTCTATCATCAAGTTTCTTGGTTTCTTGGACCACTGCTTTGACTGATGCTTAGTGGTGTGTGAACTCTGATTGTCTACAGTTTTGTTCTTTATTTTGTTTATTCTTGATTATCTCTGTACGATTTGGCTTTTTCTGTTTTTTTTTTTATTTCAGACAGGTTAATTTCTCTTATTTCTATCTCCTTAATACATTGGATATTATTTGACTTTCTACTCTGTGCTTTAATTATCTGGATTTGGATCTGTCTTGTCTCTTTCTTTTATTTCTTAATGAAAAGCATATTAGCCAGCATAGAATAACTTGTCTCAGGAGAGAAATGTTGAATAAATAGATGAATGAATTCAGTAGAAATTAAAATAGATTTTAAAAATCATTGAAGTATAATATGCATGCAAACAACACATTTACTTAAAATATACACCTCAATGAATTTCCACAAATTGAATATAGGCCTTTAAAGTACTCCAGAAAATCCCTCATGGTCCCTTACAATCACAAACTCTACTGTAATCTTCTGCAGACTTCTAACATCATAGGTTTGTTTTGCTTTTTTTGAACTTTATATAAATGAAATCATTTAGTATGCTCTCTCTAGTGAGTAGCTGCTTTTGTTCATATATATATTTGTGATATTCATCTATATTGTTGCATATAATTAAAATTATAGGTTGTGATTGTGGTATTTTATTCCAGTTTGAACATACTACAGTTTAGTTAACCATAATGGATTTTGTTGATGGACATCGAAAAGTTTCCAGATAGGGCTATTAGGATAGTGTTGTAATAAAACTTTCTAGAACATTTCTTTTTACAAACATGAGCTAGATTTTAAGGGAAGGTAATGGCTTATGTATAGGAGGAAATTTAACACTAAGCTTAGCTTTTATACAAGGTTTAAGAAAAAAGGCAAGAATGAGTTTGCATTGTTCTGCTAATCTCATAGTTATCAATCTATGTAAGACTTACTTAGAGAAAAATTGTGAAAGAATATGAAGTTTAAAGTAGGGTTAAAATTATGAAGGCCTTAGATAACAGTCTCAAATGTTTTTCATTGTTTCTTCAGCCAATAGTGGTATATTTGAGATTCTTATGCAGGTTACAATCCCTTTTCAAAATTTAAAGACTGTTAGTACATTCAAGATAAAGTTTTTATCATTTATTTTGGTAAACTTTGTACTTAGAAGAATGCACAGTACTTTACTTTATAATAGGTGCTCAGTAGATGATGTTTGATTACATTTGTTGAATGATAACTAATGCAATGATAATTGTTTGAAAAAATAATATAGACCAAAAAGAAATAGAAACATAGAGACTAACCAGATATTTGTTACAAATACCTTAATATATTCAATTCCCATAATGTTTTAGTTATAATAACTTTAGAAATTTACCCCAAGGAAGATAATTGTAGACAAAGATATCTATGATAACATTTTCAATAAAAGCCAATATTAGAATATTCAAATATCCAAGGTATTTGAACATTATGGGTCAAATGATTTAAAAAATAAATTTTAGTATATAGATGGAGTAAAACAATCAGCCAACAAAGTATGAGAAACTTCTAATTATATAAATACAAATTTTAAAAACAGGCAAATCTAATTATGTAAATACAAATTTAAAAAACCAGATGGTCTCTTCTCCCTGAATACTCCAATTCTTCAGTGTGTATTTCTTGACAGCAGGGACATTTTCTTATCTAATTTCGGTGCAAATATCAAAATCAGGAACTTAACATTGATTCATTACTATTATTTAACACACATATACACACAAAGAAAGAGAGACCCATTCCTGCAACCTTTCTACAAGTTTGAAATTATGTTTAAAAAAAGATATTTATAAATTAAATATAAAAACCTGAAAGGAATGAGTAAATAACTATATTTTTTAGGGTGATTGGTGACTTGTTTTCCTTTCTATCATTTACTTATATTTCACTTTTCAATTTTTTCCTCAAAGAGCTCAGAATTAAACATAGATGTCAAATTTGAAATTGTGCATTTAAGTTTTCTTGATTGAGGAAATGGTTAAAGTAACTGATGGAACTCATTGTATGGAACTATATCAGGGTCAGCAAATACTCGGCAGCTATTTCCTAATTCTTCCCCACCATGATATTTACTTAAAACCATTGCATTTATCTTTATATCATGACTCTCAACTTTTAAGCCTTCTTTTAGTTTAGAACACCATTCAGCACCATTTCCAAACATTTTATTCTATTTGGCAATATAGATCATACACCACTTCAGAAGGGGAAACTGTTTGGAAAATACTATAGATCAATGTACAGAAGAGCCACTGAGTAACAACTTCTTCAAATGACTGTAAAATATAAAACATAAATATAATTTATACTGCAGAATGAAGCATATTATAGTTGGCATTGCATTTGTGTTCAGGAATAAAAATTGTGAAGATATATAGGTGAAGAGTCCTGAGCCAGGCTTCCAAGTTAAGGTCAGATTTAAATTCTGGTACCTGGCAGCATTGTGCAGAGGCAATTTTATAATCTCTGTATCAAGAAATACATAAAGAACATCTTCTGAACGAAAAAGGACTTCTAACATAACAATTTTATGGACCATAAAGAAGTCCACATTTATGAATAAATTTCAATAAATTTAATAAACCATACAAAAGAGAAAGCAAATGGAATAAACCATACATCTCACTATAGTGTGAAATTGCATTAAAATTCATGAAGAAAAGTTGAACTGGCCAATAAGTAGTGTCAGGAAAGTTTGCATCCTAAATGGAATAAAAGGAACTTTATGAGATCATACCACCATATCCTATACAAAATAGAATTCTAGGTGGTTTAATGGCTTAAATGTGAAAACACAAACTTGAAAACTACCAGAGAACAGGATGAGCATAATTTTTAATGCTCTCACACTGAAAAAGGCTTTTTTAAGTAAGAAAGAATTCATATATGTCTGAAGAGAAAGATTTATAAATTTGACAATATGTAGTATCAATGTAAAAAGCCTGTTGTTCCTTCTCATAAGGGAATGTAACATCACCTGGACCATCAGCAGTTTACTTATAAATAATGATCAGTGTAAAATAATAAATAATATAGCAGTCTCTCTCCCTAGTTCCTAGCACAGAGACTCTAAAACTCCTATGAATTCCTAAATAATAAGAGCATTAGGAGCATCTCTTTTCCAGTATTTGGTCTTGGCTCCATCCCTGACATAGGGACCCTAAACTCTTACAAATTCCCAAGTAGAAGAGCACTAGGAGCTCTTATGTTCTAATGAAAAGACTCTGGGTGGGTTGCTAGATAGCTTCTGGACAGCTGGGGGTCCCCAAGAAAGACCAGAGAGACATGATCAGAAGTTCAGAATTTTCAGCCTTACCACTAATCCTCCACAGAGGGGGAAAGGGGCTAGAAATGGAGTTAATAACTGATCAAGTCTATGTGAAGAAAGCTCCATAAAATCCCAGTAGTACAGCATTCAGAATGCTTCCAGGCTGTAGAACACATTCACATCAGGGGAGTGATGCCACCCAGCTGCCAGGGGACAGAACCTCCTGCACTTGGAACCCTCCCAGAACTTGCCTATGTGTCCCTTCATCTGGCCCTAATCTGTATCCTTTATCATATCTTGTAACAAACTGGTACAGGTAAGTAAATGTTTTGCTGAGTTCTGTGAGCCATTCTAGGAAATTAACCAGACACAAGGAGCAGATCATTGGAACCTCTGATCCACAGCCGGTTGGTCAGAAGCTGGTCTTGCTGATGGCATGTGCAGGTGAGTAGGGGAGGCAATCTTATGAGACTGACTCCTTAATCTATGGAATCAGATGCTATCTTTTGGGTAGATAATATCAGAATTGAGTTGAATTCTTGACATCCTGCTCATGTCTGAACAATGCTTGATGTTGGGAAATACTTCCACACAACTGATGTGCTGCTCTGGGGGTCTAGGAAAAAAGCACACAGTAGGGAAGAACAGGGTATTGCCCTAAGCAGAAATTGGAAAATTGTGTTTCATTTGCAATCAGCATGCAATTAAACACACACACACACACACACACACACACATACTCATGTACATTGAAAATAGTAGATGGGCATGGAAATCTGACTACTAAACAAGAGAAAAAGTGAATATCAATTAAATTATATCAGGAGATGATCAAATTTACAGAATAGGCAAACACAGATATTAAAATAACCAATTAACATGTTAAAGAAAATAGAGGAAATGTTAACAAAGGAGAGGGAGGGATAAAGAAATTCAATACTATTAAAATGTAAAGTACATGTAAAGTTCTACAATTCAAAATTATAGTATGTGTGCTGAATAGGTAAAATTAAACAGAGTAACAAATTTTCAACTGAAAACACGTAGGAAGTCACACAGGGCATAAAATAATAAAAAAATATAAAGCACATTTAACAGATACATTATACATGCTCAAATGGACAAACATGTATAGAAAGAAGCCCAGATGGGTGGGGAAAGGACGGAGAGGGGAAACAGTGGCAAAAACAATATATGGAGAGAGAAAGGATAAGAATTAATCTGCAACTAATGAAAAGTATCAATTTACACATTTCAGAAGTTCATCAACGTCCTACAGGTTAAACATAAGGGAAATAAGATCTGGGCACATTTATAAAGCTGAAGACAAACAAAGACAAAAAGGAAAAATCTTTGAAACAGCCAGATATTTATATGGAGCCAAGGAACAAGTCCTTCAAATGGACAAAAATTAGAATTACAGCTAATTCAGATGAGAAAAGTCAAGGCATAATAGAATGGCATTGCAATGTGCCAATAATTGCTAATGTTACATTTCATACACGATGAAAATAACCTCTCAAAATCAAAGTGAAAACAGGCTTTTCAAATAATCAAAACCAGAGAAAAATACTATGAGCCAGCAAAAAAGCCTATTAGGGTTTTCTAGGCAGAAGTAAAATGTATAAGGTCTGTAACAGACAAATATAAGATGAAAGATATTAGAAATGATAAGTTTGTAGGTAAGTATTTAAAAATTTTATTGTAAAAATTGCTTAGTGCTTATAGATTGTAAAATATACATAAAAATAAATGAAATAAAATATAGAACAGGGAACTAAATTTTAAAGATAATAAGTAATAAAGGAAGAACTAATAAGTAGGAAGAAAAAAATATAATAATTAAAAAATTAGTTAAAAGATGTATGAACTGAAAAAAGTGGAAATTAAAACATGGTCAGATAGAACATTTAGTGTAAAACTGATTATCAGATGGGATCAAAATAAAGCTATATTACTTAAGAGAAATATCTTAAATAGAAGAACAAAGAGATGTTTATAGTTGGATAAAAACATATGTATATATCATGCAAACACTAAAACAAATATGTGTCAATAAATTTGATGATATGCATAGAGGAGCCAAGAGGGTGGAGTGAGTAGAGCAGCGGAAATCTCCCAAAACCATATATATTTTTGAAAATATAACAAATACAACTATTCCTAAAAGAGAGACCAGAAGGTAAGTATAACAGCCAGGCTACATCTGTATCTGTGAGAACCCAGCACCTCACGAAGGGGGTAAGATACAAGCCACAGCCCTGTGGGACCCGAGCAACACCCCTACCCCAGCTCCCCAGCGGGAGGAGAGGAGTCAGAGTGCAGAGGGAGAGGAAGCCCAGGACTGCTAAATACCCAGCCCTAGCCATCTGCACAGGGAGCACAGACATACAGTGCATGGTGTGCTGGATACTAGGGAAACAGAACAGTAAAACCTGTGAGTGGGTCCCTGAAGCCTGCGCCTCTGAGATAAAAGAAAAGCAACTGCTTTTTGAAAGTCTCAAAGGGACAGGGGCATCACAGCTAGACAGAAGCAACCAGGCGCACTCAGCCCAGCAGCTGGGAATCCTGGGGAACTCTGGGAGTCCTAACACTCTGGGCAGTAGAGCAGCTTGGAGGTCTCTCACAGTGATAAACAGACTCCCACCCGTTCCCACTCCAGTGCAGGCCCACCAGAGTGGAGCAGCAGCCTGAGGATGGCCACAACCACAGCATCTGCACAGAGCTTCATGGCTGCCCTGTCAAGAATCAAAGACCCCATCTGCGCCCAGGTGCCCAGCACAAGCTGCTAGGGGTCGCCATTCTCATAGGAGAGGAAGGCCACAAACTAGCAAGAAGGGACGTTCTCACAGCGGACACACATGCCAACTCCCCACAACTACCTCTATCGCCATGAAAAGGCAGAAGAATTTGATCCAGAACAGAATCACACTGAGAGGGAACCTGGGGGGATAGAACTAACCAATCTTCCTTAAAAAGAATTCAAAATAAAGGTCATAACGATGTTGGGGGAGCTGCAGAGAAAAATGTAAGAGATAAATGACAAAAAAGGGAGGGAGACTACAGAAATAAAACAATCTCCGGAAGGACTTAAAAGCAGAATGGATGAGATACAAGAAGCTATTAATGGAATAGAAATCAGAGAACAGGAACACAAAGAAGCTGATGCAGAGAGAGATAAAAGGATCTCCAGAAATGAAACAACATTAAGATAACTGTGTGATCAGTCCAAAAGGAGCAATATCTTCATTATAGGGGTTCCAGAAGAAAAAGAGAGAGAAAATGGGATAGAAAGTGTATTTGAAGAAATAATTTCTGAAAACTTCCCCAAACTGGGGGAGGAAAAAGTCGCTCAGACAACAGAAGCTCCCAACACAGAACTCCCAAAAGAAGGGACCCAAAGAGGACAACACCAAGACACATAATAATTAAAATGGCAAAGATCAAGGACAAGGACAGAATTTTAAAGGCAGCTAGAGAGAGGAAAAAGGTCACTTACAAAGGAAAACCCATCAGACTATCATGAGACTTCTCAACAGAAACCTTACAGGCCAGAAGAGAATGGCATGATATATTCAGTGCAATGAAACAGGAGGGCATTGAACCAAGGATACTGTATCCAGCACAATTATCATTTAAATATGAAGGAGAGATTAAACAATTCCCAAATAAGCAAAAGTTGAGGGAATTTACCTCTCACAAACCACCTCTACAGGGTATCTTAGAGAGACTGCTCTAGATGGGAGCACTCCTAATGTTAAATAGATGTCACCAGAAAAAATAAAATCACAGCAAATAAAGCAGACCAAACAAATACTAACTAAAGGCAAAAAATAAAATCAAGTACTCACAAAAGCAGTCAAAGGAAACACAAAAGAGCACAGAATAAAACACAAAATATATAAAGAATGGAGGAGGAGGAATAAGAAGGGAGAGAAATAAAGAAACATCAGTGTTTATAACAAGCTCAATAAGAGAGTTAAGTTAGACAGTAAGATAGTAATGAAGCTAACCTTGAACCTTTGATAACCATGAATCTAAAGCCTGCAATGGCAATAAGTACATATTTAACAATAATCACCCTAAATGTAAATGGACTGAATGCACCAATCAAAAGACACAGAGTAATAGAATGGATAAAAAGCAAGACCCATCTATATGCTGCTTACAAGAGACTGACCTCAAACCAAAAGACATGCACAGACAAAAGACAAGGGATGGAAAAAGATATTTCATGCAAACAGCAAGGAGAAAAAGCAGGTGTTGCAGTACTAGTATCAGACAAAATAGACTTCAAGACAAAGAAAGTAACAAGAGATAAAAAAGGACATTATATAATGATAAATGGGTCAGTCCAACAAGAGGATATAACTGTTATAAATATATATGCACCCAACACAGGAGCACCAGCATATGTGAAACAAATACTAACATAATTAAAGGAGGAAATAGAATGCAATGCATTCATTTTAGGAGACTTCAACACAGCACTCACTCCAAAGGACAGATCCACCAGACAGAAAATAAGTAAGGACACAGAGGCTCTGAACAACACACTAGAACAGATGGACCTAATAGACATCTACAGAACTCAACATCCAAAAGCAATAGGATACACATTCTTCTCAAGTGCATATGGAACATTCTCCAGAATAGACCACATACTAGGCCACAAAAAGAGCCTCAGTAAACTCCAAAAGACTGAAATTCTACCAACCAACTTTTCAGATGACAAAGGTATAAAACAAGAAATAAATTGTACAAAGAAAACAAAAAGGCTCACAAACACATGGAGGCTTAACAACATGCTCCTAAATAATCAATGGATCAATGACAAAATTAAAATAGAGATCAAGCAATATATGGAAACAAATGACAACAACAACACAAAGCCCCAACTTCTGTGGGATGCAGGGAAAGCAGTCTTAAGAGGAAAGTATATAGAAATCCAGGAATATTTAAAGAAGGAGGAACTAACCCAAATGAATAGTCTGAAGTCACATTTATCGAAATTGGAAAAAGAAGAAAAAATGAAGCCTGAAGTCAGCAGAAGGAGGGACATAATAAAGATCAGAGAAGTAATAAATAAAATTGAGAAGAATAAAACAATAAAAAAAAAATCAATGAAACCAAGAGCTGGTTGTTTGAGAAAATAAACAAAATAGACAAGCCTCTAGCCAGACTTACTAAGAGAAAAAGAGAATCAACACATATCAACAGAATCAGAAATGAGAGAGGAAAAATCACGACGGACCCCACAGAAGTACAAAGAATTACTAGAGAATATTATGAAAACTTATATGCTAACAAGCAGGGAAACCTAGAAGAAATGGGAAACTTCCTAGAAAAATACAACTTTCCAAGGCAGACCCATAAAAAACAGAAAATCTAAACACACCAATTACCAGCAATGAAATTGAAGTGGTAATTAAAAAAACTACCCAAGAACAAAACCCCGGGCCAGATGAATTTACCATGGAATTTTATAAGACATACAGAGAAGACATAATACCCATTCTCCTTAAAGTTTTCCAAAAAACAGAAGAGGAGGGAATACTCCCAAAATCATTCTATGAAGCCAACATCACCCTAATACCAAAACCAGGCAAAGACCACACTAAAAAAGAAAATTGCAGAACAATATCCTTGATGAACATAGATGAAAAAATACTCAACAAAATATTAGCAAACCGAATTCAAAAATACATCAAAAGGATCATACACCATTACCAAGTGGGAATTCATCTCAGGAATGCAAGGATGGAAGGAGAGTACAATATTCGAAAGTCCATCAACATCATCCACCACATAAACAAAAAGAAGGACAAAAACCAAATGATCATCTCCATAGATGCTGAAAAAGCATTCAATAAAATTCAACATCCATTCATGATAAAAATTCTCAACAAAATGGGTATAGAAGGCAAATACCTCAACATAATAAAGGCCATATATGAAAAACCCACGGCCAACATCATACTGAACAGCAAGAAGCTGACAGCTTTTCCTCTGCGATAGGGAACAAGACAGGGACACTCACTCTCCCCACTGTTATTATTCAACATAGTACTGGAGGTTCTAGGCCGACAATTAGACAAAACAAAGAAATACAAGGAAATCAGATTGGTAAAGAAGAAGTTAAACTGTCACTATTTGCAGATGACATGATATTGTACATAAAAAACCTTAAAGATTCCACTCCAAAATTACTGGAACAATATCTGAATTTAGCAAAGTTGCAGGATACAAAATTAATACACAGAAATCTATGCCTTTCCTATACACTGACAATTAACTAATAGAAAGAGAAATCAGGAAAACAATTCCATTCACAATAGCATTAAAAAGAATAAAATACCTAGGAATAAATCTAACCAAGGAAGTGAAAGACCTATACCCTGAAAACTACAATACAGTCTTAGGATAAATTAAAGAAGACACTAACAAATGGAAACTCATCCCATGCTCTTGGCTAGGAAGAATTAATATAGTCAAAATGGCCATCCTGCCCAAAGCAATCTACAGATTCAATGCAATCCCTATCAAATTACCAACATCCCAAAGTTTAGGGGATCAGTCCTATAAGACTGTCCCTACCCAGTCAGGCTCCAATCACAGGGCCAGGTTGTCACCTGTGCTTCCAGTTGACAAGCTATAGAGGTTCCCACTGTTTCCTCCTCAGGTCCAGTTAATTTGTTATATAAGTGCACAGAACTTAGCAGACACATTGCCAGTTTATTATAAAAAGACATAATTCAGGAACAGTCATACGGAAGAGTTACATAGGGCAAAGCATGTAAGAAAGGGTGTAGAATTTCCATGCCCTCTGGAACCATGCCACTCTCCTAAGATCTCTACATATTCACCAATGTGGAAGCTCTCTGAACCCCTACCTTTGTGTTTTTATGGAGGCTTCATTACATAGTCAAGATGGATTAAATCATTAATCACTGGCTGTCAATACAACCTCCAGCTCTTCTCCTCTCCCCAGAGGTTAGGAGGTGGGAAAATTCCACCCCTCTAATCACGTGGTTGGGTCCTCTGGCAACCAGTTCCCATCTGTAGGTTACCTAGGTACTTCCCAAATCACCTCACGAATATAGCAATTGACATCTTTTAGCTCTCACCACTTAGGGAATTCAAATAGTTTTAGGAAGCTCTATACCAGGAACAGTATGAAAATCAAACATACATTTCTTATTATAAATCACAAATTATAAGTCTCATGTGTCATTTTTATCTAATACTTCAAGTTTTTGACAATCCCTTTATTTTGGTGAAGTGTCACAGTTGTAATTGCTTGGAATAATATAGGGCTTAGGGGAGGGGATTTCAATTACAATATAGCTTAGAAAGCAACCACATATAATCCACAAAGCCATCAAATATTATCATTTCATTTGCTCTCAAACTTTCCTTGACTGACAAACAGAAAATGTTTTCTCCTAATAGATAGAATAGTACTTTAATTATTGGGTGTATTTGAGAGGCTGGCACACTCTCCTAAGTGCTAGAAAAAGTCCAGTTAATAACCCACATCTATAGAAAACAGTGGTTCTAAACTAATGGGGTGAAGTGCTGTTTTGAGAAACAGACATGAAATTTCTTTCTTAAATGTGCTTCTCATTCTTCTATTTTTTCTTAATTTTTATGAAATAAATTGGTGTGTGGAATTACCTATAGAGAAGGCTCATTCAACTTGTGAAGCCAGAAATACTGCATAGAGCCCCAAGAAGGGCTCATGGAATCAGATTAGGACACTTTCCTAGTTATTTAAGAGAGATGAACTTCCCTTTTTAGAATATTAGAATGGTAAAAACTAGCCAACTAAGAAGCACAAGACCAGGATTTATGGAAATAGACTTGGTGTCTGGTCTCTGTGTAAAAATTCAAGGTAGCTCACTAGGTGCAGGTTTACCAATCCACTGATCAAATACAGGAATTACCTTTACCTCATAACAAAAGGATGCCTGCACAGTGAGCAATGACAGATGAAGAGGAGATTCAGAGATGAAAGGTCCTAGCCATCTCCTGACAGCTACCTTGGCTAATATAAAATCTCATTTGATCATGTTAGACATAGTGTTAGCTCCCTCAATAACTAAATAATCAACAAATTACCTATGGTTCCTAGGGCTAAAGGAAATCAGCAAAATCCTACCACAAACATCCTTAAATGCTATACTGTTTACATAGCACACACACAAACCTGTCTCATTTATTCAGAAACTAAGTGCTACCCCAAAGTACCAATTTTTGTGGTATTTCTCATGATTATTATGGTTGTGAATGTGCTATCTCTTCTAAATAGACTAAAATTTCTTGAGAATAAGTTCCAATTTGATTACTTTTTCCATTCCTCTGTTATTACATAATGATACAGTAAAAGCTTAAAACATTTTCTCATTAAGATAATCCAGATTGTGAAGTAATGGAAGTATTGTTCTGAAGCTTAGCTTCTTATATGCAAATAAATGTTAAACTTCTTGACACATTATCCATTCATAGGCTTAATTATTTATGTTTTGAACAATTGGGATTAACCTTTTATGGCACATGTAATTAGCAAAAGTAAGTTGTAGAATAGTATGTAATTATTCCATAAACTTTTTCAAACTAACTT
The DNA here is from genome assembly GCF_030020395.1 of Manis pentadactyla. Taxonomy (NCBI): domain Eukaryota; kingdom Metazoa; phylum Chordata; class Mammalia; order Pholidota; family Manidae; genus Manis; species Manis pentadactyla. The sequence goes on along the minus strand of NC_080023.1, from coordinate 119,618,686 downwards.
CAAAATAAATATGTTCATGGTATAAAGATGTATCTAGATGCATACTTTTAAACCTCAATACAAGAATTTTAATGGGAATATAATAAAAAAAGTTATACATTTTCTATAGGGATAGTATATGTTTGGCTAGGAGTATGTCTATAATAATAATAATAATTTGACCACTATAAATCAAATTACATATTTATATTTATATAACCCCTATGTGTCAGGCATAATTCTAAGTCCTTTATGAATATCATAATTAATGTCAGGTCATAGGCACCTCTCTGGCCTACCCTCTTGAGGCTATCTTTCAAAATAGGAAAGAATAGCCATGAATTTCTAAATTTTAAAACAGAATTATCTCCTCTGTCACCTGAACATCTGGTATCTAAACCATATGGATTACTTTAAATAAGCAGCCAAAACATTTGCATTGCAGACATGCATCAAAGGATTTAACTATGCATTATTTACAATTAAGGCTACCATAAACCTCACTTAAGACACAGAAAGATCTGTAATTATTTACCTAGCTACTTATTCTTGTTATTTTCCAATTCACATACCTAGAACAAGTTAACATCCCTTACAGGCGCAGCTATATCCCAGGTGCTGAAACAAATCCTTTTCCTAATCCTGGGAGATTTAAATTGTTCTACTTCAGATGATTGACATTTCAGCATTTAGAGCTAATATTCTAATTTCTGTTACTATATTAAGTTTTGGAAGAACAACAAAATTCACTTTGGTTCTTTGTAGAAATACCTTCACTCAGTTGAATTAATCTTACATTTTCAATATCTACAAATTTCCATTCAAGAAAATACCTAATTGTCTTGTGAAACATAATGGAAAACTTTGCTATTATCCCTCCTGTGCCCTGTTTATAAGTATGCCTGTGCGTCACTTACATAAGAATTCCATTATACATTTTGCTGGCATTCAGAGCTGAATTATGTGTTTTATTTTGCTGGATAATATAGGCTGCATATAATAAGGTGTTTATATCTCCCTATAACAATGCATTTATGTCTCCTTATTCATTGACTGTACAAACAGTAATTACTACATAGCAGTTCCTACTGCGCACCAGGAACTGTGCTAGTCACTGGGAGTAAAACAGTCAGAAAATAACACATACAGACCATTCTATCATAAATATGGTATAGTTTAATACACAAAAATAAACTGTGACTTAAAAGAATGAAAATTCATAAAGCTGTAAACTCATAGAGTCTAGGAATTCACTATAGTCTTCCTAATTAGAGAGAAGCTCTTGATCAATACAGAACAGGTATCTGAAGAAGAAAAGTTGAGTAGAAAAATGATTAAGAGGGGAGGGGAAACAATAGAAGGAAAAAAAGTCTAAGCAGAAGACACAGTATATATAAAAATTTTGGAAGAACTTATGAAATATTGTCTTTGAGCTGTGGTGTACAGGGTTTGCAAGTGGACTGGTTAGAAGAACCTAAGTCAATAGCAAGGATGGGGGTAGGGTACGAGGGCTTCTTGAACTAGAGTGGTGACAGATGAGAGGAAATAAAGTTGATTTTAGTGGCATTGTGGAGATAGATACAACTTAGTGGTAAATAGCATATAATATGTGAGAGCAATTGAGTAACTTCTCAGTATCTGTCATATTCATAAAGATTAATCAATCACTGAGATGGCAAACACTGGAGGAGATAGTTAATTTTCTATGGGGAAGAGATTCTGAATTTATTTGGAGTATGGTCAGTTTGAAGTAATTTTGGTCTTTAATATTTTTAATATTCTGCTTTGTGCCAAGAAAAATTTTAGTTATTTTAGGTATTAAATGAACAACTGAAAATATGAGTCTGGAGCAACAATGAAGAAGTTTAAATACAAATTTTCAAATCATTGACCTATAGCTGTTATATAGACAGTGAAAGCTATTTACATGGATGAGGTGAAACTTGAGAGAGGAAAGACAGAGCATCTACTCTTGCAGTACTCCCAAGAGAGACAAAGGTGATGATCTAGAAAAAGAGATCAAGGAGCTAAAGCCAAATACAACGGAACAAAATAAACAGAGCTTGAGTAGCAAAACACAGGGAAATGCTTTAAAAAGGAAGAATCCATAGGACAATTAAGGGACCTAAAAGTGTTTACAAGTGAAACTCCAGTAAGTCCTGAGTAACTAGAGTGTTGATTTGAAAGAATGTTTGGAGCACAAAACAGTTTGAATTAGGTTGAGAAGTAAAAAAGAAATGATGAAGTAGAAAAAGCATATGTCAACCACTCTAAAGAAATTTCACTGTGAAGAAGAAAATGGTGTGGTAGTTTATAGAGGTTTCATGTGGTTCAGTAGATTATTTTAAAGATAATATGACTTGAGCATACTTCATTGTCACTTGGAAGGTTTCATAAATAAATAGTTGACAAAAGAAATTATGCAAATTTCTTGATAAGGAGGATGGAGCTGACCATGATTGAGGTGACTGAACAGTATGTATGGTGTTAATGCTCCAATAAGTTGAGTTATTGTACTCCAGTAGTACATACAACCTGGTTTGGAAATGGATAAAGCAGATCATCAAGCTTTAGAATTTGCTTCTTAGGTGCAGTGAGAACAAGAAAATGAACAAGATTTAAGGTATTGGCATGAAAGTTTTTAAAATAATGAACCATGGAACAGAGCTATATATGGAGAGGGAGGGAAGATGAGGATGATGAATGGAAATATGGAAAAATGGAGGTTCACATGAGGTCAAAGAATGATCAGATGGAAGTAATTCACAAGTGAGCTGGGTTTGGTGCAGAGGGCACTGCAATTAGAAGCAAACGTGGGTGGTGGGAGCATTATTGGGTGGAAAAAGATCCAGCTTAAGTTATAGGAGTAGGTGGCTGAGGAAGAGAAGGGAAAAAAATAATCGGACATAATGAGAAAACATAACAAAGAGACTGAATGTTGGAATGGTCATCTATATAGAAACTAAATGGTCACCCAGAATGTTAGTAATAATTGGGGCATGGAGGAATGCTGAAGTTGCTGGCAGAAATAGCAAGCAGAGAAATGTTGGGTGGTATAGTATAAAGACACATGCGTCAAAGGACAGAGTTTCTTTGAAAATATTAGTAAGTATAGATCTAGATGTCATAACAAGGAGCAAACAGAACTTCAAGCACAGAAAACCAGGTTGAAGAGTATGTGCATGAGAGAATAGTCACCACTGGGTAAGGCTACAGGTAAAGTAATTCTAAAAGAAAAGGGACATGCTTCAGTCAAGGCAAGAAACACTAAAAAAACATTGATACAGCTTAAGGATTATAGTTCCAGAAGGTAGATTGAACAGTATTCTAAACTTTAGGTGAGGGCCAATAGGTTACTGAGTTAACTTTGTTGAGATGAAGTTGCAGTAGATGATAGATTGCAAGGGTAAGAAATGGGCAAGGTAAGGGATTTTGAGTGAAGAAAGAGTACATTAAATGATTTTTAGTGCATACATTATTATTATTTTGTGATGTTCATAAAATTGAAATAGAGGTTACCATTTGTTTACACTCTATTCCATTCTATGGCCCAAAATATTGCAGGGAGAGCAGGCTACATCTACCCAACCACTTAACTTTGACAAAATATCCGAAGTGGTGATCAGGTTTTGTTCTTTTTTTTTGTTATTTGTTTTTCTTAACAGAGGTGAGGATGATTGATCAACTTAGTAATAATCTTTACCAACTGCGTACAAGCAGTTCCACTTTCATTGCTTCAACAACTGTTAATTTTTTTTTTTTAGTACATCAGATACTATGTTTAGGGTATTGTAAGACCGGGGCAATTTAAAACACACTTGGATTCATTTGTGCATATTCATGATCATTTCTCATTCCTGGAGGCTGCCCATCACTATATTTTCAATCACATCAGTTTGAAACATTTGGTATTTGCATAAATAGTGTTCATCATGCAAGCATTAACATTGTGTTAGAGGGGGAAATAAGTGCAATAAGTGCATCTGTTTTAACATTATCACCCTTCAACTTATGTTAATTTCAAAAGACATAAAACAGAATCTTATGTATCTGAAAACTCTGTATGAGGATGTAATTTTAATTTGTCAGTGAGTGTTTCTACAGTAATTAAATATGCACAGGTTTTTAAAATAGAGATTAAAATAGGAAAGAGATAAGCTATTTACAAACTAATTAGCTCAAAATTGGATGCGTAATATAAATGTGCAATTAATATGGTTTGACTATGACAAACATGAAAGGGAGATTATGGAATTAGTAACAGAAAAAAAGTCATAAAAAACACTTTTGTAATCAAAACCAAAGTAAGAGGAATTTCCTAAGACATCTTTAATATAGTCCTTCCATATCTTATTTTTTTGGAAAATTTCCTAACTTATATTGGTCAATAAATAGAGGGTGGTATATGAAAATATTTTATTTTCAACAGAATTCCATTAAAAACTCTTGTTGCAAATTATTTATAAAGTAGATATACTTTAACAAACTTACTTTTATAATTTTACTTTTCTTTGTAAAAAATGTCAACCGTGAAAATTGTAAGAATAATACAAAGATTACTCATCAACCCCTTTATCCATGTTGAACTATTTTTGACATTTTTACTTCACTTAGTTTATCATTTGCTGTTGCTCATTCACATTTTTTTCTTTCTCTGAACAATCTGATAGTAAGTTGTATGTCTTTGCCTTTTATCTCTGATACTTCAGTATGTATTTTCTAAGAATAAAAAGTTCTTATATAACCACAGTGCAATTACAAACAGTAGTAAATTTAATATCGATATAATATTTATATAAATTGCTCTCCAAATTCCAGTTTTCTGATTGATCCCATAAGGTCCTGTTTAGCAAATCTTTTCTTTAGTAAAAATTTTAGGATCCAGTATAGAATGAAGTATTATACTGAGTTGTCATTTCTCTTTAGTTTCCCTAAAATTGGAAAACTTTTTCAACTTTTGTTTTGTATTTCATGAATTGATATTGTTGGAAATTACCACACCTCTTGTTAGTTTTTTTTTTTTTTTTTTTTAATAATTATTTTTTATTGAAGGGTAGTTGACGCACAGTATTACATTACATTAGTTTCAAGTGTACAACACAGTGGTAGAACATTTATATACATAATTCGAGGTTCCAGCTATCACCCTACCAAGCTGTTACATTATCTTGACTATATTCCTTATGCTATACATTACATCCCGGTTACTTATTTATTTTACCATTGGAAGTCTGTCCTTTTTTTTTTTTTTTTTTTTTTGTGAGGGCATCTCTCATATTTATTGATCAAATGATTGTTAACGACAATAAAATTCTGTATAGGGGAGTCAATGCTCAATGCACAATCATTAATCCACCCCAAGCCTAATTTTCGTCAGTCTCCAATCTTCTGAGGCATAACGAACAAGTTCTTACATGGAGTACAAATTCTTACATAGTGAATAAGTTACATAGTGAACAGTACAAGGGCAGTCATCACAGAAACTTTCAGTTTTGCTCATGCATTATGAACTCTAAACAGTCAGTTCAAATATGAATACTCATTTGGTTTTTATACTTGATTTATGTGTGGATACTACATTTCTCTCTTTATTATTATTATTTTTAATAAAATGCTGAAGTGGTAAGTAGATACAAGATAAAGGTAGAAAACATAGTTTAGTGTTGTAAGGGAGCAAATGTAGATGATCAGGTGTGTGCCTGTAGACTATGTGTTAATCCAAGCTAGACCAGGGCAATAAAACATCCACGTATGCAGAAGATTTCTCTCAGAACAGGGGGGGTGAGGTTCTAAGCCTCACCTCTGTTGATCCCCAATTTCTCACCTGATGGCCCCCCTGCGACTGTACCTGTCTTAGGTTGTTCCTCCCTTGAGGAATCTTACCCGTCTCTGGCTAACCAGTCATCTTCCGGGGCCATACAGGGAAATGTGAAGTTGGTAAGTGAGAGAGAAGCCTTATTGTTTGAAAAGGTTAGCTTTTTACATCTTTGCATATTTATGCCCTGTGGCTTCTATGCCCAGCATTTGTCTTGAGGTATCTTTACCACTTGGAAGAATTATGATACTCAATAAATTTGATACGAGGCACGAATTCTATTTAAGAGTTGTAATTAGGAAGGAAGAAGAAAAGCTGTAGAAGTAGCAGGCGGAAGAAAACATGGGAAGATTGATTATTTCTTTGGCATATCTTCTTGTAGAGTAACTTCAGCATGAATAGGTTTTAAGCTACTACTTAAATTGCACATACACATTAACATAATAGGAGTATAGTTACATAACCTAAGCATATCTGTAATTACCAGCCATCTCCAGTGAAACCAAGAAAACCAGTTAGGCACCTTAGGCATTTGTGAAAACTTATCTATGACATGGTGGATATTGTCCAAATGAACTTGAACAGTCTGAGAGAAATCAGACAAATTAAAACAACCCATTCCTGGGGACTGTTCACATGCCATATGTTCTTTTAACAGTAAATAGTCTGTAGTTGTAAGACTTTGGAGTGCTACAATTTGCACTTCTCCAAATTCTTGGTTGAGTTACAACAGTATAGATCCAGTCAAATTTGTTGTTTTACTGTATGCACAGGCCAGCTTAGATATCTCCTTCCTCATTCCCATGGCATGTCCAGGAACGGGTGGGATGAGTGCATCTACAGCTGTAGCAGTGCGTGGATCTTTGTTGGGGTTTTTTGATGATCATCTTCTGGCATGAGTCTTCCAGAGAGTGCTGATGTTGGAAGTTATTTTTCATATCGTATCTTAGTTCATTTTCGGGGTAGCCCAATTAGGCTTTGATCCTCTGTATAAACACAAACAGACCCTTTGCCTACACTTTTATATGCCCTTTATACCCTTGTGTAGAACTTGTTGGAGGTTACCACACAGGAACTGCCCTTTTTTTTTTTTCTTTGCTTTTGGTATCAATAATCTACACTTACATGACGAATATTATGCTTACTAGGCTCTCCACTATACCAGGTCTCCCCTATAAACCCCTTTACAGTCATTGTCCATCAGCATAGCAAAATGTTGTAGAATCACTACTTGCCTTCTCTGTGTTGTACAGCCCTCCCTTTTCTCCTACCCCCCCTTGCATGTTAATCTTAATACCCCCCTACTTCTCCCCCCCTTATCCCTCCCTACCCACCCATCCTCCCCAGTCCCTTTCCCTTTGGTACCTGTTAGTCCATTCTTGAGTTCTGTGATTCTGCTGCTGTTTTGTTCCTTCAGTTTTTCCTTTGTTCTTATATTCCACAGATAAGTGAAATCATTTGGTATTTCTCTTTCTCCGCTTGGCTTGTTTCACTGAGCATAATACCCTCCAGCTCCATCCATGTTGCTGCAAATGATTGGATTTGCCCTTTTCTTATGGCTGAGTAGTATTCCATTGTGTATATGTACCACTTCTTCTTTATCCATTCATCTATTGATGGACATTTAGGTTGCTTCCAATTCTTGGCTATTGTAAATAGTGCTGCAATAAACATAGGGGTGCATCTGTCTTTCTCAAACTTGATTGCTGCGTTCTTAGGGTAAATTCCTAGGAGTGCAATTCCTGGGTCAAATGGTAGGTCTGTTTTGAGCATTTTGATGTACCTCCATACTGCTTTCCACAATGGTTGAACTAACTTACATTCCCACCAGCAGTGTAGGAGGGTTCCCCTTTCTCCACAGCCTCGCCAACATTTGTTGTTGTTTGTCTTTTGGATGGCAGCCATCCTTACTGGTGTGAGGTGATACCTCATTGTAGTTTTAATTTGCATTTCTCTGATAATTAGCGATGTGGAGCATCTTTTCATGTGTCTGTTGGCCATCTGTATTTCTTTTTTGGAGAACTGTCTGTTCAGTTCCTCTGCCCATTTTTTAATTGGGTTATTTGTTTTTTGTTTGTTAAGGCGTGTGAGCTCCTTATATATTCTGGACATCAATCCTTTATCGGATGTGTCATTTTCAAATATATTCTCCCATACTGTAGGGATCCTTCTTGTTCTATTGATGGTGTCTTTTGCTGTACAGAAGCTTTTCAGCTTAATATAGTCCCACTTACTCATTTTTGCTGTTGTTTTCCTTGCCCGGGGAGATATGTTCAAGAAGAGGTCACTCATGTTTATGTCTAAGAGGTTTTTGCCTATGTTTTCTTCCAAGAGTTTAATGGTTTCATGGCTTACATTCAGGTCTTTGATCCATTTTGAGTTCACTTTTGTATATGGGGTTAGACAATGGTCCAGTTTCATTCTCCTACATGTAGCTGTCCAGTTTTGCCAGCACCACCTGTTGAAGAGACTGTCATTTCGCCATTGTATGTCCATGGCTCCTTTATCAAATATTAATTGACCATATATGTCTGGGTTAATGTCTGGATTCTCTAGTCTGTTCCATTGGTCTGTGGCTCTGCTCTTGTGCCAGTACCAAATTGTCTTGATTACTATGGCTTTATAGTAGAGCTTGAAGTTGGGGAGTGAGATCCCCCCTACTTTATTCTTCTTTCTCAGGATTGCTTTGGCTATTTGGGGTCTTTTGTGTTTCCATATGAATTTTTGAATTATTTGTTCCAGTTCATTGAAGAATGTTGCTGGTAGTTTCATAGGGATTGCATCAAATCTGTATATTGCTTTGGGCAGGATGGCCATTTTGACGATATTAATTCTTCCTAGCCACGAGCATGGGATGAGTTTCCATCTGTTAGTGTACCCTTTAATTTCTCTTAAGAGTGACTTGTAGTTTTCAGAGTATAAGTCTTTCACTTCTTTGGTTAGGTTTATTCCTAGGTATTTTATTTTTTTTGATGCAATTGTGAATGGAGTTGTTTTCCTGATTTCTCTTTCTGTTGGTTCATTGTTAGTATACAGGAAAGCCAAAGATTTCTGTGTGTTGATTTTGTATCCTGCAACTTTGCTGTATTCCGATATCAGTTCTAGTAGTTTTGGGGTGGAGTCTTTAGTGTTTTTTATGTACAGTATCATGTCATCTGTAAATAGTGAGAGTTTAACTTCTTCTTTACCAATCTGGATTCCTTGTATTTCTTTATTTTGTCTGATTGCTATGGCTAGGACCTCCAGTACTATGTTAAATAACAGTGGGGAGAGTGGGCATCCCTGTCTAGTTCCCGATCTCAGAGGAAATGCTTTCAGCTTCTCGCTGTTCAATATAATGTTGGCTGTGTGTTTATCATAGATGGCCTTTATTATGTTGAGGTACTTGCCCTCTATTCCCATTTTGCTGAGAGTTTTTAACATGAATGGATGTTGAACTTTGTCAAATGCTTTTTCAGCATCTATGGAGATGATCATGTGGTTTTTGTCTTTCTTTTTGTTGATGTGGTGGATGATGTTGATGGACTTTCGAATGTTGTACCATCCTTGCATCCCTGGAATGAATCCCACTTGGTCATGGTGTATGATCCTTTTGATGTATTTTTGAATTCGGTTTGCTAATATTTTGTTGAGTATTTTTGCATCTACGTTCATCAGGGATATTGGTCTGTAGTTTTCTTTTTTGGTGGGGTCTTTGCCTGGTTTTGGTATTAGGGTGATGTTAGCTTCATAGAATGAGTTTGGGAGTATCCCCTCCTCCTCTATTTTTTGGAAAACTCTAAGGAGAATGGGTATTATGTCTTCCCTGTATGTCTGATAAAATTCTGAGGTAAATTCATCTGGCCCGGGAGTTTTGTTCTTTGGTAGTTTTTTGATTACCGCTTCAATTTCGTTGCTGGTAATTGGTCTGTTTAGATTTTCTGTTTCTTCCTGGGTCAATCTTGGAAGGTTATATTTTTCTAGGAAGTTGTCCATTTCTCCTAGGTTTCCCAGCTTTTTAGCATATAGGTTTTCATAGTATTCTCCAATAATTCTTTGCATTTCTGTGGGGTCCATCGTGATTTTTCCTTTCTCGTTTCTGATACTGTTGATTTGTGTTGACTCTCTTTTTTTCTTAATAAGTCTGGCTAGAGGCTTATCTATTTTGTTTATTTTCTCAAAGAACCAGCTCTTGGTTTCATTGATTTTTGCTATTGTTTTATTCTTCTCAATTTTATTTATTTCTTCTCTGATCTTTATTATGTCCCTCCTTCTGCTGACCTTAGGCCTCATCTGTTCTTCTTTTTCCAATTTCGATAATTGTGACATTAGACCATTCATTTGGGATTGCTCTTCCTTTTTTAAATATGTTTGGATTGCTATATACTTTCCTCTTAAGACTGCTTTTGCTGCGTCCCACAGAAGTTGGGGCTTAGTGTTGTTGTTGTCATTTGTTTCCATATATTGCTGGATTTCCATTTTGATTTGGTCATTGATCCATTGATTATTTAGGAGCGTGTTGTTAAGCCTCCATGTGTTTGTGAGACTCTTTGCTTTCTTTGTACAGTTTATTTCTAGTTTTATGCCTTTGTGGTCTGAAAAGTTGGTTGGTAGGATTTCAATCTTTTGGAATTTTCTGAGGCTCTTTTTGTGGCCTAGTATGTGGTCTATTCTGGAGAATGTTCCATGTGCACTTGAGAAGAATGTATATCCCGCTGCTTTTGGATGTAGAGTTCTATAGATGTCTATTAGGTCCATCTGCTCTACTGTGTTGTTCAGTGCTTCCGTGTCCTTACTTATTTTCTGCCCAGTGGATCTATCCTTTGGGGTGAGTGGTGTGTTGAAGTATCCTAGAATGAATGCATTGCAGTCTATATCCCCCTTTAGTTCTGTTAGTATTTGTTTCACATATGCTGGTGCTCCTGTGTTGGGTGCATATATATTTAGAATGGTTATATCCTCTTGTTTGACTGAGCCCTTTATCATTATTTAGTGTCCTTCTTTATCTCTTGTTACTTTCTTTGTTTTGAAGTCTATTTTGTCTGATATTAGTACTGCAACCCCTGCTTTCTTCTCACTGTTGTTTGCTTGAAATATGTTTTTCCATCCCTTTACTTTTAGTCTGTACATGTCTTTGGGTTTGAGGTGAGTTTCTTGTAAGCAGCATATAGATGGGTCTTGCTTTTTTATCCATTCTGTTACTCTGTGTCTTTTGATTGGTGCATTCAACCTTTAACATTTAGGGTGACTATTGAAAGATATGTACTTATTGCCATTGCAGACTTTAAATTCGTGGTTACCAAAGGTTCAAGGTTAGCCTCTTTAGTATCTTACTGCCTAACTTAGCTCGCTTATTGAGCTGTTATATACACTGTCTGGAGATTCTTTTCTTCTCTCCCTTCTTGTTCCTCCTCCTCGATTCTTCATATGTTGGGTGTTTTGTGCTGTGCTCTTTCTAGGAGTGCTCCCATCTAGAGCAGTCCCTGTAAGATGTTCTGTATTGGTGGTTTGTGGAAAGCAAATTCCCTCAGCTTTTGTTTGTCTGGGAATTGTTTAATCCCACCATCATATTTGAATGATAGTCGTGCTGGATACAGTATCCTTGGTTCAAGGCCCTTCTGTTTCATTGTATTAAATATATCATGCCATTCTCTTCTTGCATGTAAAGTTTCTGTTGAGAAATCTGACGTTAGCCTGATGGGTTTCCCTTTATAGGTGACCTTTTTCTCTCTAGCTGCCTTTAACACTCTTTCCTTGTCCTTGATCTTTGCCATTTTAATTATTATGTGTCTTGGTGTTGTCCTTCTTGGATCCTTTCTGTTGGGGGTTCTGTGTATTTCCGTGGTCTGTTCGATTACTTCCTCCCCCAGTTTGGGGAAGTTTTCAGCAATTATTTCTTCTAAGATACTTTCCATCCCTTTTCCTCTCTCCTCTTCTTCTGGCACCCCTATAATACGGATATTGTTCCTTTTGGATTGGTCACACAGTTCTCTTAATATTGTTTCATTCCTGTAGATCCTTTTGTCTCTCTCTATGTCAGCTTCTATGCGTTCATGTTCTCCGGTTTCAATTCCATCAATGGCCTCTTTCATCCTATCCATTCTGCTTATAAACCCTTCCAGAGTTGTTTCATTTCTGTAATCTCCTTTCTGGCATCTGTGATCTCCCTCCAGACTTCATCCCATATCTCTTGCGTATTTCTCTGCATCTCTGTGAGCATGTTTATGATTTTTATTTTGAATTCTTTGTTAGGAAGACTGGTTAGGTCTATCTCCTTCTCTGGTGTTGTCTCTGTGATCTTTGTCTACCTGTAATTTTGCCTTTTCATGGTGATAGGAATAGTCTGCAGAACTGGGATGAGTGACGGCTGGAAGGACTTCCTTTCTTGTTGGTTTGTGGCCTTCCTCTCCTGGGAGAACAGCGACCTCTAGTGGCTTGTGCTGCGCAGCTGCGTGCAGACAGGGTTTCTGCTTCCTGCCCGGCTGCTATGGAGTTAATCTCCGCTGTTGCTGTGGGCGTGGCCTGGCTCTGGCTGCTACTCCAAAATGGTGGAGTCGCGTTGGAGCAGGAGCTGCTGGGAGGCTATTTATCTCTGTAAGGGGCCTGCCTGCTCCCTGCAGCCCAGGGGTTAGGATGCCCAGAGATCCCAGATTCCCTACCTCTGGATTAAGTGACCCACCCTGCCCCTTTAAGACTTCCAAAAAGCACCCGCCAAAACAAAACAATGACCACCAAAAAAAAAATAAGAAAAAAAATTTTTTAATTAAAAAAAAAAAAAAAAGGGGGGTGGTCGTTCGTTTTTCTTTATTCTCCGGTGCCAGCCTCAGGCCTCTGCTCACCGGTCTTTCTGCCCTGTTTCCCTAGTATTGGGGTCCCTATCCCTTTAAGACTTCCAAAAAGCGCTCGCCAAAACAAAACAGCAAAAAAGCAAAAAAAAAATGGTCGCGCGCTTTTCTTATGTCCTCTGTCGCCCAGCCTCCAGTGCCTGATCACTGTTCTTGCTGCCCTGTTTCCCTAGTATTGGGGTCCCTATCCCTTTAAGACTTCCAAAAAGCGCTCGCCAAAACAAAACAGCAAAAAAGCAAAAAAAAAAAATGGTCGCGCGCTTTTCTTATGCCCTCTGTCGCCCAGCCTCCAGTGCCTGCTCACTGTTCTTGCTGCCCTGTTTTCCTAGTATCGAGCGCCCTGCACCCTGGCCCGGATGGCTGGGGCTGGGTGTTCAGCAGTCCTGGGCTCCGTCTCCCTCCCGCTCTGCCTGCTCTTCTCCCGCCGGGAGCTGGGGGGAGGGGCGCTCGGCTCCCGCGGGGCCGGGGCTTGTATCTTACCCCCTTCGCGAGGCGCTGGGTTCTCTCAGGTGTGGATGTGGTCTGGATATTGTCCTGTGTCCTCTGGTCTTTATTCTAGGAAGGGTTGTCTTTGTTATATTTTCATAGATATATGTTGTTTTGGGAGGAGATTTCCGCTGCTCTACTCACACCGCCATCTTCTGCCCCTCCCTCTTGTTAGTTTTATCTTCCATTTCAAAACAAATCCTTTCTTGAGTTTGTCTGATGCTCCCTCATGATTACATTCAGATTTTATATTGTTAGCCTGAATACTGTCAGTAGTACTGTATCATTCTCAGGACATCACATATGGAGCACATGATGCCCAACTGCCCCTCACTAATGTTAATATTTATCACACCAAAAAGGTGTTATCTAATATGTTTCTTATAAACGTATTCTCAAACTATGTGCCAATGCTCCATAGAGTCCTACAAGGAACATATAAGGTGATTAAAGATGTTTTCAATTCTCTAGGGAAATAAAATAATACTTGACATCTGCCTGAAATTGCAGGAAGTGTTAGCTTGAGGTGAGCTCACAGTTACATTAGATCATAATATGTTTTTTCAATGATTTTATAATGTTACAAACCTGGTTATTTAGTATCCCTTGTGATGAAAACAAGAGAACACAAAAAATCAAAGTAGAGAGTCAAACTGCCCAATTTGATTCCAAATTTGAGAATTTTTTCAGTGCTCAAATGGTGCACACATTCCTTTACAAAATTTAAAAATGAAAGAAAATAGTTATTTCTTTATTTCAACATATGTGTATTTTTTCAAATGATTATTAAGTCTTTGTATATAATTATCATTAATTTTTTAAATCTAATCATTTACTAAATAGAACTGTTTGGTATTTCTTTTGGCCCATTAAAATTATCAAAAAGTTACTCAGATACTGCACTAAGTTTAAGAAACTTCTCCACTATATGGTCACTACATTTTTTCATTGTAATTAATAGGCAATCTATGCCAAGAGACTATGACACTTTAATCTTTAATCTTCAATATGTAGTCTGTGGTGAGACACTAAAATACTAACAACACCCACTACACCCAGATTAAATATTTAATGAAGATTATTGCCTGGTTCAATCTTTAGTATGATTATTACAGCATGATTATTTCTATCACCATCATTCCCCCCAAAATAAATGATCCATACTTGACTTTTTCATTGAAGGAACACTTTTTTTCTTCCTTTCCATTCATCCACTTACTTACCCATCCAGCATTTGTTATAAGTATGGTTTCATGATTTTACATCTTATTTCATCACTCTCCTTGATTATTTTGTTAATCAAATTGTCTCAGATTTGGTCACTGGAAGCCTATTGAAGGTGGTACCTGTATCCTTGTGACATGCATGTTTTAATTTTTTTTTAAGTGCTTCCTTACTTTCTGGCATGGCAAGATGTTCTAGTCTCATCTTGTATTTCCCTGAACCACCCTAGAATTAGCTATTTATCCAGGAACCTAATTCTTATACTTGCATATTCACACACATACATATTTTAGAAATCATCAGTCTATATAAACTCCTTCAGTTTCAATCCACAGTACTTTGTGTGTGTGTGTGTTTTCATGAAGATAAGCAAAACTATGGTTATTATTTACTGTTTCTCCTTTCTTACACTAAATGTAGTATGTTATATGTTCTAATTGCAGTTGCTTTTTCATATAAAACCATCTCCTGGAAATCATTCTGCTTCATTTTGCAAATATCTTCCTTATTTTGTTTTACATTTGTGTAACACTCCAATATGTTTATGTATTGTTGTTTATTTAACTATCTCTTATGTTGGGGCATATAAGTAATTCTCAATTGTGCAATTAAAAAACTTGTGAATATATACTTTCATACTGTTGAGGGTGTTTATTTAAGATATCTTCCTAGAAATGGGATTGTTTTGTTAAAAGGGTACACTCATAGTTTGACTCCATAGGTATATCATTATGCATTTTAGCAAACTGTTTCCCACATCTTCACTGAAAGACAAACATTTTTTGTCCATTTTCCTAAATGTTGTCTATATCTTAATTTTTAGTCATTTTAAATAATTTTTAAAAAGTATCTCTTGTATACAGTGTAGAGTTTGTTTTACATTATATTCTAATTTGAAAATATGTTTCTTTTAATAGTAAAGTGGCCTAGTCTCCTATTTATTATTTAATTTTCAGTAGATTCTATTTTATATTGTGGGCTTTTGTGTTATTTGGTTCATAATTATTCACAGATATACATCTTTATTTTGAAATATAGTTTTCAGCATTATAAAGTGTCCCTCTTTGTCTTACATATTACTGTAGTCCTGAATTTTATTTTATCCTCTGATTGCAACATCTGCTTCCTTATTATAAATTTGTCATTATATTTGGCCTCAATTCTGTATTATATACTTCCCATAGCAGCAAATATATTAAAAATATGGATTATAAAACTAAATATACATGGTAAAATTGCAAATAATGATTAAAAGAAGAGAAATGAAGATTAGGTTTCCAAAACATCAGAGGGAAACCTAGGGATGTAAGCAAAAACCCTCAATAAATCTAAAAAATAGTTAAGAAAGGAGAGAAAATAAAGCCTAGAGAGTAGAGAAACATGAAAGCAGAAAACACAATGGAGAAATAAAACCCAATATATCAATAATCACAATAAACTTAGATATAATTAACTCTAGTTAAAACACAAGAATGTCATGTCATTTCACTCTCACTAACTCCTCTGTTAGCTTTTCTGATAAGATCAGGAACAAAACAAGAATGCCTGCTCTTTCAATTTCAATTCAACATAGTATTAGAAGCCTTAGCCATAGCAATTAGGAAAGAAAAAAAATAAAGGTATCCAATAGCCAAATAGAAAGGCAAGAGGTAAAATTGTTTGTAATGTGCACACACACACACACACACACACACACAACTGTTAGAATTAATAGCCAATTAAGCAATATTGCAGAATATAAAATCAACATACAAAAAAATTAGTTGCATTTCTCTACACTAGGAATTAACTATCAAAAACAGGAAATTAAGAAAACTATTCCTTTTATCATAACATCATAAGAAATAAAAATACTTTGGAACAAAAGTGATCAAGAAGTAGAAAGACTTGTACACTGAAAACTGTAAAATATTGCAAAAGAACAAAGTTGGAAGACTTACTTCAGACTTTAAAACATACTACAGATCTACAGTAATGAAAACACTATGACACTGGCATAAACACAGACAATTGAACCAATGTAATGGAGTCCAGAGTGCAGAAGTAAACTCTTGTATATAAGGACAAACGATCTTCAACAAAGTTTCCAAGAGCACTGACTGGGGAAAGGACAGTCTCTTTAACAAACGGTGCTGGGAAAACTGGATATCTACATGCAAAAGAATTAATTTGAACCCTTATATTTACTATATGCAAAAAATGAATTCAAAATGGATTAAAGACATAAATATACAACCTATAGCTGTAAAATTCCTATAAGAAAACATAGAAAGAGCTTCAAGACATTGGACATGACAATGAATTGACAATGATTATGAAATCAAAAGCACAGTCTGCAAAAGTTGACATAGGCAATGAAACTGCATTAAGTTCTAAATATTTTGTTCATCAAACACACAACAGATTGAAACACCAACCTAGGGAATGCAAGAAAATATTCACAAGTCATATCAGATAAGGGACTAATATCCAGAATATATAAAGAATTTCTAAAATTTGACAACAGAAAAATCAAATAAACCTATTTTAAAATGGACAAAGGACTTGGGCACTTCTCCAAAGATAGTATAGAAATCGCCCATAAGCATATGAATGGCAAACAAGTACATAAAGAGCTGCTCAACATACTAATCATCAGAGGAAGACAAATCAAAACCACAATGAGATGTCACCTGAGACCCATTAGGATAACTACTATAAAAAAAAAAAAACACAAAATAACAAGTGTGGGTAAAGATGTGGAGAAACTGGAAACTTGTGCAAATTTGGTGAGGTTATAAATGGTACAACCATTGTGGAAAACAGTATGGAGTTCCCTCAAATAATTACAAATAATGCTATAATGTGATCCAGCAATTTCAATTTTGGTTACATATCCAAAAGATTTGAAAGCAGGATCTTGAAGAAATATTTGCACACAAATATTCATAGCAGCACTAATCACAATTGCTAAGAGATCACAACAATCAAAAGGCCTATCAGTGGATAAGTACATTAACAAAATGTATACATATAGGCAATGGATTATTATTCTTGGCCACATGTTACAATATGGATGAAACTTGAGGACATTAAGCTAAGTGAAACTCAGTCACAAAACACAAGTACTACATGATTCTACATTTGAGAGGTACTTAAAGTAGTCAGATTCATAGAAACAGAAAGTATAGAATTGTGGTTACCAGGGACTGGAGTTGGCAGAAAAGGGCAGCTGTAATTCAATATGTATAGTTTTTCAAATTATTAAGATGAAAAGTTTTGGAGATTTGTTTCATAACAATGTGAATATACTTAACACAACTGACCTATATACTTAAGAATGGTTAATGTGATAAAGTGTGAGTATATACAGGTATATCTGAAAAATTCTATATTGATGTTAGACAAATAAAACTCTAATGAATGATTGAAAATATGTAGCTCTGAACTAAATATATATGTGCACACATATCCACTGTAGCAACATTCACAATGACCAAAAGGTGGAAACAGCCTAGACATACATAACTGGGTGATGGGATAAACAAATAGTGGTATATACATTAACGGAACATTATTCAGCCATAATGATTGAAGGAATGGAGCACTGATACATGATAGAACATGGATAAACTTCCAAAATATTATGCAAAGTAAAATAAGTAACATGTAAAAGGTCATATATTCTATGATAGAACATGGATAAACTTTCAAAATATTATGCAAAGTAAAATAAGCAAGTTGTAAAAGGTCATATATTCTATGATTCCATTTATATGGAATATTCAGAATAAATGAATCCATAAATACAGAACAAGATGGGTGGTTGTTTGGGCTGGGGAGAGGGAGAGAAAATGGGGAGAAAGTCTAATAGGTAAGGGGTTTTACTTTGCAGTGTTCGATATGGTGTTGAGCTAAAGCTGGCAGTTGTACAATATTGTGGATATATTAATGCCACTTGATTGTTCACTTAAAAATGATTAATTTTATGTGTTGTGAATTTCACCACAATAAATTATTTTTAAATGGAAATAAAGAAATTGAGTATGTTTAATACAGGATTTTCTATCAAACTAAAATGAAATAGGTAAGTCCAGACTTATACAAATATTTATATATTTTGAGCACATATTCAACAGAAATTGCTGAGTGCATGAAGCGGATGAAGAAAATAGGTTTCAAGGTTATCTCTTGGTTTTTGATGTGTATAAACTTTGGGTGAGATTGACAAACTGCAGGGAAAGCCCTTGGAACTGATACTTTTAGATGAAATTAATAGCTACTATTTTCCTCTTAAACTTGAGCTGGTATAAAATATTGATGCCATTAACTCTGATGCTACCCATAAGTGGAAAGTAATCAGCAGTCCCCTTTAAAACAAGTGCAGTTTAAAGCTCAGAAGCCTGGAACATAAGGGTCCTTGTTATGCTACCTGGCTTCTTATCATTAGAAGAATGTTAGTCATTGAGAAATATTAGGCACAGAAAACACCTCAAAATTTAAAGGAAATACAAGCATTTAACTTACTAATGTAAGGCTTAAATAATTGAAAATAGTTGAAAATTTGCTGATGACCTACAGATTGAAGAGTTCTAGTTAATATTTGCTAAGCAGAAATAGAGCAGACTAGTCTTGGTGATTAGATTTGCGTTTTCAGGTTCTTAGAAGTGTCTAAATGATGAAGAGGCTTACTAGAATAATACATGAGTAAACACTCTATACATAATAGTGTGTAAAGGAGTCAATATACTTATGAAAAGGTATCTCACTAATTCAAAAGTAGTGCTTAATTGATATTATGTAAATGAAATAGATTTTTTTGTTCTGATTAACAAAGCTATTCACCTCTTTGTACCTTGGTTGTTATCATCTAAATGAATATGCTAGATCATTGTTTTATCTATTGGTATCAGACTATAACTACATGTGCTTGGGAGTGAGTATCTGTGTAGAAATTTTAGTGTAAGTGAAATACATTTATTCAATATATTTCTCATGATTTAATTTTAAAAAATCATATAATGAAGAACAAAATAATACTCTTTGGCAGCATAACTTCCCTGAGGGCTTAATGAGGCAAGCTTGTGAGTTTCATCCATGCCAAAACAGATACTCTGCCCCATCATCAAAGTCCCATATGAATAAACAGGTGAAGTATTGTGGTTTATAATTTTTCTTTTAATCATTCAAAAACTAGGCAAGCCACCCAAGACAGCTGGTAGCAATAGCATTTCATTTTCAAGCAGGGGTAATTTTCCTCTAGTCTACTCTTTGTGCTATGACAAAAAAGAAGGACATGAATTTTGAGTTAAATTTCTCTTTTGTGGCTTCACACCTCTGATAAACACACACACACACGAGAAAATATCCATCTTCTTCTACACAAAATTTGTCTTCTTTTCCTCCTGCACACCTTCTCCCCAACCACTACCATTTTTATTTGAAATGATATATCCCAGGCTCAAAATGTATTACAAGTAATTTGTCCTCTTTTTTTCTCTCTTGCTCTCCTGTTCCATCTCTTTCAGAATCCTATTCAAGTTGGAAAACTAGCAGTAACTAGCAACAATTAGTCTTCTACAGCAGCTGCTCCATCATTACAGAGCAGTAACTGTGTTTCTCTTTGTCTGTGGGATGATCCAAATGGTGCCCTGCACTCCATTATCTATGCAAAAGCTGTGCAATCTACAGTAGCCAGTTCTCCATGGGCAGCAAATGTACCAACATTCTTTATTGAAATAATTACATTGCTCTCCCCTGATCTAAGTGTTTCTGTGTATAACATCTAAAAGTACTTTTTGCTGTTTTTAGAATAGGTAATTTGAGATTTAAAGATGTGATACTCATTATTATTTTAAACTTTTAAAAAGTACTGGGCATGTGGAGCCATTATAATTTCTGCATCACAACACATCCTCACCTTCAGTGATACCAAAAACCCTACAACTTTTCCTCATATATATGGCTGTAAGGCATTAATTAATTTAGTCACTGCACAACTACTACATGCCATGTTCTGTTCTATGTACTGGCATTTCAACATTAAACAAAATAAATCTCTATTTAAAGAAACTTTACTTTTGGAGTTGAAAAGATAAAACATGTTAAATAAATAACTAGCAATATTTCAGTAGTGAACACTGTAAAAAATAGTACTTGTTAAAAAGTGGAATAAAAATGATTTAAAGGGTGAGGATTATTATATAGGGTCCTCAGGAAAACTCTGTGTATGTGATAAGTTGTCATGCATACAAAGAAAAGTTTAATATGTAGAATTTGGAGACAATTTTTTTAAGCGCAAATTCATTAACATACGAAGGATTTCAGTAGGATCATGGGAAAGACTTGGTTAAGGCATAGGACTGAGAGATAATAGTATAAATAAGTTTAGGAGAGTCAAGGGTCTGATGCTATAGGCATTGCAATGGGACACCTAGGGACGCCATTTGGTATGATGGTGGCTATTGGGGTAGCTAAGAAGTTTGTGAAGGGACATTAGCAATAGTAACCAAATCATGTTAGAAACAATGAAACTGAAAAATACTGTAGCAAATCTTCTTTAACAAATAAAATCTATAATACTTTTTCGGATATTCAAATATGCTATCACCTGGCCACAATATTATCTGGTGGAATAAATAAGTGAGAAACTTAATACATGAAAACCTTACTGAATCAAGTAGGCTTGTCTGAGTGCCTTACCTACAATACCTCAGGGAAAGTAATTCCATATCCATACAGGCAAAAGTAGATACCTGAAATGAAACACCCACTAACCTCAGTTTGTTATTGTCTATGTAAGTAAATAGACACATATTATATATAAACAAATATTAATTTATATTATTATAGGCAAAATTATACTATATATTAATGTATAATACCTAAATATTATATAAAACACATTACTAAAAAAATAGGCCAAACTCTGATGTTCAAAGGCAGCTTTAAACCCCATTTCCTGTAATAAAGTACAGAATAACTTTGGTGGTGCCTTTATTAAACCTTCATAGTTCCTAAAGGCAGAATTTCAATGAGCAGCTTGCATAGATTTATTGCATTTATAGAATCAATGAAATCAGCTTAAAATATCATGTGGAAACATATTTTAAGCAGAGATGATGGTACTTATCACAAAACAGATTTTAATCTACTATGCATATATTACTATAAGCTGTTGTTTCAATGGGCAGCAATAAAAATTTACTTAGCTCTGCAAAACTTCAAAGGCAAACATAATATTCTGGATGACACATTAAAACTATAAATAAAAGGCAACCATACTTCAGAAATAATAAATTTTTAAAAGCATAAAAGTTACATCCAAGAAAAATAGCATTAATAGCTCCATAATGAAAATCAGGGAATGTTATTTATTTAGAAGCAAAGTAAAAAACAAAAAATTTACCAGCACCTGTAGGCTGGTTACATGCTACTAAAAGTTTCAGATAAAATGTGATTCTATACATTCAGATTTTACTCCAGTGAAGCTTTGGCAGGGGTGGAGATTAATCAACAAAGTCTTTGTGAACTAGGTGGTCTTGCTCTTCAAAGTCAGGTAAGATTTAGATACACAAAGATTTGGGAAAGGGCATTTATCTAGAGGACATAGTATGAGCAGTCATGGAAATAGAACCTTGAGAGAATATACAAAGAAAATCAAGCAATTCGATTTGTTGGCTTCGGAAAAGCATGGGTGGGGCATAAATTAGAAAAAGTATAAGACTAATTATCTCTTGAAGACTGAAAAATTAACCCTTACTCCCACACTCACTGCTTACCTTTCTTCCTTCACTCATTCCTTCTTCCAATTGTTTCTCTAATATTTTCCCACTTATCTGATTATTTAAAAAACTATCTATCACAATATTCCATCATAGGTATAATGTTTAGCATAGTTGTTTTCTTGTTATTAGAGTTCTTTCCTAATTGCTTTATAAGCATTTCCTTATAAGTGTTTATGAAGGTAGTTGCCAGGATAAGCAAATAATTTCATCGGGTTTGTTTTATTCTCTTAAGGATTGAGCAGTGGCTTAAGTCAAATTAAGGATGATCTATATTATCAGGCACCCATACCCCAATCTGAAATTAATCAGAGGTTTTTTGTATCAAGGGAATCCAAGGCACAAGGGTTATATTTATGCTAATTTTTGTTAATATGGCTGGAAGGCATCAGCGTCTAGGGGAACACACAGCAGCCTTGTAGTCACATGAATAGAAATCATTTCTCCATTTCACCAAAGGAATCATTCATATAATATAAAATAAAGAAATTCCTTTTGTCACTTAGTATATTATGAACATTACTGCAGGTCTGCAATCATATTTAACTCATTATTTCAGTTGTTACTTTGGATTTCATTAGGTATTGGCACAGGGCACACAAAACATATTATCTGTTGTCTACCTATTATAGTTAAGTTGATTTTATATTTTATACTTTTAAAAGAATAATGTAATGAGCATTTATTAATGTCCTTCCTTGAGTACATAACTGAATATACATATTATATTTATTTATTTAAATGACTGATGAATTATTCTGAAATAATTTGTATCAATTTATTATCCTAACATTGGAAGTTAAAGACCTTGAAGTTCAACAATATTGATTTTCCTTCTGTTTCTGTTGCCCTTTCATGGTCTTCTGTTGACTGTCTACCTTAGATAATTATTGAAGTCAGGTAGCTGTAGTAAGACCACGTGTAATACAATTAACACACACACTAATATCTATCAAAATGAATGCATACCTTTTTTTGGTGTGAGTACATATATTTTATAATTCTGGGAACAAATATTTGTGTATAGCATCATATTGATTTACCATAATTTGTTAAAATAGCCTACCATATTTGGGCAGTGAAGTTATGGCTAATTTAATGTATATTGATATTAATTAATAAACACCATTGTTCCAAATACATTTTTATGTCTCTGTATATTCTCTGGTGTGTACAATTCAGAACATAATCAATAAAAATTTTAAAGCATTATTTTAAATATACATTATCTGCTAAAAATCAGAACTATTTAAGTAATATTTATGATCCATTGTCTCTAAGTAATTGGCAACAAAAAGTTGTTTCATTTGATCTTCACAATAAATTTGATCTTCACATTTCATTTGATCTTCACAATAAATCCATAAGAACTTAATACAGAATACTGTTTTGTGAAGGAAATAAGCAAACATTATAGTTTAATACAAAATATGTCCCAGTCACGAAGACCAGCATTACCATCCACCCTTTTGCTTAAGTCAGAAATATGAACCGCACACTTTCTGCCTCTCCCACTCACCCAGAACTGATAATGAGCCAGAAGACACTGGCAGTGGAAAGCTTCTACTGTCCATTCTGATTGCTCTGACATCCACTTTGATTAATTGGAACTTATGCTTGTGTTGGATTTTGAATATTATGAATATTACACCTGATTACATCTCACTACACATCTAATCACTTTCCAAGAATTACATTTTCTACCTCAAAAGCCTCCCTGAAATATGTCTATTTCTTTCCATCTTCACATAAATATTGTGAAGCAGGACAATATTCTCTTTCTGAATACTAAAATAAATTCCAAATTCTTAAATCAAAACTGTGGCAAATAATTGAAGACTTCAACAGTTCTTAAGACAAAGTTCAAGTTCATTTACATTGCACAAAGCATTTTTTCTTAAAAGTTGCTTTAGAGGCAACATACTTAGGTTAAAATCTTGACTCCAAGATTTCTAAAATTTTGGTTTAGGACAAAAGAGTTAATGGCTCTGTAAGTTTCCATCCATGAGGTGGGTGTTATAATAACACTATTGCAGAGAGACGGGAACAATCCATAACATAAAGTTTTACAATAAATGTTAGCTGTTCTCTGTAACTTCTACTACCATAATCATCATCATCACCATCATCAAACATGTCTTCAGTGTTACAAATAGGTCTCTGCCCAACTGTGCCTTTATCTGATACAAATCTACAAGTTGATATATAGACACTAATATTAACACATAACCACCTACTTAATCTCATTCTAGTTTTAAGTGTTCAACTCTCAGAACTCTTACTTTTCCACAGTAGGGCACTTAAGGTGGAAGTTCCAGTTTAATTTGCAATTTTGCTATTCTCATGATAAATTTTGGTGCCTAATTTTCAACAGTCTGCTGTATAGTTGTAGGAGATGCATGTATCTTTATATTATAGCTGTCACACTAGCCCTTTAGTTTTCAAAGCATGCTGTATGTGATAATTGGTTAACCTGAGCATCTCATTCTCTGTTAAGGACTCCTAATTTAGATTAATCAGATTTCCACAGTACTTAACCATCAACCTCATACCAATGTTAAGTTCTAGAGCTTCTGCATAGGCAGTGCTTCCTTTCCACCAGGTGCTCATGCAGGTGCCAGGAATTGTCACAATTTCACTGACAATAAGCTCTTTTTTCAATTTGATTAATGAAAGATCCTGTTTCAGAGTTGCTTTCCTGTGGTCATGCTTTTTTTTTTAATACATTTTTTATTTTTATTTTCTAGATGAAGAAACCTGAGCACTGAGATGGAACCATCTAGTTAGTTTACAAAGTGGCAGAGCCTGGAATAGGACACAGTTTTCCTGGCGGTAGTATTGGTTTTTGGTCACCACACCTTGGAGGCTGGAGTTTATAACCCAGAGAACAGGGGTAGCAAAAGACATCCAGACGTAGATGTGAGGGCTTGCTCACATGTTCTGCATTGTATACACATTCATTGGGAGGATTTACAGGAGAGTAATATAGTGTCGAAATGGGGTCATAATTAGAGCATAACATAGGATGAAAATTAAGAAATGATAGTTCAATAAGGTTTGTATTAATGTGATTATCTCAGGAGTTTGGGAAGGATAGGACTGATAAAGAAATACAATGAATATACTTCAGAGAGAATGAGTGCAAAAGTCTGTATTGTTGGGTGAATGACATCCTGAGCAACCCACTTGCTGGGTATTGTGGATGAGAGTGAAAAAGAAAATGCACTTTGACTTTGTACTTATGAATCCTCAGTACACACATTCTACATGCCTTTTGTCTAAAATTATGGGTGACAAAAATATTAGTAATTAGTGCATAAAAGCATGAGAAGTAGGGGAAAAGGTAAAAGAATATGACCACTTATTATTCAGCCAAATTACTGTCTCTAGAGAGAGACTTTTTAAAGCAATTTCAGGTCAGCAAAAAATTTAAGGGGAAGATACAAGGGTTTCCCATATACATCCTGCCTCCACATATGGATGCTAACTTGCTGAGAGATTTGATGGTAGAAGAATATATGATTAGATGATTATTGAATGTTTATATTTTCTCAATTATGAGGCGAAAGCATCAGGTAAGAGTAAACAGGGTATAAGGTGTGTTGGAGTATTGAGGATGGAAAAGAGAATTGAAACAGTCATTTGGGACAGTCGGAAAGTGAATATGCCAGGAAGTAAAATAGTTTTTCCATGAATATATTTAAGATTATGGAAGATGAGTTATCTATTCACTAATGTAAAACGGGATCCATCAGTGCCTTTACCTCCAGAAAAAAAATGCCGCAGTTTCTATAGGTGCATCAAAAATGGTGTTAAGCAATTTGTGAAATCATAAAATGTGTGTATGTGGATGAGAGAGAGAGATTAGTAAGAGAGACACTGAGAGAGGATAAGAATCTGAGATATCTATTTGAAATATAAGTTATCCCTATACGTTCAAATTAGGGGTAACCACTACTTTCTTCTTTATCTATCTTTAGATTCCCACAATATTTGAAAAAGAAGAAATACTTTATAGTAAAAATGGGTGAGAGAAAAGAACCAAGACAGGGATCTGTCAATTATCCTATGTGTTCTTCTGTAGCACATTTAGTATTACACCCATTACTCTTCCTAATATGCTAATCATGTCATTAAACTATTTCAAGTTTTCAACTACAATGGGATGAAGCTGAATCTACTGTAGTAAAAATGCCCAGTAAATTGATAATCTGGATTTATTATGCTATCTTTTGTAGTTGTTTTGTCTGAAGGCATGAGTTTATGGCACATAATCTCACAGCCAAAGGTTATATACATTTTTATTCAATACTTATTTGTATTTCCAAAGACTTGTGAAATATTTTTCTAGTAGACTGTACTTCCACACAGAAAGGATATTGGATATTTTGTTTGTTCATTTGTTTTGTCTCTATTCGATTGCTTTTGGGAAAATGATTTTTATAGTCTTTTGTTAATTAAATTTATATAGTTTATATAAAGTTACTACTTTGATGAATAATGTTTTTGAAATGGCCATTATTTTAGATATTTTCTGGGTATGTAAATCCCTGTAGTTAGATTGAAGAGCCTAGAATATTTTGGATCTGAGATGGAAAATGCTAAAATTTAAATATTTTATAAATAATGATAGTAACTAGTATATATGTGGATTATTTTCCATACTCTTTCCTACTCTACCTCCATTTAAGATAAGCTCAAATGGACTGTTTTTAACAATATCTATTTTTTTTTATATTAAGAATGGTTCTTATTGATTTCTTAAAATACAAAGATCTCTTTTAAGAAATTGGTCTGATTAAGAATGCTTGAGTAAGAGTGTGAAAAGGGAATACTAGAAAACATCATAAATTTTTGTAGACACGAGTGTAATTTCCAAATCTCTTCAATCTTTCCTTTCTTTCCCTCTTAACGAATATCCATAACTAATTTAGAGAGCATAATCTTACTGTTTTGATGTTAAATATATGGCAAGCATATTTTACTATCATTAGTACTAAAACCGAGAAGAAATTAAAAATCTGCATCCATTTGCATTTAGTAGTTAACCAGTTCAACTGATAGTTTAATGAGAAAGATTCTTGGAAGGGGTATATTTAAATAAGGAGGTAAAAGAGATGTCTTCCTGTTACTTAAAACATTGTTAGTTGATTTTATCAGATCATTAAAACAGACTTTACTGAAGTTGAAAGGTCTTTTTAAAAGCATTATTTCAACATGCCAAAACTCAATTTCTTTATAAATTTGTACAATGATCTTTGTATGTGAGCATAAATGACAATGTCAAATGAGTAATATAAGTAAACATCTCTATTGATTGTATACAGGACAGCGAGACCATTATTGGAATCTATATAAATCATCTCCTCCTAAACTAATGTATGTCTTGGAGCTATAGTCAACTTTATAAAAGCTAATTTGGAGAAAAGGCATTTTCTATGTGTCCTTGATGTTATAACTGTTAGTCTATTCATCACAAAATAATAATGACAGTGTTTTCAATATGCAAAAAATTCATGAATAATGAATTTTGGTCTTAGCTTTATACAGTATCTTAAAAATAGCAACATGTAATTTATTTTTCCTGATCTTATTTGTAGACTCTTCCTTATAAATTGCATGGTCTGTCTAATACATGGATCACATATTTTGAAACATTGTATTTTATACCTTTTACATAATGTAATGATGAGAGTTAATTGTTCAACAAAATTATTCTTTCTTTTTATTTTCATTCTTTAGTATTCACTATAAAATTAAGCATTATAAAGGCATAAACTCTCTTACAAGTTAAAAATATCCATTCATTGTCTGATAAAGTGGTCATATAGCATAGTTATTGTCTATGAATCTCAAGAGGAAGTCTCATGGGACAGAAAGTGGCTCCTGGGGTATGTTCACTTTCTGGTAACAGAGACAGATACATAAAAACTTTCCAGTCTCCATGCCTGTTCACCTATTCTTCTTGCTTAATTTCTGAAGCTGTATTACTTATACTTTCATGGGCAATCCAAAAGGTAACATAAAAGCAACATAAACAGTACAGTGAAATAGTTAAGAGAACTAGATTCTTAATAATGTTATGGCACTGTGTCAAGTATGACATTCCAATCTTTGATCTCTTACTATGTAAAACAATGAAATGCTTTTAAATACTACCATGGTAAGTAGTTGGTTAATTTATAACATAAATTATTCTTAATGAATTCATGATCTATTCAATCTCAAAGCAATAGATAAAATTTCTTCTATAACCCAAACTGACCATTCTGCAAGATTGGCAAAGAAAGATACATGGGAGACATAAGATCTTGACTAGGAGGTCAAATTATGATTTTTGAGCAAATTATCAAGTTATTCTGAGTTCCTTACTCTCTCATAAGCAGAGGTATAGTGATTGTTTCTACTAATTATGTGTGTGTAACATGATTTAGAGATAGCCTCACACCGAGTTCATGGTTGCCTAACGCCACAAGGAAAATTTGTGAGATAAAAGATGGAAGGACAGTACTTCATAACTAAAGAAATTCATAATGACCAAGCAGGTGAAAAGCATTCCACCCATATCAATGGAACAGCAGGTGAGCTCTCCTGTAATGGAGGAGTTATTTTCTCATGAACCCATGAAATGAGTTCCAACAGCCCTCCAATACTATAGCAGAATGACAGTAGCAATCAAACAGGATCTTTTTTGAGCTTTATTTCACTTCCTTGTCTACTTCAACTTTGGATGACCAGAGGTAGTCTCCTAAATGAAGGAGCATGTTAGTTTCATAATGCTGCAGTAACAAGTTGCTACAAACTTAAAAGCTTAAAATGAAACAATTTTATCATCTTATTGTTTGCAGGTCAGAAGTCTAATGTATCTAGAAGTGAGATAAAATTAGAGTGTTTTCAGATTGTGTATCTTTCTGGAGGCTGTAGGGGAGAATCCATTTTATTAAAATATTTTCCAGCTTTTAGAGTTCTCCTGCCTTCCTTGGCTCATGACCTTCTTCCATCTTCAGTGCAACAACATTGTGTCTCTTTGACTTTTCCTACATCTTTAGATAAATGTATTTAGCTCTATCATTATTAAATGTTCACTAAGTTTTTCATTATTTAGTGATTTGTCACAGAGTGAACTTTGTATATGTTAGTACAAGTACTGTGCTCATATAGAGACAAATTCATAGCTTAAACATCTCAACCATTTACTTTCACAGAAACATATTACAATCTAGTTTTGTGGTATAATAGATTAGTTATAAAAGAAAGCTTCCAATTTACAACAGATGTTGAAATTCTGCAAACTGTGAGATATATGGGACTCTATTTTCAAAACTTTTCTAAAGTCTAAAGCTATACTAAAAGGCTTATAAAAACAAAAAGAATTAGTAAAAAGAATCAATGATGTATGTTTTCAATATATAAAATAAAGCAGGTTTAGTGAAATATTAATAAAATTTGAGAGAAAATTTCTGATTAGGTATTTAAGCACATATAAAAGTGAGTCTTAAATGCAATTTCTCTAGTCAATTCAAAAAATAACTCACTATTTGAAAGGAAAGGAGTGACACACAGCAGCAATTCACCAGAGAATTCAGCTTTATTGGGGAAAGGTGCTGGGTTATATAGGAAGGGGCATGAGGTGATTGTGGTGTTACTTCTACGGGGCTGGTGGCTATTGGCTAGGTGCTGGGAGTGGGAGTGGGGAGAGAGGTGATTGGTCTTTAGGTGGTGCCATTGGGAACCGAGGACCTGGAAGAGAAGCCGGAAGTTCGCCATCTTACTGGTGGGGGCCCTTCATTCCCGCCTTTCTCCTCTACGGGGTTGTGGATGTTGCTTTCTTTCTGACTGCTTCCTGCTGAACTGGCACAGAGAAGGGAGTGAGGGCTTGAGGATTGGGGGGAAAGTGTTGATAGAACTCCCCACAGTAAGGACGAGTAGAAGTGGACTTCTTCAGGTTGGAAATCAATGAAGATTCCTTGTAACTATAGATTGAGGCCTTGTTGATTCCAATGGTGCCAAGAGGATACGGGTGCCAGAAGCCAGGCGTCTGCAGCCATTGATTCCAGGAACAGTTTCCAGCGGAGAGAGGGGTCCATCTCAGCGTGTGGTGAGGAGGTCACGTGAGGGTGAGGGATCTTCTGTGGCCAGAAGCTGATAGTTCCTGAGTAAAAGCTGGTTGAAAGTTTGATTAGAGATTTTTCTAACTTGGGATTTGATGAACTTCATTATACAGGGTAAGAAGAGACAGGCGAGAAGAATGATTATTATAGGGCCTGCGATGGGCCAGAGCCAGGTAAGGAGGGGGTTTGTTAGTATTGAAGAGAATGGGTTGGAATTGGAAGCAGAGTGGAGGCTGGAGGCAAGGTCGGTGAGTTTGGTAATGTCAGTTTCCACAATGCCAGATTCATTGATGTAATAGCAGCACTTCTCTCAAAGGAAGACGCAGGTGCCGCCCTTTTTGGCTGTAAGCAGATCTAAGTCTCGCTGGTTTTGAATGGTGACCTTAGCTAGCGAAGTGACCTGTCTTTGGAGAGAGGCTAGGGAATCGGCAGTGGATGTCAGGGCTCCCTCAAGTTTGTCGTTGAGATTTCTAATTGCTCATAGAGAGTGACCCAAGACTCCTCTTGAAAACCGTGCCCCAATGGCTGAGGTGGTCAAAGAGATACTGACCATGATGGGAAGGAAAGCAGCCCTTTTTGTGCACGAGGGCAAGGGAGGTTGGAACTCAAGAAATTCTGCCATGCTGTAAAGTGTAAGCTGTGGGATTAGGGTGACGAGAATGCAGGGTATATCGGAGTTGGGAGGCAGTGAGTTGAAAAGACTGCTATTACACCTAAAGAAGTGTCCCGGTTGAGTGAAAGTCTTAGAGCCGGAGGTAGGGGTGTAGATAGAGAGGCAGTGAAGTGCGCTGGAGTGGGGTGGAGCTGGGCCTACACAGTGGTGGATGGTGAGATTATCTGCATATTCTGGTTCCCATAGGGGTATGTCTGCCAGGGGGCGGAGGGGTTGTCCTTCTGCATGGAAGGAGTAGTTGGAAATATTAAGGGGCACAGCGGCCAGCAATGGGCGCTGTAGTGATGCGCACAAGAAACAATTGGCAGTGTTGAGGGTGTGGTTGAGAAAGATGGTGGTGTCTTGAATAAGCTGTAACCAAGAGTATGAGGAATAAGAAGATGAAGAAGTGCAGTCAAGAGTTTGGATAATGACTTTTTCGGAATGTCCGATATCTGATGCAACTTGAGAGATCTGGGAGTGAGAGGGAACATACTCTTGAAAGATATGAAGGGTACTGTGGGGGGTCGAGGACCCCCATAGTAAACTGAGGCTGTGACCCTGGCGGCCCATCGAGAGTCCCAGGGATCTGGGATTGATAAGGAGAATGAACCGTTCATGAAACGGTTGGAGGAGTAATACTGTGGGTACTGGGAGTTACCCATGTAGTGAATGGCGCAAGACCAGTAGGGACATCCCCCATAGGTGTCTTGCCATCGCCTGCAATAGGCTTGTCTTTGGTCATAGAGGAAGCAGAGGTAGGGAGAATAAAGGTAGCTGCTAGTGAACACTTTGGTGGAGGGAGGAAAGTGAAGGTATAAAGGCTCGGAGCACCCTTTCAGAGGGCAGTCTGATGTGGCAATGAGGGCAGTAATTTTTGTTTGATGCTGTGTGTAAGTCTGTCTGACTTTGAATCGCCATACAAAGGAGGCTGGGGTGGCGGGGAAGACAATAGGAATGAGGGAAAAAAGCGAGAGAGAGCGAGGGAGCAGTAAAGGAGGAAAAAGTTATGATTTGGGTGTGGATGGCAAAGGGGGTGAACGGGATTTTGGAGGAAAGAGGACAGTAAGGTCAGGAGTCTGGAGGGAGGGAGAGTCTGTAAACTTTTGTAGGTTAAGAGATCTTTTAGGTGATGTGGGGACAGAATGGTAAGGGGCGCCCCGAATGTCAGTTTATGAGCTTCCTTCTGCAAGAGCTGTCCAGCGGCTAATGCCCGTAGGCAGGGGGCCCATCCCTGAACTGTGGGGTCTAATTGCTTGGAAAGATAAGCTACTGGGGCAAAGGATGAGCCATAATATTGGCTTAGGACTCTTAGAGCTTGACTGGACCTCTCATGAATGTATAATGAGAAGGGCTTTGACAAATCAGGAAGATGGAGAGCTGGGGCTTCCTCAAGGGCTCGATGGAGCTTAATGAAGGAGTGTCGGGGTGAGGAGGATAATGGTTCTTCAGGGGGGCCCTTGCTGAGGTCGTATAGGGGTCTTGCCAACAGGGAGAAGTTAGGGATCCACACTCTAAAATACCTAGCCAGGCCTAGAAAGGAAAGGATTTCTGTCTTGGTTTTGGGAATGGGCAGGTCAGAGAGGAGCCATTTTCTGTCTAAGGTAATGGACTTTCTTTGTTGAGATAGAAGGAATCCAAGGTAAGTGACAGAAGGGGAAGAGATTTGAGCTTTGACAGGGGATACCCAGTAACCTCTGGAAGCTAGAAGGTTAAGTATGGAGGCAGTGTCAAGTTGAGACTGTTTTTACGAGGGACTGCAGAATAGAAGATCATCCACGTATTGTAGTAAGTTGGACTCGGAAGCTTTGTGGCAAAACTGTCCAAGTGAGTTGTTCAGAATGTCTTGTGTATGGGTCCGTCCAGGTGAAGGCGAAAAAATCTTGGGATGAGGGGTCTCGGGAGGCTAAGGCAGGGCAGTGATAAATGGGTGTATGGATTTGGGACTAAGGGATGGATAGGGACGATGGCCATGTTGATGAGACGAAGGTCTTGGACGAGGCAGAAAGATCTGTTGGTTTTTTTAACAGCTAATATGGGGGTATTAAACGGGGAGTGAGTGGGTCTGAGGTAATTTTTGTTTAAAAGATCTTGAATGATGGGTTGGAGGCCTATGAGGGCTGAAGTGGTTAGGGGGTATTGGGCCTGACAGATATACTGAGAGGGGTTATGTAATTTGATAGAGGCAGGAGGACATAGAGCTACGGAGGGGCTTGTAATGGTCCCAAACTTTGGGATTTACAGGGTGTATGAGGGCGGAACTGGAGCTTTCATTGGGTAGAGGGGGGTCGTCGGCTGTGAGGGCCATTAGTAAGATAGTACTGGGGGCTGTGGGAGTGGATATAGTTATGGAAACTTGGAGGAGAGAAAGGATGTCCCGTCCTAGTAAGGGGATGGGACACTGTGGCATAACTAGGAAGGAGTGGGAGAAAGGTATGGGATTGTGCATAAAAAAGGTGGGGGGTTTAATGGGAAAATCTGTTTACTTCCTACCCCGACTATAGGAGTAATGGCAGGCGTGGTAGGGCCCTGGTATTCCAACAAGACTGAGAAGGTGGCTCCTGTATCTAGGAGGAAGGAGATGGGGCGACCGTCTACTATTGCAGTAACCCTGGGCTCCTGTTTGGTGATGGAAATGGTCGGGCAAGAAGCCCCTGGCCCCCTTCAATCTTCTTCTGCCAGCCCCACTATGGCGGGCTTAGGATGGGGGTTGTGTGTCCAGCCTCCCCTTCAAGTGGCTTGGCAATCAGACCTCCAGTGGCCCTTTTTGTGGCATCTGGGGCATGGGGTGGTAGGAGATCTGGGGTAGGGGCACGCCCTTGACTAATGCTCTTCTTTTCTGCACTTGAAACAAGCTCCTGGGGGGGGCTTGTTTGTAGAGGGGCGCCCAGGTTGTGGTTTTATCAGCTGGGCCAACATTTGGAAATTGGCCTGATCAGACTTTTGTTTACAGCATTCTTTCTCCTCCTCTCGGTTATGGAAGACTTTAAAGGCCACTGTTGGATCTCAGTCTGTGGGGTAGCGGGGCCCTGTTCTAACTTTTTGAGTTTAGCTTTAATGTCGGGGTAGCTTTGAGCTAGGATGTATGTCATAAGGACATGTCTCCCGTCAGGCGTTTCTGGGTCCAGGCTGGTATACTGTAATAGGGCTTGAGTGAGTCTTTCTAAGAACTCGGAGGGAACTTTTGAAAATTGACTATTTACGAGCTGCTTTTTTCAGATCTGCTATTAAGCAGCAGGCGAAGATATCTTGAGAGCGGACACTCATGGTGGTGTTATAATCTCAGTGTGGGTCTTGTTCGGGGACAGCGGTGGGGCCAGGGGGATAGGTGGGGTCAGTCCTGTGGGTTTCGGTGGCGTGCATTTGGGCGAAGTCCCAAACTCGTCTATGCTCTTCAGGAGGGAGGGTATTGGCTAGGAGCATGAAAATGTCATGATGTGTGATGCTGTATGACTGACTGGAGGGTCTATTGAAACTCTGATATATGTTGTGGGATCAGTGGAAAAGGAACTTAGGCGTTTCTCAAGTTGTGTTAAATCTCTTAAGGAGAAAGGGACATGAATGTGCACGATGCTTTCGGATCTTGCTACTTCTCGGAGGGGGGGGCGATAATTTTGGGAGGCCCTCGGGACTGAGTCTGAGGAGGACTGAAGGGTTCTGGCTCAGTCTGTGGGGGAGAAACAGGTGATGGGGGCAAAGACAGAGAAGGCTCTTGGAACTTAGAGGGGGGCTGAAAGGCTCAGGTTTGAACTGCAAGGGGGGTGAGGTGGGGGAGGAGATGGTGATGGAGGAAGGGGGAGGGGTTGTTGTAGGAGAGGAGGGGAAAGGGAGTGAACGGGAGGCTTTTGCAGGGTAGACAGCTTGCAGGCTAGGAGAACTTGGGGGGAAGCGGGGGGAGGAGGCGGCGGCAGCAGCGAGGGAGGCGGGAGGAGGAGGGGAAAGGGAGTAAATGGGAGGCTTTTGCGGGGGAGATGGCTTGCAGGCTAGGAGAACTTCGGGGAGCAGGGGGAGGAGGCGGAAAGCTTCGGTATAGGGAATCTCCTTCCATTTTTTCAGGCGCTGGCAGTAGTTAAAGAGATCGCGAGTGATGTTAGGATCAGGAGTTCCCCCTGCAGGCCATTGGTTGTTATTGTTTAGGGGCTATGTCGGCCAATCTTGGGAGCAGTATTTACAGAGAAGTTTTGGTTTTATATCAGGCGTCAGGGAGAGGGTGGCTAGATACTTGAGCAGGCATTCAAGAGGTGAACTTTCAGGGAGGGATGAGGAGGCTCCCATGGCTAAAGGACAGAGAAGGAGACAAACGGGGGAAGACGAACGGAGATCCTCGGACTGGGAGCAGACCGCAAGGAGACAAAGGGCGTCCCCGATGATCCTTGGTGGTCTGCGGAAACTCGTATACGAGTCGGTTTCTTAGGAAGTGTGGGTCGTCACCCAGACTTCTCTAAGAAGGCAGAGTGCCGGGGTCACGAGTACCTAGTACTAGGAGTGTTTGGCGGATGGAACGGATTTGGCAGGTAGAACGGAAGGAGGAAGGGGGAAAAGGGAGCATTCTCATCCACAAAGGAATCACCTCGTTTATGGCTGTTGGAGGAGGGGCCTGAGGGTCCGCCGCAGCCGTGAAGGCCTAAGGTGGGGAGAGTTCCCTCCTCGTCTCCGAGCGTCAGGGCCTTGCCAGATGATCACGGTCAATGGCGCTGCGATAGCTCGGGGAAGAGTGGCCCACTCCGGGGGAAAACTTACCCAAAGGCCAAAGAGGAGTGGTGAGTGTGAGGAGCCAGCACCGGAAAAAGAGGACGAGGGCAAGCTGCTGCTGGTGTCGGGGGGAAGACGGGGCCCAATTGGGGTGTCTCATCTCCCGTATTTCGGCACCAATGAAAAGAAAGGAGCGACACACAGCAGCAATTCACCGGAGAATTCCGCTTTATTGGGGAAAGGTGCTGGGTTATATAGGAAGGGGCATGGGGTGATTGTGGTGTTACTTCTAGGGGGCTGGTGGCTATTGGCTAGGTGCTGGGAGTGGGAGTGGGGAGAGAGGTGATTGGGCTTTAGGTGGTGCCATCGGGAACCGAGGACCCGGAAGAGAAGCCGGAAGTTCGCCATCTTACTGGTGGGGGCCCTTCACTATACAAAAGAAATTGAGTTTGCTTAAGTTATTTTAATGTCTTGTTATAATTTTCCACTGGCCTCTGGAGCATTTGATATTTGAACTTTAGTTCTAAAGCTCAAAGTCCAATGAGCTGAAGGATGGAAATATCTAGAGGCAGAGAAGTCATGACCATTTTTTCCCAATTCACAAATGATGGTTATACGAATGTCACTAAATCAATGATTAAAAATAATAAACATGCAATGATTCAGAACATTGTATGAGTTTCATAAGTACATTATTCTAACATAGATTTCTTTTTTGCTGAATTTACTTTAATCTTTACAGTGTACAGGCACATATTCTTTTCATAGCACAATTAGTTAAAATATTTATGTAATTTCACTACATGATTGACCAATGATTGTCAATTAATTGTTGGCTAATAAATCGTGCTAAGTACTGTACAGTTACTTAAGGGAATTATATTGGTTAATGAAAGTGTATGTATTACTTGCTCTCTGGAAGGCCTCATACTCTGCATGAGGAGTCAAAACTAACACCTCAACGATTGGAAAATAATAGTGCAAAATTAGGTCACATTAGAAACTATGAATTATAGAACAATAAAGTGTTATTCTAGTTGAGAGAACAGAGAATATGGAATGGAGCAATCAGGGACAGATTCATGAAATAGGTAGTTTTGATAACTCCTGGAAGAAAATATTAGGGAAATAAAAAGGGAAAGAATTATGGTAGGAGAGGGAGATAACATATGTAATTTGCATCAAAGGTAAAAAACAGAAATAATAGGATGTACTTGGATTTCAGAGAAAAAATGGTTTGAGTAAAATTGAGAATTCATAGAGAGGAATTATAAGGAATAAGAATGATTAGGTAATATGGGACTATGTAATAGTCTTTGAGTTGATTCAACAAATAAAATCATTGATGAGCCCAGGGTTTAATTAATATATTGTATCAGAAGTGTTGTAGTGGATTCCTTACATTAAATGTGCAAAGTATCAGTCTCTATTGTAATGACTTGGTTATTTTGTAATACATTAGAAGAGAAATACAATATTTCAGCTAAGTGTACCATTGCCAAGTGACAAAGTTTTGTAAAAATATTATGAAGTAAAAACTATAATATCAAGCATCAGAATTTGTTCCCCTCTTTCCTCAAGCAAATGGAATTGGTGTTTGTGATTCTTCTAATTTGTGCCCATGAAAAACAATATTTATAGAAAATCACATAATTCTTACATATTTAAAAAATTTTCTATTTTCTATAAAGCCATTGTTCAAATTGTTATACATATTTAAATTGACATAAGGTTATTTAGTACTTTATTGATTTATAAACAATCTAAAATTCACTTCAATAGGAATTCCAGATGAAATCCTAATTTGGCTCAAAAGCATGTTAAGCAGTGGGTCAGGCAGATCCAATGATCAAAATACAGAGACAGTTTCAGTTTACAATGTAGAAATTTACAAAGAATGTCTCCTCCACTTTGAAACAAAAAAGAGTGGGCTAACATAAAGTACTAACTTCAGAACCAATATTTTGAAACCATTAGACATTTGGGTTCCCAGAGCTCTGGGAAGAAACAGAACCTTTCAGAAAGAGACTGATTCATCTAAACAGACAATGGTAAGAAGTGGCATAAATCACAATGTAGGTAGGCAAGAAGAAGTCACCTGAAGTTTAAACAAAATGCAAAGAGCTAAATGTGGGACAGTGTGAATTTATGGGACCCCTGAGAGCATAACACTATGCAGATTCTTTTTCATGGATGCCCATCTAAAGTCAGGGGGAAGAGCAAATGATCAGAGTGCCTGCCTCAGATGTGCAGGTGTGCAGGGGTGATTGCCTATGGTTGCAGGAAAGGCGCATAGCCTCAGCTCAACCTGGATGCCTCTCTCACAAGACAAGAAGATAAATGAACAAAACAAATCAACTCTGCTGTTAGGTGGGAAGCAGGGATAGGCCATTACAAGTACACTGCAAGGTAACAAAACCCAAACCCAGGTTAATATCTGCCTAAATTGGCATATCAGTAAAAATCTAGGTGCTGGGTATAGGCTGTGTTTGGTGAGGAATAACTAAAATTGATAATTAAACATACTATATATTATCAGAAGTTTGTTGTAATTATATTTCAGTTTAAAAAGTAGTCTAGACAGCTGAATATTTGATTTATGGTTTCTTTGCAATTAGTATAGAGTCTGGGGTCACCAAGACTTTCTGCTATCGTCATTTTTAGGGGGTCTTCTAAAAATCAATAAGGGATTGCTATTATATAAATATCTCATCTAAATCAGATTGACTCAGCCAAGCTTGTAGATTCTAGACAGAGAACAATCTTGTAATTCACTATTCAGGAAATTTGTTCTAAATATGGTCATATCATCTTAGGTATACGTCAGGTTAAATTTTTTCTGCAAAATATGTGTGGATGTTAGTATAGACAGACAGATAGACATGAGCAAAGAGCAGGCCAAGGAGGGACTACTGGGAAAAAGCATACAAGGGCCTGTAGCTAAAGTCACCTGAGCCCCTCAGCAATGAACATCTGGGCTATGTGGCCAAACATTTCAATCCTATGATTAACACATTCTATATTGCCACCCCAGTGTGGCCAGACACACAGATGACAGGAAATTGGCAGAATTTGACTTTCATGTGACCTCCACATGGATGTTCCACCTCTGTGGACAACTCAATCCAAATGATCATGTGCGTAACATCGGATACCAAATCTCATGTAAGGCTCACACAGAAGTGAAAGGAATTAGCAAGAAATACCATGTGTGGTGGCTGGCTCATAGTCTGTCCCTAAAGCACAACCTTAGAAGGAGTTGGGAGGGAGAACCCCAAACCTAGGAAGTCACACCAATATAAAACCCAACCCTTATATCTAGATGGGCACTCAAGTCATCTCCAGTTGTCAGCCTGGACTCCTCCAAGTGCACTTTCACTTCAACCTAATAAACTGCTTGCTGCTTCTACTCTGTCTGGTTTCTGGACTGAATTCTTTCTTTCGGGAAGACAAGGACTGAGGAATCCAATGCATTCAGCCACTAACGTGGGTAGGTGTTGGGATGGGGTCCCCAATGAGAGGGGTAGGAGGAGACTGCTGGCAAGAAATTTCAAAAACCCAAATTTACCAATTTTCTCCTAAATAAAATGTATTGTTTTCTTGGTTTTAAAAATATATAAGTACACTTTTAATATATAAAGCTGTCTTATAGGTTTAAGGCAGCCATATAAATAAATCTATGCTTACACATTTGCAAAGCCACCTCTGTAGAAAACTTCCACAAAATTACATCATACTGCATTTCTGTGCTCTTACATTGAGTAGAATCTTAGAACTCCATTCAACATACACAACTAAGAGATTGTCTGATGCATTACTCCATCACATGTTTACAAAAACTGTGGCATTTACAAAGGAACTTGATGCATGGAAGATGCACCAGTTCTTTGCAATTTCCAAGGTGAGGATACGCACCAGAATGGGAGGCCTTAGGATAATGTGATAGGTTATATCCTCTAATTACAATCAGTAGTTAGTGGTTCTCATTTCAGAATAGGTACAATGTTTAATTTATTGGCAAGAGTGTAGGTGCTAATTTTGCTTGTAAATGAAAAGAACAAGGGTTTGCCAATTAAATTAAGCAGCTGCTTCACAGTCAGTAATCCTAATAGCTACCAACAGAACTACAAGCCATTACTTCAAATTGTTTAATGAACTGCTTTTAGCATGAGGTAAACTATAACCCTGATTCCTTAAAAATTCTGGTCTGTGGCTCTGTTAACTATAATTGACCTCTCAGTGGTTCTTCTGCATTTATTATAGTAGGGTGTAGCCAAACTTTATAAACTACATTGAACAGAGATTTATAAACCAGTACACTTAAAACACTCATGCTGGGTATATCCATGATTGGCATTCATATTTGTGATCCTTTATGTGTTCAGGCATCTTCTGCTCTTCTGTTTAGGGTGACTTTAAGCTATATGCTTTAGTTATAAAGGACACTATCAGTGTACTCATTCTTTTCTATTCGCTGTTATCCAAAACAGTTGATAAAATGATTACCAAAGACAGAAAACAAAATATAGTATAATTTTCATAGGTAATTAAGCACTTTACACTTTGGATACTGCAAAGAATTCTTTTTTTATTTTATAGTTCATAAAATATTGAAACTATGTTCTAGTATTAGGAAACTTTCATTCTTCTATCTACCAAGTCTAAAATGACTACAACTGCCTGTCAAAATCTTGTGTCATTATCAGAAGTATTAACCACTCTGCTTTATCACTTTCAAACAATGCCAATTAGAAAATTACTCTTTTCACCATGAATGAATAAAGCATGCACCACTCTCAAACTTATCTTTCATTTGTGGATACATATTCCTACTGAGAATTTACAAACAAAATTTAAGGATGTGAAATAAATGTTTCATACTTTTATTTTAATTTTGAAAAAGAATAACTTTGTTATGGAAATTTCAAATTTATAAATGTAAACAGAATGTTATAATTAACATCCATATACCTTTAAGCCAGTTAAAAAAATTGTCTATATTCTACCATTCTTGTTTTATCTGTATCTTCACCAGCTCCTGAC
The DNA here is from genome assembly GCF_030020395.1 of Manis pentadactyla. Taxonomy (NCBI): domain Eukaryota; kingdom Metazoa; phylum Chordata; class Mammalia; order Pholidota; family Manidae; genus Manis; species Manis pentadactyla. Next base: position 119,578,097 of record NC_080023.1, on the reverse strand, counting down.
CACTACTT